>NC_068344.1:7934481-9134481 GCF_014633365.1 Diospyros lotus | reverse complement strand
GTTTATTTGAAAGGCATGTTGTTCAATTTTAAAATGAATGCTTCGAAATCTATGGATAAAAATATAGATGAATTTACTAAACTTACATTATTGTTAACGGGTACTGATCAAGCCCTAGGTGATACTAGTGAGGCAATGATACTGTTAAATTCTTTACCTGATGAATATAATGTAGTTAAGCGTACTTTACAATACACTAGTATTGTGCCTACTTTAGAACTAGTAATCTCTGGAATTAAGGCTAGGGAATTAGAATTACATACTTCTAAAAGGCCTGGTAATAATCTGTTTGTTAAGGGAAAGTTTGAAAAAGGGTACAATGGTTTTAACATTAATCAAAATAGGGGTTCAAGACCTAAGGGTATACAAAATGGAAAGAAGGGAAAACAAACGCAAGCTAAATGAAAATGTTATCACTGTGAGAAAGAGGGATATATTAAGAAAAATTGTTATGATTTTATTAAAAAATAGAAACAATGGGGGAATGCAACTGTAGCTACTAGTAGCTCTAATGCTTTAACTGAAGTTTTAAATGTATCATGTTCTTCTACTGCTAATGAATGGATAATGGATTCAGGATGCTCTTTTCATATGTGTCCAAACATTGAATGATTTCAAAACTTTAGCACTAGAGAAACTAGAACTGTTTATATTGGAAATAATCATTCATGTAGTGTTCCAGGCATAAGAGATATCTCTTTGAAATTGCATGATAACAAAATCAAACTGTTGACTGATGTGAGATATGTGTCTGGTTTAAAAAGACACAATTGATCTCTCTTGGTACCTTGGATGAATTAGGGTTTCTTACAAAGTTGAAAATGGTTTCATGCATGTGTTTAAAAATGATGACCTAATTCTTATTGGTACTAAGAAACATGGTTTATATGTTTTGAATGGTTATTGTCATATATCATCTGCATGTGTAGCTAAATCTGATAGAACAGATCTCTGGCACTTGAGATTTGGTCACATGAGCCAGAAAGACTTGTAGGCACTGTCAAACCAAGGCTACCTTGGTCTAGTGTTTGTAAACTCCTTAGGCTTCTGTGAACCTTGTACTCTAGGCAAGCAACATAGGTTGAGCTTCCAGAAGAGAACTCAATTGGCAAGGCATGTTTGGAGTACTTGCATGTAGACCTTTGGGGTCCCTCCCAGATCCCCTCTCACAGTGGTAACAAGAATTTCTTGTCCATTATTGATGATATCACTAGAAAGGTATGGGTATTTTTGCTGAAAAATAAGGATTAGACCTTAAAAAAATTTAAAACATGGAAGACCTTAGTTGAAAACCAAACAGATAGGAAAATTAAAATCCTAAGAATCAACAATGGATTGGAGTTTTGCAATAGGGAGTTTGACGAATTCTGTAACACCCATGACATACTTAGGCATAAGACAGTAAGGAACACCCCTCAGCAAAATGTAGTTGCCGAGAGGATGAATATAACTCTTTTAGAAAAGGTTAGGTGTCTTTTATTTACTATTGGAATGCCTAAAATATTTTGGGGAGTAGCTTTATCTATTGTAGCTCACTTAGTGAATAGGAGCCCTTCGATAGTGACCAACCTTAGGTGTCCTGAGGAAACATGGACTGGGAGAAAATTGAACTTAACCTATCTGAGAGTCTTTTGGTGTGAAGCTTATGCTCACCAATCAGAAGAAAAATTAGATCCTAGAGCCATTAAATGTGTTTTTGTTGGATATCAAGATGGGACCAAGGGTTATCGGTTATGGGACAGACACTCAGGTAGAGTTAAAATAATTATAAGTCGAGATGTAATATTTAATGAATTAGTCTTCCCTTGCAAACTTAGTAACACTGAAGATGATCCCAAACCCAGCACCCTTGATAATTTTGTAATAGTGAGTTGTACCCAAATTAAGGTGGAGTAACAAGATCTTCCTGCTGCTCCCACTTCTCAAGACCCTAACACCCAAATTGATTCCCCAACCCAAGAGCAAACCTTTGATCAGGAAAGTGATCATGAGGTCCAAGAAGATGACCTTGAGGTTGAGGAGCATGACACCCCTCAACAAGACATCAACAATTATCAATTGGCTTGAGATCAAACCAGGAGGACTATTAGACCTTTTACCAGATATGCATACTCAGATTTAGTTTTTTGTGCATTAGTAGTAGGTATGGAGATGAGAAGTAGTGAGCCATCTTGCTATGAGGAGGTTGTTAGTTCTCATGACTGCTCTAAGTGGCAACAAGCCATGGATGATGAGATGGCATCTTTAAAGGCGAATGAAACTTGGAAATTGGTTCCAAGGCCTAACAAGTAGAAATTAATTAAGTGTAAGTGGTTGTTTAAGCTTAAGGAAGGTATGCCTCTTTCTGATCTCCTAAAATATAAAGCAAGATTGGTAGCTAAAGGTTTTTCACAAAGGGAATGAATAGACTATACTGAATTTTTTTTCACTAGTAGTTAAATTCAAAATTATACGCATGATGCTTGCTGTTGTAGTACATTTTGACTTAGGACTTAAACAATTAGATGTCAACACTGCATTTCTACATGGTGACCTTGATGAACTTATTTGCATGGAACAACCTGCTGGATATATTGACATTCATCATCCTGAACATGTCTGTTTACTTAAACAAATCTCTTTATGGATTCAAATAATCTCCTAGGTAGTGGTACAAAAAATTTGACAATTTTGGTGCTGAGATTGGTTTTACTCAAAGTAAATATGATAGCTGTTTTTACTATATGCTTTCTGATATCCTTGTTTATCTTTTTTGTATGTAGATGATATTTTGTTAATTAATAAGTTTAAGTCTAAGATATGTAAATTAAAATCCCTGTTAAATACTAATTTTGACATAAAAGACTTAGGACTTGCTAATTTTTTTTGGGGAATGATAGTTGAGAGAAATAGAAGTAAAAACAGCTTGAAAATACACTAGTATGACTATATGTTTAAAATTGTTCAAAAATTTGGCATGGCTGTGTAATATCCCAAATTTTTTAAAGGGCTCAAGAGTAATTTTAATATGGGTCATAGATAAAATTATCAAAAGATTAAGGACTTAAGTGTAATTTCTTACAATTATAAGTGTCGAATCGAATGAAGGGAATGCCCTGGAGTGTAATTGTTTAAAGAAAATGATATGGTTTCAATGAGCGTCCCGAAGTAGAATTTATGGTGTTAAAAGAAATCGGAATTGAGACGGTCTTCGGTACAGCTAAAATACAGCTTCGATTTTGATTGAAAATTGAATGGTTGTAGAGGACTTTCGGGAAGTCAACGGAACCCTGATGGGGTTCTGATTTTTCATAACGATCGACCCTGTAGTAGTTTCGGGATGAAACAAGGGTCCTGTAAGGGCGCAAGGACGAAATCGGTCTTTATTGAGTAAATGTCTATTATTAATTTGGATAAATTGAGATATTGTGTGGTTTGAGGGTAATTATTTTGAGGCCTTGGAGGGTTCAAGAGCTATTATCCAAATTTCTAGTGCAATTATCAAAACCCCTAAATGCAATTAAGGAGAATTGGTAAAGTAAATGTGCAATTTGTTTGAATATATATACATATATGCGCATTAGGCTTCCTAGGATTCTTTCTTCAGAATTTGGATATGAAATTTGAGGCTGAGAGAGAGTTGAGGCTGATAGCTTGGACGAGCATGGTCAAGGGATCGGGAAGTAGAGAGAGAATGAGAGATCAGATCGAGTGAGAGAGAGGGAGATGGCCGATCGACCATGGCAGACACAGAGGGAGCAGCCAGTGATCATGGCTGGCTACGATGGAAGCTGAGTAGATCGAGGATGGTTAGCGATGAAGCTAGAAAAGTAGATGCGGCTAGAGACAACAGTGATAGTGGCCGAAGGTGGCCAGAGTTAGCCACACAGATGCGGCAGCCATGGTCGCAAGCTCACAGCTGCTGGCTGCGAATCAGGGGTCGGCCGCGGTGGTTCGTGAGCAGGCGGTCAGCGACCGGGGGTCGGGGAGCTTCTAGTGATGGCGAGACTGGTCGACAGAGGCCGGACGGTGGCAAGGAGCACGCGGGTGGGCATGCGTAGGTAGCTGGTGCGTAGGAAGGAGAAGGAAGAAGGTGGAGAAGAAAAGAAGAAAAAAAGAAAAAGAAAAGAAAAAGAAAAGGAAAAAGAAGAAAAAGAAAGAAAAATTATGAAAAAATAGGAAAAGTCTCCGGAAAAATCTCTAAACATTGTAGGAATTAATTTGGGGCTTGAGGAGCATGTCTGGTGCTAGAAAATTGATCGGACAAGCGTTTTGAGGTCATGACACCCATATCGAGAAAGCCTGAAAGGCTAAGTCAAGGTGAGAAAAATTTCTTAGAAAATTTCAAAAATTTAGGAATATTATTTTATGAATTTTTATAGTAAAATATTTGAGAAAATAATTGAGAATTATTTAGGTTGGATTTATTGAGGAAAAAATAAAAAGAAATAGAGAGAAAAATAAAGAAAATACAAGAAATTATGGAAAAATAGGTTTTAATGCTTATTTAAATAAATATGATGATTATGGTACTTTGAGATTTAAATTGAAGTGACTTGTGTGAATTTTGAGGTTGGCACGCTAATCGAGATGATGCACGTATTTCAATGCAATGCGCAAATATCAAGATAGTCTGATAAGATTGAGAAGGTAAGTGGTACTTCCCAACTAGATTTAGTTTTATGAAAATGCTTAGTTTGTGAGTGGTTTGATTCCTGTGGTGCCCCAATAATCGAAAGGGAATGACACATGAAGCAAATCAGCTTAAGCTTCGGAAGCTACATATGGAAACGGTCTTCGGAAGAATGGAATGAGGTTCGGAAGATGTCGGCGGCGTAGCTTCGGAAAGCGTAGCGGCATATCTTCGGAAGGCGATCTCCTAGGTTCGCAAAGAAACAGTCTTGAGAAGTTCGGAAGATGCCTTCGGAAGATATCTTCCGAACTATCATGTACGGTCGATTGTTGATCTCTATATAAGGCCAAGCTTATTAATCCAAAAGGATCTTTTTTTTTTCTGGAACACGGGTATTTTCTCTCATTACTTACCTTCTGAAGATCTTAGTTTTCTCTTTGTTCCTTACGTAAGTGCTCCTTCCGTACTGACTTAAGCTTCGGAGGGTCTTCGTGGGAAAAGTCCCACAAGCCTTCTAACCATTCTCTTACAGAAACTTCAGAAGCTACTACAAACTACCTTCGGTAGATCACCTCAGCAACCATCTTTTGGCAGCAATCTTTTCGGAAGACCTTTGGAAGCCTTCGGTAGCCCATCAGAATACCTTCGAAAGCCCTCCGCAATTCCTTCGGAAGCTTGTCATATATATACTTCGGAAGGACCACCCTGATCTTCGGAAGACATCATTTATTGAGCTTCGGAAGTTCATCTCGGAAGGTTCCTTCGGAAGTTGGCTGTAGAATCGTTCTTTGTTCTGATCTTGGGGTTAACAGCATTTACGCACGCTCCACTCATGAAAGTTTTTAATTGTTGTATTTTGGAAACAACAATTTGGCGTCGTCTGTGGGAAGTGAAACAAAAAGCTTAAGCATTTCCAAGATGCCGAGAGGAACAAAGTCAACTGGTTTAGCAAATCTGCCTAATGCAACCCGAAGGAACACTCGCTCTCAAACAGGAGACCCTAGCTATGTGCTTCCCGCGATACGGGGACTTTTGGAAGATCACTTAGACAATGAGACACGCTTGGGTAATATTCCAGCAACACTGGAAGGTCGCCAGACTATTGGATTAGGTGTTATGGAGCATTCGGAACAAGGGGAGGTGCATGTTGTCGGGTTAGGGGGGCAGGTGTGGAGGCAAGGGAGACGAACCCCACCTGTGATGCAGGAAAATCAAGGCAACACTCCCTGGGACAATCCTCAATTCTGAGGAGAAACCCTGTGGTGACCTTAGTACCTCCAGAGCCTTCAAGGGCAGCACCACCCACGGTCCTATGATCGGATTATGAACAACTACAGAAGAACTTTGAAGAGCTGAAGAACTAGAACAATGAGCTTAGGACGAGTAATGAAGAGAGTATGAGAAAATTGCAGGGGATCACTGTCCTGTTACATGAATTGATGCCAAACATTCACATTCCCCAAGCAGGACAAACAGGTGTAGAAGGATATTGGAGATCCTCAGACAACCCTCCGAGGGCACCTCACCAAGGGATAAGAATCGGGACCCCCAGGTGTAATGATCAAGTTCCGTCGACAGAGAATCCAAGGAGAGTCCATGATAGGAGGCCAGGAAAAGCTCCCATGTATGAAGAAATGACAGAAAGCACCCACTCAAGGGCTCTTTGTGTTTCGTCCCCTGATAGAAATGAAGTAGAGAAGGAAATACTCAAGGCGTTTGACATCAAGCGCCTTATAGAAGAGGTATTAGAACAAAAGCAAATTGGGGCAACGCTGTTAGAACAGTAGGTTCTATGGAACACACCAAGAGGGTGGCTGAATTGGTTATTTTAAAAACTTAATTGATAAAACTTTGAAATCATTTTGATTGAAAATAAAAAACTCAATGCACGTGAGGATAATGAAATGCTACCAGTGATAAACAAATAAAAAGAAACATAAGTAAGAGAGAACACAAAGATTTATAGTGGTTCGGCTTAACCCAAGCCTAATCCACTACCTTAGCTCCTCACTAAGAATTTTCAAACCATCCACTATCAACCCCCTACTCAACCCAAGTAGGTCCTCTAGTTCGAGACTAGGAATTACAACTACTCACTCAAATGGGCCCTCTAGCTACACAAGCTAGGAAAATAACAACGATATAAATGAAAGAGAGAAGCTAAGAGTTAACACTCTTAGTTACAAGTTCTCTCACAATGAAAACTAGGCTTAAGAATAGATTTACAATGATAGAATAAAGCCTTGCATAGAAAAATATAACAATAAAAGCACAGAGAACACTGTAAGCACGAATAAAATGATTTGTAATATTTAGATCATCTCGTTTCCGTCCATTAACCTTCTCTTGATCATCCATGACATGTATATATAAGTGTCCCACAAATTTGAAGAGAAATATAGTCGTTTGGAGCCGTTGGGATTTGAAAAAATAGCCGTTGGAAGCTTTCTGCGAAACACATAGTCGACAGAGAAAATAGGTTAGTCGACTATTTTATCAAATAAAGCTAAGCATAGTCGACAGACAGAAAGTGATAGTCGACTATCTTTTAATACAAAAATCCCATAGTCGACAGATCCTTTTACATAGTAAACAGATCAAAAATTACAAAGAAAATTTTGAAATTCATGAACAAACATAGTCGACAGATGAAATAGCATAGTCGACTATCCTATCACAATAGTCAACAGATGCAAAAATAGTCGACAGATGCAAGATATAGTCGACAGACTGAACAAGTATAGTCGACTATCCTTATGCATAGTCGACAGATTGAAGCACACAGTCGACAGATGATGAAGATTTTCAACAGAAAAAATTTTGAAAACATTACAACATATTTATATTTTGTTTAATTTATATTTTATCTTCCATTTACTTTAATACATAAATGTAAATAAGAAAGTACCCCCCATTTGGATTCAATAAAAATATCTAAAAAATCAAAATCCTTAAGAATAAAAAAGTAGAATTTGGATTTTAGTAGGAACTTAGGATTTTGCGATTTTACCACCTCCAAGATATACACTTTCTATTTCTTAAAAAATTCGTTAAAAATCATTTTATCACTAATGAATGTTAGCTATTGAATTACCGGGAGTTAGTTTTCTGAAAAGTAAACATTTTCATATATGTCTCCTTATAAGGTGCTAGTCTTCTAGACTTAGAAAAAATATTGAAACGTTATCAAAATGAGTTTCAAGATATGATGCATGAACTAAAGGATTTTTCATACGATTAAGTTTCAAGCCAAAACCTTTTATGCACGTGTCAAAATATGAAAGCTTATTTTGAAGTATGAGATTAACATAAATGATTTTTCATACTTAAGATTGGATTTTCATCAAACACATATATGTTAAAGATGGTCTTTTTCCTTAGAACAATTTTAGCTCTATGTTGACCAACGACTTCAAAGCTAATTTGAAAATCATTTTAGGAGATTCTTTTAAGACTAAATACTTGACTTTGCAAATCTCCAACTAATATAGAAAATGATAAATCTTTTTGGTTTTCATTTTAATAAAGCATTTGAAATTGATTTTTGTTGAAAACCATAGACTTGACTCATGACTTAGGGATAAAACAAGGTATTGTTTTTCATCATCAAAACTAAACACAAGGGTAGAACATCAGACGCCAATGGAAGCGCTCGTGAAAGGATTTCCATTATTTGAAGAGCTTCAAAGACAACCAATACAATCAGGGTTCAAGCTACCACAGCTTCCAGTGTATTCGAGGAATGAAGACCCCGAGAGGCATCTGCAACACTTCGTCGCGATGGCTGTACTACATGGGTGGAACGAGGTCACCAGATGCAAGGCTTTCCCTCTCTCACTGGAAGGACAGGCTCAACAGTGGTTCACTGAGTTACCTGCCGGGTATATTCAATCATTTGAACAGTTGAAGAAAGAATTTTTGGAGGCATTCTCTACTTACGTCCCGAAGAAAAAGAGTGCCATGTACGTGATGAGCTTGCAACAGAAGCTAAACGAGTCACTGAAACAATACATTGAGAGGTTTAGGGCTGCAACACAAGAAGTAAGAGACCTCCCAGTAGGCCTGGCCGCATCCGCCTTGCTTAATGGCACTACCTACGCCCCGCTCAGAAGATCCCTAGCCAAAATAGAACCGAGCTCAATGACTGAATTGTTTGCCCGAGCTGAACAATTTATTGTCCAAATGGAAATTTTGGAAGCATGGGAAGGTAAAAGAAGAGGAAGGTTGAGCGACGTTGGGTCAGACAGATCAGTGAAGATACAGAGAAAAGAAGAACCCCTGAAGATTCCATTCTGGAGCTTCACACCCCTTACTGAGCCAAGGGCCGCCGTCATTTCCTCCATTGCACATACTGGACTTATCAATTTTTTGCCGCACATCAACCAGCCAATGGGTAGGAACATGGACTCCTTTTGCAAATTTCACGAGTCCCCGGGACATACCATAGAACAGTGCCGAGAACTATGAAATCAAATTGAGCAGCAAATCAGAGAAGGGAAGTTAGATCGATTCATACTGGATAAACCAAAGAACCAGCAAGGCAGGAGGGAAGAATCCAGAAGAAACAATCAAGGAAGATCCACACGTCCGAGGGATGACGCCCCAAATAGAAGAGAAAACCAGCCACCCCGACAAAGAGAAGGAGAAAGAAACAACCCGAGGAAGGAGGAAGAGAGACCTGGTGTAGAAGAAGATGGAAATGAACCCGTTATGGAGAGGATACATGTAATTTCGGGAGGAGAAAACTTGGCGGGAGACTCCTCCTTCTCCAGAAAGGCATATGCGCACCAGGCGTTGCATGTTAATTCGGTGGAGAAGATCCAAGAAGACGAGGACCCCCTTATTTTTTCACCTGAAGACCAAGGAAGTATGTCGCTCCCCCACGATGACCCTTTGGTTATCTCTGCTATCATCGCCAAGCACCCGATTGAAAGAATACTGGTAGATAGTGGAAGCTTCATGAACCTCTTGTATTGGAATTGCTTTGAGAAGATGCACGTCGCCCATGATCGATTAAAAACAGTCGCTTCCCCCCTGTACAGCTTCATGGGAGAGGCAGTGCCGGTGGTCGGATCGATTCAGTTGCCTGTTACACTCGGAGACCACCCTCAAGTGATCACCCAACAAGTGAATTTTATGGTGGTCAGGACTTTCTCCTCAGCCTACAATGTGATATTGGGACACTCACTCATTAACATTGTGAGAGCCGCCATTTCTCCAGGGTATTTGCTGATGAAATTCCCTACTCCTCAGGGGGTCGAGCAAGTAAGAGGTAATCAGAAACAAGCCAGGGTATGTTATGTGAGCTTCACGCGGGGTGCTAAGGAAAAAGGAAAAGCGTTGACCAAAGAGACCTTGTTGATTGGCGAGCAAACGCTTAAGGCCAACAAGCCTCAGTCGGTAGAGACGCTTGAAGCAATCCCTCTAAACCCTGATAATGAAGGCCGGCAAGTATGCGTGGGAAGTCAACTAGAGAGTCAAGAGAAAGAAGAGATTATCAAATGTCTGCGCTCTTATACAGACATATTCGCCTGGACGCTTACCGACATGCCTAGGATCAGTCCTAACATTATGTCCCATCGCCTAAATGTACGATCAGAAGTTCGGCTAGTCAAGCAGAAAAAAAGACATTTCGCCCCAGAAAGACTGAGACATATGGAAGAATAAGTGGATAAACTCTTGGAAGCAGGATTTATTAGGGAGGTTCAATACCTCGAATGGCTGGCGAATGTTGTAATGGTGCCAGAGGCCAACGAAAAATGGCGGATGTGCATTGACTTTACCAACTTGAACAACGCCTGCCCTAAAGATTCCCACCCGCTCCCTCGAATAGACAGGCTAGTCGACGACACCTCTTGGTATGATGTATTGAGCTTCTTGGATGAGTTCTCAAGTTACCACCAGATCAACATGTACCCGCCTGACGCGGAGAAAACAACTTTTATAACAGAAAAAGGGATGTACTGTTATCAGGTAATGCCATTCGGCTTAAAGAATGCGGGGGCCACATATTAGAGGATGGTCAACAAAATGTTCAAAGAATTACTAGGGGGGTGATGGAGGCATATGTGGACGACATGATAGTAAAAAGCAGGCAAGGTGAGTCTCATGCCAGTCAACTTGAGAAAGTCTTCGTGATATTTAGAAAGAATAACATGCGCCTGAACCCGGACAAATGTACATTCGGAGTAAAGTCGGGAAAATTTTTGGGATACATGATCACTCACAGAGGGATAGAGGCTAACCCTGAAAAAGTGCAAGAAGTAATTGACATGCAGCCCCCATCCTCCGTAAAAGAAGTTCAGAGATTGAACGGTAGATTGACGGCATTGGGCGGATTCTTTTCCAAGCAAGCTGAGCGCAGCCTCCCTTTCTACAAGGCTTTGAAGGGGGACAAGAGCTTTCAGTGGACTCCTGAGTGCGAGAAAGCTTTCCAAGAGTTAAAAGCATACCTTAAGGAGATTCCTCTATTAACACGGCCAGAAGTCGGAGAAAAATTATGCCTATACCTTGGGATCAGCCATCAGGCGGTGAGTGTCGTTCTCATCAGACAACTTGGCCAGATTGACAGCCCGGTATACTACGTAAGCAAAGTGTTACAGGGAGCAGAGACGCCGTATCCCCACGCTGAAAGGGTGGCTTTGGCCTTGGTAATGGCGGCAAGAAAATTGAGACCCTACTTTCAAGCCCACGCCGTAACAATGTTGACAGATCAGCCATTAAGACAGATTCTACAGTAGCCAGAGTGTTCAGGAAGGCTGACTAAGTGGGCAGTTGAACTTAGTGAATACGATATCTGCTTTGAGCCCAGGAAGGCAATAAAAGGGAAAGCGTTGGCGGACTTCATAATGGAGTGCACTCACTCACCCGCGACAGAAAAAGCTTGCTTGGAAGCATGGATGTTGTTTGTGGATGGGGCATCTAATGCCAAAGGAAGTGGGGTGGGGGTTGTATTAATCTCCCCCGAGAAGGAGGTATTAGAGTACTCCCTACGCTTCATCTTCCCTAGCTCAAACAATACAGCGGAATATGAAGCATTGTTAGCTGGAATGAAGTTGGCAGAAAAATTGGAGGTAAAAAACCTGATGGCCCATAGCGATTCGCAATTGGTGGTACAACAGTTCCAAGGCACTTTTGAAGTAAGGGAACCGCTATTGGCCCGTTATTTACAGAAGGTAAAGGAGCTTGCTCCTAGGTTCAAATGCTTTGAACTCATTCAGATCAATAGGTCTCTTAACCAGCACGCTGATGCACTGTCCAAACTGGCGTCCGCTCGAGACACCTCGGGACGATTGATTCACATGGAGGTCCTGTAACGACCGAGTGTGGAAACAAGTGAAGAGGGTGCTCACTGCGTTGATGATTGGAGAACGTCGATACTGAAATATCTGCTTAATCAGAAGCTTCCAGCGGCACCCTCGGAGGCAAGGAGGCTGAAGACCAAGGCAACTCGCTTTGCAGTCATTGGCCAAGAACTGTATAAGAGAAGGTATTCAGTATCACGACTCAAGTGCTTGGGGACTCGGGAGGCAGATCAGCCCTGGAAGAAGTTCATAAGGGAGACTATAGTGAGCATCTCGGTGCTAGAGAGTTGGTTGGGAAAATCCTACGAGCCGGTTTTTTTTGGCCCACCCTAAAGCAAGACGCAGCCCGAAAAATGCAAACATGTGATAAATGCCAAAAGCACAGCCCTTTGACAATTCGATCCCTATCATCTATCTAGCCGATATTTTAGCCATTGTCGTTTTCACAATGGGGGCTAGACATCTTGGACTCGTTTCCTATGGCGTCACGGCAAAGGAAATTCCTATTGGTGGCCACGGATTACTTCACAAAGTGGGTTGAAGCTGAACCATTAGCAACAATAACTGAGAAAAGGGTAGAGGGGATGGTATGGAAGGATATAATTTGTCACTTCGGAATACCCCATATTCTCAACACGGATCATGGAACACAATTTGATTCTGAAGCCTTCAAGGCCTTTTGCAAGAGGTGGGGGATCAGTTTGAGGATGACATTCGTGGCATACCCACAGGCCAACGGACAGGCAGAGGCAAGCAATAAAACTATTCTCCACGGGTTGAAGACCCGACTGGAACGAGCTAAAGGTAGATGGGCCGATGAACTCCTTAGCATTTTGTGGGCTTATCGCACCACCAGTCGCGTATCTACGGGGGAGACGCCCTTCAGCTTGGTATATGGGGCAGATGCCCTTATTCCAGTGGAAACAGACCTTGCCTTGCCTCGAGTTATGGCTTTCAATGAAGAGAGAAATCCAGACAGTTTAAGGGAAAACCTGAACCTGATAGATGAGTTGAGAAAGAAGGTAGCTGTGCAGTTGGTAGCATACCAGAGAAGAATCGCCAGCTATTATAATGCAAAAGTCCGACCTCAAATGTTCCAAGAAGGAGATTTGGTGCTCAGGAAAACAGTGATTACAACTGCCCACTAGGAAGAAGGAAAGCTCAGATCGAATTGGGAAAGGCCTTACAAGATACAAAAAATACTGGGACCCAACACTTGTGTGCTGCAGACGTTGCAAGGAGAGATGATGAGTAAGATCTGGAATACTATGCACCTCAAGAGATACTTTACTGCCCAGGCAATTGAGACTAGCAATAGAGGATTCAAAGCTGAAGACATGGAGATGCATTCGTTACAAGAGGCACTACCTGGCTCCCCTAAGAATCGAAGTTCTTTTTAATTTTCTTATGTAACAGTTCCCTTATAAATAAAAGAATACCCCCATGTATTCCCGTGGAGTAAGAAAAACTATAAGCCGAACCACGTAAGATCTCCTGTGTCTTAAATATTTGAATGTATGGTTAAAAATGATACAGGTACAATACCCCGGCAAAGGTCCCTAACGAGGTCAGGATAACTCGAGGCAAATCAGGCGCACATAACCACATGCCGGGTTGGGATCCTCAGATGATCCAATGCTTATACTCGCAGACTCACCTAGATCACTCGACTGAGTCCGGTGCTATGCTCCTAAGCTAAAACCGACTCCTCAAACGATCTGGTGCCTAGGTCTCCTGGTAAAGCTTGGACACCTGGAAGGAAACCCAAACTAGATTGGTTATTAGCCCTAGATACGTCGAGGGTAGGCTGATTCTCGCAGGGGGCAGAAGATGGTAAGACGATTGTAATGTGGGGCCTGTGACCCCAGGCCGGGTCAGGATCAACAGAGGCCGATGTCAATGCTCACAGACTCACCTAGATCACTCGATTGAGTCCGGTGCTACGCTTTTAAGCTAGACTCGACTCCTCAGATGATTTGGCGCCTAGGTCTCCCGGTAAAACTCAGTCACCTGGAAAGAATCCCTAACCAAACCACTGGCCAAACCTAGCCCCCCGAAAGCATACAAGATCATGGAGCGGTGGTCATACGGATAAAATACTAGAGGCTACCCCTAAAAGCTTAACTATATAGCCTAAACTTAACACCTGGGATGGTAGATCACTTCGGGATCATCGGATGCTCCAACACCTATGCTCGTAGACTCACATAGATCACTTGATTGAGCCTGGTGCTACACTCTTAAGCTAGACTCGACTCCTCGGACGATCTGGCGCCTAGGTCTTCCGGCAAAATCAGACGCTTGAAGTGAATCCCGCATGGGACCCTTAGACCAATCCAGCCTCCATATTGTAAACAAAGACCCCTCCGGGAAATAGTCGCGAAAGCTTGACAGCCCCCAGTCTCCATAAAAGCTGAAAGCTCGATGATTATTGCAGGAGACTCATAAGCACGTCAGAGGAGCGAAGCCTATCCCGGATCTCCTGGAGTCGAAAGGTCTTGAAAACAAAACAAATTAAATTTCCAATCGAAGCTTGAAAAAAGTGTGAATGCGTGAGTCATGTAACCAACAAGCGAATGAAAATAGCATAATCGGATTATATAATGTTGAAAATAAGACAAGTACAGGCGACATGTTAAAATGATTGCCAAGATTTACGTTCACCCAAAACTAACAAAATAGGGCGCAACGGCCAAAAGTAGGGAGTCAGAGATTCTAAGAAGAATGCCTTGAGATAAAGCTAGCATTCGTTACAAGACCTACACTAATCTTCGGCTGGAGGGTGATCCGCATGGCCCGAACCCTCTCCGGAGGGCAAATGTTGGGAAGCATCAGCAACAATGTCCATTTCCAACTCTCTCTCGATCATTTGGGCGGTGTTAAACGAATTGGCGCCTACTTCACCCTCCTTAAACTCTAAGATGTAAGGACTCCATGGACCCTGTAAGTTGCTGAGGTCATCCTCTAGCACCTGTCTTATACATTATTCAGGTCCCAAATCATCTAGCTCATACTTCCTCTAGTTGGGGGGGTGCCAACGGACATGGCATTGTCAAAAGTTGCCTCCGAGAAGAAATCCCTCGGGTGCCTGGTCTTAATGAAATTGCGACAGAGATAAAAGCCAAACTTCGAAAAGCAGCTGGCGTAGTTATCCTTGCGACAAAAGCAATCCCTTGAAAGACGGTACTGCTTCACGGCATCCCTCGTCGCTTCGTCAATCTCTCGTTGCCTATTCTCGCGCATTCTTTCCACCTCTACTCGAGTATGGGCAGCCCGTTCCTCTACGCAAGCCAAGTCCCCTTTCAAACGGAACACCTCCCCTTGGGCCTCCTCTAGAAAGGATAACTTCTCTTCGTACGCCTGGTTGCGAGACTCTAGCGCCTCTTCCCATTTACGAGAATTATCTTCGGCTGCCTGGCGACTTATAGAGAGGTTATGGAGTCGAGCTTCAAGGCTGGTCTTATCTGACTCCAGATGGCGGATTGTCATGTTAAGGACCTGTTCTTCCTCTTTCCACTGGAAGGACTTCTGTGTCAAGTCGTAAATTTGTGCCTCCTGGTGAGCCAGTCGAGCACGGTTCATAGCATTGGTCACCACGGCACCCTGAGCACTCTGCGAGAAAGGGCATGAGAGGATAATAAAAGACGTATAAAAAGATAAATCAAAAGGACAAATACGAAAAGGTAAGGAAGCATACGATCGCGAGATAACGTTCAAACTCGTCCATATTCTGTGGGGAATTGCAAAAGTATCGATTTTCATTGTGAGGAAGGATGGAAGAATAAAGAAGGCAGGCCCCAACACCGGGCATGTCAACAGTATCTGTATCCAAAACCCCAGGTCTCATGTCGAGTCACTCCCCGCGAACCCAATAATTGGCATCCAACTATATTGCCCCTTGGTGAGGGTCAGGTAGTGCAGGAAAGATTGGGGCCAATCCTATGGATGCTAACCCCTTCTCCATCTGCAAGGTTCGACGATCGCCGCGTTGGGGATTGATCACGACACGACGATACAAACCTCGATCGCTCGCATGAACTGCATCAACGGCAGCCTGGTCAAGTTGGGAAGTAACCTCGCCCTCGGGAGCCACTCCATCCCTGGCCGGCTCATACTTATGGTGAAGAGCCCCGCTCATGGCCACAAATACATCAATCTCGAGCGGAGAAAAGGTAGGAATTCCAAGAGTAGGCTCTGCTGGAGAATCGTGGGCTAGAAGGTCATCGGCAAGCTAAAACATTGCAAAACCTGCCTCTGCTTCTTAACAGCGGCTCCTCTTCCTCCTTCGATGCCGGTGGCGCTGGGGAGCCCAGGTCTTCCTTACCCCCTCACTTTGTTCGGTGTTGTGAGTGTCAAGGATAGGGGTCCCATCTTGAGGATTGAATGATGGAGGTACTTCAGCCTGAGTAGCCCTAGGGGCGACCCGTTGGTTAGCAAATCTCATCAAGTGATGCATGGCTGCAAGAAAAAGACATGATATAGTTAGAAACCCTGAAATGACTCTAAGATAAAGCTTAAAATAAGGAATAATAGCAAAGTAGCTAGGGGGTCCGCACCCTCAGGAGAAGGTTGCTCCTGGAGAGGAACATCCCCCCCTCCCGCCGTGGCGACGAGTGGCGGATTAATTGGAGTGTTTGAGCATAGGGCCCTGGGCACCCTGCGACGAGATGGTTCACCACACTCTGGAATCCAGCCCACCCTTATTAATCTGTCCACAGTCAAGAGGCCAAGGAGATGCTTAGGACCACCTCGAGTAATAATGCGACGGCTATCCTCATATCTCTCCCTAAGCTTAGAAAGGGGCACACTTAATATAGGTTTTCCCACTCTCTCAGGATCGGTGCGCCACTCGCGAGGAGCATTCCACACCTCGTTCAGAGGTTGGACCAAGAACCACCGAGTATCGAATAAAGCTTCTCGAGGTAGGGACTTAGAGAAAAGAGGATCACCTCGGATCCGCTGCAGGGTGTACATGTGAAAGCGCTCCTTGACTAGGCGTAGGAGGAAGAGGCAATAGAGGAAGTCAACGGTAGGGTTTATATTGTTCTCACGATAGATAACGAAGAAACCAACTAACTGGGCCCAGCCGTTGGGATGCAGTTGGCCGGGTGCAAGCCCACTAAGACGAAGAAATTTAAGACCAAAATTATGGAGAGGAAGATGAAAACCTAGGCGAAAGCTAGCCTCATGGACACTCATCCACCTCGCTTCTACGTCCACCGCGCAGTTTTCCTCAGGGCGAGGAAGCCGGGTGCGAGGGATATTATAATTTTGGCGGATAAGGGCCACGTCATTGTCGTTCATACGGGAACATTTACCCTTCAAAAAGAAGTGCTCGACCCCGTGGGAATCGACATCATGATGATAAATTTTTCCACTAGCCATAATAGGAAGGGGAAAAGTCAAAATCAAAAAAAGTGATGGAAAATGGGGGCTATTCAAGAAATATTGTATTCGCTTCGGACGGGTAGCTCGCTTCGGAAGGGTTATGTCTCGTTTGCTTCGGAAATGGGTTACTTTGGAAGGACCGAAGGCTGTGGGAGAGTTGCTTCCGAAGATCCAAATCTTCGGAAGATAGACGCTAGAGCTAGGAGAGCTTTGGAAGTTTTAAGACGAATGGACGAGTGCGCAATGGTTACCTAGCGGATGGGATCGTTCAAAAGCAAGGCCTTCGGAACGATGTGCAGTGAAAACTCTTCGGAAGCGATGGAGCCTATTTATAGCCAACTAGTGGAAGCCCAATCGATGGTCTCTTTCGGAAGAAATCTTCCGAAGCAGCGCTTCGGAAGTACAGTTTGCGATTCTTGGTGTGATCCACGTAGAAAATACTCTTAATTATGTAGAAACAAAATAAAGAGTGGGGGACAATTGTGGTGCCCCAATAATCGGAAGGGAATGAACATGAAGCAAATCAGCTTAAGCTTCGGAAGCTACCTACGGAAGCGGTCTTCGGAAGAATGGAATGAGCTTCGGAAGATGTCGGCAGCGTAGCTTCAGAAAGCGTAGCGGCATATCTTCGGAAGGCGACCTCCTAGGTTTGCAAAGAAACAGTCTTGAGAAGTTCGAAAGATGCCTTCGGAAGATATCTTCCGAACTATCATGTACGGTCGATTGTTGATCTCTATATAAGGCCAAGCTTATTACTCCAAAAGGATCTTTTTTTTTCTGGAACACGGGTATTTTCTCTCATTACTTACCTTCCAAAGATCTTAGTTTTCTCTCTGTTCCTTACGTAAGTGCTCCTTCTGTACTGACTTAAGCTTCGAAGGGTCTTCGTGGGAAAAGTCCCACAAGCCTTCTAACAATTCTCTTACAGAAACTTCGAAAGCTACTGCAAACTACCTTCGGAAGATCACCTCAGCAACCATCTTTTGGCAGCAATCTTTTCAGAAGACCTTTGGAAGCCTTCGGTAGCCCATCAGAATACCTTCGGAAGCCCTCCGCAATACCTTCGAAAGCTCGTCATATATATATACTTCAGAAGGACCACCCTAATCTTCGGAAGACATCATTTATGAGCTTCGAAAGTTCGTCTCGGAAGGTTCCTTCAAAAGCCGGCTGCAGAATCGTTCTTTGTTCTGATCTTGGGGTCAACGGCATTTACGCACGCTCCACTCATAAAAGTTTTTAATTGTTGTATTTTGGCAACAACAATTCCAAAATTCGATTTTATGTAAATGATCTTATCATGTTGTCATGCCTTGATGTGAGTATGTCATGTAGATTGCATTTACATGTTTGATTTATGAAATATGCATATGAGCATGACGAGATTCACGGTCATACGTTGCATGGGTTTGGGATTAGGTACTGGCGCCATTGCTTTGCCAAGGGTGTACCCATACACCCCAGTCTGGCAAGAAGACTGGAAAAATGACGGGTAATTTTAAGGTGAAATCGACCCAAATATGAGAGTTATGATGTTATATGCATTGCATACATACATGAGCATTAAATATTTGGTTCCCTTACTTAGATGATTCATCATCTAACTTAGGCTTTGCCCCTAGAATATTCAAACGTTCCAAATGAAGATTGTAGCAGAAAAGAAGATGAATGAGGCATGAAATGGCACTTAGCAAAGTGCATGATGAGTTGTATGATGAGTTGAATGTATGTTATGTAGCCCATATATTTAAGTTTTGCTATTTTGAATTTTGAACGCTTTGAGGAATGATGATGTATAGTCTTATTTATAGTTAATGATGATGTATAACCTTATTTATGGTTAATGAGAATGTAATAATTGATTTATAATCAATGTTGAGATGTTAGGTTCGATTCTAGCTTTCGCATTTAATGTTTATGATGATTCTCTTTCGAGATAAATGTATGGAGATTTTGGGATGGATAAGAGTAATGATATGGTTTAGTCGTAGTTTTAAATAGAAAAAAAATTTATTATCCCAGAATTGTTTTAAGTTATAACGCGCTCGGAAAACGGAGCGTTACAGCTGGGTGTAAACCTGTTAATGTTCCCTTAGCTAGACATTTTATTTTGTCTAAATCTCAGTGTCCATCATCTGAATCTGAAATTCTTAAAATGGAAAACATACCATATGCTAATGTGATTGGAATCATAATGTACTCAATGATAAGTACTAGGGCAAACCTTGCATATTCTATATCTCTTCTTAGTAGGTTTATGTCAAACCTGGGAAAATTCATTGGAAAGCTTTAAAATATGTGTTGAAATATATTAATGGTTCATTGAGTGTTAGTTTAAATTTTGAGAAAACAGGTGATACTATTGACTTAGTGGGATATGTAGACTTAGAATTTACAAGAGATAAGGATTCCCGTAAATCCACTATAGCCTTCTTCTTCACCTTAAGAGGCAACTACATCAGTTGGAAGTCTTAACTGTAGCCTTTAGGTTCTGTCTTCCATTGAGGCAGAGTATGTGGCTATCACTAATGCTTTCAAGGAACCCATATGGCTTCAAGGTTTATTAATGGAATTCCATCCCCTTTAAGGTAAGATCAAGGTATTTTCTGATAGCCAGAATGCTATTCATTTATGTAAAAATCCTGTTTATTATGAAAGAACTAAACATGTGGATGTAAAGTATCATTTTGTAAGAGATCAGGTAATTGGTGGAGTTGTTTCTATCCTTAGAGTGTCTACCGAGGATAATCCAACCGACATGGGAACAAAGGTAGTGACTGTAACCAAGTTCAAGCACTGCTTGGGCTTGCTACATGTCGGAGTTGGTTGATCAAACAACCAACAAGAGCAGTGAAGGTGAGAATGGAAGCATGCTACACAAATGTGAGAGTGTGGGATCACCTAGAGTTTGATGCTTCAAGGTGGACATTGTTAATGGTGAAGCATCAAACGATGCCGTTTTGATCCAAGGAGGTGAAGGGTCACGATCGATAACCTCGGGTTGCCTTATGGCGCCTGATAGAGGGTCACGTGGCAACCATCCGTGTCTTTAGATGGTGCCTGATTGTTCTCTTCCATGCGAATATCCATCGTGTTGCACGATCTAATCCAAGCCATCCATCTTACCTTGATTTGGGATGAGCTCTTCTCATCGGAGCTCAACGTGGACGTAACCCTGATTTGGGGTAAACCACTGTAAAATCTCGTTGTGTTATTTCTCTTTTTATTGTGTGCATGTTTATTCCCTTCGTTATGACTTCTACCTTCGATTGAGTCTCTATGATTGGGTCAAAAGTGGTTTTAAGTGGTATCAAGGTTGTGAGTGAGTGTGTCTTGTTTTCTGTGTTCGTCCAATAAAACCAGTTGTAGTCATGTTCCTTGTAGCCTCATCTTTCGACCATATTGGACTATCGTTACCCAAGCATATCACCGAAGAATTACTATATAGTTTATTCTCTGTAACCTCTTACTTATTTCTAACACCAAAATTAGGTTGCGTTTTCGGTTATAATTTGTCCACAAAATCAACACACAATGAGCTTCTAGAATCTATCCAAGAGCATTCGACTAGAAAACACTCAACGTCTATATCATCATGAATCTCTGTTAGAAATGCAGATAGATCTAACTTCTTAAACATGTACTTCAGCACAACCGACTTCTCAGCTTAAACCTCCTGCATTAAATCGATATGTATTTCAGCATTGAATGTGCAATCTGGCTTCACATTTATTACCCAACCACATTTATTGGTCACATACTTATATTCTTCCGAATCAACATCATATTCCCACTAACCTTCATACATCATAGGTACAAAGATAGGTCTAGAAGCTGTCATTCCTTTAATATAAATTGAGTAAATTTATAAATTAAATTAAAACATATCGATTTTGTAAGTGTAAAAATATATCGATTTATTAATATCAGTCATGTAAAGATATGTCGATTAATAAATATTGATTTACATAAGATGTAATACCCCAAGAGCCTAGAGAAGTTAGTATATATCGAGGATAAGTAAGGAAGAAAACAATACCAGCTAGATACCTTTTGGGCTGAATGTAGGTAAAGAACTTTAGGGTTAAGCGTACTTGACTTGGGAAAATCCAAGGATGGGTGACCCCCTTGGGAAGTTCGTGTAGGCCTATCAGGATAAGTTGTTCTGGTCGTTTCTAGCGCTCGATACGAGATGTTATAGGTGGTATCAGAACCGACCCCCGAGCCTCTTAGGGCGGTGGTGGGGTAAACCTCAGCAATGATGTTGAGTCCTTAAGGGGGGGTGCGTGTAGGAACCTTAGGAAAATCCCACATCGGTCATGCAATGGGGGAGAGATCTGGAACCAGTTGTAAGGTCGCATGACGAGGACGCCATGTGCTTAAGGGGGGAAGAATGTAATACCCCAAGAGCCCAGAGAAGTTAGTACATATCGAGGATAAGTAAGGAAGGAAACAATATCAGCTGGATACCTTTTGGGCTGAATACAGGCAAAGAACTCTAGGGTTAAACGTACTTGACCTGGGGAAATCCAAGGATGGGTGACCCATTTGGGAAGTTTGTGTAGGCCCATCAAGGTAAGTTGTTTCGGTTCTTTCTATCGCTCGATACGGGATGTTACATAAGATCTCAATCGATAACATGTTACCAATATATCAGTTGAGAAAGAATGTCGGTATATACATATCCTTTCCAAACTAATATATCGGTTGATATATATCTTTTCATGACCGATATATCAACCGATATAAAATATTTTTCATGATTCTACCGTGTTTTAATCTATATTGATTGAAATATATCATGACTTACCGATATATATTCAAACTAGCGAAATGCATACTCTTTACTCAATTGAACTTTTGAATGAAGAACCAGAGCCAAGTTCATTTACAAATTCATTACGTTTTCATTCAAAAAATCACAGAGAAAAGGATAAAATACTTTGAAATCACTCAAACTACTAAGATTTATTGGTCAAAGTTTTTCAAAGATAAGTAAATGAATGCATGTCTGGTATAGAGACAAGCTATCAGATCTGCAAAGTGAAGAACAACAATAACTTTGAAGAAAACGATTAATAAAGAAGTAACAATACTTAGATGGAGAGAAAGAAAAACAAGCGAGAGAGATTGACAGCGAGCGAGTGAGAATGTGTATGAAAAAAAAAGACAAGATCCTATAGCTAATTTAAAGCGGGGGCATTTTTGTCCAATCAATTTTCAAATGTTCTAGTTTTGTAAAGATTTTAAAAGTGTCCTATTTTCCAAAGTTTACTACTGAAAGTCCTATTTTTCCAAATTTCCCAAATTAAAAACATTTTTATGGAGAGATTTTAAATGAAATCATATCATAATTCTATGATTTATGAAAATTTTATATATCACTTCATACTCAAATGTACACTAAAGTTGATTTCTATTAGTTGGTATAAGTTCAAATTCTATATGAAGCGACATAATTCATTGCAAACGCATGTATAACAAACCCCATAACTTTACCCATTAGGATACATGCATGAATTGAATATATATACTGATTTGAGCGAAAATGAGCGGTAAAGGCTTTAGGGAGAGTATGATGATTATGATTCAACAGCAAAAGCAAGTGAACTCGATCTATCCTAGTCTGGCGGGGTCCACGTTACGGCTCCTAGTGATTGTCAAGGCATGTGTGTGATAGGCGGTGGGGCTGTGTTTGGCATGCATGCTTTTGCTCTGTGACTGTGGGGCTCAACCTCAAATTAGCGTGAGAAAATCGGAAACCAAACGTGAGATCTTTCCCGATAAATTCGAACTAACTAGCCGTTTATCGGATAGAGATAGAGAGAGAGAGAGAGAGAGAGAGAGAGAGAGAGAGAGGGGCCATTGCGTTACTTTGGAGCTTGGTCTAATATTATTAATTATTACGACATGGGGGAAAAATAATTAATTGTTTCCCTCCCGAGGCCTTCAACGTTAACAATTTCAAGGTCAAGACCGACAGATTCGCCATTCTATGGGCTATGAGGAGAAGCGGGAACCGGTTTGAACCGGAGACCTCTACTCCTCCTCCGGTTAGTCTGAACACAGAAGTCCTGGGAATTTTGGGAGAAATAATTTTTTTATTAATGGGATTTTCTGGTAAAAAAAAAAATTTAATTTGTGAAAGATAAATTATTACGAAGTATTTTAGATACGTTTGCCAATTTTCTAAAGTAAAAACAAATTGTATTTTTAAAATATAAAATAAAAATTAAAAACTTCATGCTCTGTTGTCGATTGTTTGTGGCAATAAGAAACCCATCGCTTTTGACGGAAACCACCGTCACCTATTGTTTGAGGCGTATTGATTTAGACGATGGGTTGATGGAACCCATCAGCCAATGAGTTCTTAATAATTGGTTTCAAGAAAAGGATCCCACTAACATTAATTGGGTTATAGTGACTAGAACTTATTATCAACACTAAATGTCAAATAGAGACCATAAGGAGGAGGAGGAGGAGGAGGAGGAGAGTGGCAAAACCTATTATAATATGTGTGAAAATTGTGAAAACTAATCATATTATAAATAAAAAATTTATTTTTAACTTCATCTTTAAAAAAAATATTTTTAGACTCTCAAATAAATTAATTACACCTTATAACTATTTTATCAATTTTGACTCTGTCACTACCTAAAAAAACTCTTTAATCTAAATTACATTTTTTCTCAAAAATTGAATATATATATTCTATATATATATATATATATTCAAGTGTGTTGTACTCCAAATCAAATTGAAGTCTATTCAAGGTTTATCACACAAACCAAGAAACCATATTCAAGATATATTTTACTTCAATTCAAGATCAATTAGGAAGTACATAATACTAACCACAAGAACCCTAACCCGACATTAGGCCTATAACCCAGCACCAGGCCTGATCTATAGACCTGGCCTCAACTCACGTCAATTCAACTGCTTTTCATCTTATCAATGTCGTCCTAGATCCCCGGGCAAGCAACAGGCCTCAACGACCTCGGGATTCTCAATCCTTTATCTGCACCCTCATCCTTAATAGCACCAGGATCCTCGATTTCTTATCCTTCCATAACGGCCGAAGATTACACAGGGATTAGGCTCTCCCCCTCTCCTCCATATAAGCTCGTCTAATCACCAATTGAGGTATGTTCTGTTTAGCTTTAAAGAAACTTTGTCATCTTAAATCCCCATTAACGTGAGCATCAAAGTACTTGCAGGTGCCACCCCTGCTATGCAGACTATCGTGACCAGGCTTATCATTGCCTCAAGTTCTCTGGCCGACCACCACTTTGGGCTAGAAGGAACATTTGGTGCCCATCATGGGACCTATAAAACTTACCTACCACATAACCTCACCAAAACATCCCAATAACCCTATCCAAAAACCGACTATGGCCAGAATCAGAAGCCAGAATAACATGGTCCCCCCGGGAGAGTCATATACTGAGGCGAACTTGGCCACCTCCTTACTCACCTAGTTGTACGCAACACTCGAGCTAGAGGGAAGACCTGAAGATGACTCTACTTGATCATCCCTAGCCGCCTCGACGCCACTAACATTGATCTTGGCGATCTTCCTAGGCATGGATGGGGTACCTACACTATCCTCAAAGGAACCAAGGAAAATAAAACTATCAGAAGTTAACACCCCATGCTTATTTTGAGCTACGCTTTGAATACCCTGATCTACCCTTTGAATCTCCCTCCTAAGTTCAGCTAACAAGGCCCGACGGCTAGCCTTTTGCATAAGCGTCGCGTTCATTGCTAGGAGTTCACCTATGACAAACACATAATCGCTCCTCGAACTAGATTCACTCCATGATCTCGCCATAACACTCGATGACTAGTAGATGACGACAATAAGGAAAGTGCGAAAGAGAAAAGAATGAAAAAAGCCAGATTCGAGAGATTGCCAATAAAGTTGAGCGAAATCCCAGGATGGAAAGTGATGAACAATCGAAAATGAATACAGTAGAAGGACAAGGAGTTCTTAGAGAAATGAGGGTTCTTAAATTAGAAGTAAAGGTGAAAAGTAAGATAGAGAAGAAGCCTTTATACTAGCGTCACTCAACGATCGTGATTTAGGTCAGTCACCGAAGATAGATCGTAACTGTAAGATGCATCTGACGGGCAAGATTCAAATGACAAAAATCTTCTACTAACATCACGCCACTTGTTATGACACATGCCAAGCATTCAATGGCCTAAGTGAAGGAGGTGGGGGGGACACCTCCCCACCTGCTTACGACGTCCTGTCTCCCAAACCTAACATTTTCAATTTCGAGACCACATACATCACCTATCAGGATATCGAAACAACCCCGAGTGCTCACACCAGCATCGACCCAAACCCAAAACTTGGCTCGAATATTTTCGACATCGAAACACATCATGACCTTAGACTGTGCATCTTGAGCTCGAATGCTCGTTCCTACGAACATCTAACTTGGGGGGCTATGGACTGTACTAACCATAAGAAGCCCAGCTTGGCATTAGGCCCATAACCCAGCACCAGGCCTGATCTATAGACCTAGACTTGGCTCACGCTAGCTCAGGGACATCCCCATCCTATTAATGCCGTTTGAGATCCTCGCACAGGCAACAGGCCTCAACGGCCCTGGGATTCTAGGTCCTTCATCTACACCCTCATCCTCAGCAGTCCTGGGATCCTTGGCTCCTTACCCTCCCATAACGTCTGGCGATTACGCAAGGATCGGGCTCTCCATTTCTCCCCCATATAAGCTCGCCTAATTACCAATTAAAATATGTTTTTTTTAGCCTTAAAGAAACTCTATTATCTTGAATCCTATTGACTTGAGCATCGAAATACTTGCAGGTGCCACCCCTGTCGCGTAAACTGTCGTGACCAGGCTTTCCATTACCTCAAGCTCTTTGGCCGACCACCACTTTGGGTTAGAAAGAACATAAAGTATATAACATCATTGAATTATAAATTAATAATTATAATTTAATATATTTTATATCTTCATTAAAGAAAATTACCCCAATGGCTCAAAAAACAAAAGAGAAATTATGAACTTACTAAATAATATGTGTTGTCTTCCTATTAGCCCATAGGGAGAAAACAAATATCCCCTTTCCAAGTTATATGGGGTGAATGTTCATCCTCTCCTTTGCAACTTTCAAATTTTTCTTTGATGATTTGATTAAATACTTTGTCATCGTATATGAATCATTCTTATCAGTATGAATTCTTGTACATTGCAATAATTTAGAATCCAAAACATCACGAATCCAATAATACGTGGCATCCATATGTTTTGATTTTGAGTGAAAAGTTCATTTTTTATTGAAATGGTTGTTTTATGGATTGTTATAGTGTAATACATGTTGGGAAAATTAATTTTGAATTGAAGATGCACAAATCCAATGACAAAAATATAACAAAACCAATTTCTAAGGATGGTAAAAAAGAGAGATATCACTGAACTATTGAGACATGCTAATGACATTATCCTTAAAAGTTATTTTGCCTTCTACCCCCTAGAGTTTATAGATGATGAGGTTGGGTTTATGGCTCACAACCTCCCAAGATTCAACTAGAGCCTTCTTTTCTAACTAGCCATCGTTGTAAAAGGATCTAAACAACCCGAGACACCATCAATCACATATAAGAAAAAAAAATAATGGAATTCCAATTATCAATGTTAGTTATTTTATACATAAATAGTAAATATCACAAAAATAAATACCTAGTCAATAGTCAAAATTTTGAATCTTCGAAACTTGTCATGTTATGAGCCTCTTTAAACTTTCAAGTTGACGGGTGCATAATCACAGTACGGAAAGTGCACTTTAGCCACAACCCAAATACCTACTCTTCTAATAAGAACATTTATAATATGGTGCGCGGTGATTTTCAGTGTGTTCAAAACCTTATGCATGGACCTCTATTTATAAAGGAGAAAACCTTACTTATAAGGTTTAAGAGATGTGTTGTACCGGTTATGGAGAAATTATAAGGAGAAAATGGAGGGTTTTTTAAAAGCAAAAATGAGCTTGCGATAGTGTACTGTAAGGTATAAATTCATCATGGATTAACCCAAAAGTAAGGACTTCGGTTGACAAGTCTTGCGACACCTAAAGAAGGCCTTGTGGCAAAGGAAACCTTGCTACAGAGAGGGCCTTGCGTCACACAGGGGATTGACTTCAAAATGAGACTTGTGGCAAGGACGGGCTCGTGGTGCAAAAGGTTGCGGTAAGGGCGGCCTCATGGCAACAAAGGCTTTGCAGCCAAGTGCCTTGCTGCATGGTTGCACTCGCAGCACATAATTCTTGCGGCGCTATAAGCCTTGAGGCAAAAGTCTCATCTCGGCAAGATCAAGGCTCCCACTTAACAATTAACACATGTTAACACCTAGCATCCTTTGGAATCATGCCTTATAAATACCCAGCTATAAGACACAGAAAGGAACTCCCCAATTCGATAAAATTTAGACACATTAACTACGCTTTTCTTGTTTTTCATGAACAACTATCCACATTTGGTATTGACTTAAGCATCGAAGGGTCATCGCGGGCAAGGATTGTAACATCTCGCATCGAGCAATAGGAAAGACCGGATCAACTTACCCTAATAGGCCTACGCAAACTTTCCAAGGGTCATCCATCCTTAAGCTACCCTAACTCAAGCACACTAAACCAAAGAGTTCTTTATCCACATTTAGCCCAAAATGTGTCCAACTGGTGTTATTTCTTTCCTTACTATCCTCAATATATATTAGTTTCTTTATGGCTCTCAAGATATTACATTCTCCCCCCCTTGAACACATGACGTCCTTATCATGTAACCTTACAATCAGTCCTAGACCTTCTCTCCTTTGGAGGCTGCCATCCTAAAAGCCTGCCAGAAGCTACTCCTTATTCAGGCCCTCGTGCCCTGGTGCCACTCCTGCCCTTATCGGACCGCCTTCACCAAGAGTCAGCTCTAATACCACGTGTAACATCCCACATTGAGCGATAGGAAGGATCGGATCAATTTACCCTGATGGGCCTACGCGAACTTCCCAAGCGTCATCCATCCTTGAGCTACTCCAGTTCAAGCACGCTTAACTCTGGAGTTTTTTTATCTACATTCAGTCCAAAAAGTGTCCAGTGGCTGCACTCTCACCCTGTAATTAAAACATAATAAAAACATATTAAAACTTTTATATATATATTTTTATTTTGGTGAGAGGTTTATACTCGTCAGTGTACGAGTGTAGTTGTAGTCCAAATTTAAATTTATATTTTTTGGATGAATCTAGATCGTCCATTAAAAGATTTATTTATGGCAAAAGAAAAAGAATATTACACACACGCACACGCACTTGGACGAATTGGCAACAAGATTTTTTTTAGACAACATATACTAGGAAATAAAGCAAGACAGAAATTGAAATAAATACTGAATGTGAGAATATAAAATTGGATAGTACTTGAGTTAAGACAATTTCAGCACCAACCTGTTGATTCCTAAATTTTAGCTGAAAAGATTAGCAACATTAATTTAATTTCAGATATGAGGGTTTGTTATTAAATGTAATTAGAGATGGTGATAGTTCTAGTTTAAGCAATCCCCATATATGATATGCGGGATTCTAATTTAAGCAACTACCATAAATTTAATTTCAATTAATACACAGAATAACTAAATTAATCATCCGGGTTTGGATATAATACCGTTTCCAGTTCTAGTAACTCTCATATATGGCATGAAAGCTCTAATTTAGGCTTACGTTCCAATCCAAACCTAGTGATTTTTCAATAATTAATACACACTTATACTGAAATTTAAATTAATGTTATTCATTTAAAGCGCAGTTTTCTTTGGGAATCATTGGCGTTTGACACTGTCATTGCCTTAATCTAAGATTGGATTTAGCTACTCATCTTTATTTGAAAGTTAATTGATAGGAATTTAAAAGACGTAATTTAAATAATAGAATTTAAATAACGGGAATTAAAATAATAGAAATTAACCGGCCATTTAGGCGGTGAATAATTTAAATGACAAGAATTAAAATTACAGAAATTAAAAAACATAAATTAACTGGCCATTTAGACGGTGGATAATAAAATAACAATAAATGACATAAGAATTCAAGAGAATAAAGAAAGAATATAAAATCACAAGAGAAAACAATAGAGAAAATAAGAAAGAACAAAAGCAATTCTCAAAGAGAGAATTCTAAGAAAATAACTAAATTTTGATTCAAGAATAATAATCACACTTACAAATACAATCAAGTGAGCTATTTATATCCGACAAGATGCAATTTAAACCACATAATTTCAATTATTCAATTAAACATAATTATATCTAATGGGCACTCACACATTTAAAGTTAAATGGAGTTTAGCTATAATACACACCTAAAGTTAAATGGATTTTAGCTAAAATACACACCTAATAAAGCACTCATAAAGTTAAATGGATTTTAGCTATAATACACCCATAATAGTTAAATGGATTTTAGCTAAAAAACACACATAATAAAGCACTCATAAAATAAATATTAAAAAAAATAAAAATAGATTTCTACAATTAGGTTTTTTATTTATCTTCATTAGGATTAAAAATAATGCTTGGGCCTTCTCCAAATGATGTCTTCCATGGGCTTGCTCAAGTTGGGTTTTAATTCTTCATTCTTCAATCCAATTTGAGTCTCCAATCTCACATTCTTTATGCTTACAAACAAGTAATTGAGTGGTATTAAATTATATATTATGTATATATTTATATGATATATTATATATTATATATTTATATATTATATAGATGCTTCATGCATGCACTTCATTGAGTATATGTATTATGTTATAATATATATATTATATTTACATGTTTATTATAATATATTATATATATATATATTACACATAACTATTCAATTAAATCAATTTAAAATCAAAACGAGGGTTATAATTATAACAAAATTTTACAAAATTAACCACTAATCATCCAACTGGTGTTGTTTCTTTCTTTACTATCCTCGATATATATTAGTTTCTCTTGGACTCTCAGGGTATTACAAAGATTCCTGCGAGCCTTTTAACCCATTTTCGAGTATCAACAAGGGAACAAGACATTCCTTGCGGCAAGATCCTTTTGGCAACATCTCTTATGGCGAATATCCTTCCAACAACTTTTCTTGTGATGACATCCTTGCGACAACTTTTCTTGCGGCAATATCTCTTGTGGCAAATATCCTTGCAGCAGCCTCTCTTGTGGCAAATATCCTTACAATAACCTTTTCTGTGGCAACATCCTTGAGGCAACTTCTTTTGCAACAACATCCCTGCGTCAACATCTTTTGTGGCGAATATCCTTCGAGCAACTTTTCTTATGGCAACATCCTTGTGGCAACTTTTCTTACAACAATATCCTTGTAGCAAGATCTTTGTGGCAACATCGTAGAGGCAGTCTCATTCTTGTGGCAACATTGTTACACTAGAAACCAAGCTCAAATACTTACAACGGTTGGTCCCATATCTTAAAATTTAATTATTGAATTTTCGGCAATAACAAGATTAAAATTTTATTTAAGAATCAAATTATCTCACTTAAAAATAATTTTATTTTAGGATGAGAACTTATCTCATCTTATTTTATTTCTGATCAGATTAAATTATCTTGATTGATTTTAAAAATTAATTGACCATAAATACAAGGCTACATATTTCGTTTGTAGCATTTTGTATGCATGTATACTTAAAATGACTACTAGCATTTTACCCAAGGTTTTACTCTTGGGTAAAGCCTCCTGGTAAGGTCTCCTTAGTAGGTATCATAGGCCACCCTATTAAACTTGTACAATGCATGCCTATGGTAGAAGGAAACCACAAGAGAGAGTGTAGGTGGCGTCCAAAGATTAAAAAGCTCAACGTTGACAACTTACCACCCACCATTAACCACTTGGGCCACCACCTTAGGGCTAAAATATATGCTAAAATATAATCTGTATCGATATATAAAGTTAAGGTTCAGTTTAAGCATTTAAATTACACTAACATTATTTACATTATTAAATTACATTTAAATAACTTAAATAGGTGATTATTCATTTTTCCTGATACTTTGTATGTAAAATATCAAGTTTTTACATCACCGTAAATGTAAAAAATTAAATGAAAAATTTTAATTAATTAAAATAATTAAAATAACTTTCTTGATAGGGAGAAAACGTGTGGATTACTCTTAAACAATAATAATGTAAATTATATCAATGGATGTGTTCTTGGCCAAACACAATAATAAATTTCTTAACTAGAAATATTGTCGTTAAGTCACTTGAAATTTGTAAGAAAGAAAATGATTAGAGGGTACAAAAAAATTTTTGCACAAATATTTCGATACTTAAATTAGACACTAAAGTTTAAAGTCTTAAAAATTGTATTGAAATCAATATCAGAAATGTATATTTTTTTGAATGAGAGCTTGTTTATTTATAGAAGGATATGAAACTTTCCTAAATTTCTGAAAATTAGAATTCTTATGAATAATGTCTATCTTGACATTTTGAAATCTATTGAAATTATGATTTTTATAAATAACATTTAATTTGATATTTCGAATCTCTAATAGAATTAGACTTCTTTAGGGATTTTTGAAAGATAAAATTATTAAACTTACCCCATGTGCTGGATCCCTCCCCCGCCCTCCAATTAGGAAAAAATTACAAATTTTTAGATTAAAATGTTATTTTAAGTTCTTAGACTTTTTTGATCTTTTAATGAGACATTAGAATGAAAATGGCATTAATGATGAGAAAAAGAAACAGTAGTAAAAGAACAAATTAACAAATAACAGGAAGCTCCAAATTTTTTGTAGACACATAGATCAACTCATAATCACTAAACTGGAAACAAAAGGTACCATAGGCAAAGGATCAACGCAGTAGAGTCGAACAAGACAACAACAACTGGTCAACCCTTCTTGTTGCAGCAACAAAAAGAGGGTGACCCTTCAAACGGCAAGCATCTCCCAGGACCATACCCTCTTTCAATGCAAGTTTTGTTACACTCTGGAGTTTCCATGCAATCCCCTATCAACGCACAGGGAGGACTCCCAATTGCTCCTACCTTAGCCGGCTGCATTTGTCCTTTCAGTACCAATCACAAATCTTTATCACTAACTGTACCCCCTAGAAAGATATATACTATCAAAATTAAGCCCATTTATCCTAAAATTATGGGTTTGGTATGAATTTTACCTGAATTGGAAGTCGAACGCAGAACCATGCACAGAATTATTAGGAATAAAGGTCGGATGTTGGCATAAATGCCTTTGACAATGGCCATTTGGGTTCCAATACAAGTTCTCTCGAGAATGGCCTACCGAAGGTTTGTACAGAGTTGTACTGCCACCCGCTTTTAATGCAGTGAATCCTGGAATCTTTAGAAAATCTTGTGAATCTTGGAATATTTAGAAAATCTTGTGAGTGAAGGAATATTTAGATGATTGTTATTTGTTTTTGGTTGTATTTAATGGGTTCCCTACCACTATGATGCATTAAAACACCTCTAGGTTGTCGTTTGAAAGTTTCTGTTTCTTATATTGAGACATTGAAAAATATTCAAAAAAAAAAAAAAAAAAAATTGGGCTATTTTTGCAATTCTAGAAATATTTCAAGATTATTTTGTAATTTTAAAAAATATCAAAAACACGTTTTCACTCGCGATGACGTCAAAATTTTTATTTTTTCTAAAATTTATTTTCATAATTGTTTGAATGGATTATGGAATTTATGTTTATTTTTAAAATAAATAAATATTTTATAATTTTCTATATTAAAAATTATATTCACAGAAAGGTTTTTATATTTTTTTATTATGCATTTGCATTTTCATTTACTATTTTTTTTAAATATCATTTTTCATTTTCATTTCATATTATATTTAATTTTCATTTATATTTTAGTGCAACCTAATCCTACCATATGATTTTGAACATAGAGAGGGTTAGTAATAGAATGGAACAAAAATAGTAGAAATAATGTCAGTATGTTTTGATATAAATATTTATTTTTATAGAATTTGTTATTGTTGATTTGCATGTAATATTTTTCAAAAATTAACTATATATATAATTGTATATGTACGTATCTATTTATGTATATGCATATGGATATGTGTTTGGTCGTATTTTTTTTGGTCCTTTTTTTTCAAGATTTAAACACCTTATGGACATGGAGCAGAGATTATGCATTGTCTATTATTGCTCTCGTAATTACCAGCTAGTGAAAATTGAATGCACTCTCAAGCACTACACTGGTCTGGCCTTAGGGGCATAGTGTACCTAATAGTCAAAGTAAATGCATGGCATGTTTGAAAAAAAGGTAAATGGATAGCAAGAAGGTACATTGAGAGGTTTTATCAAAGGCAGATACAGACTGAACGCATGGTAAAAAGGATCCCAATCGACTTTATGAAAGACAAATATAGAGATGCAGCCCGCCCACGGACATAATCTTGTAATAAAGTATTTAAAATTTTATATAAAATATTAAGATTTGAATTAATGTGATAATTTTAAAGGCAGAATGGTTGTTAGAAGACATTATTTAGTTAGAAGGTTTCAATAAGGTTAGAATACAAATTTCACACGGATTGCTAAAGTGTCTAATTCTGAGTATATATAGACTGTGTCCACATCTAAATTTACTTAAAGGGGCGCATCAGAAGAGAATGACATCGATCTTTGAAATTTAGACATTGTAGGTGAATAAAAAAAAAATACAGAGATGCAAAACAATAGTCTATTATTAGCCTTAGCACAAATTCAATTTATGATAGGCCGTGAGTCACGCCATGATCAGAGCCTGACTAAGAACATACTTGGTGGGACATGTGTGACAAGACAAATGAGGGAGAGATATGATATAAAGGAGATAGTGGAATCGTGTGGCTTAGCGATGGGGTACTTGTGATAGTACGTTAATTAAAAATAAAATAAAATAATAGACAATATAAAATTTTAGTATCAAAACATGCTTTTTAAACTCTAATATCACTATGTCGTAACCCAAAAATTAGGGGTAGGTGACTACTACTGATCCAAATGGCAATGTTGAACACCCCACTAACGGTCAGTTTGATTATTAAATCGATCGAAATTTATTAATTGATTAAACTAAATTGATGAGTAAAATTGAACCGAATCAACCAATTAAGTCTAAAAATCGAACTAATCATTCATTGTAAAAATTAATACCAAACCGTATAAACCGAGCTAAATCGATTAGACCGAAAAAAGACAAAAAAAAAATTGAAAAAAATCGAATTAACCGATAGACCGATGTTATTTTAAACCGAATTAATAGGTAGAAACGCAAAAAAATAATGTTGTTTTAAAGTTTGGTTGGTTCAGTTAGTTTGGTTATTCCGACCAAAAAACCCAAATAAAAAACCAAAAATTAAACTGTTGAGATAAATTAACCGAACCGAATCGATGCAAGAAAAAAATCAAACTGAACCAACATGCAAGAAAAAAATTAGTTCGATCAGTTCGATTTGATTAATTCGGGTAAACTAAACTTTTGCTCTCCGCATGTGCAAGAAAATAAAAAATATATATGTATCACATATGATCGATATATTAAAGGATGGAAATAAATACAAAAAGACAAATATATAAATAGATACCCTTCACCCCTTTAAGGCAAGACAAGCTATACAATAACTAGTGTATTGTAATAGTGATATGGATAATTCCTACAAATAGGATATCAATAATAAGAATATGCCTTAGGGTAAGACAATATATGATAATACACCCCTCTAGGTCAACAAGACCACAATGACTCTGTATAACATGTGAAGGCGAACCTCCTTCCATGCAAAATTAAACAGTAAATAGAGTATAAACTATGACAATAGTATTTCAAGTCTAGAAACTGATAATTAGACCAAAATATGATCAACATCCTATAAACAAAAACAGCATATATACATCAGTATGCATGTCTCTGAGCATGTCAAGATTAACAGATACAGAACGGTAGCAGGAAGAACTGAATAATCCTACCTAAATGGCACTTCAACTGGAGAGCTGGTTATCTCTTAAAATATTCAGGGGAAAGAGATGACTCACTGCTAGTAATTGCTCAACAAGTAAATACAAAACATGCTATGCCTACTAAGAGAGGTCAGAGCCGGCCCGTCCGTTAAGCGAGAGAGGCGGCTGCCTAAGGCCCCTCACAGTAAGAGGCCCCTAAAATCAAAAAGTTATAAGTAATATATGAATATTTTATTTTTAATAATAAATATTTTATTAAAAGAATTAAAATATAATATATAATTTAAACTTTGGGTTCAGTTCCCTATTCTTGATTTTAAACGTTATCACTTAAATTAGTAAGTTTCAGGATTCTAAACGTTGTTAGTTTTGTTTTTCTTTGTTTATTATAGTAGATTGTTTAATTTTTTTTCTGAAATATTATATTTTAGTTAAAAATTCATTATCATTAAAAGATTATTATATTTTGTAGTTGATTGAACTTTAACTTTTTTTCTTTCTTTAATTTAGTAAAATGATGAATTTTTTTTAGAAAAAGGTGTATTATTTATTTTTTTTATAAAAATAAATTAATACTTTAAAAAGACCTCGACAAATTTTTTGGCCTAAGACCCCTAAACTCGTTGGGCCGGCTCTGAGAGAGGTGTAATGTCATGCCCCATCCTCTCTTCAAATTTTTGGACAAGTCAGTAAATGAAACCAAGCTAATACTTCCTTATAAAAGCTAAAATTCCTAAACCCGCTATAGAACTTTAATAAAAATTGCATACGGTATGTAAATATACCTGAGTAGTAGCGGAGCAATTGAATCACTAATTTGTTTAACAACCTCTATAGACGAAAATTATAAAAACTTTCTTTTGTCAAAGCTCAGAATGACGATGCAAGAGATAGTATATGAGTGAACAGAAATTAATTTTGAGTACTGTGTTTTTCTTTTTGTTTTATCTCTATATATATAGATATAGATATGTATATATATATCTTTTTAAAATTCAAACGTGTAGAAATTACAATCACTTATCCCATTATTATATTAAAATTCAAATGTGGAAAAATTTGAACTTGGAATCAAATTCAAATTTCAACTGCTTATCTCATCACTAAGGAATTTATCGTATAGTAACCGTAAATCCCAACACCCGCACTTACAATGGAAAGTGAATGATCTATAAGTTGGAAAAGTATCAAATTAGCCACAACGATCACCTTGGATCCTAAAGAGTCACATGCAAAAAATAAAATGATGATAAGGAACTCAAGATGAGGTCAAGGTATAATCAAATTCCAAAAGGGGCTCGGTTTAGGGCAAGGAGACCTTGAGAAGGTTTTGGGAGACAGAGAGATCTTGAAGAAGCTCAAGAATGTGATATGGACCTACAGAGAAAATAACCCAACTTATTAATTGTGGGGGAATTTAATTAAGGGTCTATTTTAAGTGAAATTGAGACTTAAAGAGAAATAATTTGAGATATATAAGGAATTTTAAAGTAAGACTAGTGGTTTGTTAAAGTTGAAAAAACATTGAACTAAATGTGTGTTTGATTGCATTACTTAGAATTTAATTTTAGCTAATATTGCCTAGAAAACAAAAACCATCTCACCCCCTTGAAAAATGAATTTAATGGAAATAAGGTTTAAATGATTGTACCATACTTATTTTTCCATAGAAAAATTAAGAGTGTTTGATTGATTTCCATAGAAAATGTGTAATAATTACATATTTTCTATGAAAAATATGTGCAATCAAACACACTCTAAATGTATATCGTAAGTTTTGATGGGGTGATGGAACATAAAAAATGTCATGTTGTAAGCCTGTGGTTCATTAAGAGTTGTTAAGCAAGATACAAGGGCCAGTTACTTGGTTATGCTAAAACATCTAGTGATCTAAGTGGGATCAAGGATCACAAAATAGAAAAAAATAATTAAGCTTGATGTAGGTTTTAAACCAACCTATTATCTCGACAAACACAGATCAAGTGCATAAAACAGAAATCGAAAAAGTTCCAAACCACAACTCACACACACAAATAAAGACACATCGATATACGTGTTCAGATCAATAGATTCTACTCACGACATAGGTTCCGCCTCTAGTCAATCCACTAGATCTCAAGTTTACAATCGATTACAAGATCATCAAACGGAAGTAAAAACAGTACTGCAAAATACAACTAAAACAGAAATAAAAAACAAGAACAAGAGTAGATCTGTTCTATACTGATTTCGCGATCAAGGCTAAGGATCTGTTCTATCAGCCAACCAATCTCTCACGCCTCAAGCATTTAAAACAATACAGAGATTAAGTAATACAAATACTTACCAACCAATCTTACCATAGAAAATCGATCTGATCAAAACAGGATAGAAGGATTCACAGGATGTGTCTCGCTTTAATAATCGCCGATTAGGGTTTCAGAAAGAGAGAGCACGAGAGAAATATCAGAACATTCTAGAGATTAGGGCATCGGATTGCCCTTTTATAGCAATGTCAACATGGACCAACAAATGGGTTTGTCCAGCAACAAAAAAAGCAACACGAAAATATGAGCTCGGCCCATAAAACTCAGCAGCGCACATATAACTCATAAACATTTCAATAGAATGATAATAACATTTAAATTCAATATAAAATGAATAACAAATGCAGCTCAACAATTTCATATAATCAGCATGCAATTAGATTTAATAAATCAGCATGCAATTAGATTTAATAAATCAACATAAAATTGAGAAAATATTTTGAATCACATAAAATCAACACTTGAGGTAGTGGAGGAATTGAGGCCCTTTTTTTTTTGGCATTAGAAAGGCTTTACGTTACTGGATCTTCCATTGACTTTACTGTAAGAATCAGTAGGAGTGTATACTCAAGAGAAGAGTTGAATTGGGTATTTCAAAAAGTTTTAACTTATTTTGAATTTTATGCATTGAAACTGTTTTGAATACTTTCATATATACCTTTGTAAACTTTTACTGTGAATAAGGATAAACACTGTTTGACACCTTTAGCAACAAAATCCATCCTAGAAGTGAAAACTTTTATGCTTGTATGATTTTAAAGACAATGCGTAAAACATGAATTGAAGATGAACAAAATGTGAAAATCGAAACATAAAGAAACAAAAGGCAAACAAAGAACATATCATTTATAGTGGTTCGATTAACCTCCTACATACATCCATTATTTTAGTTTTTTACCAAGAATTTAAAATAACTTACTAACAGTGTATCTTTTACAGATTCAACTATAATCTTTACACAGATTTTATAGACTCAGCTAGAACCTCAATTTTTAAAACTTAAGTTGGAACCTCAATTTTTTAAACTTAAGTTGAAACCTCAACTTTTATGAATTGAGTTAGAACCTTTCCTTTTATGGACAAAGCAACAACCTTGCATGCATTTTCATGGTATCAGACAATAACCCTTACACTTACTTTGTTGAAAGAGAAATTGAAGGATGAGTTCACAACAAAGAAGACCCTCAAATAATAATATATAAGGCTCACAAAAAATGGTTAAAAATGACTTGAGCAACTAAAAATGGTTAGTCGAGTGATAACCTTGATTACTCACGTATAATTCTAGTGTTAGTCAAGTAATATTTAGCTTACTCGATTGATTGTTTTCTTTCACTCTTTTTATTTCTTACTCTTTAATTGCCTATTAAGTTTGTTATCTTTAGATTTCATCCCTTTTGCTATTGATTATTAACATATATTTTATTAAGAATTAAAATAAGAATATATTATAGATATATTTCTCCTTTTAGAAACAATATTCTCCCATTTTTATACATATATCTTTCAGGATTTTATTTTCCATTTCTTTCCTTATTTGTTAGAATCATAAAGTGAACACGGATGTAAAGATAAAAGAGAGTAGAATTTAAACAAATAGAAAGTGATAATTTCAGTACATCCCAAAGGTAATAATGAGTTCTTAGGACTATAAATCAGATTAAGCATACATCAACAATAAGTCCTAGATCTGATATCTACTGTTCTAGACTCCTTTGAAGACATCTCTTCATCTTCATCATGGCTGACTCTCTTCTTCTTCTGAATTGATGGTAACAGGATGTGGAGCCTCTTGAGCTCTTGTCTTGGTTAAAACCCAGTCTTGCAAGAACATGCTTTTGACTTTGTTCCACCCTTGCAAGTCTTTTATCCATGTTTTGCATCCTGCCTATAAGTTCTTGCTGCCACTTCTCCATTTCTGTCCACTTGTCTAGCAGGAATGGACTTAAGAAAGCTGTATCCTCAACTGGGTTTGATGGACTAGCCGAGGGTGGATTGAAAGTTGGCGCCAACACTTATCGTATCATGTGGGTGGTTAGGTTGATTTTCAAAATATTTAAACACATACAAGCACAGTGGAAATAGGAAACTAAACCACATGCAGTATATATACCAACCACCAAATATGGAATGCGGTAACTGTTACCTTTATGAGACGAAGATGTTGCTACCAATTGCTACCGATGTGCCTTAGTCCAACCTCCATCAGTCTCTCGTTGGGCATCTGCAAACCACCTTCATGAATAGCCACGAGCATTATGGAGGACGAGATACTCTACCTGATTTACGAGATTCTTGTGGGATGATATTATTAGGTTCTACTAGTTCTAGATCAGTTTCTTGACTAGGTTGGACACCACCTTCCTGAATAAACTCATTTTTCTAGGAATATGTTATCTCTACTGATCAATACTCTTTGATAATTGCAAAAGTAGTAGTACCCTAACCAATTTTTAGGATACCTCACAAATCTACCTTTATGTGATCATGACTCCAATTTATCCATCTTAAGCTTTTTCACAAAAGCAGGGCAACCCAAATCTCAACATGCTTAAAACTAAGTCATTTCTCATATCATATCTCATATGGTGTTAACTCGATAGATTTATTGGAAGCCCTATTAAGATAGTATTTGTTAACTAAGATATAGACATGAAAAGATAATATAAGGAAAACATTCTAACATTTTGTCATTTCCAATATATTTGTTAAACTTATCCGGTAACCCTTAGAAAAAAAGTTACGTGACTTCTTATCTAGGTTTTCCAAGATATACCTATTTCTTTTCCTCTTAAGATAAGTATATATTGGTTCAAACAAATAAGAAAAATGACGCTTGTGTCCTCTAGTATATTCCAAAAAATTTAACAAACAGTTTGATAAAAATCTTGAAATACTTTTAATTTAATCTTGACCATTTCATATCTTAGTTCGGAAAACATTTCAACCTTATCTTGATATAATATTATCTTATTCATTTTAACAAACGTTGCCGAAGGAGATAAATTGTAGTGGAGTGAGCATAACCTCACAAAGAAATGGGCAAATCGATGTTTTGTAATCTATAATTATTTTATATTACTATTTGATTTTATTTTTTATTAATTATTTATAGGAATTTGCATATTTTTATATTTTCTTCGCCAAACCCCTTCCTACCAAAGCAACTGGAGTGGGAAACAATGCATTGGGGGAGCAATGGAGAAGGCGGACATGAAAGCTGCAAGCACAACCACAACCACTACACAGACCAACCACATTTTTATTAGTTTTATCATATAACTCTCATTTTTATGTTTATGTTTTTTTCTAGGGTACATCAACTTGGAAGGGCATGAGCTCTCTATATTCAATAATAGGAAAGAGTCTGGATAATGTAGGGGGTAATTCTATTTGCAACCATAGAATTTGCTCTTTGTAACCATTCTAACTAAAATATTTAATTTTACTATTTGCAACCACACTTATTCCTTTTTGCAACCATTTACATGCCAAATATACCCTCCACACACTCAACCCTCAAAAACTACACCCACGCGCATCAAACCCTATTCTTCTCCTCCTCCTCCTCCTTCTTCTTCTTCTTCTTCTTCTTCTTCTTCGTCTTCTGTGACAGTGCCACCGACTTAGCCTCGCCTACTTTGTTTGCCTCATCCAGCCTGTTGGAGTCCCCCAGATTGCATAAATAGGTAAACATTTTGATTCATATTGTTTATTGTTCATTTTGATTCGGCAGACTTGGGCGTTCGAGGGATGGGTTCCCTCGAACCCGAACCTTGAGATTCGGGGGAACCCTCGAATCTCAGTGTTCGGGGGAAAAAATTTCCCCCGAACTGGGTTTGTCGGGGGAAAAATTTTCCCCCGAACAACGATGTTCGGGGGGGTGCGAGTTCCCCCGAACCTATTGTTTGGGTAACCCAAACTTGCCTAATTAATTTTTTTAATTAATCTTGTGTTTTAGAAAAATATTAATAATTTGTGTGTTATATTGTATAGATATGGTACGTGGCAGAAGAAATGAAGAAGAACGAGCTCTTCCTTCTTCCTCTCGACAACGTCCCACTGCATCGAGGAGAAAAAGAAGAGTAGAGGGTACTAGTGAGCCACTAGATGTATCAGAAGCAGTAGATCCATCTTTTTCAGAGCCACATGCCTCACCATCTGTTGTCATTGCTGCTGATGCTACTGAGGCTAGTCAGTAAGAGCAACCATCCGATCACGATGATATTTCTGTTGGACCATTACCTGGAGGCCCCGAGGATCCATCCATTCTGAAAAGCTTTAAAAATCACGTTGCATTTGCAATATGGTCAGGAGAGGTAATTTATATTATTTTTTTGTTACACCAATGTTATTATTATAATTGAAATAATTAAGTATTTTTTTATTATATTTTTTTATTTTAACAGGAAAGAGGTGTATTAAAATGTAGAAGTCATGGATTAAAAATTCCCGAATGGCCATTAAATAATCAACGCATTCGTGATATCGTTATGGCCTCTAGTTTATCACCTTTGATAGATTGCACGTATCGTTTTATAAATCCTACCATTGTGTCAGCATTTACAGAAAGATGGCAGCCAGAGACGAATACATTTCATTTACCATTTGGAGAGCTGAGTATAACATTATATGATGTGTCATCTATTTTGAAGATTCCAGTCACTAGAAGGCCCGTATCTATCCCTTATCATTTGAGTGGTAACGAAGCTCGTGATTTATTATCTAGTTTACTTGGGATTTCAATAGATATAGTAGCCCAACAGATAGCAGAAAATAGAGGACCATTTGTAAAGTTAGATTGGTTAAGAAAAACATTCATGCATGTACCAGATTCAGTTTCCAACGAAGAAATCCAACATGTTAGTAGAGCATATCTGTTATTTTTATTAGGCTGTAGCTTATTTGTAGATAAGAGCGATACATTAATTCCAGTGGCCTATTTTACATTGTTGGATGATTTGAGTATGATTGGTAGTTATGCATGGGGAGCTGCATGCCTAGCATATTTATATAGACAGCTTGGCATTGCGAGTAGACGAGAGGTGAAGAGCATCAGTGGATATCTTACTTTACTTGAGGTAATTATTTTAATTTCATAACTCTATGTTATGTATGTACATATATTTAACATATATTAATAATTATTTATAAGAAATTTACATGCATAGGTATATGAACATTTTCAATTTAGTAGAAATAAATACAATTTGTTATATAGTGATGAACAACCACGGGCTCTTCGTTGGTTACTTGTTCGTGATAATGATACTTTACAATCTATGAGGGAGCAGATTGATGGTTTATCACCAGACGAGATATTTTATTTTCGTGTTATGATTTTATAAATTAATTAATATATTCTAAAATTAATGTTTACATTAAAAAAACACTTGCAAGTAATTTGGATGCCGTATTGGAGGGCTCGTACACATCACCCATTACCAGAGATTACATTTTTCTCGGGTTGTTTGAAATGTGGAAGTATTATCGAACCATACCTTCCTGAGAGGGTATTACGACAGTTTGGGTATGTACAAACTATTCCTCCACCTCCATTATCACCTATTGAAGCTAAGCGGGGTGCAGGTACGACATCATATCGAGTAATTTATGCATTTATTGACGATAGTTGGAATCGGTGGGATATTCATTTATTACCACCACATCGACGCGGTAGACCTTGTGAATTTCCGTGGCACTTTACATATGAATACTTACCGTGGTATGGATCTATTACTCATGCATTGATACAAAATCCTGAACGTAGATCAGGGTTCGATAGAGGTGGCCAAGATCTACTTAGTCTTGCTGAAGCAGTAAGATTTTAAGTTTATGTTTAAGTTATTATTGAATATAGTTTATTTAAATCAAAAACATTGATATATTTTTTTTTTCCAGCGTAATGATGTTGCATTACGTGCTCTCAATCTTACCATGTCAAGTGTTGAACCCGTATCCTCAGATGCATGGAGAGAGACGTGTATCCACGTAAACCGTATTCTATCATCTTCTACAAGCTTCAATCCATCGCCCCCGTGTGATGCTGCCGGACCCTCCACATCTCATACTTCTCAACCCCCCAATCAAGATGAGCAATACTAATTCAAGCATGATGAGTACGTCTAATTCAAGCACGAGTAGGATGGAACATTGAATCAATTAATTATTTTTATTAGTACTTTTATTGGCTGTATTTCTAAAATGGATCAAGTTATTTAAGTGATTTGTAATAATATTTTATTGTTAGTTTTAATTTAATGTAATTTTATTTAATTTTTCTTTCTCTTTTATATTTAACTAAACAAATTAAATTTTAAGCGGTTGAAGACAAAAAAACAAAAGAAAATATGAATTTTGATGTAACTTTTAAAAAAATTTAAGAAAACTCAAATTAAAACAACTAAAAAAAATTATAAATATAAATGTTGATTTAACTTTTAAAATTACTAAAATTAAATGAACTAAACAAATTAAAAGTAAAGAAATATAAATTTAATATAATGTAACTTAAAAAATATAAATTTAATATACTTACAAATGTTGGCAGAGGTATCGACGTGCAGCCTTCGGGAATCACTCAAATTCCAGAATCTCTCACTTCTGTGATTGGGGATGACCCAGAATCCTTAACTTCGAGATTTTCAAATACTTTCGAATTTATGAGTTCGGTGATTGAGAATTTTCCCGAACCCTCGAGTTCGAAATTTACAAATCCTCCCGAATCTCTAGATTCGGTGATTAAGGATGACCCCGAACTTAGAGGTTCGGGAATGTTGCAGGTTCCCGAATCACAGGATTCGGATATATCGACTCCCCCCGAATATTGAAGTTCGGGAGAGTTTTAATTTAATTTCAACAGGAAAAGAAATTAAAACAAAATGAATATAAATTTTGATGTAATTTCAAAAAAATTAAATAGACTAAATTAAAGCAATTGGAAAAAAAATTATAACTAAACAAATATTAATTTTGATATAACTTTAAAAAAAACTTAACAAACTAAAATTAAAATATTAAAATTAAAGAAATATAAATAAAATATTAAAAACCTAAATTAAAGCAACTTAAAGATATCAATGGTACTTGCATACAAATCACATTTTATAAAAACATCGCATATTTAATACACAATAATAACTATAACTAATACAATTATAATTTTATAAAAATAAAACTTGATAAACAAATTACCACACAATTTTCTTATCCATCACTTAAATCAATAACATTACATTCATATTTTTGTCAACCATCACTTAAATCAATAATATCTTTAGTTGCCACATTTTTGTCAATCATAGACAAAAATGCTTCAATTCTAGCTATATATGGTGTTTCCCATTCTCGTGCACTATCAGCTCGATATCTATGCCACTTGAGTGCAACAGGAGGTATTGGCGAGTTTGGTTTAAGAAACACTTGAAAAATAATAATAACATGTATTATTAATAACAATCTAATAACTATATAATAATCCAAATACACAACATAATAACAAATAAGAATACCTGAACAAAATGACAATCATTCACAAAACCAATACTAATAATTCTGTGTTGTAGTGATGGGGGAGGTACTGATCTCAGCAGAAGATAGGTAAGACATTGAAGTCTAGACAAATGGATCAAGACCACATTATACTTTGAAGCGATCAAATGTCCCATGTCAGGTAATGTCATCCAGTGTTGGGGAGGTGCAACAGACTCAAAGCAAGAGAGTGCATGCATTAACTCATCTACACGCATATTAGATCCATATAATTGTGAATACTCAGCACGAAAAACATGTAACTCTTCAATCAGGTTAAGACGAATATCTCCCCAATTTTGCTCACTCATGCCAAGAAATGCCGCAATGGCACGAAACCCACAATGTCCATCAGAATCTACATTCGCAATATTGTGTATGAAATATTGTACGTTTGGTGGAAAAGAATCATCATAACCTCGCAATCTATATTTCACATTCACACGAGATTTTGAATGTTTACATTCCTTCCCTATCTTACTTGAACTTTGTATTACTGGGGTTGTATTATCATGAGAAGACTGTACTATTTCAAAATAAGATGGATCACGCTTGGTAGAACTATCAAAGTGATATTTTTTCTTTGAGGATGGCTTACCTTTTGTTTTAACTTTAACACTTTGCGCCATCAATGAAGTTGTAGCAGGATCAACTAATTCTCTCAACTTTCGTTTCAATACCAATTTACCTGCCTCTGATTCTAATTGAAACTTCTTATATATGGTATCTATCTCTGGCTCAATCATCAGTAGAGATGAGATATCTTCATCACAAGTAGTCTGCATCAAATGTAACTTTCTCCAATGAGAATGCACAACTGATAAGGGAATTGGTCGTCCTTGAATGATGAACTCTGCAATTTCATGTGCACAAGGCAAACCATGTGTACTTCTTATCACACATCCACATGAAATCTTATCCACCCCAATTTTCTGAGCTATCTGTGTTTCCTTTAAGACCATATTCATTGCATTTCTAGAGATAATACCTCGTAATTCTCTGAAAATTTCTGGTTTGAAATTATGTTGCACCAATGTTAAGCTCTTCTCAAATGATCCTTTGATCTCAGTATGCTGTAACTCAATAAGAGAGTTGATGATTGTCCATGATGACTCAAAATCACCTTGAGATGATCCAAGATGTCTTTTCAGCTTTGCATACGCACTCTCAGCCCTTGAACAAAATCATATTGATATATCAGATATCGTAATTTTTTAGTATATTATAATATAAATAATAAGTAAAGATATATAAGATCTGAGTTTTATAAATAGTACCTGTTAGTAGTAACATTCCTAAAATGCATTATCTTATTTGTCCACGTTGCAACAAACTTTTCCTTATAATTATTCAACCATGCATTTCTCACATAATCAAGTGCATTGTCATATATATGATACTCAACTGTTAAGTCATGAAGCCGACGTTCATATTCATTCTCAGTTGAGGCAAAAATAACAAGCTGCCAACCTAATATAAACTTCTCCCATGTCTCTTTTCTATCGAAGAACTTCTTACAATTAGCGAGTACATTTTTTGATATATGCCACCTGCACAATAAAGTGGTAGCATTTGGAAACACTTTATGTATTGCATTTATCAATGCTAATTCTCTGTCCGTAACAACTACTCTCGAAAATATATTAGATCCCATCAAACTCTGTAATCTTTCCATTGCCCATGTATAGTTATCCTTGTATTCATGATCCATGAATGCAAATGCAACAGGAAAAGTCAATTCAGTGGATGTTACACCAACAATCTGAAGCAGTGGATATTTGTACCTATTAGTTTTGTATGTACAATCCATTATTAAAACATGGGGGAATACCTTTAATAACTCTATAGCCATCGGATGAGCCCAAAATAAATCTGTAATACAATCTGTTGATCTCTCACATCTATGTCATTCCACATAATTACATTCTCCTAATTTCTTCATCAACTGTTGCATTTGTGATCGACCACCTTTCTCTATAAGTCTATATCTTTGACGTGCATTATATATAGTTTTGATAATAGTTACGTTTCTATGGTCCTGTGCCTTTATAGCCATCAAAATATTTCTAGGCTTCACAAGATTATTAGACATTGTATTCAATATTTTTTTCTCTTCTTCTGTAAGCCGCACTGCATATGAATGACCCTCAAGTTGAGTTGATGGTGCATGATTGTGAAATCCACATGTAATCTTCAACTTCCATTTTTCGTCTAAAACTTTGAGGCCAACTAATTGAAATGGACAATCACATTTCTTTGAACCCGTACACTTACGTTTTAATTCTTCCCTTGATTCTTCTATCTTTTTTGATGGTCTATATTTTCCACCTCTTTCGCAAGCAAAACGAACTCTAAATGGCCTTCCGGGACCTCCACATTCAGAACCCTTTATCACGATAACAATTTCATTTTCTTTTCCAACTTGTCTAACCCATCCAATAAGTTCTTCTTTACTGCTAAACAACTAATAAAAAAATAGAATTCAAATATTGTTCAAATAATAATGAAATAAAAGTTTAATAAAAATGTATGATACCTCATTAGTAGTAAATGGTTCAATAGCATCAAATGACTGTTGAAATGAAAAAAAATTATGTAAATAGAAAACATAAATAATTTAAAAACATTGTTCACATAATAACTAAATGAAAGTTTAATAATGTATGATAGCTGATTGTTGGTAAACGGTTCAACAGCTGACTAATGAAATATGAACAAAAAATAAAAATTATGTAAATAAAAAACATAAATAATTTAAAGTAATGAAATATCCGAATCATTAGATTCGGGGTTACTTGACTCCCCCGAACCGAAGGATTCGGGGCATCATCGAGTTCCCGAATCCTTCGGTTCGGATACTCAAGGAGTCCCCGAATCGAAGGATTCGCGGCACATTGATTCCCCCGAAGGATTTGGGGTATCCTTCAGAGTTTCCCAACTCTTGCTTATAAATAAATTTAGAAATACAACAAATTTTCAAATACCTCATGTATTTCATCATCTTCTTTCTCACCAGAACATGAATAGTTATTATCTTCTTTGTAAAACTCTGTAAACATTTGTTTATGATAATCTTCCATACTTAACTTGCCTATCACGAGCTGAACTGTGCTTAGCAATCTTTCGTGTTGAGTGAGTAATAGTTGTTCTGTAATGCTTGTTGTATGTTGAATAACAATGGCTGCGCGGTGTGGGTGAGTAAAAGTGTTCAGATATGGTGATATAGTGAATAAAGTGGCTGTAGCGACGGTGGGTGAGAAATTGCGTACACGCGCGCTTGAAAGAGTAAATGCTGAGTGGTTGAACATACAGCATTTATTAAGGGTAAATATGAGATTTTATGTGAGGATTTTTTAGGAATATTAAAAATAGGTTACGGAGAGCAAAATTGATGGTTGTAAATAGAATTTCCCTAATGTAGGACATCTTTAGAGAACAATATTACAATCTTGACCCTCCTTAACCAAGTCTCCAACTCATGAGCTCTCATTGTTACTAATGTGATAAAAGTTAACACCAAGAAAATTTATATATCTGTGAGTTAGCGAGCCTCCTAATTGCTGGGAAACATGTGTGATAACATATTTCATTGACGAAATCCTCTACTCTAATAAACAAAGGGTGAGGAAAATTTAGTCCGTTTGTTTGGAAAGTGTTGGGATCAATATACCCAATCCCTAATTTGTGAAAATCTGTGAGGAAACAAAGCAACCAGCTAAGTACCAAATGCAATTACAAAAATAAAGAAGACAACCAATTTATGTGAAAAACCCCTCTCAATGTGAGGAGTAAAAAATTACGGGATTGAAGTCTATCTAAAAATTTCGCTAATATCACCAAATATGGGTTGCAAAATCCTTTCAAGAATCACAAGAGGCAAGAGACCAAACACATAATCAAACTTATCTCAACTTTACTAACTCCATTGTTGATTCGAATAAACTTCAACTTCTTCCCTGTCTGTCTCTCAACCAATACTTGGAATTGCTTAAAAATACTCAATACCTAATCTTTACTTTTCATAGTGTAAGCACACACATTCCTTTAGTGATAATCAATAAATGTGACAAAATAAGATGAACCACCAAGAGACATTGTCTTTATTTAACCACACATATCGGAGTGTATCAAATCAAGTGTTTTTGGCTTTCTTGTAAGAAAAAACGATTTGAATGAGACCCTATGTTCTTCACCGGCAAACAATGACCACATTTTTTCAAGTGTACACTAGAGATTCCTAAAATGAGCTCTTTCCACATTTTTTCAAGTGTACACTAGAGATTCCTAAAATGAGCTCTTTCTTGGACAACGTAGGCATTCCTTTCTCACTCATGTGATCGAGCCTTTTGTGCCATAACTCAATAGTACCATCATTCTCCATTGCATTTACAATGCCTCCAGAAAGACAAAGATTTGTTATCTTTAACCACAACTACGGAATGTTTTGTAAGCTTTCATTGACCATCACTTAATGTACTGTAGAAACCCTCATCATCAAGTCTCCCAGCTAAAATTAAGTTCAAATGAATATCTGAAACATGCTTAACACCCTTAAGCACAAGTCTAGTACCATTACTAGTTTCTAAGCAAACATTTCTCATGCCAACAATACTATCCATACCATTGTTACCCATCTTAATGGAACTAAAATTACCTAAGATATATGTAGCAAAGAATTCCCGCCTCAATGTAGCATGAATAGAGGCTCCACTATCAATGACCCAATTGTTCTCATAACATGCAAGATTCATGAGATTTTCATCAAGAACAACGAGAAACTCTTTAGTAGTGGCTGCAACTCATTAATCATTATCTCCCTGATTCTTTTCTTTTTCATTTTTGTTGTCTCTCTTCAACTACCAACAGCTCTTCTTAATGTGCCACTTTTTATGGTAGTGGTAGCATTCTACATTTGCAAACTTGTTTAACTTTCCTTGGCTTTTACTTTTACTCATTTTCGAATCCCGATTCAAACTTCCCCCTTGACTCAGTAACCAAAACATCAGATTGTGAGGAACCAAACTGTGACTTTTTTCTCATTTCCTCATTCAGAACACTATTATTTACTATGGAGATAACACCATTTGAAGTGGAGTTAGAAAGTGACATTTTAAATGTCTCCCAAGAATCCGGTAGCGTACTAAAAGGCCATAGGCGCACAATCTCATCATCAAATTTGATTCCCATACCAAACAACTGATTGAACAATCCTTGAAACACATTCAAGTGATCTGACATTAGAGTTCCTTCTTCATATTTCAAACTAATCATCTTCTTGATCAAGAACAACTTATGATTTTTGGTTTTCCAAGCATACAATTGCTCTAGCTTCAACTACAAAGAACAAGCATGATTCTTATTACTAACATGATTCAATACATTATCATCCGCCCATTGCCTAATCAGTCCTCACACTTGGCGATGTAGTAAAGTCCATTTAGCATTAGATTTATTAGTGGATTTCTCTTCAACAAACATAGGTAAATAGTAATCTTTTACATATAGAGAAGATCCTCAATCTTACCATTTCATAGATGATAATTTGTATCATTCTACCACTACAAAAAGAATGGCATTTAGCGACGGTTTTTAGCAACCGCTGGAGTAATCGTCTCTAAGTCATATTTTTTATAGCGGTTTAAGAACCGTCGCAAAATAGGTGATTTAGTGGCGGTTTCGGAACCTCTGCAAAAAATTTCAAAAGAATTGAATTTTTAATTTTAGCACCTCGCGCAAGCGTGGGCAGCGCGCCCAGGCCTAGCCCTACTCGCACACGCACACTGGTGCGGGCTCACGCGCACGCTAGGTGGGTGCATGTTCCCGCGCCACGTGACGAAGCTGAAAATTAATTCCCAGCTTTCCCTTCACCAAGTTTGAAACTCGGGACCACCCCTATGCGTGTGCGCGTGCGAACCGTCTGATCTGCAAAACCTCCTTGTAATATATGCACACATATAAATTATATACTAAACCAACCACTATTTTTGAGAATTATATTTTATATTTTTTAATATAAATTAAAAAAGTAATTAATTGATTATATTTTAAAAGAATAAAGAAATTAATTAAAAATAAATTAATTGAGTTAAATTAAACAAATTAATTGATTAAAAAATAAAAAGAAGATTTTATATATTTTTTAAAAAAGAAAATTTTGTTAAATTTCTTTTTATTTTTTTTAAATTAATTTTTTTAATTAATTTGTAATTAATTTAAATTAAATTTTAAATTTATTTTTAAGATTTTATATTTTTTTATGAATTAAATTTTTAATTATTCTCTTAAATAATTTTTAACTTTTAATGAATTTTGCAACAAATATTAATTTAATTTTAATTTTAAATTATTTAATTATTTTTTGAATATAGCGGCTTTTTTGAGAAACTGCCTCTAAATTCATTTTTTTAATGAATTTTGTGGCAATTTTTCAAAATCGCTACAAATATTAATTTAATTTTAATTTAAAATTATTTAATTAATTTTTGAATTTAGTGACGGTTTCTAAAAAATCGTCGCTAAATTCAATTTTTTAACAAATTTTACGGCGATTTTTCAAAACCGTTGCAAATGTTATTTGAATTTTAATTATTTAATTATTTTTAAATTTAGCGACGGTTTCTTAGAAATCGCCTCGAAATTTAAATTTATTTTTTAATTATTTAATTATTTTCTTAATTTAGCGGCGATTCTTTGAAAACCGTCGCAAAATTAAATATTTTAATGAATTTTGCAGAAAATCGCCACAAAATGTTAAAAAAACTGCTGCAAAAAACGTATTTTTCGGCGATCGCAAAAATACCATGTTTTGTGGCGGGTTTCAAAGCCGCCGTAAAAAATTAATTTTTTTGTAATGTACTAGTATTTGTTTCCATAGTTTAACACAAGTAAATAGAAAACCTAAATCAATGCTTTGATACCATTTTGTTGGGATCAATATACCTAATCCCTAACTTGTGAGTAAACAACACAACCAATCAAGTACCAAGTGCAATTACAAAAAAAAAAAAAAGGAGACAATTAATTTAAGTGGAAAACTCTCTCAATGTGAAGAGTAAAAATCACGAGAGCGAAATTCACTCAAAAATTCTACTAATATCATCAAATCTGGGTTATAAAATCCTCTCAATAATCACAAGAGACAAAAGACTAGACACAAAATCAAATTTATCTCAAATCAATGAAATAACAAAGGAAAGTTTCAACACAGATAGTCATGAAACTTGAAAGATAAACAACAATTAATGTTGATTTTATTTTAGAGATGAACGATAGAAAGAAATTGATGATCAATTTTAGGCACAGCAACAATTAGGTCCCCAACCTATGCATTTACCTCCATGTGGATACCCATATTCAATGCAAGTCTTGTAACAATCTTCAAATTTTATGCATAGCCCTATTAACTCACAAGGGTCAGCTTCAATTGCTCCTGTTCCGATCGCAGCCAGTCCTTCAACAATAGATATACATCCAAATATAAAAATATATTTGATTAAATAGATTTGTTATTGAAGTTAGATCATATTCATTTCAAAAAGAAAAAAAAAAAAGATTAATGAACCCTAAAAATCATTGGTTTGAAATGAATTGTACCTGAAGTCATAGTGCAAAGCAGAACCATACACAAAATTGAGAAAGAGAATTGCCGAATGATGGCAAAAACATCTCCGACGTTGGCCATTGCTTTTGTTGTTTTACTTGGTTGAATAGAAAATGAAAGCGATTTATGCTTCAAAATAATCCATGGAGGGTTAATATATCCAAATAATATTGAAAGATTTAGTAAATCTCATTAAGTACTGGAGATATTGCGAGATATTTGTAATATATGCAATGGATCTTGGAATAAGTAGTAAATCTTATTTAATGGTGGGTTCATGCCATATGATATCATTACATTAATTTACTTTACTGTATATTTCTAAAAAAGGCAGTTCTACTGGAATTTACATTCTCAAGTTCTATTTTACCCACCAAATTAATATTTTTTCTGTGTTTGATAGTGCTTTGAAATTTTGTTAGCTAACACAAATATCATTTTAAAATAAAGTATTTTCAAAAAATTATGTCTTAAAAAAATGACGATGTTAAATTTCTAAAAGTGAAATAAATATTAGTTTTTTTATAATTAATATGGTTTTGACGTGATTGTTCTTTTTTTTTTTTTTTCATATTGATGTGCATAATATCTAAAATATTGAACAACAATAATAAATAAAATAACGTAAAGGAAGAAAATTAAATATAAATAAAAAGAGACAAAAGGCCATGCTAAAGGACCTAGTAAGGTCTCCAAGGCAAGGGGGAATCTCTGGGAGACCTCCATCCGTCGACACTCTAAATTGCCTCTTGGGAACGTTAAAAAACCTCCCTCAACTAGTCTCAAGGGAAAGAAACTTGTAGTTTTACGTCCAATGTCCACTTCAAAAATCTCTCAGCAAATAAGGGTTATTTGATAACAGTTCTTATCCAACAGCAACAAGAGGTCCTATCTCTTTTAGGAAATCATTTCTATAAATAGAGAAGGACCCTTACTCTCCTAAGGAAGTCATTATTACTGATATTAAGTGCTCAGTGAATTATTCAACAATCTACCATCTATTGATTTAAGTATTGAAGTGTCTAAGTGAGGATCTTCTTACGTCCTCTAAATACTCACTTGAATACATTTTAACTTGTAATCGATTATGTACTATGTAGAATTGACTTACTTAATTATAAATGAATTTTACTCGATTATATAAGTATACTTAACTAAAATCAATTTAGATCACATGCTCACTTCAAATGAGATAGATATTTGAATAGAGAAATATTTTACTTGATTACATGGAAGAGTACAGAGATGCACTCAATTACAATTGATATCATACTCGATTAAATTGATGAACACGTAGACTCAATAGCCTAGATCGATATTTTACTCAAATAATATGAAATTTGTACTTTATTAATATTTTGATATACTCGATTAAAACTCTATTAACTTTCATCTTTAATGTATTATTTTGGATATCATCATCAAAACAATTTTCTCATAAACATCAACACCTAATATATGACTTGACATAACACATCAAGCTCAATTATTTATGACATTTAATACACAAGTGTTGTTTGTGAAAGTTGGCTAAAATTAACTTTCCATTCACATTAACTTGGTTACATAAAAAATTTTGATGGATCAAGATTGTAACACCCAGAAGTTTTGGGTTGCTTTTGAAATAAGTATTTAGAAAGAAATACGAAATTCCATGCAAATTGGTATTAGAATAACTCAAAAAAGTGATTGAATCAACCAAAGGAAATTCCTAAAAGCTTAGATAACTAAGGAAATAGGTATGTACCTAACAAGTGTCTTGAGGCATGATTTTAGCATTGAAAGAAATTAAATCAACGACAGTTTTCAGTACAGTTTTGGTTTAGGCTAAAAAATTGAATTGTCGTAAGAGATTTTTGAGAAGTTAGCGAAACCTTTAAAGAAGTCAAAATTATCATGAGAAACAACCTTTAAGAGGTTTCGGGGTGAAACGAAAGGATTTATGGTGAAGATTTATGGCGAAATTGGTTATTCAGGCCAAAGTGTAATTTCTTAAAACTGCCCAAGAGAGATCGAAATGACGTAATTTCCAAATCTTCAAAGTGTAAATGGAAAGTTTAGAGCTTGAGGGTCTCAATGGAATTTATGGACAGTTCAAAGGTTATTTGGAAAAGGCAGAAATGAAATTCAAAAGTTGGAGTGGCAAAAATGGAATTTCAAAAAAAGATTGGCAGTGTGAACACTGCTAGCCATCGGCTGCCTCTCCCATCGTCGATTACAGCTGGTGAGGGCTTTGAGGGAGGCTCTAGAGGGGTCAGGGGCTAGGGTAGGTTGCATTGGGAGCTATCCATAGCCGACAATCACCCACATCGTCAGCCGATTTGTTCAAGAAATTCGGCCGTGTCTTGGTCAGAAAATCGAGGCTTTAAGGGGTCATTTTTAGGGCTTTAATCAAGGTTTTGGGTTTATCTAAGGGAGGTAAGGCCATTAATGACCTTGGATTAGACTAGATTGGACGTTTAGAGGCTCAAGTTTGGCTATAAATAGAGGCCGAAGAGGTCAAGGGTTTTCAGAATTTAAAACTCAAATTGTTCTCGTTTTGGGTTGAATCGAAGGCAAGGGATAAGAGGCTTTTGATCCTTGAGGGTTTTAGAGTGTTTTTGGAATGTTTGGTGAGCAAAGGTGTAAGTTTGAGTGGGTTTTGAAGGGTGAGTGGCCAACGCATGAAGCTCACACGCCTTCTTTCACTCGTAGTCCACGCGTAGGGTGAGTGGCCAATAGGTAATTTTCAATTTTTTTCCAGAATTTTGAGAAAATTATTTTAAGAATTTTGGTGCAAAAATATTTGAAAAAATGTTTGAGTAGGTATTTAATTTAGATTTTTCAGAGAGAAAAATAGAAAGAAAATAGAGAAAAATGTGACAAAATTATGAAAAAAATAGGTGTTGATATTTATTTGAATAAATATGATGGATATGGTGCTTTGTGGCTTGAGGATTGAGCATTTGTGCGACTTTTGAGGCTAGGTACAAAAATTGAGGTTGTGCACGCTTTTCGAGATATTCTAAAATTTGTGCAAAAGGTGAGTGGTTTCACCCCAGTGGCTTGCGTAATGAGATTTTCTTCTATATTATGCATGTTGTCCTGAGGATTGCTAAGTAATATGTAAATTGTGGGCATTTTTGTCATATTAATTTGTACATATACAGTTGCATCGAAAATCATGATATTTCTCATAGCATGTATTATTGACATATTGAAACTTGTGCATGGGATGAGATGTCGCCTTGATTGTGTAGCCATAATTCTCCAAGGGTATTGATGGAACAACGTTTAGGGGTATTCCATTGCCTTGTGTGCATGTCGGGATTACTGGCTAGGGTTCCGTACCGGGTTGGAATGCCAAGAAAGTTACATTAGGGTATTTGTTATACATGTCCATGTATTATTCATTTATGTTATTTTTAACCCTCTCTTAGAAGATTCATCTTCTAATGTTGGACATATGTCCCTAGAATATTCCACGTTTCAGGTGAGATGAGCAACCGAAAGGGCAAAGGGGTGATCGAGGTGTAATGCCCCGTTCTTCCCAAAGCATGTGTTAACCCAAGATTTCAGAGATAATTTTTTTTTTCAACATACACTCAACATAAATTAAATCCTGATAATCTTGATCTACCATCTCAACATATCAACTTAAAGGAATAAGTTAAGACAAGTAATATCATCACATCAGTGAAAGCAAGATTGAAACCTTAACAATACATAACCGAAAATATCCTTTTATAGCCAAGTAACCGCATCGATGTTTCGCATGAAAATATCAAAATAATACATAACATCTGAATGTCTCAAACTTAGTTAAAAGACCTATAAAGGATCTAATACGTAACTATCAACTACATCTCGAGAACCACATTTCCTTTAGCGCCGTTGCCTTTAACTGGTACGTTTGAATATTCTAGGGACAAAATCCAAATTAAATGATGAAACATCTAAGTGAGAGTTCAAAATATTTTCATGTATATATGCAAAACCATGAATAAAACTTACAAATCCTGACATGTCCCAGCCCAAGAGAATCCCACACCGTACTTAACCCTAACCAGGGAAAATGGAATATCTCTAAAGGCAACACAACCACATTGACACATTGGCATAACACAATCCTGCTTAAGAGGGACAACCTTAACGCATGAACCTGGGTATCACCCCTATATCATGTTAGGCATTACACTCCCACTCAAAAGCATTCCGAATCTCAACACAACCCTGGCCACAAGAGGATCAGCACTATTCCTTGAACCGACGTCCACCTAGGCAATAATGTTATTTCTCAAAGGAACCTGGGGTGGTGTCCATTTTTAGCCCAGCCACTTGAGCCAAAAACTGGGGTGGTGTCCACTCTCATCCCTGCCACTTGAGTACCATAGGGTGAAGTCCGTCTTAGCCCCGTCCCAAGTGGGTCACATAGCATTAATCCTTGGCATATATCCCAAGTGTTATCACTCAAATGCCACAACACAGGTTGACAACCCACATCCTACAAGTACATCACACAAACATGCCAATGTCAGTATCACGGACCATGCATCATATAAAAACCAACATTTCCATGCACATAATCTAAAGTACAAAATTCAATGCACATGTAAATAACCACTTTGGATGAACCATCCATATGCAAAAAACCTACATAGGTCAAATCATTTGTATAAACAAGTCATGTATAGGGTCGAACCACCCAAAATAAAACTAAGCTTTTAAGTAAGAACACTCATAGTAAATCAAGTTTGGGGTAAGAAACTCTCACGATAAATAAAGTTTGAAGTAGAAACTCTCACATACCAAAACTATTTACATGAAACTAAATCAAGTTTCGAGGAACAACTCACAGTAAACCAAATTTGAAGTAGAAACTCTCACAGTAAACCAAGTTTTCAGTAAAACTACTCACCTTAAATGTATCTTAGACCACCTCGATTCTCGTGTCAACCTCGATTTTGGTGCCAGTCCTCAAATAATCATACTAATGCTCAACCTCGAGCCTCAACGATCCTTAGACACCATATTCATTCAAAAGAATATTAATATATATTTTTTCCATAATTTTCTCATAATTTCTCCTCATTTTCTCCCCATTTTCCCTAAAAAATTCTAAAATAAATCTCTTCATCTATTTTGTAAATTTTTCTCCACCATAAATCATAATTTATTTTTCTCAAAATAATAAAAAAAATTTAGAAAATACCTTGCCTTCATGCTTCTTCCCGTGGGTTGTGTGTGTGAAGCCGCGTGTGTGATGCACACATCTTTTTCTCCGGTGAGCTGCTCGCTGGCCAACAACTAGAATTCTTCCTTGATTACACCACCAAGTAGCCCTCTTCAAGTCGATCACAAAGGCACTACCCTTGGCCCAAAAACAACCATTGGAAGCACCTTGATTTGCCCAAAAAATAGACCAGTTTCGGGACCGCCTGTGATTTTTCGATGACCCTCGAACACCCTTCAAATGCACTCCAAAATGCTTTAAAATCTCCAAAAATGCTCTCCAAAAGCTCTAGAGAAAAATCCCTTTATCAAATCTCTCAAAACACTTCAAAACACGGACTAATCGATGCCAAAAATCTTTGAAACCCTTGGTCAGATTCTCGACTATTTATAGTCGATTCTGGCTATCCCACTGCCCAATAAGAGGCCTTGCTTGCTCCTACACTCCTCCTAGACCATGCTTGGCCATGCCCTGATGAGATATGGCCGTCCTATCACCTGATTTTATGGCCCATAGAAGGTCAGATTTGCCATGCCTTGTGCAGAAGTTCTGAAAATTATATTTTGGCCCCCTTGAAACTTTCTTTTGCATTTTGTCCTTCTCCTTGAAGCTCCTTATCTTTCCAACTAATCCATTAAGCCCCATAAGTTCTAAACCCTTCATATCTCTCTCGAAGGCTCAGAAAAACCATCGTTTCAACCTCCCTTAGCCAAAATTAATAAATCTTACTTAGGCCCGAATATATGTAAGATCATGTTTTGATCGAAAATCCTTTTGTTTCTTTCTGAAACCATTTAAGGGTTGCTCCTTATGTTAAATATGAGCCTACTCAGGGTCCCGTTGACTTTTCAGAAGTCCCTTGCGATCATTTGGTTTCTCAGCCTGAATCCTAGTTGTACCAAAAATGGTTTCTGATCTGGTTTCTTTTGATGTCATAAATCTAGTCTTGTAATGCTCTTTACTACCATATCGATTTCCTTAAATTTCTAGGCTTTTGGGCATTCCCTACTGTTGATTCGATTACTCAAAATTGTACCGATAATTATGTTATAGCCCTAATCTGCTAAAGACTTCACTTATGGCCCACGATAAATAATACTTAAAACCTCACGAAATTCTCGGGTGTTACACGAGGCATGAGCATGGTGGAAGTTTTTGTATGCCTTATGCTAGGTTTAGAATCCGTATTTCAGTTGATTTTGTATTCAGTTTTTACTGTTATTGTAACATGTTCGATGAAGTGATATGAATGTATAATCCATTATGTATAATTTATGAGATCATTAGGTTCTGATTCTGCTTCCATTTATGATTAAGTTTATTGTTCCTTAGTGTTATTTTGGGAATGCTATTCTTATATGGGTATGTTTAGGATTTTAGTATGATTTGTGTATATGAAAAAAAAAATCATAGCATAATTTCAAACGCCCTGAAGAGGCGGGGCGTTACAAAGATAAAGAAATATTCTCATATCATATAATTTTACTAGATTTTCAAGGAGTAATAAATTGAGTACATTTCTTGATACTCTATTGAAAATATTCCTTTCTTAGTCAAAGGAAGATCATTCTACTTAGCACACAACACAACATATTTCATAGAATTACAATTATCTAAATAATTATTCAGTCATATTTACCTTATCAAATACACACACATATGAAACACACATAAGTCAAGTAAGTTACTTGCTACTTGACTGAGACAGAACATATAGAAGATTATAAATACATTGAGTACAATATATGTTATTCAACTAGAAGATTTCATTTTCTAGATTCAAATAAAAAGATATTCTACTTAACTCATTCATCAAATTGCAACAATTTGAACAAACACTGCTGAATTCAAAAAGCTTCTATATCCTTTAAAATAGTTGAATGATTTTGCTTATCAGGTAATAAACATTCAACTTTATAAGTTTTTCAAAAGTTCATTCTTAAATTTCAAGACTTAAAAACTTTAGGAATTTGATATTAAATATCAAATAGGCAATTTAAGCTTTATGGATTAAAACTCAAGAAAAATCTTGTAAGTATATGATCATTTACTTATGTTGTTGCCTAATTATAACAATTAAATTTATTTGTCTCAGAGAATAGTTTAGGCAGAGTCCAAACAAAATCCCAAGATCTGGGACACTATAGGAGGGTCACCATATGTCGAGCTCGATCCGCTGTCTGAGAAAGTGAAGAGGATGCAAGGAGTCTTTGGATGGCTTATGAGAGTCTCTGAGGCCCTTGCTCCCTGGATAGTCTTTAGATGGCTAGTCTTCCACAGGGTCTGTAGGGTCTTTGGATGGGTGGCACCAGAAGAGTCTGCAGCACAAAAACAGTTAGAAGGCACGCATGGATCTTCCCCACGTGGGCCCTATAATGCCTAAGTCAAACAATGAAGTCCCCATGAAATAGAAGTATGAATGCATATATGTGTATATATTATATGTTTCAGATAGGAGTCTTTACTTGGGTTGTCTCCTGAAAAGTTCTGTGTGGTTCGAGTTCAAAGTCTTTAGGTCCTGAGTTTGAGTGTATGAGAGAGAGTGTGTCTAAAAGGATCCAAAAAGGTCCATTTGCTATGAAATAGACGAGTATTTGACAAAAAACTCATATGGTGGTGTAGGTAAAATTAAAATTTTATGTGAATTAGACATGCACAGGAGAAGCAATAATACACACACCATACATAGCTTGGATATTTAAACAACATGTCATTTCATCATATGAAATACAATAAATTATATACCTAATGCCCGATGTTAGGATGAGTACAAAAACCGTTTCTATGTTAAGATCGAATCCACCTCAAGTCATGCTAGGCTTATGATGTGAATATTTGCAAGTGCACAAAGTCACAGCAAGTAGTAAAGTTTAAAGAAAGGATGTTGAACCCATAGAGACTAATTTTGTTATTGAGTATCGAAATTCACCACATTATTTACTATTTGGAGAACTAAATATTGAGAAAATATTGATAACTAATTTTAATAAATTGCACAACAAAACTAAACTAAATAAAAGGAAATAAATCTGATAATTGGCGTTGGAACTAATAGGAAATAGATCTAGGGCTTTTGATTTCACTTACCTAATCTCACACAATTTAAAATTCCAAGTCACGAAAACTCTAATCTTCCAAGTTGTTGACAAAAATCCCTTAATTATTCAAAGCCTTTTCTTAAAGAACACCAAAACTATCTTGATGAAGTCGGGGACTTGCTTGCTCGGGATCACTTTAACGTTCAAGTTAGATAACTAGATTATCATAAGCTCCAAGTATGTAGTTTAGAACTTAGAAAAAAAGAGTGGAATCCTTTACTTGTCCCTGTTGCTTTCCTTTTATCCTTTTACAGGGATAGGGATTCCCTTTTCGAATTATCGGGATGCCTATCTCGTCCCCTATGGAGTTATGATCCTAATGATATGGATATAGTAATCCTTTTCGAGAGATTCGGGATATTCCCTATCTCCTTGATTCTTGGAGAAACGGTGGATCTCGAGGAATCCGAAGAATCTTCGCTGAGTCACAGGTTAGTCGGTGTGTTGAGGCGTATCTGCCACGTGCCCTCTCTGGGCTTAAGTAGGATGACGTCAGTGGAGTGACTCCTTAGTGAGCACGTGTCACCGCTACTATTGGCTATATTCCTGGGGTATTGGAGTTATTATGGACCTGAGAGAATTTTCCCTTATCACTTGCCCCCCCACTCCTCGAGCCCCCTAGCTTGAATGGCTCAAAGAGTGTCGAAGTCTCCGAAGGTTTGCGCTTCCTTTTACCCCAAGGGTCGAGATTCGTCGGGTTTGAGGAGCTAGGGAGTTTCTTTTCTTGCACATGTTCATATGGCATGGTTACCAATTTGTTCTAATGTCGATATTTGTTCCCAAGACACTGTCCAAACCTTTCACCTCTCAAGCCCCGCAATCTTTGGGTAATTAATGGTCATCATTACCTGCCCTTTGGTTCTCCACCTTCAAGAATTTAATAGGCGACTCTTATCCTTTTGTTCACTTCTTCTTTTGATCATTTTCTTGCCCAGCCTACTACCTTGGTAGCGAGCATTCCCTTCTCTTTTTGCATCTTCCTTGCTCTCTCTCTCTCTCAACTTTCTGCAATGGCGATTACCGGATCTAGAAGGCTTAACTCGACCGACGCGAAGCTTGTTAAGTGGAAGAACCACCCTGCCTCCTCCATCCCCTGCTAATGGATGAGCGAATCAGAGTGTCAACAGTTCAGGGAAAAATACAAGATTCCCAAAGAATAGGAGGTCGAGTTCAGCACCCATCTGCCAACATGTCACCTTGTTACCGGCCGTCTCTGTGTCTACAAGTGTGCCTTTGACTGGGACTTCCGCCTGTCCCCCTAAGGGAGGGTTATGTCCTTACTCCAACACCTCACCATCGTTCCAGCCCAGCTGTCTCCCTTCAGATAGAGGTATTTGATGGGTTTTATCGTCATTTACCATTTTGGTGGAGTAGAGCCCACAAGAGAGCTCTTCGATTACTTCTTTACTACCAACCGCGATTCGGGGGGTTGGATTTTTATCTCACCAAGGGTCGTGAAGGAACGCTGCCTTATCGCGTCTAAGGAGCATCCCAATCTTGAGGCCACGTCGCTCATGTTCTCTTCTCTGGGGGGTCCAAAGATTTCGATGACTAGAAGGAGTGCTTCGTCTTCATCCGACCCAAAATGCCTAGCTCCACAGGAGAGATTTGGTCTGTGAACAACGGGTGGACTTTGGATACCAAGCACAAACGCCTAAGCATCGAGGAAATAAAAGAGTCAGCCAGTAAGATCATAGCCCCTAGCCGAGACTGGAAAGTGGAATGGCTTTCCACTCTGAAGCTTAGCCAAGCGGGCCTGGATGGTGAAAATTGTAAGCGTTAGCCTTTGCCTTTCTCCCTTACTTCTTTATTCCTTTCATTTTTACCAGACATTGATTTTCCTTATTTTTCTTGCACAGTTGAAAATCTTTGGGAGATAATTTATTCCCCTATCATCGAGGGGATGATCCTAGACTTCCTCGAGAGCAAAGGACCTTTTGCCCTGGCCAAAACAAGGAAAACAACTAAGAAGGTCCCAAGGACCTCTCAAGGTAGAGGGCTCCCTGCCTCGCCCGAGAAGGCTCCAAAGGCCTCCCAGGGTAAAGGACTTTCCGCCCCCTCTCATTTGAAGAAAATGGCGGTGGAACACCCTAAGACTTTCTAGGAGGCCCCAATGGGTAAGGCCGAGGCTCATCCAAAGAGTCCTTCCCCGGGATCTCGAGCTCCAAAGAATAAGAGGGACTCCCAACCTTCTTAGCAACTAGCAGCAGCTCTTGCCTCCTTGCAAGATCCGTTTGAAGGTGATGATGAAACTATTGGCCAGGCGCTTGAGGTGGCTAGGGCTGAGGCTCAGGGAAGTCGGCCGCCTACATGTATGGACTCAACCATAATGCCCCCCCAACATTCCCATCCCTTATGTTTTTAAGTGGATATTAATGTCCCTATCTTCGGAGGGGCACCCAGGGTTAATAGGGAGAGCTTCATTGGAGGAAGCTTCTGCGCTTCCTACTAAGGAGATTCTAGCCCGAATGATGAAGCAAAAAAGGGTAGAGACTGCCCCCTCTCCTTCCTCAGCCTAGGCGACCTCTATTCCTGAAGCGGTCGAGGCCCCCGTTAAGGCCTTGGCTATTTCTAGTGCTTCGCCAGCTGCGAGCGAACCAGATTACTGCGCCGAGATTCTAAGGGTAACCTTTACCACTTGACTTTTCCCTTGAGTTCTCTTCATACGAATAGGCCTTGACCTTTATTTCGTTGTTGTTTTCCAGAGCCTTTCGGCCTTTCAAGATTTGATCACTTAACGAGAATCAGAATTCCGGGCCCAGATTGCTTCCTTGGAATCTGAAGTTGAGAGGCTCCGAGGGCTTGAGGCCTTCTCTTCCAAGCTTGTAGATCTCGAGCACAACATGCATATCCTCAACAAGTCAGTTGAGTTGGTGTAGGAGGAAGTGAAGCTTGCCAACGAGGCCGAGGCTCAAGCCCGCGAATATCTAGAGCTGGCGCAGAAGAGTATGCCTGACGCTCATCAGGCCAACTCCAAGCTCGGAGAAGAGTTGGATACTCTGAAGGGTGTGAAAAACCTACTCCGAGAGAATGTGAAGAAACTCACCTTAGAGTTGAAAGAGGCCAAGAAGGGCCAGGTAGAAGCAATAGAGTCTTACTCTTGGTGCAAAGAAGACCTCCAAACAGCTAACTCCAAGCTCCAGTCCGCTCTCAAGGATGCCCGTGTGGACTTCCAGAATGGTCGCGAGGATTTTTGAAGCTTAGAGGCTTATGCTGCGGAGTTAGAAGGTCTCATTCAGGGTGGATTTGAGCATATGAAAAAACTTGTGAAGGAGCGCTTCCCGAACTTGGACGTGGACTCCATCGCCTTCGATGTCTCAGCAACTTTATGTTCTTTAGAATAGATGACTTTGTATTTGAACTTAATATTTTAATAAAATTTTACCTCTTGATTTAATGTCTTCTTCTTTCTTTGCTTGCTTGCTTTCCCAAGAACTTACAAAATTTTCGCCTTCACTCCCGAAGATTGGACATTCCCCTCTTAGTTAATTACTCTTTAAAAGAGATCGTAACTCTTCGAAGGACACCGTTACTGGGGTGGGGGGTTGCATTTAACCCCTCTTATGCTTAGAGGATTTTCCTTGCCCTTTACTAGGGGAAAAGCCTTCCGGGGATCAGATTTGATTCTTTTCCCTTTTTTTTTTCTTTTTTTTTTCCCAAGGATCAGATTTGATTCTTTCCCCCTCATTTTTTTTTCTCTTTGCTTTCGGAAGTAGGCTCGGGGCCCCCCGAGGATCACATCTAATCCTTTGGTATTCTTTCCTATCGGGGGTTCAAGGCCCCCCGAGGAGCATATTTGATCCTTTTTCTTTTGGTCGAGGGTTCGAGGCCCCCCGAGGATCACATTTGATCCTTTTTCTTTACTCGGGGTTTTAATCCCTCGAGGTTAGCCTTATTTTTGGTCAGGGGTGGTCCCCTGGGATCTTTTTCTGTGAGGAGCTTTAACTATTGGGAGAGAAAAATAGATTTATTTTAGAAGTCATAATCAATAAAGAACATTATTGATAAAATTTTCTCAAATTTTGCACATTTCAAGTGTTTTTAACGGGTACACCCTCTATGGTCTGGAGTTTATAAGCGCTAGGACTGAGGGCTTCCACCACTCTGAAGGGGCCCTCCCAATTAGGTGTTAACTTGTTCACCTCCCGAGTATTTCGAACGTCTGTTTGTCGTAGCACTCAATCTCCAAGAAGGAAATTTTGAGCTTTTACCCTTCGGTTATAGTACCTTTCAATACGCTGATTTTACGCTGCCTGTCGAATCTTCACCTGATCATGAAGTTCATCAAGGAGATCTAAGTTTTCTCTTAGATTCTGTTCATTGGACTCCGGGATGAAGAGTTCCACTCTGAGGGTTGGCACACGTATTTCAACTAGGATCAAAGCTTTCAAACCATAACATAGGCTGAACGGAGTTGCCTGTAGATACCTTCACCGTGGTTCAGTAAGACTATAAAATACTTGGTAACTTATCCACCCAGCTCCCATCTTCGTTGTCTATGCGGGCCTTTAGACCATGAAATAAGGTCCGGTCAACGAGCTCAATCTGGCCATTAGCTTGCGGATGACCCATCGAAGTGAAATGCTGTGGTATCTTCAGCTCCTGGCACCATTCCTGTACCAATTGGTCAGTGAACTGAGTGCCATTATTTGAAATTAGGACACGAGGAATTTCGAACTTGCACACCACATTCCTCCATAGAAATTTCTTTACTCACAGAGCAATAATGGAAGCCATTGGTTCCGCTTCGACCCACTTTGTGAAATAATCTATGGCGGCAATAATGTACTTAACCTGGCCAGCCGTCAAAGGGAAAGGACCCAAGATGTCGATGCCCCATTGAGCAAATGGGCAAGGTGCGACCAGATGAGTTAAGGTGACAGCTGGTACATGACCAAGTTAGAGGTTCGTTGGCATCTATCGCAGGTTCTGACCAGTTGCTCTGAATCCTTTGCCATCGTTGGCTAATTATACCCTTGCCGAAGAGCCTTCTGGCTAAGGGTTCGGGCTTCAATATGGCTTCCACATATAGCTTCGTGGATCTCCCTTAGAATGTAGTCCGCTTTGTGGGGTCGGATACACTTGAGTAGGGGCTGCGAGAATGACCTCTTATAGAGCGCCCCATCGACTATTACAAAACTTCGGGCCTTTCTCTTAATTTCTTGAGCTTCTGAGTTACCGTCGGGAAGCTTTCCTTTCTTCAAGTATAAGAGTAAGGGATCCACCCAACTGGGTTCGGCATCAACACACAGTTGTTCAGCTAACTCCTCGATGCTTTTCTGTGGTAAAGACTTAATTCGGATCTCCCGAGAGCTCGTTGGGAAGGAAGACGAAGAAATTCGGGATAAAAGATCTGCTTCTATATTTCGGGCCCGAGGAACATATTCCACCTTTACCAATTGGAAGCGCGCCATCAACTCCTTGACCATAGTCAGATATTTCTCCATGTGGCCTTCCCAAGCCTCGTATTCCCATTCACTTGTTGCACGACCAGATTGGAGTCCGAACTCACTTCAATTCGTTGCGCTCCTAACTACTCAACCAGTCTCAAACCTGCTAACAAGGCCTTGTATTCAACCTCATTATTAGATGCTCAGAACTCAATGTGCAAGGCATAGGGCCAAGTCTGCCCATCAGGGCTTCTGATCATCAACCTTGCTTCGCCACTGCCTGAGGTTGAGCTTCCATCCACGGCCAACATCCATGGCCTCTGATCTTGTTCCGAGGGTTCCTAGGATCCAATCCTTTCGGCAATAAAATTTGCCAATGCTTGGGCCTTGATAGTCGGTCGAGGCCTGTACTCGATAATAAAAGCCATGAGCTCCATCGCCCATTTCAACATCCTTCCTGAGAGCTCTGGTTTGCTAAGCACCTGCCTCAAAGGTTGGTTAGTAAGCACGATAATGGTATGAGCTTGAAAATAGGGTCGAAGTTTCCTTGCCGAGATTACCAAGGTAAATGCCAACTTTTTCATGGGAGAATATCGAACTTCAGCCCCTGTCAGTCACTTATTGGCATAGTAAACATGCCTCTACCTTTTATCTTCTTCTCGGACCAGCACTAAACTCACAGCCTCCTTGGCTACTGCCAAATAAAGATACAACGGTTCTCCTTGCTGAGGCTTAGTGAGAATTGGGGGAGAGGCCAGATGTTCCTTTAGCTTGCTGAAAGCTTCTTGACATGCATTATCCTAGACAAAATTCTTTGCCTTCGACAGGACCTTATAGAAAGGAAGACCCTTCTCCGCCAACCAAGAGAGGAATCTCCCTAAAGCCGTCATTCTCCTTGTTAGGCTTTGTATTTCCTTAATGTTTCTCAGGGCTAGCATGTCTAGAATGGCTTTAACCTTCGTCTGGTTCACTTCAATTCCTCGATGATGAACTATATAACCCAGGAACTTTCATGCAAAAACTCAAAAAGCATATTTGACAGGATTAAGTTTTACATGAAACTTACGAAGAGTTTGGAAGCATTCTTCCAAGTCTATAGGATGATGCTTGGCAACGAGACTTTTCACTAGCATGTCATCTACATAATCTTCCATGTTTCGACCTAGTTGATTTTGAAAAAGCTTATTCACTAGATGTTGGTAGGTGGCCCCCGTGTTTTTCAACCCGAATGACATTATTGTGTAATAGTAGGTTGCTTTATTAGTGATGAACGCCATCTTTTCCTGATCTTCGGGATGCAACGAAATCTGGTGGTACCCTTGAAAGGCGTTTATAAAACTCATTAATAAACAGCCATTCGTCCCGTCAATCAGGGCATCTATCTGAGGAAGAGGGTAGCTATCCTTCAGGCAAGCCTTGTTAAGATCAGTGAAGTCGATACAAAGCCTCCACTTACCCTCTCCTTTGGGCACCAACACCACTTTTGCTAATCATTCGGGATAATCAACCTCCCAAATGTATTGTGCCTCCATCAGCTTCTCCACTTCCACTTGAATCGCTTTAGCTCTTTCCGGGGTAAAACTTTGCTTCTTTTGCTTAACAGGTCAGAAACCCGGACGCATTCTCAACCTGTGCGTCATAATCTCCAGATCAACCCCAGGCATGTCTTGGGCTGTCCATGCGAAGACATCTGCATACTGCCGAATGAGGGCTAAGATTTGACCCCTCAGAGGGTCTTTTAGCTCGGCACTTATCTTTATACAACGATCAAGGCAATCTTCCCTTAAAGGTACTCCTTAAGCTTATCCATGGGTTCTGTCGTCTTTGGATCTCTCGACCCCTTCAATAGAAAACCGACGACTGGTGGGGGTCTCTTCCCCCTTTCTCCTTTTGAGTAATTTTCATGACCAGAAGCTTTTCCTAGTGGCGGATTCTCCTTCATCTATCCTGTAGGGTCTCTGCACTCCTTGCCATGTCTATGGAGGCGATGTAACATTCCCGGGCTGAACGCAAATCTCTTTGCACCTCACCTACCCCATTGGCTGTGGGGAACTTCATCATCATGTGATACGTGCTAGGAATAACATAAAGAGCATGGGGGCATAATCTTCCTAGAATCATGTTATAAGCCACATGCACGTTTGCCACAAAATATCCAGCATGACCCGAGAGGTTAGGGAACCCTCTCCTAAGATTAGCAGAAGCTGAATGACTCCATCAGAATACACAACTTCCCCTTTAAATCCAACCAAAGGGACACGAGCCGGTCTCAACTGTTCCATTCGGTATCCCATGCCCAAGAAGGCTTGCCTGTACAAGATCTCTAAAGAACTATCCGGATCTACTAGGATCCGCCGAAGCTCCCACTTTCCAAGCTCGGCTATTATTACTAATGGATTATTTCTATTCGGATACCCGAGGATATCGTTATCTGAAAAAGAAATCGTTTCCCCTCTCCTCGACCTCTTCACCTTTGAGGTTCGGCTACCCCCTACATCCTCCTCGCCCTTCGCGCTCGAGACCTCCCCCATGGCGAGCGTATGTAACACTGGGGGCTGAGCATGATCTTCTCCTGCTTACGATGGTCTCTCCTTTCGGGGCGAATTCCGAACTCGATCTCACTCTTCTACTCGGTCCTTCCTAGGGGAAGGACTCTGTGAATGCTGATCTCTCCCCCTTTTGGAATCTGCTTCCCTGGCAACAAAACTCCTAAGGAAACCCCGATTAATGAGCTCTTGAATCTCCTCTTTTAACTGGTGGCATTCCTTCGTATCGTGACCGTGATCTCGATGGAAGCGACAATACTTATTCTGGTTCCTCTTGTTAGATGGTGCCCTCATCGGCAGAGGCTTCTTCAAATAGTCCTTGCCCTCAATGGTGACGAGGATCTCAGCTCTTGGGGCATTCAAGGGGGTAAAACTGCTCGACTCCCACCGAGGACGGTGCTTCTCCTTTTGATCCTCCATTCTACCCTCACTTTTATTTTGTTCGGAATGTTTCTTTTTTTCTTTCTTTTCGGTGTACTCGGCTCTCTTCACCTACATAACCTTCTCAGCATTAATATACTTCGTTGCCCAGCTAAGGATATCCGTGAACATAAGCGGGGGAGTTTCGGCCAACGACTGAGTGAATGAATCAGGCCTTAGCGACCATAGCGACATTATTGTCGAAGTTCTCAATGCTCAAGGCTTCCATATTAAACCTCGAGATGAAATCCTTTAAGGATTCACCCTAGTTCTGCTTCAAGCTAACGAGGGCCATAGTAGACCTTCAATGCCTCCGAAGAGGAGCAAAATGAGCTAGAAAGCTACTCCGAAGCTGCGTAAAGTTGGCTATTAAGTGATGGGCTAGATTTGAATACCAGGCACGCGCGTTCCCTTCCAGTGTTGCCAAGAAGACTCAACACTTCATTGCGTTGGACGCATCTTACACCATCATATAGGAAGTAAAAAGATCGAGGTGATCCATTGGGTCGGTAGTCCCTGCATAGGGCTTGATAGCCAGAATGCGAAGACACTCAGGCGGTACCACAACCATAATCTCTAGGCTAAGGGGTTGATTCACCACCATCCCCTGAGACTCTCCTTGCTTCGATTTTAAGGCCTCAATCTCCTTCTCTAACTGAGCAACCTCATTTCCTACTACTGTAGCGCATACGACATGCTGGAAGACTCTTCAGCCTCCCATCTCCATCCTCTTGTCCCCGTCCTCGAGGGTCCTCCTCGCGTGAGCAAGATCCTTCCTCCAGGGGGGCTCTTGCCTCCCCCTCCCCCCCCATTTGAGAATGATGGGCCTGCTGGTGCTGGTGATCCAGGAAGCCGGTGAGTAGTTCCGTTAGGCGCTAGACCTGATTCTCTAGAAGCATGATCCAATCAGGCAGGGGATGAGCATTATTCGGACTACGCTTCCCCCTTGCTGGCTCCTTGGGGGATTGTTCTGACTTGGCTCTGGGGCGGGGTTGCCACCAGCAGCCCGAGATTGATGCCTTCTGGTGGCCATTAAGATAGAGAGAGAACTTGAACGTCGAGGTAAAGCGTACTAGAGAGACAAAAAGAAAAATGCCTCGGCCCCACCGTAGGCGCCAATTGATGATGCAGTGGCCAGTCACCTTCCCCTGTCTTAGATTAGGTACCTGCAATGAAGTCGGGGACTTACTCCCCCGGGATCACTCCGACGTTCAAGTCAGATCACTAGCTTATCATAAGCTCCAAGTATGTAGTTCAGAACTTAGAGAAAAAATAATGGAATCCTTTGTCCGTCCCTGTTGCTTTCCTTTTATCCTTTTGCCGGGATAGGGATTCTCTTTTTGAATCACCGGGATCCCCATCTCGTCCCCTGTGGAGTCATGATCCTAACGATATGGATATGGTAATCCTTTCCAACAGGTTCGGGATAGTCCCTATCTTTATGATTCTTCGAGTGACGGTTGATCTCGAGGAATCTGAAGAATCTTCTGCTGATATATTGCAACCCTGTTTAATCTGCCAAACCAACTAAGGGCAAGCGTAGTAAAATAGAAACAGAAAAGACAACACAGCGAGTTACGTGTTCGAATCAAAAGATCCTACTCACGGCAGAGGCTCCGCCTCTAGTCAATCCCCTATGAATGTTTTCGATTACAAGAGATTACAACAGCTTACAATAAAGAAATTAAGATCAATATACAAGTATAACGATATTGAATACAATACTGAAAACAAATACATTTTCAAGAACAAGAGAGAATTTGTTCAACTTGATCTCACGATCAAGACAAGTATCTGCGTTCTTATTAGTTTCAATCCCTCACGTCTCAGGCGATTTCCAACAGAGATTAAGCAATACTAACACTTACCAATAGATCTTACCAACAAGCCGATCAATCGAACAAGAGGAGAATTTACAAGAGAGAAAGAGTCTCACTTCATGTGCGCCGAACATAAGATTTCAGAGAATAAGAGGAATAGTAGATCTGAAGCAATTAGGGCATGAAGCTTCCCTTATATAGCAGCAAGCAACCAAGCTGGGTTGAGGCAAACTTGCAGGGGCCACATGAAAATGGGCTTGGCTCATAAAACAGATCTCGGGCCAATGGTTATTTGGCCCACAAAATAATTAGCAGATCATATACACATTTAAACTTCAATTAAATGTAAGTAAGATGAAACCCAAATGCATATATCAAAATGCAAACAAACAACACATATCAATTATATGAAAATACATTTTGAATCATAAATCCTAACATCTTTGCTAAATCACAGGTTAGCCGGTGTGTTGAGGTGTATCTGCCACATGCCCTCTCTGGGCTTATGTAGGATGACGTCAGTGGAGTGGCTCCTTAGTAAGCACGTGTCACCGCTACTATTGGCTATATTCTCGGAGTATTGGAGTAATTATAGACTCGAGGGAATTTTCTCTTATCATATCTTCACCTAATAATCCATCATATCTCTATATGAATTTAATTATTTGAGCATTAAGTTTTTTGGATTTTAAATCTGGGTTTATGTAGGATGACGTCAGTGGAGTGGCTCCTTAGTGAGCACGTGTCACCGCTACTATTGACTGTATTCTTGGGGTATTGGAGTAATTATGGACCCGAGAGCATTTTCCCTTACCATATCTCCACCTAATAATCCATCATATCTCTATATGAATTTAATTATTTGAGCATTAAGCTTTTTGGATTTTTAAAATCAAAGTTATATTAGTTGCGATAAAGAATTTCTTAAATTTTGCTTAACTAATGGTGTTTAATTCTAGAACTCTAAATCATAATACCTCTCGGTACAAGTATAATTTAATATATCAAGTGATAATTGGCCAGAAAATCACAAACATTAAGAATAAAGGAAAAAACACTCAATCATGAAAAAATAAAATATTAAGTTCACATGAAAATTTCAATTGTGTTTTCAAAGTTAGGCTACATCAAAGCTCTAAAAAATTAAAATCAGTTTATTGCAAGTTTGGAAATACATTTTAATTTATTGCGGATCATGATAAAAGATAAAATAGAGAGAATGGAAGAACAGGAAATTCCGTCCAAATTTGTTTAGATCTGGGTAAAGACCGCATCCGCTGGTGCGTCCGTCCGCTTGCTGCTTCTGTTAATTCCTCTGCCAAATCCCCTACTTCATTCCTTCTCAATTTCTCCTTTGTCCGCCGCCCTGCTTCCAATCTCCTTCACTGTTTTAATTAGCCGCTGCTTCCTCGTAGTGTGCGCCGCTCCCTTCAATCTCCAATTTTCTTCCTTCCCTTATTATAATCTTTTTTCTATATATATGAACTCCACGAACAGCCCTAATCCTCCCATTTGAACTTATATTATTATAATATTATATTTAAAATGCAACCCCCTTACTCCACATTCAAGTTAGTAAAATGCATAATATAATATAATATAAAATATAATATTTTAATATTTAATATTTAATATACTATTAATTATATTATAATATTAATTATATTATAATATTTATTTTTTATTTATATTATACTATTATTTTATAGTATTAATTTTAAAATTAACTTTATAATTTTTTTCTTTTATTTTTATTTTTTAACCTAAACACTAAGTAGTATTTCTGTAAAATAATAAGAAATATTATAAATTAAATATATGTAAAGGAAACTCAAAACACTAGACAATTTTAAGTAAAACACATATAAAATACTAAAAATACTACTCATTTATGACCAATAAATGTGAATAAATTCTCACATCAGCTTAGTCTGTCCACACTTAGTGTGCAATCCAGTACCACGACGTTCACCTCTTCCCTTGCTAGCATGAGGATTTTGAATCGCCAACACTTGTGTGTCTTTTTCCACATGACACTCATGCCCAATTAATTTACTGAAGTAGAGTAAAAATTGATAGAAGCATAATAGAGAGAATAAAAGAAGCCAAGCTGAAATTTTGTATCTTTTCCAATTGCTTCACATCCCAATTTCACCGGCAAGCCTTTCCACTTGCCTCTCCATTTTTTTTGCACGTGGACAGTACTAACAGAGGATGAGATGGCACCAGGAGTCGACTCCCATCCACCATCTAGTCGATTGCTAGAATTGAGGCAGTTAACTCTCAATGCACTGGCTCACCAACTTTTGATGTACTGTTGTTATTAACACTTAATGACACACACAAGACAAAATGGGTGCATATTGTCAATGTTAGTGTAGATGCTCTAGACCTAATCAGATTGGGCATGTTGTACACTGACAATTGTAATCATGTTTATTATTTGAATAAAGAGTTGTTCAAATTCACAAGAAGTCATTCTATTAGTTTCTTGTTATCATTGTAATAACCGAATGAAACTAGATAGAAGTCCATATGATGTATACTGTGATTAATCTATAAAGATGTGAGATGATGCATCACAGTTTCTAGACATCATTAAACGTCCCAAGATGTAGCAATGTCAAGAATAGACATTGACAATTACGATAAGACTTGTATGTGCTATGTGATAGCAATGGGGGTCTCACACCCATAGGCATGGGGATACCTAGACAAGTACATAGGTGACCAATGTTGGAGAACGTGTCACTAGACGTGATTCGCTATGAGAATCTATTTTGGTTATATGTTGATTCTCATACAAGATGGGTGTAACTAATCCTTGGACCTGAGGTTGTCACAGTCATCTCATAAGAAGACCGGTATGCTTTGACATCATTTCAATGGGCCTAGATAAAAGCTGCACATGGGCGATCGTTAGGCATATCGTGAGGCTTATGGAGGTGGGTGTATAACCAAGATGGGACTCATCTATCCCTTGATAGAGGATGATGTATCTAAGGCGCCTTCGGTGGATATTCACTTTAAATCCATGGCCACGGTGAAAAAGATCAATAAGGAGTTATTGATTCACTTTCTATTAAGTGAAGATATCCAGATGACCGAAGAAAAACTCATATGATCGTAATCAGGCAATACATCACCATACTTGAGATCACATAGGATACATTGATAAGAGGATTAAATTACACGGTAACTATGCTCGTGAAAAGTTATTTGCGCATTATGAATCATTCTGCATAATTGGGTAGGCATGATGCCTTACTAGAGCCCAATCTTGTTTTATATGTTCGTACTGACACATTGCCTACATATTCGGAAGCCTAATCAGTCATACGCAATAGACTTGGTCCCTGGCTTAAACCAGGAGAGCGGATGTATGGTCAAATGGGACACTTCGGCAAGAAATTATGCCGTCGTAGGTTCTCACGGAAAAAGAACAAATAGACGTAATGACATCAATATGACGAGGGGTCGTCATAATGGAAAGAGTTTCCTAAAGTGGCAATTGATTAAATTAGGAAGGAGTTTCTAATTTAATAATTTTTTATTTGTTAGAGTGGCAAATAGGAAATAAAATATATTTGGGCTTAAGTTAATATTTGGACTAAATTGGATTTGGACCAAATATTAAATATTATATTTAGACTAAATTGGATTTGGGCCAAATATTAAATATTAAATATTATATTTGGACTAAATTAGATTTGAGTCAAATATTAAATATTATATTTGGGTTAAATTAGATTTGGGTCAAATATTAAATATTATATTTAGGCTAAATTGGATTTGGGCTGATTATTATATTTAAACCCATAATAAGATTTTTGCCATTTAATTATATTTCTAGTTGAACTAGAATAAACCCATTTAATTAAGTTCTTAATTGGACTAAATTAAATGGGTTGGCCAATATCCATTAAGGTTTAAAAAACCTTAGAGCTCCTTATAAATACCCCTTTATGGGTTGTCCAAACTAGAGAGTTTTTGGTGTGGTTTTTCAAGAGTTGAAAAACAATTGCCGTTCACTCATCCCCATTTCGTTTTGGCATCAATACGAAACGAGGGCATTTTTTTTCTGTTTGTACTGAAGCCGAGATAAAGGAGAAGGAGCTAGTACTCCTATTCCGCTTTCCTTGGCAACGAACGCGTGCCGCATATCACGAGTCAGAGGTCGAACGCTTGGATGGTTCGAATCTGTGAACGAATCGAAAATCTAAAGGTTAGATTTATTTTATTTGTATGTGAATGATTTGATTTTGACGTTGATCCAATCGTCGGGATCGGGGTAAGGTTCAAAATTTTGAACCACGTTGCTTACCCCGTAGCAATCTTCTTTTACTTTCAGTGGTATCAGAGTCATCGTCGAAATATCTCAATTCCTTACGTGCAGATTCGATTATGTTGTTATATGTGAAATAATTAAATAGTTGGGGCATCGAAAGACGCGGCCAAGTGTGGCCTACACACGCTGGGCATGGCTTGAGGAGGCCTGGGCGAGCGTAGGGCCCAGCCAGGCACGACCGCGCTTGCTGGGGCGTTGCCAGGTAGGCCCACGCGCGCACGCATGGAGCGGCCTAGCGTTAGGGCGATCCGCAACTCGCGGGTGTGGCCCGCTACCCGCGCGGGGCCCTTGCGCGGTCGCACGCCCCAGCCGTGGCCCTACGCGCCAGGCACGGCCTGCGCGCCCTAGGGGTGCCCCTTGCTGCCCCAGGGGCTGCCTAGGTGCGCCATGCATGCCCCAGCATGCCTTTTAGGCTGGCAGCATGTATGACATGCTGTTCAGCTGCCTCCCAGCCCCTCCTGCTACCTCGAGCTTCGGTTTGACCCTTCCCCGGGGTCCACCTGAATCACCCGGGCCGACCTTTCGGTGGCCTAATGCGTTCTGTTCCCTCAGGTAGGGCTCGGCCAAATTGTTTGGCTATTTTTTATTATTTTTATTCGATCCATGAGTGTATGACACCTATGGGCCGGGGCTATTAATTAGATTATTTATTAATTATTGGGCTGCTAGTGTATGTTTGACATGCATTGGTTGATCCAAGGCCTATTGAGCCTTGTTAGTTAGACTAATGGATGGAGCCCAAGCCCAACACAATTAAAACAAATTTTTTTTCTAAAATTATACAAATTTTCAATTTATTGAAAGTGTTTCTTTAAGATTGAAATAGATGCGACAATTAATTACCATAATTGTGAATGTATCAATGTGATTGATTGCATGGGTGTATGGTATAAATCGAGTTGACCATTTATTTTATATTGGGAACGAATGCTTGTAAATTTAGTTTTTGTAATAGGGCCTGCGTGCCCAGCCTCTCTTATACTCTGATGTACATTCTCTTTTCATCTCACTCCCCCCTAATGTAACTCGGGGTTTCTGATTCTATGTAATGTATGTAGAATATAATAGTGTAGTGATAGTTGTAGTTTGTATGAAGAGTAAGAGATGGAGCCAAATTGAAGACAAGATTCGAAGACAAATGAAGGCTTAAAGAATGTGCTTGAGAAGTAAGTTGTGATTCTTCACCTAGGTTTGATTCGCTAGCTTCCCTTTTATGGCTCGAGGGGGCTAGCCATAGCTATTCATACCATACACCAGTTTGAGTCGTTTATTATACATGATTAATTTGATTAATTGCATGAGATGAGACCTAAATAAATAAATAATAAATCTCTCATTAATATTAAGCTAACTTGCCTTCCATCATTATGAAGCATTAGGTTTCTAGTTGGCACTTGATTTGTTGAGTCACTCAAGGTCAGGTGTCACTTATGATTCCTATGTTTCATGGGCCATGAGATGTCCCTAAATGATGGGTCCGACTTAACTAAAAATGTGGGGTTTGTTGAGTCACTCAAGGCCTTACTGAGTATAGAGGCAAAGATTAGGAATCACATAAGATGTACTTGACAAGGAGTTGTCAACCCAAAGAATCTAGGGGTTGCATGGAGATGCAATTGGTAGCAAGTACCTACCTAATCGATCCAAGAACAATTTGTTGAGTCACTCAAGGTTGTACGAGGGGAGATGGGATCCTAGCCCATTAGGAAATCTTCCAACAGAATTTTTCGAGTTATGTCTTGAGGGTGGCAAACTCGTAGAAAATAGTGGGAACAATCATAAAATGTTACTTCTTGCAATTTATGATTTCGTAATTCAATATGATTATAATAATATCTTTATTCGGTTATTGACCCAAAATGTTTGGAAACATGTCGATAGGATCGATACTCGAGGGCAATAATACCTTCAACAGAACTAATTTCTATGACTGGGAGATCATTTTGAGGATAGTCCTTACACATGATAAGATTCTCTATGTGATAGAGAGATCTTTTCTTGCAAAGCCACCAGTTAAGGAAATAGTAGCACGTGATGTTTGGACGATACATGAGAGTGATATGATCACTGTTTGGTATATCATCTTAGCTGCCATGATCCCGGAGCGTAAGCGACAACATAAGAGTTATGATGTATATGAGATCATAGCTAGGCTTAGGGATCTTTTGTTGAGAAGCATGTCATGGAGATGATACGTCTTATCAATAGGTTGCTAGAGCTAAACTTGGGTATGGATGCCGAAACTTACCCTAGATTTGGTGCTACGGTACCTCCCTAACAATTATGGAAGAGACTCTTGGAGAGTTGTTGTCCATGCTAAGGGACATCAAACCTAAAATTTTATAAAGGCCAAGGGAAGTGTTCTCTTAGTTAAAGGGCCCAAGGCGCACAGGGGCAAGCCCAAGAGTAAGAAAGCCAAAAGGAAGAAGAGTTCTTCTATAGCACAATCTAGAAAAGTCCAGAAGACCAAAATCCAAAAAGGTAAGGAGGATGTGATCTATCTCCACTGTGATAAACTAGGAGGTGTAGAGTAAGAAGAGTTCTACTTAGGGCACTTCAAGTATTTATGTTATTGGAATTAATCTATCTAATTCTGATTACTTCACATGGGTATTAGATACTAGATCTAGTGCTCATATTTGCACTTTTGTGTATGGGCGTAGGAGTACGAGGAGATTAATAATAGGAGAAGTGTACCTACACGTGGGAAATGAATCAAAAGTTGTTCCATTAGTTATAGGGACCTATTTATTGACATTGCCCATAGGGCTTGTTTTGGATTTACATAACTGTTACTATAATCCTAGTTTGATTAGAAATATAATTTCTATTTCTTGTTTGACAATGATGGATATTCATTTTTATTTAAGAACAATAGTTGTTCATTTTATAAAAATGAGTTATTTTATGGTAAAGCAACAGTACGTAGCGGTTTGTATATCCTTGATGTTGATACTCCTATCAATAACATAAATATTAAGCGACTTAAATCAGGTGATTTAAATAGTACTTATTTATGGCATTATCGCATCGACCATATAAATTAGACCAGCACATCCAACTTGTATAAAATTGGATATCTTGGCACGTTTGATTATGAATCATATGGTGCTTGCGAATCTTGTTTACTTGGCAAAATGACTAAGTCTCCTTTTAAAGTAAAGGGAGTGAAGGCTACATAAGTGCTAGGGCTTGTGCACATTGATGTGTGTGGGCCCATGTCCATCCAAGCTCGAGGTGGGTATGTCTACTTCATAAGCTTTACTGATGATAGATCACGTTTTGGTTATGTGTATCTTATGAGACACAAATATGAGGCTTTTGAAAGGTTCAAAGAATTCAGATTTGAAGTAAAGAAACAAACTGGGAAAAGTATCAAAATACTTCAATCAGATCAAGGTGGTGAATACTTAAACAGTGAGTTTCCAGATCATCTGAAGCAGAATGAGATTTTCTCACAATGGACTCCACCTGGAACATTAGAGATGAATGGTGTGTTTGAAAGAAGGATTAAGACCTTGTTGGACATGGTCTGATCCATGATGAGTCGCACTGAACTCCCCATTTCATTTTAGGGATACGCACTCCTCACCGCGATCTTTGTTTTGAACAGGGTTCCAAGTAAGTCAGTTATTCAGACTCCATATGAGATATGGAAAGGAAAGAAGCCAAATTTGTCTTTCCTTAAGATTTGAGGTTGTCAAATTTATGTTAAATGTGTTGACAATAATAAGCTACAACCTAAATCAACGAGATGTCTGTTTATGGGATATTCATGAGAAACAAATGGATATTACCACCCATATGAACAAAAGGTGTTTTGTTGCCAAGCATGTGGTATTCATTGAGAAGGAATTCTTAGATGCTATGGCTAGTGGGAGGAATGTTAAGCTCGAAGAGATTTGAGGCGAACCACAAACAAATACTCCCCTCTAGGAACCCAAGAAAGATCAGACACAAGATGTTGTGTTAACTCCCCAACCTTCTACACAAGAACCTCGTAGGTCGATGAGGGTTTGTCACAAGCAAGAGAGATATGGATTTTTCATCTCGACATATGGAGATGTGCTTCTAGCTGAGAACGATGAGCCTACTACCTATGATGAGGCAATGTTTGACATTGACTCTGGGTTATGGCAGATGAATGACAAAACAACTTTTCTTAAAGGAAACTTGATCGAGGATGTATATATGACACAACCTGACAATTTTATTACCTATGAACATGCAAATAAGATTTGCAAGTTACAAATATCCATTTATGGACTAAAGCAAGTATCCCAGAGTTGGAATCAATGTTTTGATGAAAAGATCAAAAGGTTTGATTTTTTACAAAAGGGAAGTTGATTCTTGTGTTTACTAAAAGATTAGTGGGAGCGTGGTGGTCTTTTTAGTCGTATATGTGGACTATATATTGCTCATAGGGAATGGTGTTCCCATATTAAAATTAGTTAAAAGAAAGCTTCAAAATATTTTCTCCATGAAGGATTTGGGAGAAGCAGCCTATATTCTGGGAATAAGGATTTATAGAGATAAATCTAAGAGGTTTCTAGCACTCTCCCAAAGCACGTACATTGACAATGTGCTAAAGGGTTTAGCATGCAAGATTCTAGGAGGAAAATCTTCCTATGTCACATGGAATACATCTCTCTAAGACTATGTGTCCAAAGACACAAAATGAGAGAGATAGGATGAGTCGAGCACCATATACCTTCGCTATTGGCTCAATCATGTATGCCATGTTATGTATGAGGCCTGATGTTGTATATGCTTTAAGCATATGTAGTAGATATCAGGCTGATCCAAGTGAGAAACACTGAATTGCAGTTAAGAATATCCTTAAGTACTTGAGAAGTATTGAAGAGATGTTCTTGGTATATGGAGAAGGAGAGCATACCGTGAAGGGGTTCACAGATGCCAGTTTCCAATTCGACCATGATGATTTTAAATCACGTACAGTCGGGATTCATATTCTTCCTAAATGGAGGGGCCATGAGTTGAAAGAGTTCCAACAAGAGATAATGGCAGATTCAAGAACTGAAACCGAATACATAACAGCCTTCGAAGCAGCTAAAGAGGCTGTATGGATCTGTAAGTTCATTGATGAACTTAAAGTGGTGTCCAACATCATTGATCCAATAACGGTTATTGGGACAACAATGGATCCATTGCGTAAGCGAAGGAACCACGGTCTCATCAATGGATTAAACTTGTATTGTGGCATCACCATTTGATAATGGAGATTATCAACCGAGGTGACACATATAGAGAAAGTATCGACGGGTGACAACATCGTAAATCCCTTGACTAAAGCTCTATCCCAGGAGAAATATGAAAGTCATGTCGATCATCAAGTATAAGATACATGAATGATTAGCTTTAGTGCAAGTGGGAGATTGTTAGTGTAGGTGCTCTAGACCCAATCAGATTGGGCATGTTGTACACTGACAATTGTAATCATGTTTATTATTTGAATGAGTTATTCAAATTCACAAGAAGTCATTCTATTAGTTTCTTGTTATTATTGTAATAACTGAACGAAACTAGATATAAATCCATATAATGTATACTGTGATTAATCTATAAAGATGTGAGATGATACATCACGATTTCTAGACATCATTAAACATCCCAAGTCGTAGCAATATCAAGAATGAACATTGACAATTGCGGTAAGACTTGTATGTGCTATGTTTTTGCTATGTAATAGCAATAGGGGTCTCACACCCATAGGCATGGGATGCCTAGACAAGTACATAGATGACCAATGTTGGAGAACATGTCACTGGACATGACTCACTATGAGAATCCATTTTGGTTATATGTTGATGGTATTCTCATATGAGATAGGTGTAACTAATCCTTGGACCTGAGGTTGTCACAGTCATCTCATAAGAAGACCGGTATACTTTGACATTGTTTCGATGGGCCTAGATAAAGGCTGCATATGGGCAATCGTTGGGCATATCGTGAGGCTTATGGAGGTGGCTATTTAACCAAGATGGGACTCGTTTATCAAGAGGATCAAATTACACGGTAACCATGTTCGTGAAAGGTTATTTGTGCATTATGAATCATTCTAAATAATTGGGTAGGCATGATGTCTTGCTAAAGGCCAATCTTGTCTTATGTGTTCGTACCGACACATTGCTAACATATTCGGACGCCTAATGAGTCATATGCAATAGGCACGGTCCCTGACTTAAACCAGGAAAGCAGACGTACGGTTAAGTGGGACACTTCGCTAAGAAGTTATGCCGTCGTAGGTTCTCATAGAAAAAGAACAAATAGACGTAATGACGTCGAAATGACAAGGACTCGTCATATTGGAAAGAGTTTCCTAAAGTGTCAATTGATTAAATTAGTAATGAGTTTCTAATTTAATAATTTTCTATTTGTTAGAGTGACAAATAAGAAATAAAATATATTTGGGCTTAAGTTAATATTTGGACTAAATTGGATTTAGACCAAATATTAAATATTATATTTGGACTAAATTGGATTTGGTCCAAATATTAAATATTATATTTGGACTAAATTAGATTTGGGTCAACTATTAAATATTATATTTGGGCTAATTTAGATTTGGGTCAAATATTAAATATTATATTTAGGCTAAATTAGATTTGGGCTGAATATTATATTTAAACTCATAATAAGATTTGGGCCATTTAATTAATTTCTTAATTGGACTAAATTAAATGGGTTGGCCCATATCCATTAGGGTTTAAGAAACCCTAGAGCTCCTTATAAATACTCATTTATGAGTTGCCCAAACTTGAGAGTTTTTGGTGTGATTTTTCAGAAGTTGAAAAACAATTGTTATTCACTCTTCCCCATTTCTTTTTGGCATCAATACGAAACGAGGGCATTCTTTTTCTGTCTGTACTCAAGTCGCGATAAAGGAGAAAGAGCTAGCACTCCTATTCCGCTCTCGTTGCCAATGGACGCGTGCCACATATCACGAGTTAGAGGCCGGACACTTGGACGGCTCGAATTTGCGAATGACTCGAAAATCTAAAGGTTAGATTTATTTTATTTGTATGTGAATGATTTGATTTCGATGTTGATCCAATCGCCGGGATCGGGGTAAGGTTCAAAATTTTGAACCACGCTGCTTATCCCGTAGCGATCTTCCTTTACTTTCAGTCAATGCCAGATACAACACTATATTGTGTGACTTTCTAAGTTCACTGTCCACTAGCAAACATGTAGCACCAAAAACCCATTTGGTACTAGCCAAAACTTATCGACCTATCACAATAATCTCTTTGTATCTTGGTGATGATCTGAGAGGTTATGGGAAGTGCTTGGCAGCGATCTAGGACAATATATAAGACAATAAAGTCTAACTTCAAGTGAGCCTATTATAGTTGATGATTATCGTATGCTATATTCCTTTCATCACCTAACGTCTTGACTGAGCAAGAGTCATGGAATGATAAACTCACAAACTCAGTACCTATGCATCAAATCTTACTAGAGTGACTAGATGACATCTTAAGAAACACCTTTCTTGATAATCAATCTACCCTAGAAAGGGACTGTCTTGTCACACTAACAGTAGACCATATAGGACATTCACCTCATTAATTACGATGAGAGTGACATATCCTATTCCTGAACACTTGTCTCCATATACTAGCAATACAAAACCACGTCGATTAATGTCTCTACCTCACAATTGGATGGTTTGGCGTATTAGCAAATCATGCACACTAATACACAAGACAACTGTGTCAGTCAAGTCTAAGGATTAGCTACACTATCACAACTAGATGACAAGACCATTAGCTATAATGTCATGTGGTCAGTCATCAGTGTCACATTCAGTATGTTGTTATCCAACAACCACCCACGAATTTACTAGAGACATCTCCATATCATATGACATGCGACTCACTACCTTTACCATCAGTAACTCATACTGATCAAGGTAGTAAACCCTATGACAATTTATTCTCGACTAATTAGAGTCCCTATCTGATTAATCTAAGTACTGAGAATCATTTAAGAAATTCTGTCACTGAAGAATCCTGTCACACATTCTTAACACTTTAAGAATAAGACTCTCATACAAGAGATCTAGGGACTAATTCATATAACAAGCTAGAAAGTTTATGAATGAAGATAAACTTGCCTTTTATTAACATATACAAAGATACAAAAAATAGATTTATTACAAGCCCACTATATGTCATCTAAATTTAGCATTAGGGCACATAACACTAAAAGTATTTATAAATGCTTGGTGGTGGGGTCCACGTGACATGTGGTATGCAGATGTGAGTCTCCCGACTGACTGCTACACTACCCTGCACATTTATTTATCAAAACTACAACCAAATTCATCCGACGTCAATCCTCTTATTAAAGCAGGTGTAGGGCGATTATACTCGCCAGTGTGCGAGTGTGCGTGTAGTACAATTTTAAATTTATATTTCGGTGAGTCCGAGTCGATTCACAGGGAGATTATTTATTGATGAAAATGAAGATCACAAAATATTTGATTTTAAGAAGTAATTAAGATGATCTAAAGACAATAATTAAAGCTAAACTAATACTGAATTTAAGTAGCTTGGGTCAAGGCAATTTCAGTGTCAAAACCAATTAATTCCCAATTTGATAGAAAAGATCAGCAATATTCATCTGAATTAAGTTTTACAGCTCTGTTAGTAAATTTAGTTCAAGATAATGGTAATTCTTGTTTAAGCAATATCCATACATGGCATGGAAATTCTAAGTTAAGCAATTACCATAAATTGAACTATATTCCATAGATAGAATTTATAGATATAGATTAATCATTTAGGCTTGGGTATGAAAACGTTTCCAGATCTAGCAATCTCCATACGTGGCATGAAAATTCTAAGTTAGGCTTATGCTTCAATCCAAACTTAAAGATACACTATACGCACACTGCTCAAATTGAATCAGATTAATATTACATATTTTAAGCGCAGCTTTCTTTGGGAATCATTGGCGTTGGACACTGTCCTTGCCTTAACCCAAGAATGGATTTAGCTACTCATCTTCATTTTAAAATAAATTGGCAGGAATTTAAATAACGGGAATTAAAAGACAGTATTTAAAAGACTATTTTTTAACCGACCATATAGGCGGTATGTAATTGAAAGACAATAATTGAAAGACTATTTTGAACCGACCATATAGGCGGTATGTAATTGAAAGACAATAATTGAAAGACTATTTTGAACCGACCATATAGGCGGTATGTAATTGAAAGACAATAATTGAAAGACTATTTTGAACCGACCATATAGGCGGTATATAATAAAAAGACAATATGAATAACATAATACAACTATATGGAAACAAAGGTTAAAGATTTAAGAGAAAAATTCTAAGAACAAAACTATATAGAAACTAAAGTTGAAAATTTAAGAGAGAAATCTAAAGATCACAATTATACTTTCATTATAAGAAAATCCAATCCTTACAAATGCACCCTAAGTGCTCTATTTATAGGCTAGAAAATGTAATGGAAACTATTCAATTATATAATTTAATAATACAAAATATCTAATTAATGATGTAAGCGATGATGTAATTCCAACTCATGATGTAAGCGATGATGTCACTCCAACCCATGATGTAAGCGATGATGTCACTCCAACCCATGATGTAAGCGATGATGTCATCAATTTGTGAGACTTGGGCTTTTCATATTTTTGGGCTTGGGCCTTGCTTGTGTTGGGCTTGGGCTTGAACCTTCCTTGTGTTGGGCTTGGGCTTGGGCTTGGGCCTTCCTTGTGTTGGGCTTGGGCTTGGGCCTTACTTGTGTTGGGCTTGGGCCTGGGCTTTCCATATTTTTTATATTATTATATTATTATATATATTATATTTATTTTTTTTATATTTTATATATTTTATATATATTTTTATATTAATATTTTAAACATGCACAAAATCACAAAATGCATAATAATATTCAATTTAAACTATTTTAAGATCAAAATAAGGGTGAAATTATAATAAAATTTTTACAAAATTGATCACTAATCACACCCCCCAACTTAAACATTGCTAGTCCCATAGCAATTAGACTTTACACTAGCCAGTATTTATTCACAATAATCACATGAATAAAAAAAAAATTTCAAATTCGAAACCGAAATACATAGAATAGAACAAGCTATCTGTCATACAGTCGAATATTCTAAATCAGATTTCGGTCAAAGGTCATACAATCTTAGGAACAACAATTAGAATGACCATCATTTTACCTTACTCCCTCGAAGTTTCGATTTAAACCTTACTATGGATTTTCCCTCAAATAAAAAAAATGATTCCTCGGGTGTACACACAAAGGGGTGCACCGTTTTAAGAGTAAATGTAAAACAAGTTCAAACTCGGTGTCATCCCAAATACAAAGAACGTATTTTCATGAAAGAATAGGGAATTTAACATAGCTTCATGACTGGAATAATGCCATAGATATATAACTTCTGAATTTAAACAGAATTCTTTACTCTGAACTCGAATCCTAAGATCACATGATTTATAGCATCAAGAGGGATCAGACCGGGTTGTAATGGGGCTATGAGGTTAATATGAGTTGCCAAAGAAAAGGGTAAAGTGTGCAAAGGGTGTGTTGGGATTTTTTTTTTTTTTTTTGACACTAATATCAAATTAAACATATTTTTTCTTCAGCATTTATTTTGAAACACTCGTGCTGAAAAGCTAAGAGAACTTCCATTTTTTCTTTTTTTCTTTTTTTTTTTTCTTTTCTTTCTTTCTTTTTTTTTTTTTTTTGTTTCTTTTTAATATGAAAGTACCGAGATAGACTGATTCCTAAAAACACACCAGGTTGGATAAACTTCATATGGTTCGAGGTTAGACGAGGGTAATGAAAGGAATTATGCTAAGAGCAGCTCAAATGGGCTAGCAAGGGGGTTAATGTGAAGAAAGAAAAAGGTTAATAGGTCCAAATTGAAAGAAATTGATCCCCTATCATGCTTCTATAAAACGATGTTACTCAGTCAACTAATTCAGAGTTTGAAATCAGCCAAATTCATCCGCCATCATACTAGACATTCAAAGCAAATTGATGTTTTGAAGCTATTGAAAATATGAGATCAACAATAAAACGCATTTAGAATAAGTGTTATTTCACTCAGAATTAATGATCATTAGGCTCAAACACTCACTCGGGTAATAGTCTCCACTTCTGTTAAGGGATCATGCAGTGTGCTAATTACCATTGCCTTTGACTTTATGACCGATAAACCAATTTCTAATTATTGAACACCCGATGCATGCAAATCACTTATTCTAATCCCACATATCTACGGTTTCAAATAAGAAATTAATGCATTCATGATTCATACTGCAAATTCAACTGGCTATCAGTTTATAACTCCAAAGCTTTAGGGATAGCATTATTTAAAGCACGCACAATTTTTTGATTTTTAATAGGAGTAGATAAAAGTAAATAATTCACATAAAACTACAAGCATGCAGTTACAAATTCACAATTAAACATGGACTAGATAATTCATAAATATACCTTACTCCCCCCAACTCGAATTACAGTAATAAAATAGGGTTGTTAGGAATACCTGTAACTCTACGAGTCTGTAAGTTTATTGTGAACTGCTAAATCTTCAACAAACAAGTGAGAATACTCTACATATATTTTTTTATATATTTTTTTTATTTTTTTTTTCACACTGAAATAAGAAAAATTCATGCAAGTCATATAATAAAGAAATGCGTCTCAAGAGTACAAAAAATACTCCTTACTCAGCCATCTTATCATAGACTTGCCTAACAACATTCCATAATTTTTTAAAACAAAACATAAAATAAATTCATGCAAGTCAAAATAAACAGATGCGTCTCAAGAGTACAAAAAAGTACTCCTTACTCAGCCATGTTATCATAGACTTGCTCTCCTTAGAGGGATAAATCTAAATTAATCGGACCCCTTTTGCGCTTGCTTCCAATTACCTTAGACCAGTCTATCCGAGGCTCGTAAGGATCATGCTGTGGAACATAAGTGTGTAATTTCTCTAGTAGCTCCTCAATGGTGGATGCAGAAATGAGAATATTTCTTGCAGAAAGAGAAATGAACTTTTGTTCCACAGCCTGATCAAGAAAAGAGAGCAACCCATCAAAAAAATGATTAATATTTAAAAGTCCAATGGGTTTGGTATGGAGATTGCTCTTGGCCCAGGAGATTATACAAAAGATTTCTTCAAGTGTACCAAAACCTCCTGGCAAAGCAATGAAGGCGTCTGACTGATAAATCTTACAAGCCATGCGCTCAGACATAGAAGTCGTTCTTATAAGTTGACCTCGTGTGTACCCGGAAATCTGTGGATCAGCCAAAGGGATTGGCATAATACCTACCACATATGATTGCCCAAGATGTGCAGCCTGTGAAACACATCCATTCAATCCACGACTTCCCCCTCCATAGACCAAATTAATTTTTCTCTCTCCCAATTTTATGCCAAGTTCGCTTGCTGCAAGTGTGTAACAAATATTGCTCCCAGGTTGAGAGCCACATAGTACACATATGGTATTGATTCGACGAACTGGTTGGCCTTCCATTTATCTTAGTTCTTTATGTACGCCCTGAAAGTAAAACTGGTTAAAGAAGTTTGGCTATCAAAAGTAACTACATAGAAATTCGACAATAAATAAACACAAACAAAAATCATGCGTATATACAAGTAGTTGTGATTGTGGCTCACATCTTCCTCTGGTTTTACGTCCAGAAACGGCTTAAACACCTTCTATGAAGCGGGGATAGGCTTCCCATCCAATTTTCTTATAGATTGGCAAACAGGGTCAATTATAGTCAGATTCCCAAGACTATAGCGTTGGTGGTCACTTCTAAATTGGGTCCATAAAGCAAGAATTTCTCGCTGCACTATTCCACACGGATGCGTCTCAAGAGTCAATCGGATATCATCCAAAGACTCCTTACTCAGCCCATCCTTTATGAAACAAATTTTATCATCTCGATTTATGGAAGTAAACCCCACAGATTTACATCGTGTGTTACAAGTCCATCGAGCACATTTATGACAACCATTTAATCTTTTCGCTCTTCTTTTTTTCGAAAAACTACTCTTTCCCAATCCTGGAAAATGCTTAAAACTAGGTGAGGTTTCGCCAAGAAATCGAACTTTTGCTTCAATTAACCAGCGAATATCCTCAGGGATATTTTTATACATCAACATTCGAAGTCTTTCACACCTAGTGGCATAAATCTTTCTTAAATCATTTTGTGGGAGAGATGGATAGTACTTGCGAATTTTCAAGAGCTGAAGATTCATTTTTTTAAAACAGAACTATAGTAAAAGAGAAATAAAACAAAATTATGAATCTTACAAAAGGAACGAGAGTACCTGATCGGAGAACAACACAAAGGAGAGAAGACTGAGCTCAAAGAAGTGTGGTTTGCCTCATGCAGATACAGGTCTCTTATAGGGCTGTGCTAGTCACCATTCCAACAACCACACTTGGCTCGAGGCGTGCCACAAGTGCAGGGTCACGTCTGGCGTCTCCTTTTTTCAACGTTCAGCATCTCCTTTTACAACTTTCGGCGTCTCCTTTTTCAACTTTCGGCGTTTATTTTTCAACGCTAGATGTTTCTTTTTCTTTATAGGGTATTGTGTCCTTTTTCTTTATAGGGCAGTGTGATTGCACTGCCCCAGAAAAGTGGTTGCCGTCAGCGATATGTCTGTCTCCCTCTTTTCTCTATCTTTTTTTTCTTTTGTGTATATATATATATATTTATATTTATTTATTACAAAAACAAATTTTATTTTATTATATATTTTTAAATATTTTTTAAGAGTTTTTTTCTTTTCTTCCAGTTAAGAATCAAATAAGTGGTTGCCCACCTATTCGTATAATAACTCCCATTCATTACACCACGTTTAAAGTTATTTTCAAAATTATGTAAATTGATTTTTCTCATAAATGCACATACATATTTTGAAAATATGTCATCCGGAGGTGTTGGCTTTATTACATCAGAGTACGACACATCAATTCGCACAAACACTTCACACATGTCTGGTTTAATTTGATCCCCAATAATATAGACTAGCCTAAAAGACATAAATTTAGGCTCAAGTTTGGCTAGGCCCATGGTATCTTCACATTTGGGCTCTTGGGTTTTATCCTTTTCTTTCTCCCAGGCTTCTTCTTTTCTCACATCATTTTGGCCCAATTTTTCTTCTATGATTGCTCGTACCATCCTAGGGTCATCAAGTCTCTCAATTGGTTCATCATTCCTAGGGATGGGTATAGATTGGACCGACTCTTGACCTATGGGTGAATTGAATGACGATTCCTCCCCAAGACATTGACCTATGGAATTTTGATTAGGTTGGTTTGGAAACTTGCCAAGTTCACTCACGCTCAAGGTCTGTGTAAACTCGGTCAATTGTTCTAAAATGTCACCTATGGCTCTAGTGGTTTGGTCTTGAAGTTCGACCACTTGTGCATTAAAACTCATTTGACCTTGCATAAACTCCTGAAGGGTGTCCTCTAGAAAATTTTCATCCTGAGGTTGATAAGCATCAGATCTAACATCTTGTTCTAACTCAAATTGGTGAGGTGGTGGAGGAAAAGGCTCATGAGATTGGAACACAGAGTCATTGTTCCAAGGATAATTCCAATGATCACAGGAATTGGGGTAATCAGTGTAAAGATCTGGGTTGTAGCCCGACATATAAGAATTCTCCCTCTGACTCTGGTCAAAAGAAAACCTCCCCTCACTGGGATCGGGATGGCCAAATGCATTAGAAGTCACAGACATGCTAAAATACTGAGACATAGAGAATATGGAATGACAATTCAACGGCAGATAATGATGCTAATGAATCAATTAATGTTTCAATAATCATACCTGACCGTAATCTCTTGCACTGTTTAGTAACTAAAAGTTATCTAATTTTTTTTTTTTTAAATTTAATTTTTTAAATTATTTTTAATTTATATTTTTTTATTATTTTATTATTTTTTTTAGTATTTTTTTCAAATATATATTTTACATATATATTTTTTGAAAATATTTTTTTTAACTATTTTTTTTTTAATATTTTTTTTAAACAACAAAATTCAACCAAATTTAATCTCCCCGGCAACGGCGCCAAAAACTGACTGCTACACTACCCTGCACATTTATTTATCAAAACTACAACCAAATTCATCCGACGTCAATCCTCTTATTAAAGCAGGTGTAGGGCGATTATACTCGCCAGTGTGCGAGTGTGCGTGTAGTACAATTTTAAATTTATATTTCGGTGAGTCCGAGTCGATTCACAGGGAGATTATTTATTGATGAAAATGAAGATCACAAAATATTTGATTTTAAGAAGTAATTAAGATGATCTAAAGACAATAATTATAGCTAAACTAATACTGAATTTAAGTAGCTTGGGTCAAGGCAATTTCAGTGTCAAAACCAATTAATTCCCAATTTGATAGAAAAGATCAGCAATATTCATCTGAATTAAGTTTTACAGCTCTGTTAGTAAATTTAGTTCAAGATAATGGTAATTCTTGTTTAAGCAATATCCATACATGGCATGGAAATTCTAAGTTAAGCAATTACCATAAATTGAACTATATTCCATAGATAGAATTTATAGATATAGATTAATCATTTAGGCTTGGGTATGAAAACGTTTCCAGATCTAGCAATCTCCATACGTGGCATGAAAATTCTAAGTTAGGCTTATGCTTCAATCCAAACTTAAAGATACACTATACGCACACTGCTCAAATTGAATCAGATTAATATTACATATTTTAAGCGCAGCTTTCTTTGGGAATCATTGGCGTTGGACACTGTCCTTGCCTTAACCCAAGAATGGATTTAGCTACTCATCTTCATTTTAAAATAAATTGGCAGGAATTTAAATAACGGGAATTAAAAGACAGTATTTAAAAGACTATTTTTTAACCGACCATATAGGCGGTATGTAATTGAAAGACAATAATTGAAAGACTATTTTGAACCGACCATATAGGCGGTATGTAATTGAAAGACAATAATTGAAAGACTATTTTGAACCGACCATATAGGCGGTATGTAATTGAAAGACAATAATTGAAAGACTATTTTGAACCGACCATATAGGCGGTATATAATAAAAAGACAATATGAATAACATAATACAACTATATGGAAACAAAGGTTAAAGATTTAAGAGAAAAATTCTAAGAACAAAACTATATAGAAACTAAAGTTGAAAATTTAAGAGAGAAATCTAAAGATCACAATTATACTTTCATTATAAGAAAATCCAATCCTTACAAATGCACCCTAAGTGCTCTATTTATAGGCTAGAAAATGTAATGGAAACTATTCAATTATATAATTTAATAATACAAAATATCTAATTAATGATGTAAGCGATGATGTAATTCCAACTCATGATGTAAGCGATGATGTCACTCCAACCCATGATGTAAGCGATGATGTCACTCCAACCCATGATGTAAGCGATGATGTCATCAATTTGTGAGACTTGGGCTTTTCATATTTTTGGGCTTGGGCCTTGCTTGTGTTGGGCTTGGGCTTGGGCTTGGGCTTGGGCCTTCCTTGTGTTGGGCTTGGGCTTGGGCCTTACTTGTGTTGGGCTTGGGCCTGGGCTTTCCATATTTTTTATATTATTATATTATTATATATATTATATTTATTTTTTTTATATTTTATATATTTTATATATATTTTTATATTAATATTTTAAACATGCACAAAATCACAAAATGCATAATAATATTCAATTTAAACTATTTTAAGATCAAAATAAGGGTGAAATTATAATAAAATTTTTACAAAATTGATCACTAATCACCGACAAATGGGCATGCCAGGCCTTGTCAAGGTCACAATCTCTCCTAGGTTACAACACTTAGTGCTAAGGGGTGAGATCATAAACAACATTGTGCATTATTTTCGATTCTGGCGATCATGGAGGCCGATGAGTACTTTTGAGATGGAATATATGACCACGGTTAGGGAACGCTACATAGCAATACACTTGGACAATCTAAGAGTAGGACTTAGGCTTCCACTACACGCTTTTGGGATGTAATTTTTTAAAGGAGATATTGCTGCCGACCTAGTTACATCCGAATGGTTGGGCCGTGCTAACGAGATTTTTTGTCCTGTGCAAGGAGAGAGGGGTAGAGCCTACAATTTATCTATTCTACTCCTTTTACTACGTCCGGTCCATGAGAGGATAGAAAGAGTTCATCGTTGGATATGAGCTCTTAAGACCAATCTTAGTGACACAAAAGGACTCGATCTTGTAATTCTTTAATTATTAATAAAATGATAAGTTCGTGTTTTAATTTAAATTACAATATTGTAATACCCCATATTGCAAAGTGTCAAGTAAGTTCAAAGATCTGAATATCATTTTGAGAATTTAGTTAACTAATTGTCGAATCGATTGGAGGGAGTACCCTAGACCCTAGATTTTTAAGAGAAATAGTTTGGTAATGACGAGTAATACGAGTTATGATTTTAGGCATCAAAAGAAGTTAGATAAGGAATAGTTTCCGGTACAGCTATCTACCAGGTTGAGAAAACCTAATGATCGTAAGGGATGTAATACTCGAGATTTTTAGATTCAAATACTTGAGGAAATAGGATGTTTTAAGGGATTGTGGATGTTTGGAGATAAAAGTTTAATTCTTGAGCCAGGGGCAAAATCATAATTTTTGAGGTTCGGGTAAAAGTGTAATTTACCTAAAAATTGGTGGTATTAGTGTAATTAATCCATTTTTCATGGACTAAAATGCAATTAAAAATTAGCCTGGGGCCATGTTGATCAGGGTTTAAGTGCAATTATCCAAAAAGTTTGGGCCAAAGTGTAATTCTTGAAACCTTTTTACTAGGGGCATTTGGGAGATTTAAGAAAAGCCTCATAATGACTTTAGAGATAAGGATGAAGCCTCATGATGACTTTAAGGATAAGATTTGGTTGGATAAGATAAGATTTGATTGGATATGATTTGATTTGAATAAAATTTGATTCGGATATCAATGATTGCATAAGATCTTAGAGGATTTGGAAATGATTATATAAAATCTTAGAAGATTTAGAATGATTGTAAAATATCTTAGAAGATTTGGTAATGATTATATAAAATCTTAAAAGATTTAGAATCATTACAGAATATCTTAGAAGATTTGGTAATGATTATATAATATATTGAAAGATTTACAATGATTGCAGAAGATCTTAGAAGATTTGAAATGATTGGAAAAGATTTTGGAAGATTTGAAATGATTGCAGAATATGTGTTTCTTGGTGGCTAAGTTTCCAAAACCTATAAATAGGGGCTCATGGCCAAAGGTTTCTCATTCAAAATTGTGATAAGTTCATGCTAGACAAGAGTGTTTTGGGTTTAGTGGATAGAGGGTTTTTTAAGCATATGCGAAGCATCACACGGGCAGAGCACTTGGGCAGCGAGTGAGGGAGTGTAAGGAGGTGGTTTGGTTAAAAGAGTTGAGGAGTTGCACAAAAGTCGAGGTTCAACATAGGATTCAAGGTGTTTTGAGTTTCGTTCGAGGTGAGTGTTCTACCACAAAACTTGGTTTTACGTTGTGAGTGTTCGCCCCCAAAACTTGATTTGTTGTGCTTGTTCTATCTAAACGTGTTGAGAATTCATGCAAAATGGTTTTGTTGCTTGCAAATGATAACCGGTGACAGTTGGTTTTATGAGGGAGGTTCGTCTCTAAACGTTTTTGAACTTGTGCATTGCATTCTATAAAATGTTGTTTATATGATGCATGAAAATGTGATATATGGCATTGTCTTGCTTTTTGTGGGTTCGTATGGAATGTCCGCCTAAGATGTTGTCTGGATAATGTAGCCACAATTTTCCAAGGGCGTGACTGAATAATAGGGGTATCTAATGCTAGTGTGCATGTTAGGATAGCCATATTGGTTTTCGTGCCAGATCGTTTGGTTAGGGAAGTTGGACTAGGATGACTAGATGGTCCATACTGTGTTGTTCATATGGGATGTCAGCCTAAGATGTTGTCTGGATAATGTAGCCGTAATTCTCCAAGGGCGTGACGAAATAATAGGGGGTATCTGATGCTGGTGTGCATGTCAGGATAACCGCTTTGGTTTCCGTGCCAGGCTGTTTGGCCAGGTATTTGATGCGTTAGCTTGCCTCTTTTAAGCTAGAATCGCGTCGTGTCGTTGTGTCGTTGAGTCGGTATGGTGGCATAGCTTTTAGAGAAATTGCTTTTTTCCCGTGGTAGGGTTAAGTACGTGGGATTCTCTTGGGCTAGGGCTTACTGGGTGTATTGGTTTATTTCATGTCTTGCATTCATTCATGAAAAATGTGATTTTGAACTCTCACTTAGATGATTTAGCATCTAATTTGGACTATGTCACTGGAATATTCAAACGTTCCAGGTGAAGGCAGCGGTGCGAAGGGAAAAGGAATTGCCGAGGAGTGACGGCGATTAGAGGATGTTTTATATTATGTCCTTTTAGTTATGTTGTTTATTTTGAGAACGTCATGTGAACGTTGGTGCAACTTTATATTATAAATAAAGTGGTTTTGGTTATGACCTGTTAAGGTTTCGATCTAGCTTTTGCATCTGAGTTGATAAACTTGTCTTAGTTTATTGATAGTTCATAATTGATATACTGAGAAGGTGTAACGAGATCTTCGGGGAACGGTGTTTGTGTTGGGTTTTTGTTGTTTGTTTGGAAAAAAAAATTTATATCCCTGGAATCTTACGTTACCTAACGCTCCGAAGAAATGGGGTGTTACAAATATGGTTTAAATTAAAAACATATATCCATTAGTATAATAAGGAATGGATACCATCCTTAAGTGTTAAGGATATGAGTGACGATTAATTCACGATTCGTTATGCTATAAACAAGTTCATAGCTATAGAGTTCCTAATGTGGATAATGGCAACTTGTAAAGGCTAGCACATCATCTTCCTCCTTGTTCGGTATGAGATGCTGAAGATAAAGGTTGGTGAGTCACATACCATTTTATATGAGATATGGAAGAAATATGAGTGGGTGTTCGTTATATGAACGGGTTTATTGAATATGATTGTTAACATCGAATCACATATGTCCTTACTCACAGGTCAACGATTTAATGTTAGTTGTGTAAGTGCAACTAGTCTTTAGACCTGAGATGACATAGATGCATGTGCACTGGTGGATTAGGAAATCAATTATGCTATATAATTTTTCTAATAAAAAATAATTATATGTACCTATGTGCTTAATGTAGTGGTGCATGAGGTATGTGTACATTAGATATGGAATCTATCACCTCGGGGTTTGTGAAAAGGATGTCCTATGCAATCCAATAATCACTTGACGATAAATCCTTGGCTAAGGTATTGTGACAATGGAAAGTGTATTCCTTGAGTTGTGACATATTATTCAAGAATGATGTTGGATTAATTTGGTCATATGACGAGATTGAAAGATTTGACCTGTAGTCAATGATCTTATATCTTGTCAAGATATAGGATGATAGAGGGATTGTATTGCACGGAGTCGTAATAGAAAGGTTCACCATACCCACTTCACATTAAATTGGTAGTAATGACATATTACTAGTGTATTCCATGTGTTTTGTCAGACCGTATTGCAAAGACAACATTGATTTTTTCTTTAGCTATGTTGGCAGGGGATACAATGACAGGTTATTGCTATTGCAAGCGCCTGGGCTAATTTGGCCAAGGCAGACGCAGACAAGAAAAAGTGTATTCCAATGGAAAGTGTATTCCATGAGTTGTGTCATATTAGTCAAGAATAATTTTGGATTCATTTAGTCATATGACGAGATTGAGAGATCTAACCTACTGTCCACGATCTCATATTTTGTCAGGATATAGGATGATACAGGGATTGTATTGTATGGTGTTGTAACATAAAGGTTCACTATACCCATTTCACATTAAATTGGGTAGTCATGATATATTACTAGTGTATTCCATGAGTTATGTCGAACCGTATTGATTTTCGCTTTGGTTGTGTTAGCAGGGGATACAACGACAAGTTATTGCTCTTGCTAGTGCCTGGGCTAATTTGGCCAAAGCAAACACAAATAAGAAAAAGTTTATAGAAAAGGGCCAACACCTTTGAGCTGAACGAAGCCATCTTAAGCAAAAAGTCTAGGACCTCGAGGGCTATCAAGACTAAGTTCAGGGCCTAGAGAGAGATGTTGAAAGAATAAAGGGGGGGGGGGGGGGGAGAGAGAGAGAGAGCGAAATTCCATTAGAGATGAGCTTGGTTAATAAAGTGTGAGTTAGAGTGGCATCGAGAGATCGATGCAACCCTTTAAGATGCCAACGCCTCACTGATTGAGGAGCATCGTCATGCCCTCGATGAGAAGGATTATTTGCAAACTCGACTCTATGAGGTAGAGAGAAAAGCTGAAGAGGCCACCCGCCGATTAGAGGAGATGGACATTGATGCCATTCATGTAATGATAATGAAGGAGTATTGGTTCTCTTGAGTATGCCATGAGGAAAAAGAGAGCTACACTACGCGCTTCATGAAATATGGCTTCTACTTGGCCAAGGGATATCTGGAAAAGATTCGATTGAAGATAATTTTTCAAAGCTTATCTACACAGTGGAAGCAATTCAATGCGACCCCCTTGATTGATGAGAGCTTGGAGATCTGGACCCGAAGGCATTGGAGGATTATCTGAAGGTCGAGGTGGGTAATCTGCCTAATCCTGCTGGCCTATGGAGTCTGTATATACTGGAGCCAGAATTGGGATCCCCAGTACTGATAGGTCCTACTGCTACTAACATGCCAGAAGCAATCAATGCTTTAGCAAACATTGATTTATAACCTTAGATTTCATAGAAGGGATCCCTACCTCTTTTTCATGAAGGCGAATCCTCCAAGGCGCAACCTTAGGCTAGGCTTCTTTGACCTTTTTTGGTATTTTGACTCATTTTAAGTATTATATTTTGAACTTACCCATATTAATAAGATGAACATCATTTTTGGGGAAAGACATATGCTTGGATTACTAGGTGCAAAGGCTTAGTGTATGTGTATGCATTTTGTGCATGTATGCATGCATTCATGGAAGTAAGGTAGAAACACAGAATAATAGAAAAAATGGTAACAAGTTACCAACAATGGTGTGTAATATCCGATTGCTTCAAGTACGGATAATGTGTTCTGCAAGTACCTGTGTTCCTACACATACACATGGACACACAAAGAAAACCGGGCTCCTTAGTGTAACTGTTCTAGGGATGTCGGTCCACCCTAGCTTGTGGGGGGGGGGGGGGGGCTAAAGTAGTTGCGTTTGTAGAATTATGGAAAGAATGAAATAATTTCAACGGTAATGATGTAATTGCCAGGGCACTATGAGACACACAACTATGATAAATATTTAATATGTAGATAGAGTTCCAATATATATCTAGAATAAGTATAAGGTATAGATTTCAGTTAATCATCCAGCAAGCAAATCTGATGGGGGTACCATTCCCGCTACCTACAATTAGGGGTGATGAACATGCTCAAATCCACAGACTGCCTTAAACTCGCAGGTCTCGTTCGTAACCTAGTCATCACTGCTATTCCCAGGGCCAAACGAAAGGGAGGATGCTTAAGCCCAAGGAGTGGACGCACGACATTAGATGCCCTGGAACAATTGAAGGGGTGAGTACTAGTCGACTTGCATAAAAGAAATTTTTCCTAAACCCCGTTCCTTCCACCATTATGCATGAATGTGTAGGGTAGAGATCAGCAATTTGGAGGGGGCACCACCCTCATCTTTGCCTCCAAAGACAAATTAAACTGTCTCGTGGCCTTTCACCTATAGTCAAAATGATAGAGAATTTTAGGTGGAAGGATACATGCCCTACCTAATGGCATGAGATTCACATCTAGCACTCTACGTTGTTCGGCTTTTCACCTACATCAATAATTATTTTGTTTTAGTGGTTCGGCTCTTCACCTACGTTTGCAACTATTTTGTTTCGATAGTTTGACTCTTCACCTATGTCCTCAACTATTTTGTTTTAGTGGTTTATCTTTTCACCTACGTTTGTAACTATTTTCTTTTGGCAGTTCTGCTTTTCACCTATGTTTGGAACTATTTTGTTTCGGCAGTTCAGAGTAATGCCTACTTTGAAAACCATGAAGAATACCCAAATTTTGTTTTGGTAGTTCGGCATAATGCTTACATCTGTAACCATAAAGAATACCTAGATTTTGTTTTGGTGGTTCGGTATGATGCCTAAAGAATACCCATATTCTGTTTCAATGGTTTGTCGTGATGCCTACATCCGCAACCACAAAGAATACCCATATTTTGTTTCAATGGTTTGTCGTGATGCCTACATCCGCAACCACAAAGAATACCCATATTTTGTTTTGGTGGTTCAGTATGATGCCTTTGTCCACAATTAGACATGCTAAGAATGGAAGTTGGCCCTGACATGGCATAGTTGCTTAAAGGGACATGCTCATTTCTTCCTTGTATTCTTGTAGGGCACAGAGGCCACAATGTGATATGTTACCCCGAGGCTGAGACTGGGTTTTTGATTTGAAGAGCTCGACATGAAATGCTTGGGTATAGGGGGATTCAAAATAGCATACACTTTAAATAAGAATTCAATGGTTGTTTTGATGCTTTTATTCAGACACCTTTATCTTAAATCCCCTTTATTCATAATCAGTTCTTTAGTCAAATCTTGGTCCCAAATATAGAAGATTGACATTAGGCTGAGCTTAGGGGGTTCCATCCCACTGGCTTCCCAGTATGAGCTAAGTTAGACTCTTGGTCTATTTCTGAGTTGCTATAAAACAAACAAGGCGCACGTGCGCGCGTGCGCACACACGCACACACACATAATATGCACATGCTACCGCTACTACGTACATTTGTACAAATATCTTCTATTTGCATGGTTCAATACATGCAGCTACATCAACGATTTAAAATGGGTTAGTTTTTAGTTAGTACTGTATTTACTCGAGTGTCTTTACTTACACTATGGAATCGTTGGTTTCCATGTCGGTCGAACATTAGAGATTCTTGTAACATGGTGTAAAATGTCTTGAATTCTTTAAGAATGGTGCTTGTGAAGTGATCGACATAATGCATTTGGAAATCCAAACTGCCTTTTGTGTTTGAAGCATTTGTGGCAAAGGTAATGGGAAACTCTCGTTGTAGTTGATTGCGTTATCCCACCCACGTAGGGCTTGAGGGGATTATAATAGTTATCAAACATCTTCTGACAAAGGGGCAGATGCAGAGATCAAGAGTTAGAGTTGTTGCATAGATATATTGGTTACAGAAGGTGTTGATAATAATATCTTCTTGTCCCTTCGTACAACTCCATTAGCACTTCCACTCCTCTTTGCCACCTCTTAGCGAACAAGAAGGTACCCCTTTGTTCTATAATATTCTTGGGTAGGTGAAAAGAATGTCTGTGAAACTAACTGAACCAAGCAACTCGAGGAAGATGCCGCTCCATTTTTGAATGACTTTAGGGTGACGCTCTTTCTCGGGGACTAGCATGGCTAGGGAGAACGACCTTCATCATCAAGTTCAAGCTTGGGCAATGGCTATTGCCTAAACTTAGGTCTTCAAAAAGCATAATGAGAAGCATATGTCTTGGCTTTTCCCACTTTCCTTGATTAGTTCTCAGTCGACCAACTTGAAGAATACTCATGAAGCAAGATGGGAAGGCATGCTTTCCCCCCAAAGGCCTGCATAATAGTTGGGGGGGGGGGGGGAGCCTTGGAAGGCTCATAATAGTAGCAAAAAAGCTTTGTGAAAGCTCCCCGATTCCTTCCTGGAGGATTTGCAGTGTAATTCATTAAGAGGCATTGCAGGCTAGGGCGAGAGTGTTGCAAAGGTCTCCTGAGCTGAAATGGCATTCTTACGCTATAGCCTTCATCATAGGAGATGACTTTTTTCTTGATTCCCATAGATGGTGCCAAATTGTTGCCTAATTACAATAATTAAATTTATTTATCTTAGGGAACATCTCAGGCAAAGTCTAGACGCAAACCCAAGGTCTGGGGCACCACAGAAGGGTCAATAGATGCCGGACTCAATTCGTTGTCCGAGAGATCTAAGAGGATATAGGGAGTCTCTGGATGGATTTTGAAAGTCTCCGGGGGCCTTGCTCCCCGAAGAGTATTTGGATGGCTAGTCTTCCATTGGGTCCATAGGGTATTTGGATGGGTAGCACTGGAAGGGTTTGCAGTACATAAACAATTAGATGGCACACGAGGATCTTCCCCATGTGGGCCTTCTGATGCCTAACTCAGACAATGATGTCTCTATGAAATAGAAGTATGAATGTATGTATGCGTGTATGTTGTATGTTTTGGATGCGAGTCTTCTGATGGGTTGTGTGCCAAAGGGTTTTATGTGGTCTGGGGTCTAAGTTTTCAGGTGTTAAGTTTTAAGTGTATGAGAGAAAGAGAGAGTGTGTCCAGAAGGATCCAAAAAGGTCCATTTGCTGTGAAATGGGTGAGTATTTATAAACACCCTATGGTCCACGTGACACGTGGTATGCAAATGTGAGTCTCCCGACTCTTAGGGAAAGATGCATCGGATGAGGCTAGAGGGCCTAAAGGTATCTTCAAGGTTAAAGTCCCTTGATGAGTATCCTCTAGATGGGTCCGAAGACTCTTAAGAGTCATTGGATGGCTTGGGCCCAAGAGACTTTTTGGATGAGTCCTAGGCATTGGGGTTATTAAGGGCTATATTGTCGGAGAGTCCTTGAGAGACTCTTACTCCAGAAGACTCTTCAGGGTCATTTGGGTCTTCGGCTTACTTGGAATACTTTTACAAATTTTGGGATTTTTAGCTTTGATTTTCCGAGGGAACCCCACAACAACTTAAGATCTTAATGTTTTTGAAAAGTTATCAAGAATACATATATGAGGTAGATTGCTCTTAAGCTCAGAGTAATGCTGCCACATACATTAAGCACTTAGAATAACATGAGCTTTACATAACACTCATGCATTATGGATATTTTGAATATCTCTTGAAATCCTAGAACAACTTACTAACATATTAAGCATATAAACAATCTTAACATCTCCTAAGAAATATGACAATTTAACACACCCAAAAGGAGGATAAAATAAATTCCACATATATAAAACATATTAAAAAACTTATTAAAACAAGCTCAACATAACATATGAGAACATTAAAGTTTTGGTATAAAACATTCATCATCAGAACATTCTAATAGCAAACTCAACATTATTCTAGTTTAGCTAGATCCCCTATAGAAAATAAGGAGGAACTTAACATAGATGACTTGGAATGTAGGTATAATGGCCCTAAGTACATATATATAGTTGAAAAAATGGTAGCAGACCTAAACCTTTCACTTAGTGAGAAAATCATAGATGACCTTGACTTAGACTATGATGAAATTTGGTTTGCCCTTATTGGAAAGAAAGAAAAGTTTCTAGCAGCCAATCACCCTAGGTCTCATGAATTTCTAGATCCTAAACATGGGGTGCTTCATCATTTCATTGCCACCTTAATCAATGTCCAATGGGGCTTGTTCCACATTGTTACTTATACTAATCTACTAACCATGTGGCGTGCCATCCACAACATCTATTTCTTCCTTCCTTGTTTTCTATTCACCAGCATGTATGAATCCATAATCACAAAAACTTCTAGCAAACTTCCATTTGGGATGCTTGTCATTTTTATTTTGAATAAAACCAATGGACCACTTCATCACCAAAGGTTCATTCTCTATTCTTCTTATCACACCTACTCAAACTAAACCCTCAAAATAATGAGAATAAGGTGTGAGAATGGTGTCTGGAAAATGCCTCCAAAGAAGAGCAACCAAAACACCAAGAAGTGGGTGACCTTTCTCCTCAACCTCAAGTATATTCCTCTCAACTAACCACTATTAGAATGCCTGTCACAGAATTTCTCACTAAATCCATCTTTAAATTACTAGACAGATAGGAAAATGTAATGGCTAAACTAGAAAGGATAGAGGAAAGGAAAAAAACAATGGAAACAAGCCTAGCAGAGCTTAAGACATCTTTAAAAGACATTGAAAGAATCAAATCCACTACATTGAAGCAATCTAGAACCACAATAGAGGAAGAAGACAAAAAGGACCACCAACATGTTTAGAATAGAATTCTTGTCTTTTTTTTGTTTCATCAATAAGCTAAACTTTTCTCAATGTAATTTTTATGTTTCATCAATGTACTCAATGAAACTTTTCAAGCTCAATGCACTTCTTTTTCTTTTTAGTCCAATGATCTACTTAATAAAAATCTTCTAAACATCTCTATGTATGTGCATTCCAACCTATGATATAGGGGGATCAATCAAATGACAAAATCATGTAAATCAGGGGGAGCACTAGAATGCAACCTCTCATCTTAATAGGGAGAGCCCCTTTTGGTAATGATAAAAAATGGGAGAGAAGAAACAATTATATGTTTTTAAAGATCTTCAATTAAAACGGGGGAAAAAAAGAAAAAAGGGAAGAAATAAAGTAATTTATTTAAGTAAATAGGCGAATATGAATATGAGGAAATATCAAAAATCAAAATCAGTTTTTTTGGTATTCCTTTCTTGTGTTTTGTCATTATCAAAAAGGGATCACCAATAAAAAATGGGACAATTGTTGAGTACTTTTTTTAATTTTGAATTAACAAGAAAATAAGATAGTATTTGTTAATGATGATCAAAACATTGTATTAAGAGATAGAAGAAATAATCGAGTAATCCCTATAATCAATCAAGTATATTGTTGTACCATGATAAAATGGGCCCCACAAAAAATTGTTTTCAGGCGTAAGAGGGAAGTTTTCAAGCATTTAAACGAGCTTCCAGGCATTAAGGTGCTTCTAGGAATTAAGGTGTTTCCAGGCATAAAAGGAGTTTTCGGGCATAAAAGAAGCTTCCGGGCATTAAGGTGCTTCTAGGCATTAAAGTGTTTCCGAGCATAAAGGGAGCTTCCAGGCATTAAGGTGTTTTTGGGCATAAAGAAATTTCTAGGCATAAAAGGAGCTTCCGGCATTAAGGTGTTTCCAAGCATAAAGGTGTTTCTGGGCTTAAAGGTGTTTCCAGACATAAAGGTGTTTTTAGGGATAAAGGTGTTTTTGGGAATTATGGTGCATCTGGGCATAAAGGTGTTTTTGGAAATAAAAGAGCTTCCAGGTATTAAGGTGTGTTCGGGCATAAAAGAAGCTTCTGGGAATTAAGGTGTTTTTAGGCATAAAAGGAGCTTTCGAGCATTAAGGTATTTTCAGGCATAAAATGAGCTTCTGAGCATAAAAGGTGTTTCCGGGCATTAAGGTGCTTTCGGGCATAAAGGTGTTTCTGGGCAATAAGGAATTTTCGGGCATAAAAGAGCTTCCGGGCATTATGGTGGCATTAAGATGTTTCCAGGCATGGCATGTTTCCAAGCATAAGCTTCCGAGAAACACATCTTTTAAATTCCCAAATGATTGACATGTGTCTTCTGATGATCCTCGAGAATTGAGCCCCATAAATAACCAGCTACAGGACTAAGAAAATGACCTTTCTTTTTACACATCTGGTAACTTCTAAACACTTAATCGATCACTATTGCGTGAACAATCTTTTTCAGGGCACTAACTTGATCATCAAAGGGTCGTTGCAGGTGAGCACCCCCCCGGACCTTCTAACATGTCTCATGGTTTCAGGGCATACCTTCAGGGCGTACCTTTAGGGCATACTTTCAAAATGTAGCTTCAAGGCATACTTTCAAGGCGTACCTTCAAGGCATACTTTTAGGGCGTACCTTCAAGGTATACTTTCATGATGTACCTTCAAGGCGTACCTTCAAAGCATACTTTCAAGGCATACCTTTAGGGCATACTTTCAAGGCATACCTTCAGGGTATACTTTCAAGGCGTACCTCTAAGGCATACTTTCAGGTCGTACCTTCAAGACATATTTTACCTTTAGGACATACTTTTAGGGCATACCTTCAAGGCATACTTTCAAGGCATTCCTTCTGGGCATACTTTCAGGACATACCTTCAAGTCGTTGACCTTGCCTCAGGACATTCAACCCACTTCCAAACAATACCCTATCACCATGAATCCTTCCCACTTCACAAAATTTCTATTATTTTATTTTAGGTAACAACAATTTGGCGTCGTCTATGGGAAGCCAACTAAAAGCCAATCTTAATACAAGAGGGACAAGATCAATCAGTTTGGCGAACCCACCTAACCCCACCTGAAGGAACACTCGCACCAGGACAGGTGCCACAGGAGACCTAGCCAAGTGCACCCCACAATACCTAGATTTTTAGAGGATCACCCAGACAATGAGGTGCTCTCAAGGAACATTCCTATGCTCAAAGGCAACTAAACCACTAGATTGTGGGGTATGGAACATTCAGAATAGGGAGAGGTACACGCAGTTGGATTGAGGAAACATACAACAAGGCAAGGAAGGCAAGTCCCATCTTAGGAACAACACTCCCTTGGATAGTCTTCAATTCCAAGGAGGAACCTCGTGATGACTTTAGTACCTCCGGGACCTTCTGGGATAGCTCCACCTACAGTCCCACTCTCAGATTATGAACAATTGCAGAAGAATTTTGAAAAGCTGAAGCACCATAACAATAAGCTCAAAATGAATAATGAGGAGAGTGTAACACCCCTCTTCTCATAGTGTTATTCCTTTCTCCAAAATGGGTATATATATATATATATTTGCACATATAGACTTTACCGGTATATCTAAATTAGCTAATCATACATTTCTAAAAAATGGATCGAAACCTGAATCCTGCACAATAGCTAGGGAACAAAACAGTACCTTCATTTCCTTAATTAACATCAAACCGTAGAGTCATACAACATGAGAGTAAGGTTTACATCCGTACAATTTACATAAGGCTTAAAAAGATCAACATTTGTCGGCTCATTCTTTAGTAATCCCCTTTTTCTTTGTCTGACTCAATTCACCTGGAATGTGGGAATATTCTAGGGACATAGTATTATAATGAGATGATAAATCACCTAAGTGAGGTTTTATTTAATAAAATCTCATGCATGACATGCTAAGTGCAAAATGCATCATCTCTTATTTCATGCTAATTATCATTTATGCGACCCTACTTTAAAGGGCAGGATGTGCTTCAAACATCTATGATAGATTACTGATATCATCATTCCACATGCAATGCATACCAAGAAATATTAAGAATGCACATATGCATCACAACACATCACATGAATGCATTTCTAAATGTATGATGCATCATAACACATGACAATATGACAAATAAAGCATTTGCGTATTATTTTGGAAAATAACTCTCACCTTGACTTACCCTTTTGAGCATCTTCAGTATGCGTGTCTTGACCTTGAAATGCGTACCTAGATAATTTCTTGGCTTCGGGCATGCTCCTCTAGCCCCCAAATTAATTCCCAAAATTTTCTAGAATTTTTTGGAAGATTTTCCCAATTTTTTCATATTTTTTTTCCTATTTTTCTTTTCCTTTTTTATTTCTTCTCTTTCTTCTTCCTCCTTCCTACGCACGAACTGCCATGCCAGCCATTACACATAACACTGCCAGCCATCGTTGTCCTCATCGACCACCACCATAGCTGGTTGGGCCATCCCCGCACACCATCACGACTATCGTCGGCCATTTGCCCCCCACCGCCGTTGCTTGCTGATCCAGCCATGACTGCCATTACTCTCTGCTATCTTCACTTCTGATGGCTTCCATTTTCTCCAATTCTCCATCTATTTATAGCCTCTCTATTGACTTCACTATCTTGGCCATCACTCTTATGTGTATATATATATATATTATATTTGCAACATTCCTTGGCCAAGAAGCTTGGATGTAGTAGCTTGGCCACCATGCATGTATATACATAGATATATATATGTTATATTATATACTATGATATAAAGGAAATTACACATTTAACCCCAAATTTCATCTTCATTTCGTTTGGGTATATCTCTAATTACAATTACACCCTCAAACATTAAATTAATTTGCACTAAGATACTTAAAAATCCATAATTAACAACTCAAAATTACTCGATAAGTATGTTTTTGCCCCGGTGTCCTCACAGAGCTATTGTTTCATCTTGAAACTACCTCAAGGTTGATCCTTACATAAAACTAAAGCCCCCTCAGGGTTTCGTTGACGTTTTGAAAATCCCTTACGATCATTCAATTATCCACGCTGTATTTTAGTTGTACCGAAAATTATCCCTGTTCTTATTGCTTTCATCATCATAAATCTTGTCTCGAGATGCTCATCAATCTCATATCATTTTTCTTAGATATCTAAGTTCTAGGGCAATCCCTTCCGTTGATTCAGCTATTAAATTCTCAAACCAATTTCTGGTTCCTCAAACTTACTTAAGAATTATTTGGAAATCTTATCATTTCTAATATATGCAATATGGGGTATTATAGAAAGTATGAGAAGACTACAGGGAATTACTACTTTACTACATGAATTGATGCCCAACATCCACATTCCCCACATGAGATAAATAGGCACGAGGGTAAAACATCAGAGATCCCAAGACAACCCTCCAAGGACCGCACAACAGGGGATAAGGATCGAGACTCCAAGACCGAATAACCAAGTTCCAGAAATGGCAGACCCGAGAAGGGAATATGACAGGCAGGTAGGGAAAGATCCCATGTATGAAAAGACAATAGAAAGTACCCCCTCTAGAGCTTTTTATGCCCCACCTCTTTGCAGAAACGAAGTAGAGCAAGAAACACTTAGGCATCTGATATTAAACGCCTCATAGAAGAGGTGCTGGAGAAAAAACAAGTGATGATAGTGCTAAAGGAAACACCCACGAAAGGGTTCCCCCTGTCCGAATAACTCCAAAGGCAGCCAGTGCAATCGAGGTTCAAGCTACCATAGTTGTCGGTATATTTTGGGAAAGAGGACCCAGAAAAGAATCTGCAACATTTCGTCGTCGTGGCCATGTTACATGGGTGGAATGAGGTCACTAAGTGCAGAGCTTTCCCTCTCTCTCTAGCAGGGTAGACTCAGCAATGGTTTATAGACTTACCCGTAGGGCATATAAAATCATTTGAGCAATTGAAGAAAGAGTTTTTGGAGGCATTCTCAGTTAACATACCAAATAAGAAGAGCGTTATGTATCTCATGAGCCTGCAGCAGAAGCCCCTCGAGTCATTAAAGTAGTACATTGAGCATTTTAGAGTTGCAACCTAAGAAGTGAGGGAGCTTCCAGTTGGGTTGGCTGTTTAGCTTTGCTCAATGGGACCGCCTTTACCCCACATAGAAAATCCCTGGCATTTTCTGAGCCAGAATCCATGTCGGGGATGTTTACCTGGGCAGAACATGTCGTCCAAATGGAAATTTTGGGCGCATGGGAGGGTAGAAGAGGAGGAAGGCTGAGTGATGTTGGGTTGAATAAGGCAGTAAAGATATAGCGAAGAGAAGAGCCCCTAAAGATGCAATTTTGAAGAATTACCCTCCTCATTGAACCCATGGCAGCTATTGTAATACCCCAAGAACCTAGAGAATGGTAGTATATATTAAGAATAAGTAAGGAATGAAATAACACCAGTTGCATACGTTTTAGGCTGAATGTAGCCAAGGAACTCCCGGGTTAAGCGTGCTTGAGCTGGGGAAGCTCAAGGATGGGTGACCCCTAGGGAAGTTCGCGTAGGCATAGGCTTATTAGGGTAAGTTATTCCGATCCTTCCTATTGCTCGATACGGGATGTTATAGTTATCCTCTCTTCCATTGCACATGGTGGACCCATCACTTTCCCTCCCCGTTCCAAAGAGCCTCTAGGAAGAAACATGGTGGCCTTTTGCAAATTTCACGAGTCCTTAGGGCATAGTACTGAGAAATGCCGAGAGTTTCATAACCAAATCTAGTAGCTAATCAGACAAGGCATGCTTGATCAATTTATACTAGAAAAGCCTCGAAATTAGTAGGGCGAGAAAAAGGACCCTAGAAGAGACAATCCAAGAAAACCTCATCTCCCTAGGAACAATACCCTAGGAAGGAGAGATTACCAACAACCTCGTAGGGAGGATGGAGAAAGAAATCCTTGAAGGGAGCAGATAGCCCCAAACATAGAAAGAGATGATAATGAGCCTATTATGGAAAGAATACATGTGATCTCAGGAGGAGACAATTTGGCAGGTGATTCTTCTTCTACCAGAAAAGCATATGTGTGTTAGGCGCTACACGTGGATTCGGTAGCAAAAGTTCAGGATAGCAAGGATCTGATCATTTCCACACTCGAAGATCAAGGAGATGTGTTACTCCCTCACGATGATCTTTTGGTCATCTTTACTGTTATTACCAACCACCCCACTAAGAGAATACTGGTGGACAGTGGAAGCTCTATCAACTTGTTATACTGGAATTGCTTCAAGAAGATGCATATTGCCCACGACCGACTGAAGACGGTCACCTCCCCTCTATATAGTTTTATCGAAGAAGAAGTGCTCATAGTTGGATCGATTCAGTTTTCCATTACACTAGGAGACTACCCCAAGTGATCACCAGGCAGGTTAACTTCATGGTAGTCAAGACTTTCTTCCCTGCCTACAACGTGATTCTAGGGCGCTCCTTCATTAATTCCATGAGGGCGATTATTTCTCTAGGATATTTACTAATGAAATTCCCCACACCATAGAGGGTAGGCCAGGTGAGAGGCAATCAGAAACAAGCAAGGGTATGCTATGTGACCTCTACCAAAGGTGCCAAGGGAAAGGAAAAAATCAACGATGGGGGAGACATTAATGATCAGTGAACAAACTCTTGATGCTATTAAACCCCAACTAGTGGATGCCCTAAAAGTAGTCCCCCTAGTGCCAAGCAACGATGAACTACTCGTACATATAGGCAGTTAATTGGAAAATGCCAAAAAGGAGTCCCAATGATATGCCCGGGGTTAGATCCCCGCATCATAGCGCACCATTTGAATGTGCGACTAGAAGTACTGATACTTGTAGAAATGGATCTCCACTCACCTAAGGTCATGGCCCTCCAAGAGAATGAAAATTTGAATCACCTGAGAGAATTTGGACCTATTGGATGAGTTAAGAGAGAAAACAATGGTGTAGTTGGCAGCTTATCAGAGATGACTCTTTAGTTATTACAATGAAAGGGTTTACCCTAGTAAACTCGAAGAAGGGGACTTGGTGCTCAGAAAAAAGATCATCACAAATGCTTTTAGGGAGGAAGGGAAATTTAGGCTGAATTGGGAAGGGCCATATATAATCCAGAAAATATTGGGGCCAAATACATGCATACTACAAACACTACAAGGCGAAATAATGGGCAAAACTTGGAACACCATGCACCTCAAGAGGTACTTCCCGGCTTTACCAGTCATGGATTCTAGTGAAAGAGATGAAGCATGAGACGCAAGGCCAAGCCTGTCACTAGAAACATTGCTTGATCTGGTCGGGAGTCAGGATTCTTTTTAATTTTCCATTGTAAAGATATCCCCCAATGAATAAAATAATGCACCCCCTGTATTCCTACGGAGTAGGCAAAACTATAAGTCGAACCACGTAAGATCTCCATGCACCCCGACTATTTGTATGCGCTATAGAATGTGATACAAGTACAATGGCTTGAGCACAACCCGCTCCCGAAGGTTAAGTCGCCTAGTGGCAATCTGGTGTCAATGATCACGAGCCAACCCGAGATCACTAGAAGATCCAGCGCCTATACCTGTAAGCTCACCTGGATCCCTTGACTGAGTCCGATGCTATGCCCTTTAGCTAGACTCGACTCCTTGGTTGATCTGGCCCCTAGGCCTCCCAGAAAACTTGGAATGCTGGGTAGGAATCCCACATCGGACCCTCAGCCCATAGTGAATGGAAAATAAATGGTGAATGGTGGTGACTCTGCCCCAGAGGGTTTGGTCGCCTAGAGATAATATGGCGCCTATGACATCGGACCAGCGTAGGATCTTCGAGTATTTCGATGCCTATGCCTGCAGACTCACCCAGATCCCTCGATTGAGTCTAGTACTATGCCCCCAAGCTAGACCCGACTCCTTTGTTGATTCGACGCCTAGGCCTATTGGTGAACTCAAATGCCCAATAAGAATTTTGTGTCGGACCTTGGGCCAAACTTAGATTACCTATGGTAGACAAGCTCGTAAGAGAAAGACGGGTGCCTCAAAAAAATACCCCACTTAGAAATTACATGTTTGCCCTCAAGACGCCTCGTAAAAGTGTGATGATGAGGCGCCCCCTTGAATTGGGGCAACTAGAGAACTTGATGTCGTAGTATGGGTTTCACGGTCAAACCAGGGATGCAACGCTCATCCTAAACTCCTTGTGATGAATGGATCTTGAATATGGGCCGTGACGGGGAGTAGAAGATGTTAGATTGCAGAAGTGGTTAAAGAAAAGCCTAAGTCTAAAGCATCCTAACCCCACAATGTGTAGTCCAAATGTTCGTTCTTAAATGATTAACCTAGAAAGAAAGATAACAGGTACATCCAACTCAGACGAATAAACAAGTACAAGGCGACCATAGCATGTGCATAAGCATAATGGCTCAAGAGTCCAACATCCATACTAATATAAAAAAAGTTGTCATCATACATAACTAAGATTGGAAAAATCATTCACATAAGCAACTTGTACTAAAACATATGATAGTAGCTTAAAAGTTATAGAGTTCAGAAGATTAAAAGTTCAATAAAAAGAAATGTAATACACGTCCTAATCATCCCTACAGGGAGGAAGACGCTCCAACTTTGGGGGAAGGGGACTCAAGAAGGCACCCTCGGGCTCGTCCAACCCATGTCTAATCTTCTGAAGAGCTTCAATCATCCTTGAGGAATCCTCCAGATCGGGTACGTAAGGACTCCATGATCCGGACATATTGGTAAGGTCATCTGCTAAAGCAGCTTTTATATATTCATCTAGGTCGCACAAATTGGGCTTGTCCTTCCGTTAGTCAGGGGGTCAACAAGTGAGGACATCTTTGAAAAGACCATCTCAGGAAATGACTCTCCAGGATGCCTTGACTCTAGAAGACTACGGCCGAGACAAAAATCCAAACTTTGAGAAGCAACTAATGTAGGCCTCTTTTCGTCAAAAGCAATCATTGGAGAGCCAATACTCCTCCATGGCTTCTCTCACGACCTCATCAATCTCTCGACACCTACTTTTGCTAAGTCAGGCCACCTTTTGATAAGCTTGTACCACCTAATCCTTAGAGTCAGCAAGGGACTTTCAAAGTTGGACATTTTCCTCACGAGCAAAGAGAAACTTTCGAGAGTCAAAATGAAAATGACCACGGTAAAACATGTGGTATTTATAGAGGTGTCCTTCCTAGTAGACGAACGGTCGCAAGGAAAAGACCTTCCGGGCAAATGTACAACTCTTTCTTTTTACCCAAATAGGATAAAAAAGAAAAGTGGGGGGAAATTGTTGTACCATGATAAAATGAGCCCCACCAAAAAATATTTTTGTGCGTAAGAGGGAAGTTTTCGGGCATTTAAACGAGCTTCCAGGCAAGGTGTTTTCGTGCATAAAAAAAGCTTCCGGCCATTAAGGTGTTTCCAGGCATTAAGTTGTTTATGAGTATAAAGGTGTTTTCGAGCATAAAAGAAGCTTCCGAGCATTAAAATGTTTATGCGCATAAAATGAGCTTCTAGGCATTAAGGTGTTTTAGGGCATAAAATGAGCTTTCGAGCATAAAAGGAGTTTCCGGGCATTAAGGTGTTTCCAGGCATTAAAGTGCATTTGGGCATAAAGGTGTTTCCGAGCATTAAGATATTTTTGGGCATAAAATGAGCTTCTAGGCATTAAGGTGTTTCCGGGCATAAAAGTGCTTCAGGGCATAAAAGGAGCTTCCGGGCGTTAAGGTGTTTTCGAGTATAAAGGTATTTTTGGGCATTAAGGTGCTTTTGGGCATAAAGGTGTTTCCGGACATTAAGGTGTTTCCGGGAATAAAAGAGCTTCTGGGCATTAAGGTGTTTTTGGGCATAAAAGGAGCTTTCGAGCATTAAGGTGTTTTCAAGTATAAAAGGAGCTTCCAGGCATTAAGATGTTTTTGGGCATAAAGGTGTTTCCAGGCATAAAAGGAACTTCCAAGCATTAAGATGTTTCCAGGGCAAGGCATGTTTTCGGGCATAAGCTTCCGGGCAACACTTCTTTTAAATGCCCAAATGATTGACAAGTGTCTTTTGACGATTCTCAAGAATCAAGCCCTTTAAATACCTAGCTACATGACCAACACTACAAAAAACTGGCATTTAGCGGCAGTTTTGAAAACCATCGCAGATATAGCCGTCGCGCAGCATTTAACGATGATTATTAGCAACCGCTGGTATAACTACTGCTAAGTGATATTTTTAGTGGAGGTTTGGAAACCGCCACAATTAGCGACGATTTTTAAAATTTAGCGACAGTTTTAAAATCGCCACTAAAATTAATTGAACTAAATATTAAATTATTTAATTTAATTATAAAAAAATTTAACGGCGGTTTTGATAATTTTTTGCGTCGCTATTTCCCTCACGCAGGCAAAAATAGCGCGCGCGGGCAAGGCCCGCTCCTTCACGCCACTGTCTTACCCCTACACACCCATGCACGCGTCCACCCGCCCACCACGCCCGTTGGAATTTATTCCAACACAAGCCTTCCCCAAGTTTTGATCCCATGACCTGCCGTACGGGTGTGTGTGCGCGAAGTCACCTGATTTGCAAAGCCACTTTGTAATATACTCACGCAGATTAATTATAAAGTAATCGAACCACTATTTTTCAGAATTCCCTTTGCACCCACAAACTCAAGTTTTTGAAATTACACTTGACCCCAAATTAAATAAAATAAAAAAATAATGTTATTTTTTATTGAATTGAATTAAATTAAATTAATTAATTAAACTCTCAAAACACCTAGAAAAGAGTTAAATATTAAATTAATTAATTGAACATAAAATGTTTTAAACTAATTAATTAAATTAAATAAATTAATTGATTAATTAATTTAAAATAAATAAATTAATTGATAAATTTTAAAATAAAGAAATTATTTAATTTAATTCAATAATTAAATAAATAAATTTAATTCAATAATTAATTTAAAATAATTAATTACTTTTTTAAATAAATTAATTGATTAAAAAATAAAAAAATTAGATTATTTTATAAAATTTAATTTTATTTTATTTTTAAATTATTCATTTTTTTTTCAAATTTAATTTTTTATTTTTTTATTGCTGAATTTTGCGGTGGTTGATTAAAATCGCCGCGAAATTTATTTTTGAATTTTTTTATTAATGAATTTTGCTGCGATTTTAACAAAATCGCCGCTAAATTTAATTTTTTAAAATTTTTTTATTAATGAATTTGGTGGCAATTTTAACAAAATCGCCACTAAATTTAATTTTTTAATTTTTTATTGCTAAATTTTGTAGCAGTTGATCAAAATTGTCAGAAAAATTATTTTTGAATTTTTTTATTAATGAATTTTGCAGGGGTTTTGACAACCGCTAAATTTAATTTTTTAGAATTTTTTTATTAATGGATTTGGCGGCGATTTTGACAAAATCGCTGCTAAATTTAATTTTTTATTTTTTTATTGCTGAATTTTGCGACAGTTGATTAAAATCGCCGCAAAATTTATTTTTGAATTTTAAATTAATTAATTTTGAGGCAATTTTTCAGAATCACCACAAAATATTAGATAAATCGTCGTAAAAAACATATTTTGCGGTGGTTGAAAAACCGTCGCAAAAAGATCACCTCAAAAAACCCATTTTTTTGTAGTGTAAGAGAAGGACCTTTCTTTTTACACATATGGTAACTTCTAAACACTTAATTGATTGCTATTACATGAACAATCTTTTTTGGGGCACTGACTTGATCGTTAGAGGGCCCTAGCGAGTAAGCACCCCCGTGGACCTTCTAACCTGACTAGTGGTTTCAGGGCGTACCTTCAGGGCATACTTTTAAGGCGCATCTTCGGGGCATTCTTTTAAGGCATACCTTCAAGGCATACTTTTAGGGCGTACCTTCAGGACATACCTTTAGGGCGTACCTTCTAGACATACTTTCAAGGCATACATTGTAACGCCCCGCTTTCTTGGGCACATTATAACTTGGGACAATTTTGGGACAATAAAATTTTTTTTTCTTCAAACACTAAAGCTAAATCACATCATACCTCGAATCCATCCCAGAATTCCCATTCATTTATCTCGAAAGATAATCATTATACATATCAAATGCGGAAGTAATGATCGAAACCTGATATATTAACATTAATCATAAAATTATCATTTTCTGAAATGTTTAGAATTCAAAGTAACAAAACTTAAATATAGGGATTACGTTACATACATTTCATTTATCATACACTCTACTAAGTGTCATTTCATGCCTCATTCATCCTCGTATCTACTACACTCTCCATCTGGAACGTTGAATATTCCAAGGGCAAAGCCCAAATTAGATGATGAACAATCTAAGTAAGGGTACATAATGCTTTATCATGTGTGTATGCAATGTCTTACTCATCGTAAGTGTCAGCTGCACCCCTCATGCTACCTACCATTCTTACGGCCACCTCTTTCGAAGCCGGGGTGTCTGGGGGCACCCTTAGTAAAGTAACGGTGCTAGTTCATACTCCCTACGGCCACAATGCGTGTGATCAATGATATCAATGTGTACATATGCATTTCATAGCATGTCATGTATGCAGTCTACGTGATGGATACATATCGGAACATGTCAATATGATGAAAGCATTCCCGAGGATCGGGGTTTTTAAACATAAATCACCAAGCATTTTCTGTAAAACTAAATCTAGTTGAGAAATACCACTTACTTTCTAAAACTTATCGGGCTACCTTGATATTCGTGTCACTCCTCAAAATTCGTGCATCGCCTCGATTTGCGTGCTAACCTCAAAATTTGCGCAAGTCTCTTCAACTTTAATCTCAAAATATTCTAATCACCATATTTATTTAAATAAGCATTAAAATCTATTTTTCCATAATTTCTTGCATTTTCTTTATTTTTCTATCTATTTTTCCTCAATAAATCCAAACTAAATATTTCTCAAATATTTTCTCAAATATTTCAGTACGAAAATTCATAAAATAATATTCTTGAATTTTTAAAAATTTTTTAGGGAATTTTATTTACCTTAATTTAGCCTCTCCGGCTTCCTCGGTATGTGTACCATATTCCCAAAATGCATGTCCGAAGCATTTTTTTCATCCAAAATCTCCGGGATAACCATAAAACTCTATTTCCTATTTTTCAGAATTTGTTTCCACATTTCCTCTATTTTTTTCTATTTTTTCTTTCATTTTCCTTTTATTTCTTTTTCTTTTACTTTTCTTTTCTTTTCTTTTCTTTTTTCCCTTCTTTTTCTTCCTCTCTTCTTCTTCCTCCCGCCTCTTGCGTGCAGCACCATGCCAGCTTCCTCATTTCTTCTTTTTCCTTTTTTTTTTTCTTTTTCTTTTCTTTCTTCTTTCCTTTTCATTTTTTCCTTTTTCTCCTTCCTTCCTTCTTCTTCTCTTCCTTTTTCTTCCTCTTCCTCACAGTGACGCACCAACTTGCTGGAGCTTGCGGCCATGGCTGCCATGGCCGCGGCTCCACTGCTTCGGGCCACTTCTCGGGCCTCCGGTTGCTTTCGCACCGCACCTTGCTGCCTCGGCCATCGCACGACCCTTACCAGCCATCGCAACAGGCCTCCCTGTTGATGCTCTGCTCGCTGTGTGTCGGCCATGGCCGCTTGGAGCTTGCAGCTATGGCCGGTTGCCTCCAGCCACCCTCACGACCCAGCTCCCTCTCTCTCTCTCTCTCTCTCTCTCTCTCTCTCCCTCTAGTGAACTCTCGGCCAGTTGCTCGTTGCCTCAGCCGCCCATGCTTGCTTTAGCCATTGCTCTGCAACTCTCTCTGCTTCTATTTGCTCACAACCCATTCCCTTTTATAGCCATCTTAAACCCTTTTGCCTATCCCTCTTAGTGTGTGACACACTCAACTTGCTGCCACAATCTCCCATTCTTGCGCAAATCTCGGTTGATTTTGCAAAGGCATGGCTAGAATAGATGGAGTTGCAGGGCGTGGGATGATGTGACAAGGCCTCATGCGCACTGATATGCACACACATTACACATTAAACCTTAAATTTATTATAATCTCACTTGGGTAAATTTCTTATTGCAACAATGCTCTCAAACATTGGTTAAATTTGTATTTTAATACTGAAAATTCATAATTAATCACTTAAATTTTACTTGATATAGATGATTTCACCTCGGTGTCCTCACCGGGCCATTGTTTCATCCCGAAACCATTGAAGGGTTGCTCATTACACAAAACCGGAGCCCCCTTAAGGTTCCGTTAATTTTTCTGAAGTCTCCTACAACGATTCGGGTTTGCAGCCTAAATAACAGCTAGCTATACCGAAAACCGTTTCTGATCCGATTTCTTTCAATACCATAAATCCTATCTCGAAACGCTCATCGAAACCATATCATTTTCCTTAGACAATTTCACTCCGAGGCATTCTCTGCAATCGATTCAGTACTTATAACTTCTATTAAGCCAATTTTTCGGTATTCTAAACTCATCGAAATTACGTGGCAAAGTCATACAAATATGGGGTATTACATACATTCAGGGCATACCTTGCCTTACGACACTGAAACTACTTACAGACAGTACCCTATCACCTTGGATCCTTCCCACTTCACAAAATTTGTATTGTCGTATTTTGTGTAACAACATATATGAATTCTTTAATTGAGTACAAAATTCATGTTACTCAAGTAAGTATCCGTCAATCATATCAAATCAGAAAGTTTGTTCTTTTAATCGAGTAAAAAATTCTATATAATCGAGTAACCTTTTGTAATTCAATCTTTTAATTGAGTAAAAATTTTGTATACTCGAGTAATGATCTCATTAAAATAAGCCTAGAAATCAAATCCAATAAGGCATATCATTTTAATCGGGTAAAGATTATCTGTAATCATGTATGAAAATTTTGTTTAAAAGCTAATTAATCAATTACAAGTTATAATATATTCGAGCAATATAAATTATACTTGACTAAATATAGATTGTACTAGAGTAGATAATGTAAGTTTCTAGCCAAACAAAATTAACCGAGTACTTGATTTTTATAATCAAGCAATCATCTAAAAATACTCGAGTAAAACTCTATTTGTAATAGAGTATATATCCTCCAAAACTTTGCTAAGTCCTTGGTACTTTAATGTAATCAAGTGCTTAGATTTGTAATTGAGTAAAAGTTTTGTTATATTTGACTAAATAAAGCTTTCTAATAGAGTAAACTTTACAATTTTTTGTCTTAAAATTTTAATCGAGTGTAAGTATTTTGTAATCGAGTAAATCAGAAAAATAGTCAAATGCAAAACTTCAATGCTCGAGTAAACATGTAACTTAGTCGATTAAATGACAATTTGAAATTGAGTAATGTTTGACAAATTTTGAAATTTATCGCCATTACAGAGCATTAAATGCAACCAATCTCTATTGTTTAGGGCAATAAATGCTAATGAATATTTTTCAGACAATTCTTACATGAAATTTGATTTTCTAACTAATTTGTGAGATGTTACAGAGAAGAAAAATCACACTTAAGACAAAAAACATTCCTTTGTTCAAGGCATTTGAGCAAAAGCATTAAAGAATGGAACACTATATAAGGAGTTGGAAATATGAAGAAAAATAAGAAGTTGTGAATTTGAAAACTCTACATAATCAAGTATTTGGGCTATGTAGATGAGAAGGCCAGACCATCCCAGGGACTCTCTAGAGGCCTTAGGGGACTATTGCCTCGGAGACTCTCTAGGGTCTTCAGATTCAGCTGGATTCTTCTTACAACTTAGGAAATTTTTAATGCACTCCATAACAACTATAAGTTCCCCCGAATAATCGTTTCCTTCATATTCTGACTAAAGCAACGTAAAGCATACATGAGTGAGGAATCCCCGCATGTCTTCTAATTTCACACCATATGATATCCCTATAGCAATTTACTACATATTTCAAGAAAAATTAATTATGTTCAAATTTATTTTCTCAAGTTCCGTTTACCCACCAAAATAAAATTGTCTTCAACTTTGATATTATTTTGAAATTTTCACTAACACAAGTATCACTTTCAGATAAAGTATTTCTAAAAAATCAGTTTATAAAAAATCTATTATATTAAATCTCTAGAAATGAAATTGCTATTAGTGTTTTTTTATAATTAGTACGGTTAAGATGCAAGTTTTTTTTTTTTTTTTTCCCTTCTAAGATGAAATATTATTTCTAATTATAAAGATTGGAATTTTTTTTATAATTACACTTAGTTTCAAATTTTTTCAAAATTTTCTTTTTACCCTCTTAACATGATATCCTTAATAAAATTAAAGTCAAGGCAAACATTAAAAAATAGTGCACGAAACATCACAACCTAATGAAGAAATCCATAACGTTGAATATATATTCATTCAAAATATAATTTCAAAGATACATCCATAAAGTACAAGGCTTAGAATTACATCCTCAAAAAATTAAAAAAAAATAAGGTAGACAGAGAATGGTGTAAAATTTAAAAAATTCCCCTACTAGTGAGCTAGTCATATATCTTTTTCTTGTTCTTGTAATTTACACATATTACCTAACATGTTTGATTATTATGATGCATTAAATTTTCATTTAATGAGAGCTCGAGAATGTTTTCATGCATGATGTGACTTGATATAATCATAATGGTCCAACATCTCATATTATTAATCCTAAATCAAGATGAAATTACGAAGATCATCCCATTAATCGTCACTTCATAATTAATACAAATAATCCGCTAAACTAACTTTTCATTCCTATCATGGTCAAATATTAAGCTAATGGTCAATGAGGGCGACATACACCTTGATTCATAAGAATCAATAATAAATACAATGATTAACTGTTAATCCCGCAATCGATTTAATCAGTCAAAAATAAAACCAAGAATTAAGCCAAGAAATCGAATTAAAATAAACTAATTGCACCAAGAACACAACATACAATAGAATACAAGATATACGTGTTCAGATCCGTAAATGGATCCTAATCATGATAGAGGTTTTCGTCCCTAGTCAATCCATTATATCAAAGAGAGTATAATGCGATTACATCGAATCAACAAATAACAAAACGATTATAGTATTGCATCAAGAAGATGGAAACCAAAAATCAAGTACAAGATGCATCAAAACCGAGCAAACACCATACTCACCATTGCCTTTTTACCTTACCTCCCACGACAAAACGATTTAAACTAGAGATAGAGCAATACAACGAAAGTTCTTATCAATCGGAGAATTCACGATTTTGTGTATCCTTAATTTCTTGCTTCCGATTTAGGGTTTCTTGATTGAAAAAGTGAAAGTGATGTTTAGGTTTTCAAAAGGCCTTTAAATATCGAGACTGAGAGAATGTAAGCTACATGATCACTGCTTCTAAGAGATCAACGACAGATATTAAATACGACCAAATAACATTGAAATGCACATGAAATTAAGGCCAAATGACATTCACATGAAATGCAGATAAAATGCAAATATTTATCATGTAATTTTGAATCACTTATTACAACATTAACAATTCACCAAAAAGAATTAATTACATTAAAAACTAAAGGGCATTGATGCTTCCTTGGTTGACCTATTAAATGAGGGGCGGTTTCACTCTATTGATTATATTACCGTATATGAATTTTTAAATGATATATTATAAGACAAAATCATGTGTCAATATCTTTTTAAAGGAAGTATTTTAATGTCTTTAAAACCGCAAGGTTTGTTGCGAAAAATGCTGCTTTCAGTGTGATATGTTATTAATGATTAATGATATGGGGTCCAAATAGATACGCCCAAGAGCTATATCGAAATTGTAAAATTTCTTTTCTACCCCTTGCATAGGTTTAATAATCAGAATTCTAGAGTTCGTTTAAGGGGTGGAGTGTGAATTTTACCATATCAACCAAGTCTCTTCGCCCCATCTATTGAGGTCACATGTCCTAGTCCCTTATTTATATGGCTGTTTTACACTGTTTTGAGATCAACTTTCTAGCAAAGACGAGTCATGATGAAGATGCCAATAGGCGCCCTGATCTTGTTCTTTGGAGTGTTGGTCAGCCATGGCTTTGGCAGGGACACCGCAACTCTTCCCACCAATTACTCGTCGGAGGCGCCTGCGCCGGCTGGGGCGGCGACAGAAGGTGGCGGCGAAAATAGCAATTGCTGGTCAGCCTTGCACGAGATTGATGTTTGTGCGGAAGATATCAGATCTTTTCTCCACACCGCCAAATTTAACGTCAGCCCAGCTTGCTGCCGAGCATTTGCAGATATCATCCACGATTGCTCGGGCAAAAACTCCGACCAGATCTTCAGTCATCCGTTCTTCCGGGCACTCGATCTGCACTGCTCCGGCCAAGCCTCGCCGCCTTCCTAAGAATGATCTGATCAGTTAATCAGTTAATGCAATTTGCCTTTTGTTAAATTTTTCTATGGTTTATGCATTGTTGGTTCGCGTTGGTTGACAAAGGAGTCTTATCTTTACTTCAATCAGTTACTGTCTTCTTGCAATTGCTGATTTCTTCTCTTCTATTATTGTGTTTATTTGGATTTGTTTAGTAGTTTTAGTAGAATATTATACAAACCAAATTAAACAATACGAGTCAACATATTTATATATTTTAATAAAAATAAAACATGTGCTGAAAAATAACACTAAGTTGTAGCACACGTGAAGCCGTGTTATTGTGGGCATTATCTTTTTCTTATGAATAAGTGCTTTAATTATCCACCATGATCTTATATGTCATTTTAGAAAAAAAAATTATTTAACAAGAAAAATTAATCATATTATTAGTTATAAGCAAAAGTTGTTAAAAGATCAAAAAAAGGCCAAAAGCCCCAAAATAACCATTTGGGTTTTAAGGTGTAATTTTTTTTCAAAAACCCGGGGTCCTTCATTACCGACAAATTAGATAACTTTAATATTTAAAAATCTTTCTAAAAATTTTAAGAAAGAGATAAATAATTATACATAAAAAATTCAAATTTTAAAAAAATTTCAAAGTATTAAGATAAACATCATTTATAAAAATCCTAATCGTAATGGGTTTCAAAATGTAAGAATGTTAATCATAACAGGTTTCAGAATACTAAAATAGACGTTATCTGTAATAATTCTAATTTTGGATTATTAAGATTACTCAATATCCTTTTATAAATAGACATATACATATTTCAAAAAATGTACATCTTTGATATTGGTGAAAATTTTAGTTTACAATTTTCATCATTTTTATTGTCTAATTTAAAACATTTGAGTGTTTGTGCAGGAATCTCCCCGTGTCTTCTGATTGTGTCCTTCCTCGCAAACTCAAGCGACTAGGCAACGACATATCTAATTAAATAAATTTATTATTATATTTCGACAACAACACATATAATATGCAAACAACCACAAATTAAATAATTTGTTAAGATCTGATAGTGCAAATCACCCATAAAAATTGAGAGAAAACGATACAATAATGCAGTTTAGTCTTAATGCCTATCAGGATCTCACAACAAAAGATAACGTAAACTAAATTGAGCACAATTTTATACAAACACAAAACCAAACACCATTGCCCTCCCCTTCCTTCCCCCAACAAGTTGAAATAAATGGTTAGTCACACTCTGATAATAAATAATAAGTGATCACAATTCCAACGAGATTGGGCTATCCCTACTTCTACTAATCAAAGACAACTTCTCAATGAGATTATATATACGTCAGATGAAATTGCAACAAACACTATCTAGTTGAAATATGAGGACTAATCAATTAAAATTACTACCTCAACTCAATTCTCCGAAATCCAAACTTCCATTATGGTCTCTTGAGCCTTCTTGAGGCTGTTGTTTCCATTCTCCACAGAACGGAATGACCCTAGTAGATGTTATTTACATTGTTCTTGTTACAACATCAAGCTGTTGTGGAACACCCCATGTTTTTATTATAGAATTTTGGAGGAATTAATTTATTAAGGGAATTGTAAATATAATTAAAGTAAAGGCCTATGTCAGATAATTGGGACAATAAATTGTTGACTATGCATACCTAATCAAATATTGACGTCCAAGACACCCCTACAATAGGGTTGTGTTACCCAGGAAATTCTTCCTTGGACCTTCATGCTTAAACTGGTGTTGATTTTGCTAGTTCTAGGGTTGACAAAAGGAGTACTAGTGGAACTTGTCGATTCCTAAGCAGTTTGTTAATTTTTTTGGTCTTCCAAGAAATAAATAAGTGTTGCCACATCAACTACTAAAGCTAAATATATATCAACTGGCAACTGTAATGCACAAATTCTATGGATTAAGCAACAATTAGAAGATTATGGAATCAAAATGAATCATATTCCCATTAAATGTGATAACACAAGTGTAATTAATCTTTCCAAGAATCTTGTTCATCATGCAAGAACTAAACATAATATGATAAGGCATAATTTTATATATAATAGATCACATCCTTAAAGGAGATGTGATCCTTGAATATGTGTCAATACCAAAGAGCAATTAGCTGACATATTCACCAAATCTCTTGAAAAAGATCAAATTTTCAAGATTAGAAATGAATAGGGTTGATTCAATTATGACAACATTTGTGTAAATAAATTGCTTGATTTAAATTATCCACAAAAAAAAAAAAAAACAAGGTATGAGAATGAAGGTTTAAGTGATCAAACTTTAGTTTACCCCATGTCTTTTTTTTTTTTTTTTTATAAATAAGTTTACCTCATGTCACTCAAGTAATTTCAAACATTAATCGAGTAATAAAATAAGAAACTACAAGCTACCTAGTAATTACTCGAGTAAGGATGAATATTAATTGAGTAATACATCAAACATAACAAGGTGTAAAAAATTACTTGAGTAACAGTTAAACATTAATCGAGTAATCTGGCAAGACATTGTGAGCACTTAAAAAATTACTCAAGTAGTGGATGTATATTAGTCGAGTAACATATTAAACCACATAAATCAAGTAAGTATTACTTGAGTAACATCTTTCAGATTTACAAAACTTTAAAGCATTACTTGAGTAACAACTTAAGATACTCGAGTAGCATATTAATGATTTAATAAACTAGCATACATTAGTCGAGTAACACTAAGGTATTACTCGAGTAAAGTCATGTGGTCAATTGAGTATTTAACCCTCATAAGAAACTTTAGAAATCACATTCCTTAGGTTAGTTGACTACCACTGCCTCCAACCCTGGCAGATGAGCCTTCATCTCTGAAATTCACTTTGAATCTTCACCAAATCTCTTCAAAAATCATCGAGCAAGTGATTCTCACTATTGATTCTTAATCATTTCCATTGATTTTCAATCAAAATCCACAATTAAGTATCCAATTTTCTTCAATATTCAACCCATTACACGATTGTTCATTATCCCTCACATTTGATCCTCATTCATTTCCTTTCTTTAAAAAACCTCTTCAATCTTCTCTAAAACCTTAGTTTCAATGGCTCCCAAGTGAAAAGATCCATCAATGTTGCTTTCACATCCGAGGGTACAACGAAGAGAGACATGACCATTTGACTACCCATACTTCTCATTCAAACTTTCAAAATCTTGCTCGTAAAAACCATTATACCAAATGCCTATCTAAGGGATTCTTCCCTTAAAGTAACATTAATTGGGTCAACTTCTCTAGAATAAACTTTGGTGCAAATCTTAGGAAATGGATCATCAACATGGGATGAGAAAATTTATCCACTTTGAATGGGTACCTAATTTAATCGTCATTCTAATTGAATTAAAATTAATGGGCTAGCCCAATCCATTAAGGTTTGAGAAACCCTAGGTTGTTTCTCTATAAATATCCTTTTATGGATTACCCAAAATTAAGGGTTATGTAGTTTTTCAAGAGTTGAAAAACGAATTGCCATTCACTTTTCTCCATTTCTTTTTGGCATCAATTTGAAACGTGGATGTTTTTTTCCGTCCATACACAAGCAGTGAAAAGGAGAAGGAGCTAGCACTCCTATTTCGCTCTCCTTGACAACCGACGCATGCTGTGTATCACGAGTTAGAGGCCAGACGCCTGGACGGCTATAATTTGAGAACGACTCAAAAATCTAAAGGTTAGATTTATTTTATTTGTATGTGAATGATTTGATTTCGACATTGATCCAATTGCCGGGATCGGGATAAGATTCAAAATTTTTGAATTACATTGTTTGCCCCGTAGCGATCTTGCTTTACTTCCACCACCTATAACTGAGAAGGATAAAGTAAAACCCCCTCCTACCCCTGAAATGCGTAAGATAGATAGATTAGCCTATAGTCTCATTATTTTAAATCTTTTTGATAAAGTCCTTAGACAAGTAAATAAGGAGAATACTGCTTTAAAAGTTTGGACCAAACTTGAATCTCTCTATATGACTAAATCCTTAACTAGTAAGATTTACTTAAAAGGAAAATTATTTGGTTTTAAAATGAATACCTCCAAATCTCTAGAAGAAAACTTAGATGACTTTAATGTCATTGTAATAGGTCTAGAAAATATTGATGAGAGTATTTCTAAAGAAAACCAAGTTGTAATCCTTTTAAATGCGTTACTTGAGTCATATAGAGATCTAAGGACAACAATGCAATATGATAGAACCTCCCTATTCTTAGAGGATGTAGTATCTGCCTTAAGATCAAGAGATCTTGGAAATGATAAGAAAGATAATAAAATAAATAATGCAGAAGGCTTAAATGTAAAGGGTAATTGGGAACATAAATCAAAGCCTAAAGGCTCAAGGAAAGCATCCAATCGCTGATGTAGGGGAAGGAGTGACCTTGGAGTAGGTTATGTCCACTCTTCAGCAGGTTGAATCTCAACAATCCAACCTCCTTTACTTAATAGTGAAGCTCGAGGAAGCGTAACAAGTCTTGATGATGCAGACTCAGCATCTGTCAAAATTCAAGACCAACAATCTCTTCATCCCATAATTGCTTCTTTCTCAGTTTATTCTCCATCGAGCTCAATGGATCCCAACAGTCCTAGAAATTCTCTTTATATGTCTTCTATAGTACTTTATGCTTGTATTGATTGTATCTTAACCTTTTTGTAATGAATTTGGTTTAATGTTTATTGAACATTACTTCTATACTATACATTTAATTTTTAAAATTTGTGTGAATCCATTTGTATATCTCATTACCTGCCCATCTTTTCAATTCTGACAAAAAGAAAGGGAGAAAGATATAGTTATATGTTAGATATAAAGGGGTTACATGTTATATAAAGCCATAAATAAGTCTAATAAAAAAGGGAGATATTGTTGAATCCATTACATGATTCTCAATAGTTTGATTTTGATGCTCAACAAAAAACACTAAGTGTTAAAAGGACTTCTTGTAACGACCCAAATATGGGTAAAAAATATTTTGGTATTTTGGGTATTAACTATATGTGAGTGAAATTTTGAGATATTATTGAAATGAGATGTTTAGAGTATGGCAAATATGTATATATGAATTTTCCAATTAATTAAGGAAATGGAAAGGAAAGAAGGACTAAGTGGGCATAAGCATAATGTCATGAGGGAAAAACAAGAAGAGGGAGATTATATATAAGAGTGCCTTAAGAGAGAAGCCAAATTCATTCTCTTCATCTCCTCCCGTTTCTTCTTCTTCTTCTCTCTCTCTTTACCTCTAAATTCTTCTCTTTTAATTTGGAGCTTCAAGAAGAGATTGGTGGTCGAGATTAAGGGCTTTTGGAAGAGGCTTGGGGATCAAAGCTTGTGGTTTTTCCTCTTTTTCAAACTCATCCCATAAAAGCAAGGCAAGCTCTATCTATCTTCTCCTTTAAGGGCAAGTTTCCATTGGGGATTCTTGTTGTTAGAGATTTGGAGTCTTTTTCTTTCCTTTGGAATCATTAAAATGCCCACCTTTGGGTGAGGTTTAGAAAAATCATTCATTTGGAGGAGGTTTGTTTCAATGAATCTGGTTGATTGTGCCTCGTATAATTTTCCTTCAATTTTTTGTTAAATAAAGCATCGTAATGAGGTTTGTATCACCTCATCTTCCCTTCAGAATGATGTATTTGGGGTTTGGATGGAATATGGTGAGTTTTGGTTGATTTTGGGGTGTCCCTGATCGTTTCTGTGAGTTTCTGCTCTCATTAGTTGATTATTTTAGTCAATAGTCGACTAATTAATGGGTTAGCCGATCCATGAAAGATTAGTTCTCAGCCTAGTTAACTAAGACTTTCAACAGTCGACTAAACTTCTCATTAGTTGACTAAACTTCTTAATAGTCGATTAAGGGTTCTAAACAGCTTTGCGCAGCTTATACTCTTTTGCGTATAACTTTTTGTAGAAATATTGCAATTGAGTTCTGTTTTTTTTTTTTTTTTTTTTTTTTGGTGTAAACTAGACTTGAGGGGATTCAATTTGGTATAAGATTTGGTCCATTTAGCCAAGTCTTGAAACCATGAGTTCTCTTTGAAATGCTTGCTTGAAATCAAAAAATTAGAAATTTGCGCCTATTAAATTCTCTTTGTATGGTCTACCCATTCCTTGGATGAAATCATGATATTCGTGCCTATTACCTTGCTTGGTTACCCTTGTGGTAATATTGAATTCATGTTGAATCTTGTTGAAAGCCTAAATAGGGTTTGATTCACCATATCTTTCTTAAGAAATGATGCTTTCGTGGTTAAGGTGTAGATTATGCAAGACTTTAGTGTTGTGTTTCTTGTATTCTCTGACCAATCAACATTGTTGTCTATGTAATAGCCCGGAACTTGATATAGAAATTATAGTAGCAAAATGAATGGTATTTTGGTTTCAAGACATTAACGTAATAAGGAAAAAGAGGAAATCGGACCTAAGTGCAAATGTCACAACTTGTAAAAAGGTTAGTTTGTTTTTAACTAAAGGGAATGATTGCAATGATGATTCCTTATCTTAGAATACATGACTTGGAGAAATAGAATTGGATTTGGGAACTTTACGATAAAGTCTTATGAAGGAATGATCGTAATAATGAATGTTACCCCAAAAGTCTTAAGGTGGCTTCGCTTGGAAGAATAAGATTGGCTTGGAAAGGAAGAGATAATGGCCATAATGGGTTCTTATCTTAGAAGTCACATGAAGGTGAGATTTGGAAGCTTGGGATTGGAAGGAAATGGAAGCTTGAATTGGAAGATAAAATCAAAGGAAAAATTCAAGAGTTGTAATGATGGCTTGGGAAGAAAAATGGGGTGACTTAAAGGCTAAGGGATATCTTGAGATTTGGGGACTTGAGAGACTATATAAAGGGGAGGAGGAGAGACCCACGTGAAGCTAAAATATAGCAAGAGAACAAGTGCAACAAAGAGGAGAAAGAAATCAAAGAAAGCAAAGAAGAGGGAGGATAAAGACACCTCTTTGGAAATCAGTGAAAATAGTGGGAAATTCGAAGAGGTAAGTAGATTCTCTTCCATAGGGTCGTAGAGCACAAAAAGGAGAGTCCGTAGGTTCAAACGGAGAATGAATCGGAGCAAAAATGAGCAAGTTATAGCATTTTTAATTTTAGGTTGCAGAATCCGTAACAGGGAAGAAGGCGGCGCGTAGCCACCTTTCGGAGGTGCGGGAGGGCATGTCCGGCCTCCGTTTGACCTAAAATTTTCACCATAATTATCATATTTTAATTATCTACAACCCCATGTAAAAATATTTAAGGTTTGGTTCACTAAAATGCGTGATTTCTGCATAAACAACCCCTAGTGCTCGAAATCGGGCTGTGAACAGTGCTATCAAAGGGGAAACGATCAAGGTAAGTGGTTCTTATGCATGCTCCTTGATTCCTATTAATCACTCTTGGTTTTCACTTGTGGATGGTTGTTGCTTACGTCTTATGTTCCCTTTGCTTCGAGCATATCCTTTCTACTTTGTTGCATCGAGTTTGACCATGACAGCTTTCGTGCGTGCCTTGTGATCATATTCCTTCTGCTTTGTCATACATCTTATCATTTGGTGACTGTGGCTAGTTGGTGTCTTATCATATGTGAACTACCACAGGGGCCTATGTAAGGGGGCTACCTTGAGCTTGTGTAAGGGGGCTGAGGGGTTCATACATGGCAAGTATGTTGGTTCCTAATGATGGAAAATATATCCCAAGATGGGGGTGAATTGGGATTTGTATAGATTTTCTATAATTTAATACTTTGATTGATAGCAAAATACTATGTTTCGAAATATATGAGATATGTTTCGAAATAAGTCTTTCTGCTGAGTAGGTTTATATGTTTCAAAATACAGTTCTCTATTTTGCTTGATTTGAAATCTTTTACCTTGTATTTCAAACTAATTATGTTTGGAAAAGATGATTTACATAAGTAAGAGTATACCAAAGATGTTTGTATATCAAAGATAGGTTTTCTATGTATATGCATAAACTTGTTCTCAAGAAAACTATTTTAGACTTTGATAACAAAACTTATGCAAGTATGTGCAATAGGCAATAGTGATACATGAAAGCTAAAGAACACTTCGCACACAAGATATACAGTGGTTCGGGACCCACCTACTCCACTACCTTCAAGCTTACCCACTTGAAGGATTTGCAATCCCAATCACTTTTACTAGTGATCACCACAACAAGGGTTTTACCACGGTTCACCCCAAAACCTTACAAAGTGAGTTTTTACGAGCTCAACTCAAACCTAGCACCAAGTGAGTTTTAGGTTCAACTCAAACCTTACACCAAGTGAGTTTTAAGGCTAAACTCAAACCTTCGACACAATGAGTTTTAGGTTCAACTCAAACCTTTACACCAAATGAGTTTTAGGTTAAACTCAAACATTTACAACATTTACAAGATAATAAATGTTTTATGTTTACAACCTAAAGAGCAATAAATGAATTACCACATGGTTGTACAAACCTCTTAACTTGAGGCGAGGAGAGCTAGAGGATGATACTTGTTGTTTGCACTTGCTTCTCCTTTTTCACATCACAATGCACATCTAGGAATGGATGAATGGATCCTCTTTGAAAGCTTGTCAAATGGATTTAGATCACATGTGCTTGTGTGTGTGTCTCTAGTGTGTGCTCACTTATTGTATCATGTTCTTGCTCAATCAATCTCTTCTTGTCTTCAAATACCAGCTATTTATACTAAGAGATAGAAATCTGGCCGTTTATAACCGTTAGAGACGAGACAGAAAAGTAAGTTTCGAAACATGCAAAGTGTGTTTCGAAACATCACATAAATAGATTAAGGTTTCGAAACATAGATAACAGGTTTTGAAACATACAAGCTTCCAACTGGACAAAGCACTTAGAGACAACAAATAGTAGGAGACAAAGCCTTATGCTTACTTTGAGTATTTTATAAGCACTCACGTTCAAATTCAAATTTGAATCTCATAGCATGGAGAATGCATTAATAAAATGATGTGAGAAGCATACAAAAATACAGCACACATGCATCTCGATTTTCAAATGAACTGCTAACAGAATGTTAGAGGTTTCGAAGCATGACATGATAGGTTTCGAAACATACCTCTCTGAAAATGAGGTTTCGAAACATGATGCATATAGGTTTCAAAATATACCTCTCTAGAAATGAGGTTTCGAAACATGATATGGAGGTTCCGAAACATAGTCCAAAACCTGATTTGAAAACACATGCATAACACAGATGTTTCGAAATAGCATATAGAGAAAACATTGAAAACCATTTCAAAGGGGTTTCGAAACATGCATAGAACCATGACAGATATTCAGAATGATTTGCTTGAAAACACAATCCACAGCATGTATACATCAAAGCTTATTTACATTTCTTTAGTTTAAGTAACCATTTACTTTAATACATAAATGTAAATAACGAAGTATCCCTTATTTGGATTCAATAAAAATACTTAGAAAATCAAAATCCAAATCAATAAGAAAGTAGATTTTGGGTTTTAGTACAAACTTATGATTTTGCGATTTAACCACCTCCAAAATATATATTTTCTATTTAATGAAAAATTCATTAAAAATTGTTTTAGCACTAATAAATGTTAGATATCAAATTACCAAGAGATGGTTTTCTAAAAAGAAAATTCTTTCTTATATGTCTCCTTATAAGGTGCTAACCTTCTAGACTTAGTCAAAATAGGGTTTTCATTTTCACAAAGTGATACATGATATTGAAATTGATATATATTGAAAACCACATACTTACTCATGACTTAGGGATTAAACCGATATAAGTTTTTCATCATTAAAACTATTGTATAAAAAGTACAACAACAAAGTAAGGAGGATATCTTATGCCTGTGTAAGGGGCACGAGAGGTTACATCTCATGTTATATTGCTTTTGAGCAAATCTTGCCTATTTTATACGCATCTTGGTATTTGTATTTGTGGCTATTTGTTGGGATATCTCAGGAGATCTCGTGCTCTTGCAGTGAGCCGTGATCTTGGGAGATTTGGTTCTTATTTCTGCATGTCTCCTAGAAAAGCTACATATTGCTCTTGCATGCATAATTTTTTCTTGTATCACTCACTTAGATGTAATTATCTAACTCGGGTGTTTCATACCCCTGGGATATTCAACATCCCAGGTATATCAGACGTGTCAAGTGATCCAGGTTCCAGTTTGAGCAAGGGCAGAGAGGTGGTGTTGGACTAGCTTTGGGTTTTGCAGCCAGCTTTGGCTTTATTTCATTATGTACCCTTGTAAACCACAATGATATATTGTAATAGTAGCTAGGGTATTCAAGTTTGTAAGAGGGGTGTGTGTGTGTAAGTGTCCTACAGTTGTTGTACCTATAGTGATGTGATGTGTTGTGTTTTTTTTTTTTTTTTTTTGAGTATTGAAAGTCATATGCATTTCTTATGCTCGTAAAGGAAATCTAGTGGAAACCCCTTTATTAAGCTTTGATTAAGCTTGCATGTCCGATCCAATGTTTTCGTTGATTAAGGGTTTCCAATAACGCCCATAAGTGATGTCTTCTTATATTTCACGTTGTTATGTATTTGAAAAAGCGAGGTGTTATAGTTGGTATCAGAGCTTAAATATATTATTTGGGTTTAGATTTTGATTTAACTAACTTTGAGGATATTATGGGTTGTGGTGGCTTTGTGGTTTTGATTTAGATTTGAGTTGACTAACTTTGAGGATGTTTTGATCTATGGCAGGTATAGATCCGAAACCAAGGAAGAATTATTTTTGGTTTTACGAGACAAAGGATTGTATGTAGATGTACTTGAATGGACAAAATAGTGAAATGAGGAGTCTATATACGTGTATAAATGCGAGTAAAAGTAAATAGCATTGTATGCTAATCTTTGAGTTTTGATGACAGGATAGGCTACTCATTGTTTGAGGTTATCCCTGTTAAGGACAATAAGATCTGGTGAGTACGAAAGTTGGACAACATGCGAGTAAGTATTTGGTTATTTGGTAAATCTTGGGAAAGACTAACTAAATTATTGAAGGAAGATAGAATCCTTTATATGGAAGTTTATTCAAGGTCTATTGGGTGCCAAGGAGATCGTTTGATCATTTGATTTTCAAAGAATTGCTGGGGATAAGAAATTTTATTAACCAATATTTTGCAGAAACTTAGTGGACCTGGGTCTCGAGGATTTCGAGAGGTTGTTTTGTAAGTCAAATTATTTATGAGAATTCTTGAAACTCGAGGAATGTAGGGAATTAAGGTCATTAAGACCCTATGTTAATTTGAGGATCTTAGGGAATTCTTTGGAAAATTATTTCCAATGGAAATTTTGGGATTCAAGAGATAAAATTGATGTTACTAACTTTTGTAGACTTTTGGATTTCAAGATAGGTGTATGAATAATTACAGACTCTAAAGGACTATCCATAATGCCTGAAAAGTAAGTAGAATGAGATTTGGTGCAATAAATTATTTGGTGAGATTAAACCCTTAGCCAAAATCTTGAGTGCCTTGTGAGATTTTTGGAAACATGAATTTTGTGATACGTGGGTCGTTAACAAATATGTTGTAGGAGTTTGATGAATTTTGAAATTTGGTGGACCGTAGGTAGCAATCGTTTGGGAGAAGCGTGATTTGTAAGTGTCCAAGAAAAGGAAACCTATAGATGAGATTTTGGAGATCGACTAGATTTTTGGGGATATAACGATATATGGTTTGTTAAGGATTAACAAATGTTTTGCAGGTGTTTCAAGGATGTTAGAGGACAATAAGTACTTGGGAAACTATTTTATTGTCTTATTGTTCTACAAAAATTTGGAAAACTATTGTATCTTACGAGAATGTTGGAATTTGGAAGATTTCGTAGGCAATTAGTTCACGAAATTTCTAGCTCTGGGATATAGGTATTTACGGATTTATCAAAATAACAATTGGTCGAGCTTGCAAAAATTGAGGAAGTTGAGCAATTTATAAGTTTTGGTTGACTATGAATGCCCTGGATTATTTATTTCTAACATCTAATTATTGATCTCATGGCTCAAGTCTAGATATTTTAGATGGTGAATACCAGGCGATCCCAAAGATTTGAACTAACTACTTTAAACCATCATGGGAGTGATACCCGAGAGGAAGGAATACAACACACCCACGAGGAGGCATTTGAGACCCCCTAAGAAAACCCATTCCAAGGGGGAAACCAGGAGGGTGGAACTCACATGAACCGAATGGAGCGAGTCATGGAAAATATAGTAACTTATATGCAAGGAGTGTAGTTAACAGATCGAGTTACCCCTCGAGCTCCTAATGCGGTTGACAGGTTCTAGTAGTTGAATCCGCCTATCTTTCGAGGAAAATTGGGAGCCGACCCAAGTGAAAGTGAGTATTGGTTGGAGCAGATCGAAAAGATATTTAAATTTATTAGGTGTAGAGAGGAGGAAAATATTACCTGTGCCACTTTTATGCTTCGGGATGAGGCAGATCATTGGTGGAGAACTATGCAAAGGACTTTGCCAGATCCCGAGGGGCAAGGTACGCCAAATATTTCATGGGCACAATTTAAAGAACTCTTTAACACCAAATATTTTCCCTTGTCCAAGAAATTGGAAAAAGGCAGAGAGTTTATGAACCTAAAACAGACTGGGAACATGACTGTAACGCCCCGTCTTCCCAAGAACGTGCATTACCTATAGATTTTGGAAATTTTTTTTTTCAGTGTCATCATACACACAACATAAGTCTATAATCATTTCCCGACAATCCCAATTATACCTTCTCAACATATCTAAATTTAAAAATTAATAGACTAAGACAGGTATTATCAATCACATCAGCGGAAGTAAGATCGAAACCTCAATGATATATAACTAACCAATTCCTCTTACAATTAAATATCCAGATCGATGTTTCACATGAAAATATCAAAATATTACATAACCTCTGAACATCGTAATCATAGACAAAAACCTACAAAAACTAAATATAGCAGCTACATCTCGATGACATTCTTTCCCTTGGCGCCATTGCTTTTACCTGGAATGTTTGAATATTCCAGGGACATAGTCCAAATTAGATGCTGAATCATCTAAGTGAGAGTTCAAAAATATTTTCATGAATATATGCAAAATCATATATAAAACTGACAAATCCTAACATGCCCAGCCTAAGAGAATCCCACATAGCACTTAGTCCTAACCGGGAAAAATGCAATCTCTCTAAAGGCGACACGACCACATCGACCCATTGGTAAACACAATCCTGCTTAAGAGGGACAACTTTGACATATGAACCAGTGAATCACCCATTGTCGTTGTTAGGCATTACAATCCTACTCAAAAGCATTCAAACCCAACGCAATCCTAGCCCCAAGAGTATCACCTCAGCACTATCCCCAGAATCAACGACACCTCGGTATCAATGCTATTACTCAAAGGAACCTAGGGTGGTGTCCACTCTCATCCCTGCCACTTGAGCTAACAACCGGGGTGGTGTCCATTCTCAACCCCGCCACTTCAGTACCGTAGGATGAAGTCCGTCTCAGCCCCGTCCCAAGTGGGTCACATAGCATTAATTCCTAGTGCGCATCCCGAGTGTTGTCACTCAAGGCTATGTCACAGGTTAATAACCCACGTCCCACATGGATAACACATAACATGCCAATGCCGAAAATCATAACATGCATGACATAAAATCAACATCTCAATGTATGCAATTTACCGTATGAAATTTAATACATACATAAATAATCGTTTGGACAACCATCACAATAAACCTAGTCATGGGGATGAACACTCACAATAAACCATTTATATGCCACAAACAAGTTTTTCGATAGAACCACTCACCTTTAGACGTAACACAAATTTTTTCAAAAAATGCGATATGCCTCGATTTGCATGCTCGACCTTGATTCTCGTGCCAGGCGCTCTAGAGTTCAACCTCGAGCTTTAATGATACCCTAGACATCATGTTTGTTCAAAATCATATCAATATCTATTTTCTCCAATTTTCGTAATTTTCTTCCTATTTCCTCTATATTTCTCCTCCAAAATTCTAATAAATGCCTACTCAAGGTTTTTCCTTGATTTTTCTTCACAACAATTCATAAATAAATATTTCCTTACTTCTAGAATTTTTTAAAAATTTTCCTATACTTCCTTCTATTTTTCATAAGCCTTATTTCCCTTGGAAATTACAAAATGACCATTTCCTCCAACATTTTTCAAAATTTTCTTCCACCATAATTTCTAATTTATTTTTTATCAAAATAATAAAAAAATTGCAAAAATACCTCAGCCTTCACGCACCCTCATGCGCGGCGAGTGAGTGCGAGTGGAAGCTGGCGTGTGGTTGCACGCGCCACCGTCTCCTTCAATGAACCAGTTGCCTGCGGTTGCGCCGATGGCTGCAAAATTGGGACCCCCTTGAAGCCCACGAAGAATCGATCACGATGCCATCGTTTTCAGGCCGAAAGGCCACCAGAAAACCCACCGGAAGGTGAGTTACAGGTCGCGGTAGGCGGACCGCCTCGCTTTTCCGGCCACACTCGAAACAACTTCAAACCAACTCGAAAAGCTACGAAAATCTCCAGAAATTCTCCTCTTCCCTCAAGGATCAAAAGCCCCTTATTGGCTTCCCTCGATTCTCTCTCAAACTCGATCGATTTGGTGCTTCAAAATCGACCAAAACCCTTTGCTATTTATGGGCCAAAATCGACCCCTACGTGGCCAATTTCTGGCCATGCCTTCTCCCACACGCTTCCTAGGCTATCCTTGGCCATGCCCTGATGATATTTACTACCCAAATCTCCAGATTTTCTGGCCAAATCCGCGATTAGATCTGCCATGCTTTGGCAGGTTTTTCTAAAATTGCATTTTGGCCCTCTTGAGATTTTCTTTTGCATTTTGGCCCTTATCCTCAAGCCCTTGATCTTCCCAGCACCATCACTAAGACCCTCAAGATTAGTACTTCTTATTTCACCTTTGAAATTTCTAAAAAATTATCGTTTTGACCTCCCTCGGGCAAATTTAGAAAATTACACTTAGGCCTGACTGATTATTTTGACCCTAAATCCATTCGATTCAACTCGAAATCACTTAAGGGTTATTCTATACATAAAATACTATTCCTTAACATGCTTCATTGACTTTTTGGATGTCTCCTACGTTGATTGGGTTTTCTCAATCCGGTCGACAGCTGTATCGAAAATTGTTCCTGATCCAATTTCTTTCATCACCAAAAATCATAATTTATTTTACTCGATGATACTACTCCCTTCGGTCGATTCGGTGATCTATTTTACTATCAAACCCACTTTTTAGTATTTTAAATTCATCTAAATTACGCGGTGACCTCACACAGATATGGGGTATTACAATGACTGTGGCCCAATATGAGGATAGTTTTACTCAACTAATCAAGTACATGCCAGTCTACAACCTAGATGAGGAAGCCAAGGCACAAAAGTTCCTTGGGGGATTGAAATTGGAGATCCAATTAGCACTAAGCTCTCTAGGGGCTCGTACTTATGCCGATGTGGTGTCACAAGCCCTGACTATGGAGAGTAACCTCCATCGAATGAATGCCCTAAGGATGGAATTTTTGGAACCCAAGGATAGAAAACTTGGGAAAAGACATGATCTTGGGGTTCGAAGAGAAAATTTCAAACACAAAAGAAACTGCTCCAAATGTCAAAAATTTCACCATGGGAAACCATGTGAAGAAAGAACTCAAGGAAGTTACACCTGTGGGATGAGGGACCATGTTGCACGAGACTGTCCAAAAGGACTCAAGTGCTTCAGGTGCTAACGGACTGGCCATTTCTCTAAGGACTGCCCGCAAAGGAGGGAAGTCAATCAATCTAGGACAAATCAAAGAGGCCAAGAGCTACAGCGGGGTCGTGTGTTCCAGTTGACGGGAAAATATGCCAATGACAACCTGGTGGTTGTACAAGGTACCTCGAATCCTCCTTAATGCAGTTGTGCAAGTGTTAGTCAGTCCCCAGTCAGCCCATTCACCTAAGGAGTAATGAGAAATGTATCAACCTATAATTTGGAAAATAAGGGATGCCAAGTAAGAAGTTGTAACTTTGAGTATGGTTTGTGACTTTAAGGAATTTAATTAAGGATGAAAAAAAAGATGTAATAGGACTACTCTAGACCTTGTTATGAATTTTTATAAAAAGCCAGTAATGATACTTGGGGTTAGCAAATGCACCTGTAACCCTTATAAGTTGACAATTGAGGTGTTTAAATCGTACTTATATGAGTTTGTGATTGTATTTATGAACTGATATCTGACTTGCTCTCCTCGAGAGAATTCGAGCATGAGAAAGTGTTGGTACTAGGAGTATAACTGTTGCATCGTGTGTTGAGTGGGCTGGGGGAATCAAAAGTTTGGAAATGGGGGTGAAGGAGTGGTAATTGCATACGTGGGTCGGGGTAGGTCATAGCTATGAGTGGTATGTCTTTCTTGATGTGGGCATGTGATGTGTTGTGGGCTTGCTTAGGAAACATGTTTTCCCGTAGTAGCAAGCAATGGGATTGTGGTTCCCATACTTGGCCTTTGGGGAAGGGAAATTTTATTTTAGTTACCGACCTGACCTTCGGTTTGGTATACAAATTGTTGTACACCCCAGAAATTGTGAGCAATTGGCTCTGATTTGATTATCCTAAACTTTTCCCTTGTTGATGTGGATATTGATGCAGTAGTGAGCATGTTATGGCAGCGCTATGTGAAAAGTTCGAGGTCTTCACGATTGTTTGAGGTGCCTGTTCTTTTAGAGGGATTCAAAAGTAGGGTAACGACAGTGGATAGAGTTTTTAAAGGGTTGTGGTTATGTGATCTAGTACCATCTCGGGAAAATGGACATGGTGGCTAACAAGCCTGCTCTAATAGCCTGTTCTGGGTGAATGTGGTGGCTAATGTGGGAATTAGCCTGTTCTATTAACCTGAGAGTGGAGATTGGTGAAGGCCTTTTAGCCTGTGGCATTGGATGTGATTCCTGATGGAACATCTATTTATGTCGCTAGCCTGGTAATTCACTCTCATCTGATGAACAGACGTGGCAAGCTATTCTAGAAGGCTCGAAGGTATGGTCATGAGTTGACAATTGGGAAATGGTCGAAAACCTTGAAACCGATTTTTGGATGAAACATTTTGATTTCTGAGTTAAAAATGTGTGCCTTAGTGTAATACCCGCTATTACATGGTATTGAAAATAAATAATTTTCGATTATTTTAAAAGGATCTTGAGTGGTCCGGGAAGCCTAAGAGTCAATTTCGAGTAATTAATTAATAAAATTGCCGAATTGGCGGCAGGGAGTGCCCCAGGACTTGGATGTCCATGGAAGAGAGCAAGAGATGATGAGCGTCTCGAGACGAGGTTTATGACGCTGGAAGCAGTCCGATTGGAAATAATTTTTGGAATAAATTCTGTATAAACCCGAGTGGGTGCCAATATCGAAGGGTTATAGGGGACCTCTGAGAAGCTGAGAGGATCCTAGGGGTGGTCCGGTTTTGCGAATAAGGCAATCCTGAAGTGTTTTTGGGTGGAATAAATGTCCCGTGCTGGCGCAGGGATGAAATTAATATTTTTGAATAAAAGCCGATTATTAATTTTGAAAAAAATTGAGATTTTGGGTGCTTTGGTGATATTATTTAAAACCATGGAGGGCCTAAATGCAATATATGAAAATTCTCAAGTGAATTTATGAGAAATAGGGAGGGGCAAAGATATAATATTATATATATATACGTGTAAGAGGAGGAAGCTTCCTCACGAGTGCCCCTGATATTTTGAAATCAAATGTAAAGAGTGTGAGTGATGGCCGAGAGATCAGTGAGAGTCAAGAGGGCTTGGGAGAGCTCGCGACCAAGAGAGGCTGAGAGATCGAGGGCCGAGAGCAGAGAGCAGTTGAGGGAAAGAGAGAGATCGGGAGCGAGAGCTGATCGGCCATGGCAGCCGCTGCCGTGGCCGACGATGAAGCAGCCACTAGCGAAGAAGTGGCACCAGTAAGCGCGTAGAGGTGCACGAAGGCTCACGTGAGGCGGCTGGCCAAGGGCTAGCCGGATTAGTGGCCAGCAACGGCCTGAAGCAGCAGCGGAGGCAGCCATGGGCAGCTTGAGGCAGAGCAGCAGCGGGGCGGCCATGGCAGTCGCAGCGTCGGGCGTGGTGGCTCGCGACTGAGGGTGGCTAGCGGAGGCAGTGTTGGCCGCGGGTGGCGGCCGAAAAGGCCAGCGACAACGGTGGCAGCCACGCAGACGCACTGTGCGCGCAAGCTCGATGAAGAAGAAGAAGGAATAGTGGCCGCGCGGGAAGTAGGGGAAGAAATGGAGAAGAATAAAGAAATAGAAAATAAAAAAAAATAAAAAGAAAATAATAAAAAAATTCAGAAAAAAAAGGAAAAATAGGAAAAAATTCCAGAAAATTCTAGAAACATTCTAGAAATTATTTGGGGGCTTGAGGAGCATACTGGAAGCTCGAGAATGGGATTTTGGGCATGAGATGGCAGTCAATGAGGCAACGTCGGCGTGGGCGATTGGTCGATTTTTCCTTCCATATTGGATGAGGTAATTAATTATTTCTTTTTGAATTAATTTCTTATGTGAGATGTTGTGGGATATTATAATGTGAAGAATTGGTCGGATTTATGCCATGGTTGGCATTGTTTTTATTGAGTTGTTGTCGAGTGGTTTTCTAGTGTAAGGAAAAGCAAAGGCATTGGTTGATGTTGATATTATGGGGTTTTTGTGTGATTGGTATCTAAGTTCGACCGGGGAGGCAATGATCCTTGAAGAGCTCGGAGTTCGAACTGGCGTTCTCGCCGAGGCAAAAATGAGGTTTCAAGCCAGGTAAGGGATGGCCCCATGTAGAGGTGGCCTTGCAAGTTGGTAAATATGTTTGATAATGTTTTTATGAAGCATTTGCATGTAGTGGTTATCTTGCGTGATGTGAGATCTAGTGGACCTATGGTCATATGGAGGACTAGTGTTATAGGGGCTGATAGGTTGATGCCTCAAACCTTGGTATGTTTTGAGGATGTGTGAGCCTAGCCTCATTTGCATGCATTTGGCATACATAAACATGGTTATATTCATATTTACATGCATTGCACCCTTACTGAGTCTTTATGACTCATGAGGTTTTACCTCATGTTGTAGATGATGCAAGACCATATGCAAGCAGGGATGGTGCAGGGAGACTGTTGTGGCAACTAGCACCATTGCCCGAGATGTGTATTTTTCTGTATTTTCTTATATGTATTCATGTGCTTGAATGTAAGCATTATTGAGCACTAGAGGTATCTAGTTGTTGTAATCATAATGGTGTGATTGATGATTGTGAGTCTACGTGATGTATTTGTGGCTTTAGTTGTTGAAGCCAAGTTTGGACCGAGTAAAGATCAGCAAGGTATGTTCTCATAAATCCCCAATACTCGGCAAAGTGTTTGTTATCCTAGCTTTGTGCCTGGGTCACCTCTGGCTTGCTATGAGGCGAGCTGAAGAGAGGTGAAGCTCACTCGGGTTTCGGGTCTCGGTCCGCTGAGTTTTTCTTGTTTAAGTTGGGACCAATTCCTGAGTGGAGCGAAGGGAAGGATGTAGCTTAGTTCCCACCTGGGGCATTTCCTATTGAAACATGGTCCAACCCTTCAATTATGGTTCGTCGGGTGAGTAATCAGGTCAATAATTTACCGGTGGTGCCCGTAAGTGGGAGCGGGTCATTACAGTTGGTATCAAAGCATGGTTAGCTATATGAGTGGGGAAGGCTAGCATGTTAGAATGTTATGTATGGTCAGTTAAGTAATTGATGTGACCAATTGCCAGAGTTTTGAGTCGAGGGTTGTCCGGCATGAATTTAGATATAAGTCGAAATGTCCTAACGGCTGAGTTAGGGTCGAGAACAGTTGGTTTGTGATTTGGAGGCTGCGATGTGAAATTGGTCCGATAACCTTGAAAGTTAGACACGTGGTCTGAGGACCCTAAGGGATGGGGTCAAGGCGTTGAGGCCTGTGATGGCTTTGCGGGTATGCTCGGATGTTCCTACTCTAGCAATGGGAAAATACCCTAGGTTGAGATGAGATACCCGTAAGGGGTATACAAGTCAAGTATGAGGAACCGAAAACACAAGTGTGGGTGTGGTGTCAAGAAACCCGAATTTGGGAATTTTGGGTAATATTTAGTGTTCTAGGGATGAGAACTCCTTGAGATTGAAGTGTTGAGACTCGTGTGGGGACACGAAGCTGAAGCATGTCTAGTCCAGGAGGGGATTAGTGGAGCATCCCTACGTTAGGGATTTGTCGAGCATGTTCGAGGGAATAGAGTTGTCCCTTGGAAGTGGTGTAGTAAGGCTTGTGCGCTTGAGATAGAGCGAGCTAAAGTGAAAGTTAGCTCAGGGCTCAAGAAAATGAGTCGTTAGCGGGCTAGGTGGTGAGCCCCAGGAAGGGGGTAAGTTAAATTGCAATGAGGCTCTAGGGGGAGTGTGCATGTAATGCATCTATATGTCATGGCCAGTGAAGGCATGACGTAAGCAAAATCCTGAAGGACTCTGAGGGGAGTCAGGATGCTAGATGTATGTGATGCGATGTGATTATATTGTTATGATGATCCCGGAGGGGATGTGCCTAGGGTATGAGTGGACCCTAGTTGGTTTCATGATGAGTCGAGATCTATCCTAAGGATGGATAAATGGGGTAAGTGGACCCTAACTGGTGTTTGCATGAGATGAAAATCCCGAGTGAGTCGAGCTGGAATCCAGGGGAATCCAGATTTGGGATAAAGAAGTTAGGCATGCGTAGATATGCGCATGGGAGCAATGGGATTGGAAGTCCTGGTTGGGAAAGGCCAAGTGACCGTTCATGTGATTGATGGATGAGGGGCCAATCTAAACTCTCATTGATGCTTGGGGTCAGGCGGGACGTCTTAGGTCGGGAGATGAGAGGTGAATAGACCCTCATTATGATGCCTGGGGTCGGGATGACACCTAAGGTCATGAGACCCTTGATGGGAGACGCGGAGGTCACCCAATGAAGGGTATGAATGGGTGTGTGGGCTAAGGGCGATGAATGTGTGGCAACGGGACATCCATGGACTATGCGCGCATAGGAAATACCAACTTTGGATGCCGAGCGGGCAGGGACATGGTAAGCAATGTGGAGGCCCTGAAATTTTAGTTCCAAGTCATGAAAGCTGAGCGAGGCCTGTTAGAGGGCCCAGCTGGGCATTGTGACTGAATGCATATGTGGGTGTGCAAGGAGAGTCGAGAGGTCTCGATGTACTTGGAGGGTAATGATAGGTGCTCTATGGTTATGGGTGTCGAAACTTTAGGTAAGCTCAGCATGTCGGTTGTGGAAAGTTGAAACTTTCAAATATTAATTGAAAGCTGTGAGGTATGATCTTGTGGGGTAAGATTCATAAGGCCTCAAGATATGAAGTGGTTTGAGAGTCTCTTAAGCGGTAAGCGATGTAGACTCCTGAGAAGCGGGGCTCATGGTATGAGCTTAAGGTTATCAAGGCAAGGATAACCAAGTAAGATGACTTTGGTAAGATGGTGGCAGAACCATCGTAGCTCGGGGAGGCTTTAAGTAGCTTGATGCTATGGGTGCAAGGTTTGATGTGATGGATTTGATGCTATGGACCGTGTGGCAAAGGACTAATGAGTTGGCTCGTGTTGAGGGCAAGTGGCCCATGGGCCTGAGCAACTTAGTGAACTGCAGGTGACGGTCAGATGCGAAGATCTAGAGCAGCACCTTAGGAAATTTGGTCAGGTGAGATCGAGAGTCTCTTACAAGGGATAGGACATTTAGAGTAGTCCTAAGAAGGAATCGCGGAACACGGTAATAATTCGATAGATTTGTTGCCGAGTAGGACCCTTGGTAAGGATAATGGCTGCGAGCGTGGTGGGGTAGTCTTGTCGGGTTCGATATCAGAGGTTGGACTGGAAGGCTGAAAGTCACGCTACGGGTGCGAAGCAAATCAGTGTTGGACCTGAGCCATGCTGTTGGGAATTGTTGTTGGGCCAGTGTAAGGGAGCAACACAATAATGATGATTAGGTTTTGGCTCTCCGAAGCACAGGGCAATATGATGGGGAACCAGTGTTGGGCCAGTGTATGAGAGTGACACAATAATTGTAACACCCTGTGTTACTAGAGTTAAAAAATAAATAAATAAAATAAAATAAAATTCCAAAAATGCTCTTTGAGAGAAAGACGAGAAATGAAATGATGGGCCTTGGAGAGGGGCATTTTGGTAATTTGGATAATAAGCGGTCTAGTGGGCCCTAAGGTCAATTTCGAGGAATAAAGTAACAAATTGCTGAATCAATGACAAGAAATGCTCTAAGGCTTGAATATCTAGGAAATGGGGCAAGGGACTATCGAGCGTTTCGAGATGAGACTAATGATGTTGAAAGCAGTCAGATCGGAAATAGTTTCTGGTACAACTGTTGTATAAGCTTAAATAATTGGTTGAACCGAATGTTTGCGAGGGGAAATCGGGAAATTACTGGTAAGTTAGAGGGGCCCGAAGGGTGGCCCGGTTTTATAAATAAGTCAACCCTACAGTATTTTTAGGTTGAGATAAGGTCCTATGAAGGCATAGGGATGAAATCGATCTTAAAGAATAATGGCCTATTATTATTTTTGAATAAATCAAGATTTTGTGTAGCTTGATGTAATTAATTAAGACCTTAGAGGGTCCAAACGCGATTATTAAAATTCCCTAAGTGAAATTATGGAGAAAATAGGGGATTAATATGTAAATTATGTAATATATATATATGTGTGTGTGCCCATTGGATGCGCTGGAACAAGCCATCATCAGTGGCTTTTCTTGGATTCGAACAGAGCAAATGAAGAAGGGAGAGGCCGAAGGAGTCTCGGCCGAATCCAAAGCGAGAGACAGAGAGCTCGTGAGAGGGAGAATGAGATCGGGGGGGAGAGCCGATCGACAATGGCAGCAGCTGCCATGGCCGATGATGAAGCAATAACAGATGGCCGATGGTAGCGTGTGGAGGCTCGTGTGAGGCAACTGGCCAATGGCTGGCTGGGTTGGTGGCCAGCAGCGGCCTGAAGCGACTATTGGAGGCGCGAGCAGAGTCGGCCATGGTAGCCGGTTGCTCACAGGGGAAGCTAGACTGCGGCTGCTCGCGGTGGCGGTGATCGTTGCGGTGGTTCCGAGGCATTCAGCGGCGACCGACAATGGAGTGGAAGGCGACGGTAACGGCCAACAGATGCCAGGCATCAAGTGGCCAACGGCGCGCGTAGGCAGTGCGCAATGAGGAAGAAAACGCATGAGGAAGAAGAAGCTGGGAAAGAAAATAAGAAAAGAAAAAGAAAATAAATAAATACATAAAAAGAAATAAAGATAAATCTGGAAAAATGAGAAAAACAGCTGGAAAATTTTAGAAATTTGGGAAAAATTCTAGAAAGTATTTTGAGGCTCAAGGAGCGTATCAGAAGCTCAAAAATGGGGTTTTGAGCGCAAGGTAGCACCCCATGAGGCGATGCCGGTGTAAGCGTTTGGCTGATTTTCTTCTCTAGATTCGATGAGGTAAATTAATTATTTCTTTTTAGTTATTTGCCTTATTTGAAATGTTGTAGAATAATTATTTGTGGGATTAAACACTGGGTCGAGGTTGTTTGGAAATTATTGAAGGCTGGTTTATGCCGTGATTGGTGTTGTTTGGGGATAGTGTTGATGAGTGATTTTGCGGTGTAAGCAAAAGCGAAGTCATTGGTTAATGTTTGATATTGTGGGGTTTTGTGTGATTGGTATCTAGGTTCTACCGAGGAGGCGGTGATTCTAGAAGAGCTCGGAGTTCGGGCTGGCGTTCTCGCCGAGGCAGAGATGAGGCTTTGAGCCAAGTAAGGGATGGCCACATGTGGAGGTGGCCTTGCAAGTTGATAAATATGTTTGATAATGTTTTTATGTTGCGTTTGCATGTAGTGGTTAACACTTGCGTGATGCGAGATCTAGTGGACCTATGGCTATATGGAGGACTAGTGTTGTGAAGGTTGATAGGTTGATGCCTCGAATCTTGGAGGGTTGTGAGGATGGATGGTCCTAGCCTCTTTGCTGCATTTGGCATATATAAACATGGTTATATTCATATTTACATGCATTGCACCCTTACTAAGTCTTATAACTCATGAGGTTTTACCTCATGTTATAAATGATGCAAGACCAAATGCAAGCAGGGATGGTGCCGAGAGACTGTTGTGGCAACTAGCATCGTTGTCCGAGATGTGTGAACGTGTATTCTCCTGTATTTTCTTATATGTATTCATGTAGTTAAATGTAAGTGTTATTGAGCTCTAGAGATATCTAGTTGCTGTAATCATAATAGTGTGATAGATGATTGTGAGTCTGCGTGATGTATATGTGGATTTAGTTGTTAAAGCCAAGTTTGGACCAAGTACAGATCAACGAGGTATGTTCTCATAAATCCTCAATACTCAGCGAAGTGTTTGTTATGCTAGCTTTGTGCCTGGGTCACCTGTGGCTTGCTATGAGGCGAGCTAAAGAGAGGTGAAGCTCACTCGGGTCTCGGGTCTTGGTCCGTTGTGTTTTCTTGTTGAGTTGGGACCGATTCCTGAGTGAAGCGAAAGGAAGGACGAAGGACGAAGTGTTTGGTGTTGCGTGTGAGTAATCCGATTGATTTTTCATTGGTAGCGCCCGTAGGTGGGAATGGGCCGTTACAATAATGATGACTAGGTGTTAGCTCACCTAAAGCACAGGGCAACACAGTGATTATGCAGATGGTCAGGGACTGAAGATCTGTGAGAGGCACGTTAAGGGTGACGAAAGCTATGGTCAGTTCCACAACTCAACTGCGAGTAACAAGCGGTGTTGAGGTGGTTTAACGAATGTTCGGGTGTAGTAGCGTGTTGAGATGTTGGAGAAAGAAACCCGTGGAAAAAGAAACGTGTCTAGCGTGGAAATAACGCTACAGTTGATGCCTACTGTTGACGGGTCTAATGCTAGGGACCATTGGATATAGACGGTTAGTTCACAGGAGGGACTGCAGCCCTCTATGTGGAGTAACCCGTCTGCGGTGGAGACGATTAGACGCCGAAGACTTGGGGTATGTTGTAGGTTATGTTTGGGCCAGACCTAAATTTTTGTGAGGGTTGAAGTATCATGGTAGTGTCTTTTATTGTCTTGGCAGCAAAAGAGTTTGTGAATCGATTAGGTGATATCTTGTGCTGTGAAAACAAGATGCGTGGTCATGCTCCTTATTAAAGGATGCTAACGTAGTTGTGGATAAATTTGATCGAAATTGATCGGGTAAATTGAGATGAGGGACCCATGTGACCTTGCAGTGATCCAAGAAGATGGGTCGATTGGTGGAGTCGGTAAATGGCTCGAGAATGTTACGTAAGTGCCATGGAGGGCGAGACTTATGAGTTAGAAGCCAACTATGAGATGGGAATATTGAAGGGTGCGAAGGTTTCAAGTAAAGGGATCTCAAATCCTATGATGTGAGTTGTGTAAGCGGAACACGTGGTTAAGGCATGGTTCGGAATCCATAAAGGATCGCAATTGCATAGTCTAGTGTTAGTTCTGATATGTCGATGCGAAAATGAGAAAGTATCCTCATGTAGCACTAGATAGATTTTCGGTTGATGACACAGGATCAGTTGCTAGGTGGTAGCACCTGATGGCAATGATGGGAGCGTGAGGCTCAAGGATAGTGATGTAAAGCCTTGTTGATTGAGCATGTACATAAAGGTTCAACGGGTCCTGGTGGCTAAACCAGGCGAATTTTGAGAAAGAGATCTAAGTGTTATAGAAGATGGTTGGTCAAGGTAGAATTGTGCCGCTGGAAGGAGTGTTACTCTGTAACAAAGGTTAAAGATAGTAGTGTCGAAATGTGGTATGGGTGGAACTTGTGATGTTCTTCCAAGAAAGGTTCAACAGGGGCAGCAACAACACTAGATGGACCTTCTAAGGCACTAAAACTCTAACAAGATGGATCACTTGGAGAAAGCCAGCATAATGGTGAGTACCTGAGTAGGAAGATGAGTCCTGCGGCATCGAGTGGAAGTGTGAGTTCCACAGGAGTGGCAGGGGTGATTTCCAGTGGGTGGAGTTTAAATCGAAGTCATAGTCGATGATTGTAAGTGTAATGCCTGAAGGAAGGATGTGTTGGTTGTGAGCCGGGCGATCTGGTTAGAGTTAATCGAGTTGGTTAGATAGAAGATGAGGGCAAATTTAAGATGTTGTCAATGGGTGATGAGAGCTCGAAGGAAGAGCTTGTGGGACGAGATTGGTTCCTAGAAATGGTGTTTAGGTGATGAGATCACCTAGTAGCTGTGAGTGATACAACTAGAGGGACGCCTTGGAGTGTGGATAATTGATGAGATTTAGTCTCATGGTTAGAGGCTAATGGGTGTGAAAGAAGCAGCTAGTGGAGCCGATTGGTGATTGGATAGGGGTAGCCGATGGCGACCTAAGGAGCCGTTTGGTGATAGCAGCAACGGCGAGCAGCCATTGGCCATGGTCGTGCGGTGTCGTGAAAGCAGTCGGCCAGTGGCATAGGTGGCTCTGGAGTCGCGGTTGCGTTAGATGTGGTACCAAGCGATAACAAGAGGTCATCTTAGCCGATAATGGTGGAGTTAGAGCCAATGTGGTTGCTCACCGAGTGGTGTGAGCTGATTAAAGCAAAAGTTATAAGAAGTCTGGGAGAAGCCAGAGTCTCTCAGGGAATTAGTTAACTGCTATAAGCATAGAAAAGTGATATGAGAAAGGCGGCCTAAGAGTGGGGTTTGCTGGTTGCATTGACCAGTGAGATTCAAGAAGCAGCGAGTCTTTTGAGATGACATGGTGTCATCGTCATTGTCAGGGAAAAGATGTTGTCAGGAAGGTTAAAGGTAACCATTGGGCATGGTAGGACCACGAAAGTATGAATGACCATGAAGGCTAGTGCCTATGAAATTTGAGATGCAATGACCGTGGAGGGAAATTTGTGGCTGTCTTGTTGTTGTCCTTGCCGAGGAGGACAAGGGGAACCATTAGGCATGGTTTAAGTTAGGTGTCTGTTGCGAGTTGAGAATGAACTTGATGTAAGGTGGCTGAAAAGTTTCGTGCCTCTAGAGTAAGAGGCTTTGTCGAGAAATGGCATTTTTTGAAGGGTCTCAATGAAATTGAAGCTAGACGAGTGAATTTGGCTAGAAGACTGCTATAAGGGTGGGGGTGTAACCATGTTAGCTTCTTTGGTATGGGGCCAAAGGCAAGAGTCATCATACAGGTGCGATGCAATAAGTGATTGCGCAGATGGTAATGAGCCGATCACTTGTGTCACGCATCGTAGGTGATGACGAGGGCCGATTAATGGTTCCGGGACCTTAAGCGCAATGGTAGGATCCTTGACTCACGGTAGGGTTTAATAGCCAAGGTAAGTCTAGCATAGGGCATAATTGTGAAAGTTGAATTGGGTGAAGTATTGAAGGGGGTTGCTCAGTGAAGAGTTCCCTGGTATGGGTATAAGACCCCTACTAGTGTATAATAACGGCTAGTAAGGAAGGCCAAAGTGTCTCTGTGTGTTTATGTGAAGAGCTCCTGGTTGGGAGAAGGTTGTGGCCCGAGCATGGTTAAGCTCGAGGTGAGATTGTAATGGTGCATGCATCGCCAAGCTCGAGGTGGACTCGAGTAGTGCACGTGTGGTTGAAATGAGATATAATCTGGCATGGTGTTGGGTATGTCGATTATGCATAATCATATCGATAAATGAGGGTCAGCTGGTCAAGGTAGAAGACCATGTATGAAATGGTCAAAGTTAGCTGGGTGGGCCAAATGGTTGCTTCCCATGTAGTGCTAGCATGGTTAGTTGATCGGTAATGAGAGGTTGCCATGAGGATCGACTCAAACTATGCATGTTTGTAATAAATGGCGGTGTGCCATAGTGGAATGGGTGTTAAAGTGTCTTGTGGACACTAGAAGAGACATTACGGCTGATGATCAGTGCTAAGGCGTTGCTGGTCGAACCAGCGTAAAATTGTAGCCATGTGTGATTGGTAGTGGGAAATGTTGTCGTGTGTGATCGGCGTAAAATCGTGGTAGACTGATTAGTGATGCAATGTTATTGCATGTTGGTTTTGGTTGAGGGAAAGAATGGGAAGTGAACTGCAAAGCGATGCTTCAAGGCAAAGAAAATCCATCAGGAGATGGATATCGTTGCAGTAAGAATGACCAATGACCAGTGGTGCAATTTGACAGGAGGCCAAAGCGGTATTCGGTTGATGAAAGCCCTCGAGAGGCAGAGGACCAAAAGCCTAAGCGAAGCCTTGAGGTGGGTATAACCCGAGGTAAAGGTGAGAAATGGATAGGCTATGAGATTCTCGAGCATGGGAATTTGTCATGTAGCCCGAGAATGTGATTATCTTGGACAAGAGATTAAAGCAAGTTGAATTTCGAGGATGAAATTCTTTAAGGAGGGTGGAATGTAATACTCGGTATTACGTGGTATTGAAAATAAATAATTTTCGATTATTTTGAAAGGATCTCGGGTGGTCCAGGAAGCCCAAGAGTCAATTTCAAGTAATTAATTAATAAAATTGCTGAATTGGCGGTAGGGAGTGCCTCGAGACTTGGATGTCCAAGGAAGAGGGCAAGGATTGATGAGCATCTCGAGGCGAGGTTTATGACGCTAGAAACAGTCAGATCGGGAATAATTTTTAGAATAAATTTTGTATAAGCCAGAGTGGGTGCCAATACCGAATGGTCGTAGGGGACCTCCGGGAAGCTGAGGGGACCCTAGGGGTGGTCCAGTTTTGCGACTAAGGCAACCCTGAAGTGTTTTTGGGTGGAATAACGGTCTCGTGCTGGTGCAGGGACGAAATTGGTATTTTCGAATAAAAGCTGATTATTAATTTTGAAAAAAAATTGAGATTTTGGGTGCCTTGGTGATATTATTTAAAACCATGGAAGGCCCAAGTGCAATATATAAAAATTCTCAAGTGAATTTATGAGAAATAAGGAAGGGCAAAGATGTAATATTATATATATATATATACGTGTGAGAGGAGGAAGCTTCCTTAAAGCTTCCTCACGAGTGCCCTTGATATTTTGAAATCAAATGCAGAGAGTGTGAGTGATGGCCGAGAGATCAGAGAGAGTTAAGAGCGCTCGCGACCAAGAGAGGCTAAGAGATCGAGGGCCCAGAGTAGAGAGCGGTCGAGGGAAAGAGAGAGATTGGGAGCGAGAGCTAATCGGCCATGGCAGCCGCTACCATGGTCAACAATGAAGCAGCCATGAGCGAAGGAAGGGCACCAGCAAGCACGCAGAGGCGCGCGAACGCTCACGTGAGGTGGCTAGCCAAGGCCTGGCAAAATTAGTGGTCAGCAGCGGCCTGAAGCAGCAACGGAGGGGCCATGGCCAACGCGAGGAGCATACTAGAAATTATTTGGGGGCTTGAGGAGCATATTGGAAATTATTTGGGGGCTTGAGAAGCATACTGGAAGCTCGAGAATGGGATTTCGGGCTTGAAATGGCAGTCAATGAGGCAACGTCGGCGTGGGCGATTGGTCGATTTTTCCTTCCATATTGAATGAGGTAATTAATTATTTCTTTTTGAATTAATTGCTTATCTAAGATGTTGTGGGATATTATAATGTGAAGAATTGGTCAGATTTATGCCATGGTTAGGGTTGTTTTTGTTGAGTTGTTGTCAGGTGATTTTGCAATGTAAGCAAAAGCGAAGACATTGGTTGATGTTGATATTATAAGGTTTTTGTATGATTGGTATCTAGGTTCGACCGGGAAGGCGGTGATCCTAGAAGAGCTCGGAGTTCGGGCTGGCATTCTTGCCGAGGCAAAGATGAGGCTTCAAGCCAAGTAAGGGATGGCCCCATGTGGAGGTGGCCTTGCAAGTTGGTAAATATGTTTGATAATGTTTTTATGAAGCATTTGCATGTAGTGGTTATCTTGCATGATGTGAGATCTAGTGGACCTATGGCTGCAGGATCATTATCGAGGATACATAGCATGCAACGGAAGCGGTTTTTTTAAAAAAAAAAACTTTCCTCGTATTGATTAGAATCTAGGAAACTTACTTTTTCTACGGATTACCGGACGGAATGAAGCGACAGGCGGAGGACGGGCGGGTGCTTCTTCTTGTGGTGGAGACGACGGCTGTCCTGCAATCCTTCGGCTCTTTCGCATCAGAACTTGAAGGCTCTCTTTCGATCTTCCGAGGTATGACTCGAAACTCGTGGCCTCTCTTTCGGTGAAGAAGAGTAAAATAAAATCTTGGATTAAAAACAACCAAAGAGAGAATATATATAGGGAGAACCCTAGGGTTAAAACTCTAGTGGGCCAAACCCTAGTGAGCCAAGTTCATTTAATTAATTTTCTAATTGGGTTAGCCCAATTAATTAATTAAAAGCTAATGAACTATTATTTTATTTTAGTCCAATTAATTTATGGACCATTCTGAATAAAATAATTCTCTCTTAATGTAATTCACCCAACAAGCCAAATGTATTAAATAATACATGAGTTATATCGAGCTACCCCGGGGACCAAAAGACAAATTATTCACGGCTACTAAAATGACCAAAATATCCCTGCTACCTAGTAGCTATATTTTGTCATTCTAAGTGTTCCAACTATCACCATATGGTAACACTAACCCCACGAATAATTCTGCATATGCAATGTCTTTGACCTACTAGTGTAATGACGAAAATACCCCTCTGCGTAACACCCATCATTTATAAAGGAATAATGTACTAACACCTCTCTAAATGATTTCTACCATCCTTAGATCACTAGTCCAATAATCCGTGACTACTCGAATGTACTTGCTTATCACTGGGAGCTACCCAGAAGCACACACTCTTAAGTCACGTTCCTAGGGCCCTGGATTATTTGATTATTCTTGGACAATCACAAGGGGGTGAATCACAGAAATTATCTTGTATCAGTCTGTCTTAGCTAATTAGAAACCATACTCCCAACTCAAAATGTTATTGATCTTTGATAGACCTCACCTACAGTGAATCTAAGAATATAGCTCTAAGTTCACTAGACCACCAACTAATACTCAAGTATTAGAGTACTCGTCCACGTAGTAGCAGTGATAGACTAGCTCCATGATAATTAGTACTTTGTCATTAGCTTCTATCATAGGTCCACTCTACGCATTCCAAATGCGCTTGTACAATTAGAGTAAACGGACTGTTTACTGGCTAAGGCAAGCCATCCTCCATTAGGATCTATTGCACAATGATCTTATCATGATAGAATGCCCAGTTCTATCAAAAGATCAAGAGTAATATTTTCTTGCTTATTAAGTACCCATGATTCATGCCTAACTGTGAAGAACGACCCATCACATGAATCACTTACTTAATAGCATGGACACTTTTCCAACAATAAAATGCAAATGATATATGTGCCATAAACTGACTAAAAGAAACATCATTGCCATAAATTAAACAAAACGTGTCTTTAGGGCATACATTTCCAACAATGGCCATATGGAGGACTAGTGTTGTGGGGGCTGATAGGTTGATGCCTCAAACCTTGGTGTGTTGTGAGAATGTCTGAGCTTAGCCTCATTTGCATGCATTCGGCATACATAAACATGGTTATATTCATATTTACATGCATTGCACCCTTACTGAGTCTTTATGACTCATGAGGTTTTACCTCATGTTGTAGATGATGCAAGACCATATGCAAGCAGGGATGGTGCCGGGAGACTATTGTGGCAACTAGCACCATTGCCCGAGATGTGTATTTTCCTGTATTTTCGTATATGTATTCATGTGCTTGAATGTAAGCATTATTGAGCACTAGAGGTATCTAGTTGTTGTAATCATAATGGTGTGTTTGATGATTGTGAGTCTGCGTGATGTATATGTGGCTTTAGTTGTTCAAGCTAAGTTCGGACCGAGTAAAGATCAGCGAGGTATGTTCTCATAAATCCCCCATACTTGGCGAAGTGTTTGTTATGCTAGCTTTGTGCCTGGGTTACCTCTAGCTTGCTATGAGGCGAGCTGAAGAAAGGTGAAACTCACTCGAGTTTTGGGTCTCGGTCCGCTGAGTTTTTCTTGTTTAAGTTGGGACCGATTCCTGAGTGGAGCGAAGGGAAAGACGAAGTTTAATTCCCACCTAGGGCATTTCCTATTGAAACATAGTCCAACCCTTCAGTTGTGGTTGTCGGGTGAGTAATCCGGTCGATTATTTACCGGTGACGCCTGTAAATGGGAGCGGGTCATTACACTTAGGCCAAGAGTTAAGGCAAACCATATTGGTCGGGGCACGCCAGGTCAAATAAATCATTGACCTTAAAGTGAGTTTTGAGGAGTGAAATAATATTTCTTACCGAGGATACTTTGGAGACTCCATGATTTTGAGAAAGTTTCTTGGGAAAATAGATTCTAAGTGAGTTAGGATGGAAATTTCGAGGACGAAATTCTTTTAAGGGGGGGAGGATGTAATACCCTGGAACTTGATATGGAAATTATAGTAGCAAAATAAATGGTATTTTGGTTTTAGGGCATTAACTTAATAAGGAAAAGGAAAAAATCGGACCTAAGTGCAAATGTCACAACTTGTAAAAGAGTTAGTTTTTTCCAACTAAAGGGAATGATTGCAATGATGATTCCTTATCCTAGAAGACAGACTTGGAGAAATAGGATTGGATTTGGGAACTTTACCCTAAAGTCTTATGAAGGAATGATTGTAATAATGAATTTTACTCCAAAATTCTTAAGGTGGCTTAGCTTGGAAGAATAAGATTGGCTTGGAAAGGAAGAGATAATGGCCATAATGGGTTCTTATCTTAGAAGTCACGTGAAGGTGAGATTTGGAGGCTCGGGATTGGAAAGAAATGGAAGCTTGAATTGGAAGATAAAATCAAAGGAAAAATTCAAGGGTTGTAATGATGGCTTGGGAAGAAAAATAGGGTGACTTAAAGGCTAAGGGATGTCTTGAGATTTGGGGACTTGAGAGACTATATAAAGAGAAGGAGGAGAGACCCACGTGAAGCTAAAATATAGCAAGAGAACAAGTGCAACAAAGAGGAGAAAGAAATCAAAGAAAGCAAAGAAGAGGAAGGGTAAAGACACCTCTTCAGAAATTAGCAAAAAAAGCGGGAAATTCGAAGAGGTAAGTCAATTCTAGAGCACGAAAAAGGGAGTCCGTAGGTTCAAACGGAGAATGAATCGAAGCAAAAATGAGCAAGTTATAGCATTTTTAATTTTAGGTTGTAGAATCTATAACAGGGAAGGAGGCGGCTCGTGGTCACCCTTCCAGGGGCGCGTGAGGGTGCATCCGGCCTCCGTTTGACCTAAACTTTTCACCATAATTCTCATATTTTAATTATCTACAACCCCATGTAAAAATATTTAAGGTCTGGTTCACTGAAATGCGTGATTTCTGCAGAAATATCCCCTAGTGCTCGAAATCAGGCTGTGAACAGTGTTATCGAAGGGGAAACGATCAAGGTGAGTGGTTATTATGCATGCTCCTTGATTCTTATTGATCACTCTTGGTTTTCACTTGTGGATGGTTGTTGCTTATGTCTTATGTTCCCTTTATTTCGAGCATATCCTTTCTACTTTGTTGCATCGAGTTTGACCGTGACAGCTTTTGTGCGTGCCTTGTGATCATATTCCCTCTACTTTGTCATACATCTTGTCATTTGATGACTGTGGCTAGTTGGTGGCTTATCGTGTGTGAACTACCACAGGGGCATGTGTAAGGGGGCTGACCACGTAGGCCTGTGTAAGAGGGCTACCTCGAGCTTGTGTAAGGGGGTAAGGGGTTCATACATGGCAAGTAAGGAGGATATCTTATGCCTGTGTAAGGGGGCTGAGAGGTTACATCTCATGTTATATTGCTTTTGAGCAAATCTTACCTATTTTATACGCATCTCAGTATTTGTATTTGTTGCTATTTGTTGGGATATCTCAGGGGATCTCGTACTCTTGCGGTGAGCTGTGATCTTGGGAGATTTGGTTCTTATTTCTGCATGTCTCTTGGAAAAGCTACATATTGCTCTTGCATGCATAATTTTTTCTTGTACCACTCACTTAGATGTAATTATCTAACTCGGGTGTTTCATACCCCTGGAATATTCAACATCCCAAGTATATCAGACGTGTCAAGTGATCCAGGTTCCAGTTTTAGCAAGGGTAGAGAGGCGGTGTTGGAATAGCTTTGGGTTTTGCAGCCAGCTTTGGCTTTATTTCATTATGTACCATTATAAACCACAATGATGTATTGTAATAGCAGCTAGGGTACTCAAGGTTGTAAGAGGTGTGTGTGTGTAAGTGTCCTATCGTTGTTGTACCTATAGTGATGTCTTGTGTTTTTTTTTTTTTTGAGTATTGAAAGTCATATGCATTTCTTACGCTCGTAAAGGAAATCTAGTGGAAACCCCTTTATTAAGCTTTGATTAAGCTTACAAGTCCGATCCAACGCTTCCGTTGATTAAGGGTTTCCAATAATGCCCATAGGGTGATGTCTTCTTAAATTTCATGTTGTTATGTATTTGAAAAGGCGTGGCGTTACAATCTAATTCTTAGTTCAACCATTAAAATTGACATGTGTGGCCATATGATTGGGAAGGAAAGGGTATGGACATAAGTATTTGTGTATCGGAGTTAGCTCTATGAACTATAACATGGTATTGCATGAATGTGGGAACATGTGGTTATTATATGGGGTATTTGGGGAATACTTAAACATAACCACAATGAGCAGTAGCTTGGAAAGATTATTATGTGCATGTGATTATGTATGTTCCATATTGTGTTTATCCCATAGTAGTTGATGTTGTTTTTAGGTTACTATCTTGTGTGGCGGACTAGGTCCGCGGGATATCCCTAAATTATTTAGCCCAACCATGATGCTTTCCTAGTGTATCTAGTGCATGGAGAGAATTGGTTCATGATGCTTGCGCAATGTATGCTGGTGTATGTGGGGTGTTAACCCCTGATGCTTACCTAGTGATATCTAGTGCATGTGAGAGCACTGCTATGATGGGGCCACTACATACTGGGCGTGTGGTATCATAGGCGTGTATTAGTGCCACAAAGTTGAAAGAGGTCTAAGAGTGTTGTTATGATGGGGCCACTACAGACTGGGCATGTGGTATCATGGGCATGCACTAGTGCCATTGAGTTGAGGGCGATCTAAGAGCACTGCTATGGTAGGGCCACTGCATACGGGGCATGTGGTATCATAGGCGGGTGCTAATGCCACAAAGTTGAAAGCAGTTTGAGAGCAGTACTATGATGGGGCCACTACATATTGGGCGTGTGGTATCATAGGCGGGTGCTAGTGTCACAGAGTGGATTGGATTTATAGGCCCAAAGATGGTTGTCTTGTGACATGAATGTATAATACCGCAAGATAATGGATGTAGTGCTTAGAGCATTAGATGGGTTCTAGAGACTATATAGTAGCAAGGCTACCAGAGTGTGCCTTATCCATGTGATGGTAGGAGTTTGTTATTTGTGTAGGTTGTATTGATTTTGGTTATGACTATGCCATTGTCCTACCATATATTGTTTGTTATTGCTTATTGAGTCTCTATTTCGATATATGTCAAGCTCGATTTCGTTGTATTATACTTACTGGGCCTTGCAGCTCATTCTTTCTCTTCACATCATTCCAGGTGCAGGTAAAGCGAAGGATGATAGGAGTCCTAGTAGGGTATGATCTGTTGGGTTAGATGAAAGTAAAGCAAGATCGCTACGGGGCAAGCAGCGTAGTTCAAAAAATTTTAAACCTTACCTCGATCCCGACGATTGGATCAACGTTGAAATCAAATTATTCACAAACAAATAAATAAATCTAACCTTTAGATTATCGAGTCGTTCAAGGATTCAAGCCGTCCAATCGTCCGGCCTCTAACTCGTGATACGCGGCACGCATCTGTTGGCAAGGAGAGTGGAATAAGAGTGCTAGCTTCTTCTCCTTTACGCGGCTTGTGTATGGATGGAAAAAGAACGCCCTCGTTTCGTATTGATGCCAAAAGAAACGAGGAAGAGTGAATGGCAATACGTTTTTCAACTCTTGAAAAACAACACTAAAACTCATTTCACTTTTGGGCAACTCATAAAGGGATATTTATAGAGAAATATCCTAGGGTTTCTAAAACCCTAATGGATTGGGCTAGCCCATTAATTCTAATTTAATTAGAATCTTAAGTGAGCTTATTCTAGTCCAACTAGAAATATAATTAAATGAACCACATCCAATTATAGGTCTAATAAAATATTGTGGCCCAAATCTAATTCAAGCACAAATATATTTTATTTAATATTTGGCTCAAATCTAATTTGGTCCAAATATAATATTTAATATTTGGTCCAAATCCAATTTAGTCCAAATATAATATTTAATTTAATATTTGGCCCAAATCTAATTTAGTCCAAATATTAACTTAAGCCCAAATATATTTTATTTCCTATTTGCCACTCCAACAAATAAAAAATTATTAAATTAGAAACTCATTCCTAATTTAATCAATTGCCATTTTAGGAAACTCTTTCCATTATGATGACTCCTCGTCATATCGACGTCATTACGTCTATTTGTTTTTTTCCATGAGAACCTACGACGGCACAACTTCTTTCCAAAGTGTCCCACTTAACCATACGTCCATTCTCCTGGTTTAAGCCAGGGACCGTGCCTATTGCGTATGACTGATTAGGCTTCCGAATATGTTGGCAATGTGTCGGTACAAACACATAAGACAAGATTGGCCTCTAGCAAGGCATCATGCCTACCTAATTATTCAGAAGGATTCATAATCCGCAAATAACCTTTCACGAGTATGGTTACCGTGTAATTCGATCCTCTCATCAATGTATCTTATGTGATCACATAAGTTTTTCTTCGGTCATTCGGATATCTTCACTTAATAGAAAGTGAATCAATAACTCCTCATTGATCTCTTTCACCATTCCCATGGATTTAAAGTGAATATCCACCGAAGGCGCCTTAGATACATCATCCTCTATCAAGGGATAGACGAGACCCATCTTGGTTATACACCCATCTCCATAAGCCTCACGATATACCCAACGATTGCCCACGTGTAGCCTTTGTCTAGGCCTATCAAAACGATGTCAAAACATACTGGTCTTCTTATGAGATGACTGTGACAACCTCAGGTCCAAAGATTAGTTACACCCATCTCGTATGAGAATACCATCAACATATAATCAAAATGAATTCTAATGGCGAATCATGTCCAGTGACACGTTCTCCAACATTGGTCACCTATGTACTTGTCTAGGCATCCCCATGCCTATAGGTGTGAGACCCCCATTGCTATCACATAGAAAAAACATAGCACATACAAGTCTTACCACAATTGTCAATGTTCATTCTTGACATTGCTACGACTTGGCACATTTAATGATGTATAGAAACTGTGATGCATCATCTCATATCTTTATAGATTAATCACAGTATATATCATATGGACTTTTATCTAGTTTCTTTCGGTTATTACAATAATAACAAAAAACTAATAGAATGACTTCTTAGTTTCTTCTTATTCAAACAAGAAACTAAGGAATTTGAACAACTCCTTATTCAAATAATAAACATGATTACAATTGTTAATGTACAACATGCCTAATATGATTGGGTCTAGAGCACCTACACTAACATTAGATGTGTACAAAGTTTACCTAAATAAAAGGTCTTGGGGGTATTTGTTAGTTGGTTGGTTTGTACTATGTTATTAGTTGTATTTTATTATTAGGGTTTGTTGTATTCCCCTTTGGGATAACTTAATGGAATGTAAATGATAATAACTATTTTGTTCTGTATAAAGAAAAAAAATGGTGGAATCATTGCTATTTGTTGTATGGTATAAATGATCTTGATCGATTTACACTTTATTCCCATCTTGTATTGGACCTCTGAGTCATTACATTTCTCATGGAATATCCGCTATAACATAAACAAATATTCTTAAATTCTTATTACTTAATGAAAAAATAGATGATATATGAGACTTTAAGTATGTTAGAATAAGTATTGATGGAAAATTGAAAGAAATAATAGAAGTTTGAACATGTGTTAATTGAGTATTCCCTATAGAAACCTAGCTTAACCTTCAATTTAAGACATTATTCAAGTATTACAGTGGATTACTTGAGTAATTTCATTAAGAAACTGAGATTATAAAGCATTAGGAAGAAGTCAATCAAGTAATGTTGAACATTACTCGAGTATCTTGCAAAGAAACTAAGGACTTCAAAATATTAATGTTGTACAATACTTGAGTAACCTACAGAGAAATTGAGGGTTTCAAAATATTAATCGAGTAATGTAAAATGTTATACAATACTTGAGGAACTTGTAAAGAAACCGAGAGATTCAAAATCTTACTCAAGTACCATGTCTATATTACTCGAGTAAGTTGGAAAGATTCAAAATATGTTTAAAATCTTACTTAAATAATCCTGATACATTGCTCAAGTAACCTTAGCTTCAAACTTAAAATTCAAATTTTGTTCAGAACAATACTCAAGTAACCCTCTTACATTACTCGAGTAAAATGGCCCATGAAATTTAAAATTCAAAGTTGCTAACCATTGGACCAACATTAATGTTATCTAAAAGTGCATTTAATGCCACCTAGACAATAACAAATACTCCAAAACATTTTTATACATGATTTTACATGGAAATATACCTGTTTCACCTTTGATTTACTGATCTAACCTAATTTGTGTTACATAAATAGAATGTATATGTCGATAGTTGTAGAAAAGTACTATGTGCTGACTGTCTTCACTTTAAACACAAGCTAAGTCTTAAATATAAAGGGTGAAGCTCAAAATGCAAGTAGTTGAATTGAAAAAAATAAAATAGAAAGAAAACAAAAAGAGCAAGAGCTTCAATACCTAAAGCATTCTCTATAAAAAAAAAAAGAAAACACAGAGTTGTTTGTCTTCATCTTCCTCGTCCTAACCTTTATTTGTCCTAGTGTGTTTCTCAACAATGTTGTATTTCATTTACCTTTAAGAGAACACCTAGAGTTAAGAGATCCATCTCAAAACCATTCTTTTCTATACTATGAGATTTGTGCAAGGGTTATTGCTTCAATTGAGGTATAAAAAGCATTATAAGGGTAATTGCTTGATCCCTCAAAAAAGCACAATGTGGTTATATCTAAGCCAGTCAAAGGCTACCATAGTAAAAAATGATAGTGCTCACCTTTTATAAAAAGGCACTCGATAGTAAGTTTTGAAAATCCTTGACAGGAAGTCAAGGTAATGGACTTAGGTAATTAGTGTCGAACCACTATAAATCATTATGTACTATTTATCGTCTTTCACCCTCTTGAATTTATTTATCTATTTATTGTCTAGTTCATTTATTGTTGTTTGCTTTTAAAAGTTAAATTTTTAGGTGAGTTTAATTCACCCCCTCTTAAACTAACAAGTTTTTCAATGGGTGTCAGGGTATTAATGTTTGGGAGTAAAATCGAACTCCTTTCCATCATGTTATTACTCTAACTTCTAATAGAATTAGAAAATAAATTATAAATTTTTAAGTAGAATTTTATATATGTGCAACACATCATTTAGCTTTGGACTTAATATTACATTGAGTTAAAAACTACCATAAATATATGATCTACCTACCATAATATCTATAAAAAAATATTTATAAAAAAAACAAAACACTATCAAAATATCTTATCTTTACAAGAATAAGTAATTGCTAAGTTCTTTTTCTCTTTTTTTCATAAATGATACATCATAAACTTATGCTAAACAACATACAATTTACATCATCATAATTGAAGTCTTTGTTCCTAACCCAATAATCAATCAAAACTTTTAGAGCTTACATGGGTGAACATTTTTGTACCTTGCTTTTCAAGGAATTTTACATCCTATATAACTCACATTGGATGAACATAATGTGATGCCATCCATGGTTGGACAATGTGTTAGTGGTCCTTTAGTAGAAGACAAGAAAGGTTTGGGTGGGATATGTAATGAATGTAGGCTTCCTTCCAGCATTTCCAACACTTTCGTCATTGATAGACGGCTCAAGGGATCGGTTTGTATGCACCGCAAGCTAACTATGATCATCATTTTTGCTTTTTCATTTTCTTCTTTGCTTGTAATACAATGAAGCCCAATTTCTTATTCCTCCTCAAGACGTTTGTATATCCAATCTGGAAAATACATCTCACTGCTACAATCAAAGGTTGAATCATTAGAATCTTCTTTCCCCACAACCATGTCCAAAATCATCATCCCGTAGCTATAAACATCTGCTTTATAAGAGACCCCTCTGTGGTTTCTTGAAAATAGCTCAGGCACAATATATCCAATTGTCCCTCTTGTTCCGAACAATGATACAATACTTTCCATATGAAGACATTATTTAGCAAGTCCGAAATCAGCTATTTTGGGACAAAAATTTTCATCTAGTAGAGTATTATGAGGCTTTATATCAAAGTGCAAAATCCTTGTCTTACAACCCAAATGGAGGTACTCTAACACTTTAGCAATACCAACAAAAATCTTATATAATTCTTCCAATCCCAATTCATGATCTTTTGGTGTCTTTTTATCATATATAAATTTATCTAGAGATCCATTAACCATGAACTCCTAAATAAGAGCCATTTTCCCACTCTCATAACAAAAACCCAATAAACTTATAGTATTAACGTGAGATATCCGACTTGTACTCACAACCTCATTAATAAATTGATCTCCATCACCTTTTGATTCCTTCAAAAGTTTCACTACCACGAGGTGCCCATCATGTAACTTTCCTTTATAAACACCACCAAAGCCTCATTCACCAAGTTTATTTTTGAAATAGTTGGTGATTTTCTTAATCTCCAAGTAGCTATATCTTTTAGGGATAAGAGAACCAAAGCTCTTTAGAAAAGCCTCAACATTTTGATCATATATTTTCCCAAGATTTGCGAAACAAAGAATTTTTTTTAACAAGTGTTTCCATTCGGTATAGTAGAACAAGAATATCATGGCCATTAATGCAGTAGTTCCAATACCTGTAATCAAGTGTTCAAGATGAAATAACAAGCAGAAAGTATCATATATATAAAATTTCAAATTTATATAGGTTATCCATGCTACTTTTGAGTAAAACATATATTCACTTACACCAATACATAAAACTAATATTTAAATTGGCTCGAAAAGGTCAGTTATGTTAGTTAATTAGTTTAATAAAAATTAATTTCATCAAGTTAGTTGAGTAAAACTCCTTTTTACTTATCCTCAAGAGTGGCTATTTATGGTCGTGACTAACACTATAACAATAATTTGACTGAGATTGGGACTCCTAATTTGACCGTGATTATAATTTCAAATTTGACTGTGATTATGATATTATCAAATTTGATTTTATGTGAGATTTATCTCATTTAGAGGAATATTCTGATGAATCATCTTCTGATCAGGATATAGTTTCTTGTGTACATCTATAGATGATTTTAAGTCTATAAATAGGTGCCCAATGCTCTAGAATTAGTTGCAGTAATATCATTTTTGTTGTAACAATTATTTGCTTAGTGATATTTTAAGTGCAACTATATCACTTTTGTATTATCAATATTTGGTTAGTGATATTTGGTTCTTTCTGCCCGTGGTTTTTCTCAATTTGGGTTTTCCATATAAATTATGTGTTCGTGTGTAATTGAATGGTTTGATTGTGGTTTGTTGTCGATCTAATTTCATAACAATGAACAACATTAAAGGATTGAGCTCTCATAATGTCACCATTTCAACACAAAGGAATAAATGGAGCATTGGTGTTCACTAATTTCCTTTGGTCATAATTAAGGTTAAGTTTAAGGGGAAATGTTGGAAAATTAAATTTAACTATGAGTTAAAAGGGTTAAACACGTGTGACTTTAGATGCATCGAATGTAAAGTAAGGAGTCATATATGGTTTTGAAAAATTCTTAGATATTTGTGAATAGTGTTTTATAATATCTAATTGTGTTTACTTCAAAGCAAAGTTTGTGTATGTGAGAGTCCATAAGTACCTTGCTAAGTAGTCTTGTTTAGTAAAACAAAGTAATGTTTGGTTTGCAATAAAATCTATATTTTCGTATTGCTTGACCTTGTAAGTCTTTAGTAGTGTCTTGATGATAATATTATTATATTATTTTTCAACTATTACCATTCAGTATCAACATAATCACACATAATACGATTGTGAGTTTGAGGAAAGGATTGAAACTTGTACTCCAACATTACAAGCAATTCAGTATACTGCAAGACATTTTATAGAAGAAAATGATTATAGTTAAAGATTTGGGTTTATTTTTCAAAGAAAGAGAGTCGTGTTAGTTCTATGTAATGGAAAATATATCTCAAGAGGGGGGTGAATTGGGATTTAGGTGATTTTAGAGAAACTTGAAAAGTTTTAGCTAAGCAGGATACCAAGTTTCGAAACCTGAAGAAGTATGTTTCGAAACTAACCTCTTTGTTAAGTATGTTTCGAAACACAGGTGAATATGTTTCGAAATTTTACTTACTAAAAGGTGTGTTTCGAAACCAACTGTAGTATGTTTCAAAACCTTGTTCTCTGTTTTTCTTATTTTGAAACTTCTTTTACTTTTGAAAAACAATTCTTTTGACTACACAGATAGCACCAATAAATCAGTAAAATGATCAAGATACGAGCACACGAGATTTATAGTGGTTTGGCACCTGCCTACTCCACTACCTTCAAGCTTACCCACTTGAAGGATTTTCAACCACAATCACTTTTCACTTAGTGATCAACACGCCAAGGGTTTTACCACGGTTCATCCTAAAACCTTACAAGGTGAGTTTTTATGGCTTAACTCAAACCTTTACCACAATGAGCTTTTTTGGGATAAACTCAAACCTTATAACTTGTGAGTTTTAGGCTCAACTCAAACTTTACACTTTAAACGAGATAAATAAGGTTTACCTCTTACAGCCCAATGGATTTTCGTAATGAAAAACGACCAAAACACGGCTGTTACAAACCTCTTTGGTTTTAAAGTTGGAGAGTAACGATGAAAGAATGCTTTAGCTTGCTTCTCCTTTTTCACTTCACACAGCACACTTGAAGATGGATACAAAGGATTTTCGTTGAAACCCTTCTCAACTGTTTTCGTTCACATGTGCTTATGAGTGTAACTTGTGTCTCTTTTGAATATAGATAGATAAGTGCTGGCTCTTTCTTATCTTGAGTATTGTTGTACCACCTTTCATCTTTAAAGACCTGCTATATATATATATATGTTGAGAAACAACGTTCTGACTTAAAATAGCCATTACAGACAAATTCAAGAAAGTAGGTTTTGAAACATACATACTGTATTTCGAAACATCATAGAACTAGATCAAGGTTTCGAAACATGATTCTCAAGTTTTGAAACATCACAGCTTCCAGCTGGACAAAGCACTTAGAGACACAGACAAGTGGGAGACAAGATTCTTAAGGTATCTCATGGTCATTAGAATATAAAATAGGTCTCCACTCAACTATTTAATAAATCAATTTACAGGGCATGGAGAAATCATTTTAAAATGAATTTAAAGCCTTTTTTACTAAATAAGTATTCAGCTCCCATGCTGCCTTGTTTTGAAAATATTATACTGACACACAAGCAGAGGTTTCGAAACATAGATGAGAGGTTTCAAAACATTCTTAAAAAAAAATTTCTTTCAAAACATTAAGTAACTTATAAACGATTGAATGTTCTGCAGGCAGAGACTTAGGTTTCGAAACATGATAGGGTAGGTTTTGAAACATGCTTCTTAACTTCAGTAAAGGTTTCGAAACATGATATGCAGATTTAGCAAACAATGAAACCTATAAGAACAGTGTTTTGAAACATGGACACTTGGTTTCGAAACATCATACAAGCATTTGGATTCTTTCAAACATACAAGCTTTCACGCCTAAAAAACTCTTTATGCATTGTTTCGAAATATGACAACCTATTTCGAAATATGATTCTCTTCAAAGACAAATTTCACAACAAACACTTTTTCTCATATACCAAAAAATATGATACAACAAGTCGGATGCCAAGGTTGTTAAAATAGAGATTTTAAGTGAAATCATAAGAGCGTTCATAAAATCTTATTGTAAAATCAAATCGTAAAATCATAAGATTTTATGTATAATTAAAAATACCCTTTAATTTATGTAAATATATATTTATAATGACATATTCTTTATTATAAATGAAATATATGTACCTATTTCAAAATTATTTCATCATCAATTTCAAAAAAACTAAATAATATGAAATTTCTAAATATTAAGTTCATTATTTATTATCAATTCATCATTCATCCATCCTTAATCAAAATTCCAAACAACAAACATTATCATCATCAGCAACAAATATTGTTAAATATAAATAAAAATACCAATTCATCATTCATCCATCCTTAATCAAAATTCCAAACAACAAACATTATCATCATCAACAACAAATATTGTTAAATATAAATAAAAATACAAAGTCATAAAAAAAAACAAATATTGTAAAACTTCTACATTATATCATTACACTAATTAAGTTGCCAATACTAAAGAGGTATATTTGTTTCTTGTTAATCATCAATCTTAATATAAAATTAGACTCACCCATAATCTAATTGTGGCATATTTAAGATTAATTCTTTGAATCTGCACCTATTTGTACATGTAGATAACATCACAAATAAAAATGTACAAATACATATATATATGGTACACTCATAAAGTCGGACTAGTAAACTCATAAACTTGGACTCGGTAAACTCATAAACTTGAACTGGTAAACTCATGAATCAAGTTTGATTCAATAAAAGCCCAATCATACAAGTAAGTTGACTCGTTTTATGTCTCATGATATGTAAACTCGTAAAATCGTACGAGTTTACTCATGATTTTAGCCTTTAAGAATTCCAAGGCTCTTGGTAACAAGGAAAAGTGTCCATGTGGTTAAATCTTTGATGTTCAATAAAAGAGATGAATGAACATTAAAAATTCAATAAATTTTATGAAACACGTGTAATTCATCACCATGTAATTATTTCGTGGTCTCCATAACAAAATTGTAATATCTAAATTTTTTTTTAAAAAAATTATAAAGAAATAGGAAATTCAAATAAATAAGGATAAAGGGTTTATTAATAATCTTGTCAAAGACTATAACAAGTGTACTTTGATAATTTTCCAAAAATTAAAACCTAAATAAGGACATTTTGAAAAAAAATTTGAGAGTATAAATGCAAGACTTATAAGAAAATAGGGTTGTAGTGTGATATTTCAAAGATTACTAGGGTACGAGTGTACTTAGAACTCTGCGAGATGAAATTAAGAACCAAACTTAAAAGGGGGCCTAGTGACACTCTTTGAATTTCAACCACAAACCAATAAAGACCTATATGAAAGAAGGAATAAAGATAAGGGGTTTAAGCGTAATCTTAAAAAATTTCTAATATAGCAAAAGTATAACCCAACTCTGAGCATGGAGCACGAGACAAGGTGGGTGTTGGGGTATTAAAGTTAAGGAGTAAAACCCAACTCCTTCCCACCATGTTGTCCTTCCAATTCTTAAGAGAATTATAAAATAAATTATCTAAGTAGAGTTTTATATACACGAAGCACATCATTTAACCTTGGACTTAATATTACACTGCATTAAAAAGCTATCATAATATCTATCAAAAAATATTTATAAAAACACAACTACCTCAATATATCATCTTTATAAGAATAAGCAGTTGCTAAGTTCTTTTTTCTTTTTTCATAGATGATCATCAACATATAATTTACATTATTTGCTTAAGTTACAAATCATTGTAATAATTGAAGTTTCTATTACTAACCCAGTAATCAATAAAAACTTCTAAAACTTACATGGGTGAATATTTTTATACCTTTCTTTTCAAGGAATTCGGCATCCTCAACTCATATTGGATGAACAAAATGTGATGCCATCTGTGGTTGGACAATGTGTAATTACCGGTCCATTAATAGAAAACAAAAGAGGTTTGGGTGGGACATGTAATGAATGTAGACTTCCTTCCAACATTTCCAACACTTTTGTCATTGATGGACGATTTGAGGGATCGGTTTGTATGCACCACAAGCTAACTATTATCATCTTTCTTGCTTTTTCATTTTCTTCTTCACTTGTAATACAATGAAGCCCAATTTCTTGTTCCTTTTCAAGATGTTTGTATATCCAATTTGGAAAATACATATCACTACTACAATCAACGACTGAATCATTCCAGTTTTCTCTCCCCACAACCATATCCAAAATCATCATCCCATAGCTATAAACATCTACTTTATAAGAAATTCCGCCGTAGTGTCTTGAAAATAGCTCAGGGGCAATATATCCAATCGTCCCTCTTGTTCCAAACAATGAAATAATACTTTGCTTGGGAAGACATTGTTTAGCAAGTCCGAAATCAGATATTTTGGGACAAAAATTTTCGTCTAGAAGAATATTGTGAGGCTTTATATCAAAGTGCAAAATCCTTGTCTTACAACCTAAATGGAGGTACTCTAACCCTTTAGCAACACCAACAACAATCTTATATAATTGTTCCAAACCCAATTCATGTTCTTTTGGCATATTTTTATCGTATATAAATTTGTCGAGAGATCCATTAGCCATGAACTCAAAAATTAGAGCCCTTTTCCCACTCTCATAACAGAAACCCAATAGACTCACAATATTAACATGAGATGTCCGACTTATACTTGCAACCTCATTAATAAATTGTTCTCCTTCACCTTTTGATTCCTTCAAAAGTTTCACTGCCACAAAGTGCCCATCATGTAACTTTCCTTTATAAACACCACCAAAGCCTCCTTCACCAAGTTTATTTTTGAAAGAGTTGGTGATTTTCTTAATCTCCAAGTAGCTATATTTTTTAGGGACAAGAGAACCAAAGCTCTTTAGAAAAGTCTCAACATTTTGATCATATATTTTCCCAAGATTTGCAAAACAGAGAATTTTTTTTAACAAATGTTTCCATTCGGTATAGTAGAAGGAGAATATTATGGCCACTAATGCAATAGTTCCAATACCTGTACCTGTAATCAAGCGTTCAAGATGAAATAGCAAGCAGAAAATATCAGAAATATAAAATTTCAAATTTATATAGGGTGTACATGCATGCAACTTTTGAGTAAAGCATATATCCACCTACACCAATACATAGAAATAACATTTAAATTGACTTTAGGTTCGGTTTGTAGCTTGCTAGTTTTGATTTTTGATTTTTTATTTTTTATACTCATTGTTTTGAAAACAAAAACAAAATGAGTTTAATTGTTTGTTTTCATTTATAATATATTAAAACTTTTTACCATTTATTTTTGTTTCAAACAATGTAAAGAAGTAATAGAAAAATTCAAACAATGTAAAGAGGAAATTGTTTGTTGCCTTTTCAAGTTCAAGATATTTAAAGACTAAACTCCAAAAATATACTATTATATTAATAGATATAATTTCTTCCTTTTTTATGTATGGATAATGAATCCAATGGGTAAGAGGGAATACCCTATTGTTCAAATTATGGTAGCTCATAAGTGCTAGAGGTTTTATCCTCTTAAGGTCTTTTTGTTGTACATTTTAAATTTTGAGGAATGAATTTTGATTTTTTTTTATTTGATCAATTATAGATTTTTTAAACATTTTATAAGCTATTGAAAACAAAGCTAAGAATCCCAACTTTTAAGAAAAATTGTTGAAAATTCTTATAAGATGGGGTAACTTATAAGTCTCTCCAACTTTGTTAACTAAATAATACAACAATTTAACTGAGTTTATAATCTTTCCTAGCAAAAAATAAGCTAAGCCATATAGAAGCAGCGCAGAAACAGAATGATTACTCGGATGACTAAGACTGTGGATGGAAAGCTTTAAAAATGGAAAATCAAAAGTGGTTTGGGAACAGACAAGTCAGTTTAGAAGGTTCTTACCTGTAAGGATGATGATCAGTTTGACGTTTGCCCCTCCTGCAATAAACAGCAGGTTAATGAATGAAATTGAATTTCACATTCTAAAACCTCGAAAATAGAATGGATAAGTTCTGTCTATGAACGACAGCAGCTTGATACCATGAAATTTGATGTTTAGATGCGGCAAAGGATACCTGTTTTGGCCGTGCAGTGAAATTTTTGGTTGATCTCCTGACATTGGCCTCCTCTCCGGTGACATTTTAGGCAATCCTCGGACGCTTGCAATTCGATGTAATAGCTAGCAGTCAGTAGTTCGAATAGGTTGCCAACATCGACAGGTTCAAATTCGTCCGAACTTAAAGGCAGCTGAATCAGGGAGCAGCCATGAAAAAGTTGAGCTTGAGAATAAGAAACATTATCAGGCTGTGGTGGATACTTGTAGTAGTAAATATAGTTATGATCATCGCAGCCTGTGTAGTTGAAATAGAGATTATCGGTGGGAGAGCTAGATGCAAAGGAGCTTCTGTTGCATTGGAAGAGGGTGAGATTGTGAGGGATGGAGAATGAAAGAGAAGCAGAGTTGGGTAAAGTCAAATTCCTCAAGGCACTGCAATTTCTGGTATCTAAATCAGCTTTGAAGCTTGTGTCATTGAGTTTAATCCTGCTCCTACCGTTGGAATGGGATGAGATTTCAGTTACGTTTCTGAGATAAAAGTGTTCACTTGGATCAAAGATATATACGTCAGGAAGCTGATCGTCTCCATTGCAGAACACCGTGTAGAGGCCACACTGGGAATAGATCTCAGTAGTCAACGGAAAATACAGAGGTCCGAATTTTCCACAGCCAAAGGAGTTGGGGCAGCTGATCTTGATGTTGCCGTTGCTATATCCTTGTGCAGAAACACAGAAAGAATACAAGCCCAAACAAAGAAAGAATAATGATGGAACAGCCATCTGGATTTTCTGGATGACCAAGCAGCTAAGCAAAGAAAATGATAACAAAGAGGAGGAGAACAAGAACCTGTTAATCATTCTCCTAATGAGATTAACCTGTTCAAACACGGCTGTTGACTCCATAGACTTTGTTATATGTTGCACAGACTGTAACGCGTCCAATAATTTTCCAATCCCAAACCGAACGGCAAGGTCTCCTAATTTTCCAACTCATGTCCAATCCTTATTAATTTTATATTGAAAATTTTAATTTTATATTAATTATTATATAATATGGTGATAAATTATTTATAATTTAGAGCTCTATTCAAGTGTGGTTATATAACATCCCCTTTCACACGTAAGATTACACATCATCATGCTCTGAAAATTTATAATTATTAATTATACATAAAGAGCATTGAAAATTTGTTATTTTAAAATATTCAGAAACTCGTAGTGCAACTTGTATTTGTGATATTATTTATATTAGAATCAGATTCATCTTATATTTGTGATATTGTTCATATTCAGAAACTGTTGTGGTTGCACGTTGCACAGCCCCCAACCCTTTGTCTTCCAAGCTGGCTTGGCTGGTTCACCAAGAAATTTAGATTATTTAAGAATAAATATTTTATTAAAAAAATAAAATTTTAAAAAAATTGATATTTAAATAGTTTGAAAAAGAGACCAAATTAACCATAGGGAGTGCCTTAGAGTCGAAATACTTAAAGAAAATGATATGGTATTAACGAACGTTTCAAGGCATGATTTATGACATCGAAAGAAATTGGATCAGACTCAGTTTTTACTACAACTAAAATGTAGCTATGATTTAGACTGAAAAATCAAATGATTGTATGAGACTTTCGAGAAATAAACGAAACTTTGAAAAGGCTTCGATTTTTTGTAAGGATCGACCTTAAGGTAGTTTCAGGATGAATCAATAGCCCGGTGATGACACTAGAGCGAAATCATCCTTATCAAGTAATCTTGGATTATTAATTTTACATTTTAAATATTGAAATACAAATTAATTTGATGTTTAAGAGTATAATTGTATTAAGGGAATTACCCAAGCGTAATTTGATGAATTATGGGGATTAAATGTGAGATAAATATTATATATATATATATATGCATGCGTGATGGGGCAGAAGGAAGCTCCTGATGCTGTATGTGTGCATGTCTGCATAGTGGTTGGCTTCTGCGAAGTTTCCTAGCAAGTTTCATGGATAAGTTTTGATGCAAGTGGGAGGAAAGAGTAATGACCAAGGCAGATGAGGCGGTGGAGATTCGATGGGTTCTCTATAAATAGAGAAAGAGATTGATTTATAGAGAAAGAGATTGAAGAAGAAATGGAAAAGTAAAGAAGAGAAGTGGTCGACAGAGCAATGGCGGAGAGGGAGGCTGAAGCTGGACAAGCAATGGCCGAAAGGTTGAGAGAGAAGCTGGGAGACGAAGCTGGAGGCCAGAGGCAATTGCGAGGATGGCTGGAAGCGGCCAGAACTGGCCGCCATGGGCAGACAGCAACTATGGCCTCAAGTAGCAGCCATGGCAGCGCAGACGGAAGGTAGAACAGTGTGGGCCGAAGCTGAAACAGGGCGGAGCAGCTACTGTGGTGGGCGATTGGTGAGGTCGCTACAAGCTGCAATTGGCGGGCACGATGATGGCTGGGTGATGCAGCAACAACGGTCAGCTATGGTAGCAGCAGCACGCATAGGGGAGGCCGACACTGGCAGCGAGCTCGCAACATTCTGGGGCGACGCGGTGGGTCTAGCGGTGTCGGCCGGCGGTGGCGATGGCCGATGGCGGAGCTGTAAGTGCGTGCGGCAGCACAGGTGCACAAAGGCATGGCTAGCTTAGGAGTTACAGGAGAGGCACGATGGAGAATGAGAATGAGAGGGAAGAAGAAGGAGAATAAAGAAAAGAAAAAAAGGAAAAAGAAAGAAGAAAATAAGAAAAAAATAGAGAAAAATTCTAGAAAATTCTAGGAATTTATTTGAGGCTAAAGGAGCATGCCAAGGCAAGTAAATTATTCGGGCACGTATTTCGAGATTAAAGCCTGCATATCGAGGAAACCTGAGAGACTAAGTCAAGCTAAATGATTTTATCCCAAAAGTTTGATTTGGTTTCATATTAATGTTTAGTTAGTTCAAGTGAGCGGTTCTACCCTCCAGAACTTAAGTTGTTTCATATAAATGATGTTGGCATATGATAGTTAGTTTAAGTGAGTGGTTCTACCCTTCAAAACTAAGGTTGTTTTATATTAATGATTGTAAAGGGATCATTGAGACTCAAGGTTGGGTATAAGTGCAGTTATTTGAGGTTAGGCACGCAAATTGAGGCAATGCGCATTTTTTGAGATATTTTGAACTTTGTGCTAAAGGTGAGTGCTTTTGTCCCAATAGCTTATATATGATATGATTGCTTATATTATGCATGATATTTATGAAAGTTATGATCATTTTGTCATATTGCATGAAAAGTCGTGATTTTCACATGGTACAATATTATTGGCATATTGATACTCGTGCATGGGATTAAGATGTCGCATTGTTAGTGTAGCCGTAATTCCCCAAGGGCAATTGATGGAACAACATCAGGATTATCCTACAAAAGGGTCAGGATTCTGCCTAGGGTTCTGTGCCAGGCTGGTGGGCCAGAGAAGTTACACTAGGGAATATGATTATTCATGTTATTGCATCATGCATTCATGTATCTGTTTTTAGACCCTCACTAGAGGATTAATCTTCTAATTGGTTTATGCCCCTGGAACATTCAAACATTCCAGTTGAGACTTGTAACTTAGGTAAGGAAGTGGTTGAGATATGACGGCACGAGATGACATGTCTAATGGATTTAGCATGTGGTTCCGGTATTTTGTTTGTTCGCGAAGATCTTGATATGCTTCGGTCAAGTTGAAAAATGGCAATGTACATTTGAGGTATCATTCGATTGTACCTGAGATGTCTAGTTGTTACCTTGGGAAACGAGTCTCCATGTATTTAGCATTTGAAGATATGATGTTAAACTATGGTGCAGATTCTTATGTTATGATTAAAATAAATTGGATTATGTACCATATCAGGTTTCAATTATTGCTTCCGCATTTGTAATGATATTGTAAAACCCAACCTTTGGGCCTTAATTTGAGAAAGCCCAAGAAGAGAACTCAAGCCCATAAGGCCATATAAAAGCCTTAGGGCTTCGGTTCCCCCCCTCCCCCTTTCTCCTTCTTCTTCCATTCCAGCAAGCTCTCTCTCTCTCTCTCTCTCTCTCTCTCTCTCTCTCTCTCTCATTTTCTCTTTCAATTGATTTTGCAAAATCTAACCGTTGGATCTTGAATCCAACCACACTTTCACTATGAAATCGACCCCGATCTATAACAAGGTAAGTTTTTTATTTTCTTTAGCCTTGCTTTTAAGCATATATTCATGAGAGGTGTATGTATATGCGTTTGGGTGTGTTAGCCGAAAGTTTGAACTTAGATCTACAAAGATCTAGCCTTTAGATTTTGCTAGATTTTGGATATGTTAGTAAATGGGGTTAGGGGTGTTGAATGGCTGTCTCAGATATTCAGAAAACGTCGGCCAGCGGCGATAATAGTGTGGTTTGTAATCTGGTCAAAAATTAAAAGTTAGATCTACGAAGATCTAACCGTTAGATCTTGATGATTTTTGGGTATGTTGGTCTATGAGGGTAAAAGAGTTGAATGGTGGTCTCGGATCGTCGGAAAATATTACCGGCGACGTCAAATAGCTTATTTTCAAATCTGGTCAGAATATAAAAACCAGATCTACCCCAATCCAACCATTAGTTCTGGCTCATTTTTGTATATATTGACCTCTATTGTTAGGTGCTTCTAATGGTAGGTTTTGATTGTTGGGATTTTCGGCTAGCGGTGGCCGTCGGCAATGTGGCTGGCCTAGGTTGTTTTATTTTGGGGCTTTGGGTCGTTGGGGCAACATTTGGGTTGGCCCAAATCCTAGGAGATTTAAATTTTATATTTATTTAAATCTTATGTGGATTGATAATTTTGTTAGGTGATTTTGGCACGCCCCAGTCGAGAAGCGTTTGAGGGAATCCCGCCTCTTCTATTACACTGTGAGTGGGTAAATTGTATTATGGTGGTAATTGTTGCATTCATATGTCTTATTATTTGGTTATTCTATATATCTTATTCATAATCTCATTCTTAGTTGCATATGGGAAATTGGAATCTATATTGTCTATTGTGCACATATTGACACTTGTGATATGTTGTATATAGCATTTGATGATATTAAATGATGGTATGAAAAATGTGTTAGAGGATGTAACACCCCCTTTCCTAGAATTGCCCGAGAAGAGGTGCTACGAGGGATAATGAAATAAACTAACTGATAATCTGAAATCTGATACCATGACTGAACATCTCAATCAACTGGGATAAAAACTTTGAGTTAATACATACTGAAAAGCATAAACTCTCTCTAAGGGACAATCCCTCAACTGAAATGTAAAATAGATCTAAACTGAGAAAACACTATAAACTCAACAGACTCCCAGACATCTTTTATCTTGAGCGGCTCCACGTACACACGCTATAAACCACTGCTGCTAGGCCCCACATCTGGTACTCCCCTGCTAGAATCTGGAGGGTTGAAGAGTACAAGGTGAGCTACAAAAGCTCAGCAAGTAATAAGCTGGAAAGAATACTAAAGCTGAATCGAAGAATATCGATACTGATAAATAACTCACTGAACTTGTACTGTATAATCACTGTCTGATTGCATTCATAAAAAATGTAATACACATAAACTGTAAACTAAATGCAGGTATGCAACTTTGGCTCATAGGCCAACATAATCTAATAATACATACATGTCTGATCTGAAACCTGCATACATAAAAATTGTAAGCACATACTGTGGGCAAAGCCCCTAGCCCGCTGGTTGCCACCAGGCGAGCAACTCATAACTGAGTTGAAACTGAAACTGATGGGATCCCCGCGGATAAGCCGCCTGGCGCGCATAATGCAATGCAATGCTCACATAAATGCTAGCACACGATATGTAGTGCTCCATATAAAGTCATGCTCATACCAAAATGTATGCAGATAATCTCACAAAATAATGATGATCATGTTATAATAATGCTGAACAAGATATGATCTTCATCTCTATATTAGAATACAAAGATTCAATGAACTATGATTTAGGGTATGGGTATGATTAACTTGTCATGATCTGGCTTATGAATTCAATGTTGGAAGGTATTGAATACATTACTTGAATTAGGACTCACTGGAAGCTAAATTGGATTTCTGGAAAAGTCATCCAGATATCAGGAAGGATATCCGAATATGATGAAAGACATCTGGATATGAAGAAGGCTCATCTGGATACACTAACATTCAAGGCAGAAGCTATTTGAATATGCTAGGATGTATGTGGATATGAACTAGGACATCCGGATATGATTCTGGTCATCCGGATATCTCACTGATGCATTCGGATATAACTGGGGACTATTCGAATGAAAAATTCAACTTTTGAGGGAGGCATCTGGATATCAGGCGAGACATTCGGATATTATCTTGACCTTTCCGGATGTATAAACAAACCATCCGGATATCATACTCGAAGAACTTTAGATACATTCAGATATGATACAAGGTATCCGGATATTAGAACTTAGAGTAATAGAACTTGCAATTCAAAATGGATAAGGATTAATGGAACTTGCAATCCAAAATGGATGAGGATTAATAGAACTTGATGGATGAGGATTAATAGAACTTGCAATCCAAAATGGATAAGGATTAATGGAACTTGCAATCCAAAATGGATAAGGATTAATGGAACTTGCAATCCAAAATGGATAAGGATTAATAGAACTTACAATGCAAAATGGATTAGGATTAATCGAACTTGCAATCCAAAATGAATCAGGATTAATGGAACTTGCAATCCAAAATGGATAAGGATTAATAGAACTTGCAATCCAAAATGGATCAGGATTAATGGAACTTGCAATCCAAAATGGATAAGGATTAATAGAACTTACAATCCAAAATGGATTAGGATTAATCGAACTTGCAATCCAAAATGGATCAGGATTAATGGAACTTGCAATCCAAAATTGATAAGGATTAATGAACTTGCAATCCAAAATGGATAAGGATTAATGAACTTGCAATCCAAAATGGATCAGGATTAATGGAACTTGCAATCCAAAATGGATAAGGATTAATAGAACTTGCAATCCAAAATGGATAAGGATTAATGGAACTTGCAATCCAAAATGGATAAGGATTAATAGAACTTGCTCATAACTTCACTGTTATATGCATATATATATATATATATACGTCTCTGCTTACTGATATAAAATCTGAGAACTCAATGAAGAACTGGAATAATCTAAAAAACTGATATGAACCTGTAATGAAAAGGATTACAGGAAGAATACTTGCCTGATAGAACTCTCTAATCGAACCCTAGAGCGATCCTGAAGACTCTAGCAAGCCTCTACTATCCCTTGGCCTCTTGGTTCTTCACATGGCGTGAAGAAAAGCTAAGCTAATGGGCTCTATATATAGACATAAAGTCCTAGATCTCTTTCCTTTTATAACTTGAAATCCCTCTCCCAATTGAACTTGAAGACTCTCAAAACATTCTCCTATTGGGACTAGGAGTCTCTTAATCCAAATCCATCTCATACATGGATTTAGAATCTACAATGGTAGCTGCAGTTAACACCTATTTACAACAGCGATGAGAAGTTTTACAGGTGCTGTGCAAAGAACTAGCAACTGTTCAAAATAGGATGAAGTAGTTTGCTGACCGAAAACAAAGTGAAAGGGAGTTTGCGGTGGGAGGTATGGTTTATCTCAAGTTGAAACACTCCCATCAACAGGCTCTTACTCACGAGCAGATTTCCAAGCTAAGTCCTAAATTCTATGGCCCATTCCCTATTGTGGATAAGTTTGGAAGTGTAGCTAATAAGCTCCAGGTGCCTCCTGATACTCAAATTCATCCAGTTTTTCATGTCTCCTAGCTTAAGAAATCAGTGGAAGCACAGCCAGTTAGTTCTACTTTGCCTTCCTTTGATTGTGATCCATCTCCCACAGTGGAACTGGCTTTTATTTTGGACAAAAGGGTCACTTACAAGCATGGGGCTCCCTTAACACAAGTGTTAGTACGATAGACTCACCGCCACTTGGATAACAATACATGGGAGTATTTGCCTAATCTGCTTACTCAATTTCCCCAGGCTGCTACTTAGAAATAGATGCTCACAGTTGTACTTTGAATTTGTAATTGGCAGCCTTGTTGGCGCCAACTTAACTGTTGCATTGGATTAGAATATAAAGCTAATCCAACCTATTGCAAAGGCATCGAAGAAGTATTTTTCATAATTCTTTGTTTCTCTCTCTCTCTCTACTTTCTTCTCAAATTCTCCCTATTTTCTGCGCTGGTTCTTGCCAATTGGCTGAGAATTCATCTTGTCAAATCTCGGGACCTAACACAAGGTTAGGATAAACATTTAATGAATTGGAGGCTAAACAAGAACAATAAAGATCTACCAAAACAATTAAGAATGAAGACTCAAGGAATCACTAGCTGTGGCAGCAGAAATAGGAACAAGAATTGTTAATGCCATATACCATCAAAACTGTGGGATTGATCATATAAGGTCCTTTATAGCTATTTCCTACATTAAAAAAAATAATATGCTTGCTTATAAGAGCCAAGTGAGAACACTACTCCTTACTTTTCATACAACACCAACGTGAGTAGAAAACCTTTACCTAAAATTGTGCATATACAACAACTCAAATCCAAAGAATCTATTTTTTAGTTATCAAATTAGTTGAGCAGTTGTTGGATATAGAAATAGGAATAGATCAAGAACCCTAACATCCAAAAAAATTTCAATGATTTCTTTTTTCTTCTCAGATAAATAAAGTATAATGACTTAAGAAAATCAAATACACATGAAAGTATAATGACAAAACTGAAAAGAAACATGAGAATGACATATAAGAAATTAGAATGCATGCGCAGTCATACAAGAAAAGATAAAATTAGAAAATAAGACTATACTTCATGTTGAAATATTCAAAGATAATGCCTTAATCTATGATTAAGATAGATTAAGATAAAGCTCCATCTTTCCTAAATTCTAGGAGGAGATAGAATCTTATCTACTCCTCTAAAAATTAGGAGATTAGCTATATCTATGTTGTTGTATTTTTTTAATAGTTTTTTGATTGTATTCAAATCCCTAGATTTTAGGATCTCTTGTTTATTTAAACTCCTCATGGAGTATTCAATAGATTAATTCTAGGAAGTACGATTTCTTCTGAGATTTCCATTCCAAGATTTATTCTTGCTGCTCTTTTGTTAGTTTTAACATGGTATCAGAGCCTTCATTCTGCTCTTAGACCTTTGTCAAGCCTTCATTGCACTCTGGTCTTTTCCATTCCTTGTTTCTTATCCCTTATGTTCATCCCGAGGCCTTTATTGCCTTCTCTTGATTCCTTAATCACCAAGGATGTCAGCAATCTCGAATGTTAATCCCGGTCTTGTTACTAGAGAGTCAGAACCGGATTCGATTACCGGTATAACTGGAAGTGCAGGCAACTTCTTTGGAACCAGCAGTGGAGAATTACCTGGAATGCATATTTCCTACAGATTTTGTTCGAACCTTCCTCAAAGGACGAGGGAAACTAGGACAGCTCACTGCCTCACCCCCGAAGACCACTGATCCAGCTTTTCCGGCATGGGATATTAAGGACTATCTTATCATGTCATGGTTGTGGAATGCCATGCAACCCGAGATTAGTAAGAATTATATGTTCCTAGATTCGGCTAAGGCTATTTGGGACACCATTAGGCAGACTTATTCCAAGGTATAGGATGTATCGGTAATCTTTGATATCAAAACAAAGATTAATAGTACTCGACAAGCATCTCTAACAGTTACCGAGTATTTTAACAAGATGAATGGGCTTTGGTTAGAGCTAGATCAATACCAAGAGATAAAGATGATATGCAGCAATGATGCAACCACTCTTAGCCGAATTATTGAGAGAGATAGGATTGTTGAATTTCTTGCCGGGTTAAATACTGAGTTTGATCAAGTAAGGATTCAAATCCTTGGTAAGGAGAAGCTACCCTCTCTCGATGAAGTTTTCGCTGTGGTAAGAAGTGAAGAAAACTGAAGGGGAGTCATGCTCAGTGACGGAGTAACAGAAGAATCAGCCATGACTGCCGCAAAGAAGGATGGAGCACGATTTAAGATGGGAAAAACAAAGGCAAACAAAAATCATGAAGGGCTTTGGTATAATTTCTACAACAAGCCTAGGCATACTCGAGATTATTGTTCAAACTTCATGGTAAGGAGGTTGTGCTGAAAAAGATGGGCGGTTATAAAAATATGGCAGCACCAAAGCAAGCCTACATATCATCCAAAGAAAACGAAGGAGGAGGAACAACTAATAAAGCAGAATCAGCCCCAGGTACTGAGATTGCACAACTTGATGGTGAGGAAATTAACAAACTTAAGGCTCTTCTTAAGACTATCAATGATGGAAACTGTACTTTCGTCCAACAAGGTAATTATGTACATTTGGTATCTCTTAATGCCTTTAAAACTGATAAGAATGACATTTGGATCCTAGATTCAGGAGCCATTGATCACATGACCCCTAATCCATTGGTTTTTGACACTTATGAACCTATTGTTACCTCCAAACGGATTACCATTGCTAATGGAACTTCAGTTTCCATTAAAGGTTAAGGAACAGTCACCCTCAGCCCAAGTATTACCCTTAAACAGGTCCTACATGTGCCAAATTTATCTACCAATCTTGTGTCCATTCATAAACTTACTGATGATCTAAACTGCCATGCCAATTTCTCTCCTAATGTGTGAATTTCAGGCCTTGAAGACCGAGAAGATGATTGGTGCAGCTAGGGAACAACATGGGCTGTACTATCTGGAGAAAAAGGGAGGGTATCCTTTGATTGAAAACCGATCCTTTAAGGCTGCTGGATTCTCTCAATTTACTTCTAATTCTACTGCACATGTTTGGCTGCAACATTACAGACTTGGTCACCCTCCGTTTCCCCTTCTAAAAACCATGTTTCCTTCCTTATTTCAATCTCTAGATCTTAGTAAATTTCAGTGTGAGGTATGTGCTATTTTCAAGTATCATCGAGTGTCCTATCCATCTAGCAATAAGAGGTCATCTAAGCCTTTCTTTTTGGTTCATTCCAATCTATGGGGACCCTCTAAAATACCAAATTGTTCGGGGGCCCGATGGTTTATTTCATTCATTGATGATTGTACTCGAATGACTTGGGTTTTCTTAATGAAAGATAAGGCTGCAGTGAGCACCATTTTGCCATATTTTTGTAAGCTAATCTCCATTGAATTCAATTGCACAATTCAGAAATTCCGAACTGATAATGCAAAGGATTATGTTAATAATCACTTGCACCAATTCTTTCAACAAGAAGGGTTAATTCATGAATCTTCGTGTGTCCATACTCCACAACAAAATGGAGTTGCGGAACGGAAGATGAGACACTTTCTTAATGTTGCTCGAAGTCTCCTACATCGTCGTAAAGTGCCTAAGAATTTCTAGGGAGAAGCTACTCTTACAGCAGCCTATTTAATAAATCGAGTACCCTCAAAAACCTTAAACAATCAAACCCCATTCCAGCTCCTTTCTACTTATTTCCAAGACCTCAATCTACATTCTCCTCTTCCATTAAAGGTCTTTGGGTGTGTTTCTTTTGTTCATATTCCCAAACAAAACAAAGACAAACTCGATCCTAGGGTCTGAAAGTGTGTTTTCCTAGGATATTCTCCTACCCAAAAGGGATACAAATGTTATCATCCCACTACAAAGAAATTTTACATTTCCAAGGATGTTGCATTTGTTGAAACCCAACCTTTTTTTCCTTCACATCAAACTGGTCGCCAAGGGGAGTGTTTAGGTAGTGACCAGACAGTTGGGGTTGGGGAAGATATCTTTCAAGCTCCATCTTGGCTTCCTACCTCTCCGCCCTCTTCTTGTCCTTCATCTCAATCTGGACCTCTCTCATCTTAGCCAAATAACAACAGTGAGCATATTGTTCCTCCCCCTTCTCATAATGTTCAGTCCAGCCAACAGCCCTTAGGTTGGTTCAAGGGATCTCCCTATGTTTTCAAAAGAAGAAGACAGCATGTTCTAGACTCACAGCAAGCACCATCATCTGATCCTAGTCAAGGTAAGGAATTTATACAACCTTCTATTGCAGAAAATGACTCTCAGCTCTCAGTTTCAGACTATTCTAATCCTTCTAACCCAAGTTATGATGATTTAGATCTTCCTATTGCTGTTAGGAAGGGTGTTAGAAGCTGTACCCAACATCCCTTAACTAATTTCTTATCCTACCATCGGCTGTCTCACAAACACAAAGGGTTCCTAACATCTTTGGATTCAATTGTCATTCCTAATTCAGTAGAAGAGGCCCTAAGAGATCAGAATTGGAAGCAAGCCATGATGGAAGAGATGAGAGCCTTAAAGAAAAATCAGACTTGGGAAATAGTAACAAGGCCAAGAGGAGTTTTGCCAGTAGGCTGCAAATGGGTATTCAATGTAAAATACAAAGCTGATGGAATATTGGACAGGTACAAGGCAAAGTTAGTAGCCAAGGGATATACCCAATCCTATGGCATAGACTATTTTAAAACATTTGCACCAGTGGCTAAAATGGCAACAGTAAGAATTCTAATCTCTTTGGCAGCATTTTTTGGATGGACACTACAACAATTTGATGTTAAGAACGCATTTTTACATGGAGACCTAGAAGAGGAAGTTTTCATGGAGTTGCCTCCGGGATTTCAAGAAAAAGAAAAAGTATGCAAGCTCAAGAAAGCTCTTTATGGACTCAAACAGTCCCCTAGGGCTTGGTTTGGCAAGTTCTCTAAAGCCATGAAAACTATAGGATATAATCAAAGCCGAGGTGATCATACGCTCTTCATGAAACATTCAAGGGAAGGGAAAATTACAACATTGTTAGTATATGTGGATGACATAATCGTGACAGGAGATGATGAGGAGGAACAAATGCTGCTAAAAAGGAACATAGCCCACGAATTTGAAATCAAGGATCGTGGTATTCTCAAATATTTCCTGAGCATTGAAGTAGCCTACTCTAAGGATGGTATCTTTCTATCTCAACGTAAATATGTTTTGGATTTACTCACTGAAACAGGGCTTACAGGAGGCAAGGGATCTAGTGTCCCAGTAGAACCTAATGGAAAACTATGGTAGAATCCTAACAGTCAACCAATTGACAAAGGGAGATATCAAAGGCTAGTGGGCCGGTTGATATATCTCTCACATACTAAACCCGATATTACATTTGTTGTTAGTCTTGTGAGCCAATTTATGCATAACCCAACTGAGGAGCATATGCAAGCTGTCATGAAGATACTTGGATATCTCAAGACTAATCCAAGTAGGGGTCTATTGTTCAGAAAAGGAAAGGAATTAGATGTTAAAGGCTTTACAGATGCTGATTATGCAGGATCTATCAATGATAGACGATCAACCACAAGATATTGTTTATTCCTAGGTGGGAATCTAGTATCCTGGCAGAGTAAGAAACAGAGCATTGTGGCTAGATCAAGTGCAGAATCAGAATTTAGGGCTATGGCCCTTGGGATATGTGAATTGTTGTGGCTAAAAATTATCCTAGAGGACTTGAAGATAAAAACTCAGGGGGCAATTGAGTTGTCTTGTGATAACAAATTTGCTATAAGTATTGCACATAATCCAGTTCAGCATGACAGGACAAAGCACATTAAAATAGACCGACACTTTATCAAAGAAAAATTGGATGCAGGAATAATCAATATTCCTCATGTTTCATCCCAGGAACAAGTAGCTGATATATTCACAAAAGGTTTGGCAGCCAAGAGGTTTGAGAACCTAATATGCAAGATTCGAATGATAGATATCCATTCCCCAACTTGAGAGGAAGTGTTGAAATATTCAAAGATAATGCCTTAATCTATGATTAAAATAAAACTCCATCTTTCCTAAATTCTAGGAGGAGATAGAATCTTATCTACTCCTCTAAAAATTAGGAGATTAGCTATATCTATGTTGTATTTTTTTAATAGTTTTTTGATTGTATTCAAATCCCTAGATTTTAAGATCTCTTGTTTATTTAAACTCCTCATGGAGTATTCAATAGATTAATTCAAGGAAGTACGATTTCTTCCGAGATTTCCATTCCAAGATTTATTCTTGCTGCTCTTTTGCTATTTTTAACACTTCATAAGGTTGGAGTGGTGTCTACTGAAGATAAAATGTGGGAGAAAAATTATTAGATCACCACCTTGGTAAATTCTCTTAAACGTCAAAACTAAAAAGAATTAAATACTATTATTTTCCTTTAAAATCTCTAAATTGCCACATTGAATAATTAATTGGCAAAATCTCTTAATCAAATACTTCAACAATTAATAAAATAATTCTTGAATAAATACTGGGCCTTCTAACGGGTCGTTACAATTTCTCCCCTTCTTAAAAGAATTTGGTCCTCCAAATTCGTACTTGGTTACTTAACAACGAGGGGTAAAGACGCCTCATCTCTTCTTCTTATTCTCACATCGCCTCTTATGACGAATGTCACTACCATTTCACTTTTATGAGAGGAAATTATCGGTTCCTCAAAATTTTCTCTTTCATTCTAGAATACTGGTAGGCATCCCGTCATAAAACACATCTTCTCTAACTTCAAGAGTTTGAAAATCAATCACATACTAAGGATCTGGCACATACTTCCTCAACATCGAAACATGAAACACGTTATAAACATACATGGGACAACTAAGGTGGCAAAGCTAACTCATATGCCAAAGTCCCTATCCGTCTCAAAATCTCAAATGGACCAATGTAACAGGGACTAAGATTCTCTGTTATGCCAAATCTTCGAACTCTTTTAATAGGCATGACTCTCAACCAAACATGGTTGCTTACCTCAAACTCGAGGTCTCGACGTTGCTTATCTGCATAGCTCTTCTATCTATCTTGGGCTATTTTCATTCTAGCTTTGATCACTCGGATCTTTTCTGATGTCTGCTCAATAATTTAAGGACCTAGTAAAGCCCTATCTCCAGTCTCTTCCCAACATATCGGCGATCGACATGGTCGCCCATACAAAGCTTCACACAATGACCTTCAAATACTTGAATGGAAACTATTATTGTAGGCAAATTCTACCAAAGGTAGATGCTCATCCCAACTACCTTGGAAATCTAGAACATAAGCTCTCAACATGCTCTCGAGAGTCCTAATAGTCCTTTCTGATTGACCATCAGTCTGTGGATGAAATTATGTACTAAACTTCAGCTGAGATCCTAATGCATCATGCAAAGCTCCACAAAAATGAGAACTAAAATGAGGATCTTGATCTGATACAATGTTGGATGGAACACCGTGCAACTTCACGATCTCCTCAATATAAATTTTGGCAAATCTACTCAATGGATAAGTCTTCTTAATAGGCATAAAATGGGCTGATTTAGTCAAACGATCAACAATCACCCATATAGCATCATAGCCCCTAGTTATTCTAGGTAAACCCATTGCAAAAATCCATAACAATCATTATCCCATTTCCACTCCGGAATAGATAATGGAACTAATAAACCTGAGGGTTTCTGATGTTCCACTTTAACTTGTTGGCATATTGAACACTACCAAACATATTTAGCTACATCTTTCTTCATACCACTCCATCAATACTCCTATTTTAGGTCGTGGTACATCTTCGCAACACCTAGATGAATAATGTAACGACTCTTGTGCGCTTCACTCAAAATCTCTTACTTAAGATTTCCATCATCGGGTATACAAATACGTCCCTGGAATAAGAGTATACCATCACTCCGTAGAGTATATCCCAAAGGAGAAAATTTCTCAATATCTGCTAAAATCTACGCCAACTTCTCATCCTTTGATTGTTGGTTCTTGAGTAAAACAAATAACTCGGGTTGTATTCTCATGTAAGCATAACTCATCACTGTACTATCCTTTGGAGCTGAAATAGATAAAACACCCAATTACTCCAATAACTTCCATTCTTGACCTATCCTCCTAACCATAGAAGCTCCTCACTGACTCAAAGCATCGACTACTACGTTAGCCTTTCCTGGATGGTATAGAATCTCACAGTCGAAGTCCTTAAATAACTCGTCCCAACGTCTTTTCCTCATGTTCAATTTTTTCTGGGATAAGAGATAATGTAGGCTCTTGTGATCTGTATAAATCTCAACCTTCTCACCATATAAATAGTGTCTCCATATCTTTAATGCAAATATTGCTGCTGTCAACTCTAAATCATGAGTAGGGTAGTTCACCTCGTGTTTCTTCAATTGTCTGGAAGCATAAGCATTAACTTGACCCTCTTACATCAATACGCATCCCAATTCTAATGGGAAGCTTTACTGTAAATGGAATATTTCTCTCCACTTCTTGGTATAGCTAAAACTGGTGCAGTAATCAACTTTTGCTTCAATTCTTAGAAAGCACGTTCACACGCGTCATTCCATTCCAACTTCTCTCATTTCCTTATTATCTTAGTCATAGGGGAAGATAAATGAACAAATCTCTCAATGAATTGCCTATAATAGCCTACAAGACCTAGAAAACTACATATCTCTTTCACTGTCATCGGCCTCGACCAATCCATAACTGCTTTAGTCTTGTCTGGATCCACTGAAATACTGTCTCCAAACACCACATGGCCTAGAAATCCAATCTAAGTGAGCTAAACTCACACTTGCTGAACTTGGCATATAGTTGCTCCTCTTTAAGCCTCTGCAATACCATAGTAAGATGCTTTGTATGCTCATCTACACTAGGTGAGTAACTAGAATATCATCTATGAAGACAGTAATGAACCAATCTAGGTACTCATGTAGAACTCAATTCATCAAATCCATGTAAATAGCTAGAGCATTCATTAACCCAAATGGCATTACCACAAACTCATAGTGTCCTTAGTGAGTCCTGAAAATAGTCTTCTGAATATCATCATCTCTGACTCGCACCTGGTGATATCCCGATCTCAAATCTTTCTTCGAGAATAACTTAGCTCCTCGCAACTGGTCTAATAAGTCATCCACTCGAGGTAAAGGATACTTATTCTTCACTATCACCTGATTCAACTGGCAATAATCTAAGCACAACCTCAAAGATCCATCTTTCTTTCTCAAGAATAATACTGGAACGCCTTATAGGGATAATCCGGGTCAAATGAAACCCTTCTCTATTAATTCCTCTAACTGGGCATTCAACTCCTTTAGCTTATCAGGTGCCATTCGATATGGATCCTTAGAAATAGGCTGTATACTAGGCAATAACTCAATAGTAAACTCTGCTCCTCTCTGAGGAGGTAATCCTGGTAATTCATCAAGGAAAATATCTAAGAAATCTCGTACTACTGGCACCCCAAACAACTTCCTCTTGCTTCCCTCATCTGAGGTAACAAAAGCTAGGTAAGTTTCACATCCATCATGCATCAACTTCTCTACTTTCATCATTGAGATCATAGGAATTGTAGCCATAGGCTTGACTCCTTTATATATCTGAACTGGCTGTCGGGGTAGTTCGAATTCAATAATCTTTTGCAAACAGTCGACTCTTGCATAATGTCGTGAAAACTAATCCATACCAAGGATCAAATCAAAATCCCTAACATCAAGAATTTCTAACTCTCCAAATAGCTTTTTATCATGAACCTCGATCTCACTATTCTCAAACATCTCTCTTGATAGCATATGCTTGTTGAACTACCGTGGCATAATCCACACTCTGAGCTTCTCCAAAAGTGTGGCAAATATTAGCTCGCAATCCTCTCCGTACTTTAGCAACCTTTTTTGCTTCAATGAACACCAACTCTGAGGCCTATCTAGTCAAAGCTGTAAACTCTACCTTACCTTGGGCTACTATCTTGGTACCATACACCAGGTCAACGAACTCAAAAACTTTTTGGTCCTTGACCCACGCTGGGTAATAAGCGTCATTGAATACTTGCTGAAATTCGACCCATGTGGGTTCTTGATTATAAAACCTTTGGTAGGCAGTCGTCCACCATCTCTTGGCATCACCTCTAAATAAGAATGTACTAAGTCACACTCGGCGATCGTCTGTACAATCGATAGCATCTAATTCTCAACTACTATTGCATCTGTGCCTCCATGGAATGTTGATGGTCTTGAGGCCATGAAATCTTTTAATAGCTGACTCCCTATATCTATCTCCACAACTGGAACAGTTGGAGCGACTGACTTATCGCCTTTACTATCTCCTACTTCTTGGGGAACTTGTGATTCCCTTACCTGATTAGTAACTAAGGTATCTATCACCCTCAGCAATCTTACTAGCATACCTCACATCTCGACCATTCCCTGCCGTAGATCGCGACTAGACTCTCCTGGCGAGACTAGTGTGGACACTAGAACCTTGTCTTGCATAGAAGCAACCTGACTGCAAGTACGAGGTCATCTACCTCTATTACTCATCTTTCTGCATCACCACTTAGGGTTAGAATACTGCCAATTGGGCCAACTTATCTAACTAACGGACAGAAGTCCTAACTCTACCCAATATCCTATGTGTGTACGGGAGACCCTCAAAACACTGCTCTGATACCAATACTATAACACCCCTTTTCCTAGAACTGCCCGAGAAGAGGTGCTACGAGGGATAATGAAATAAACTAACTGATAATCTAAAATCTGATACCATGACTGAACATCTCAATCAACTGGGATAAAAACTTTGAGTTAATACATACTGAAAAGCATAAACTCTCTCTAAGGGACAATCCCTCAACTGAAATGTAAATAGATCTAAACTGAGAAAACACTATAAACTCAACAGACTCCCAGACATCTTTTATCTTGAGCGACTCCACGTACACACGCTATAAACCACTGCTGCTAGGCCCCACATTTGGATATCTCACTGATGCATTCGGATATAATTGGGGACTATTCGAATGAAAAAATCAACTTTTGAGGGAGGCATCCGGATATCAGGCGAGACATCTGGATATTATCTTGACCTTTCCGGATGTATAAACAAACCATCCTGATATCATACTCGAAGAACTTTAGATACATTCAGATATGATACAAGGTATCCAGATATTAGAACTTAGAGTAATAGAACTTGCAATTCAAAATGGATACAGATTAATGGAACTTGCAATCCAAAATGGATGAGGATTAATAGAACTTGCAATCCAAAATGGATGAGGATTAATAGAACTTGGAATCCAAAATGGATAAGGATTAATAGAACTTGCAATCCAAAATGGATAAGGATTAATGGAACTTGTAATCCAAAATGGATCAGAATTAATGGAATTTGCAATCCAAAATGGATCAGCATTAATGGAACTTGCAATCCAAAATGGATCAGGATTAATAGAACTTGCAATTCAAAATGGATAAGGATTAATGGAACTTGCAATCCAAAATGGATAAGGATTAATAGAACTTGCAATCCAAAATGGATTAGCATTAATCGAACTTGCAATCCAAAATGGATCAGGATTAATGGAACTAGCAATCCAAAATGGATAAGGATTAATAGAACTTGCAATCCAAAATAAATCAGGATTAATGGAACTTGCAATCCAAAATGGATAAGGATTAATAGAACTTGCAATCCAAAATGGATAAGGATTAATGGAACTTGCAATCCAAAATGGATAAGGATTAATAGAACTTGCTCATAACTTCACTGTTATACGCATATATATATATATACGTCTCTGCGTATTGATATAAAATCTGATAACTCAATGAAGAACTGGAATAATCTGAAAAACTGATATGAACCTGTAATGGAAAGGATTACAGGAAGAATACTTGCCTGATAGAACTCTCTGATCGAACCCTGGAGCGATCCTGAAGACTCTAGCAAGCCTCTACTATCCCTTGGCCTCTTGGTTCTTCACATGGCGTGAAGAAAAGCTAAGCTAATGGGCTCTATATATAGATATAAAGTCCTAGATCTCTTTTCTTTTATAACTTGAAATCCCTCTCCCAATTGAACTTGGAGACTCTCAAAACATTCTCCTATTGGGACTAGGAGTCTCTTAATCCAAAACCATCTCATACATGGATTCTCATTCTTCTTTAAAAACATAGTCCCACTTAATTAATAATAATACAAAAATTATTATTAACACTCTCAATTAAAAATAAAACTCCAAAATTACCTTCTTGCCCTTGCATTTAATCCACAAAATAAATGCCATTTAAATGCTATTTAAATACTATTCTCTCAATTAAAAATTATTAGATCACCACCTTGGCAAATTCTCTTAAACGCCAAAACTAAAAAGAATTAAATACTATTATTTTCCTTCAAAATCTCTAAATTGCCACATTAAATAATTAATTGGCAAAATCTCTTAATCAAATACTTCAACAATTAATAAAATAATTCTTGAATAAATATTGGGCCTTCTAACGGGTCGTTACAAAGGGAGTAACAACTAGAACTCTGTATGTTAACTATAGTAAATATTAGTCGTTGGTGCACCACGTATATGTATTAGGGTGAGAGTGGGTCCGCCTGTACTTGGCGAGAGTGGTTCCGCCATGATGCTTTGTAGGCGAGAGTGGTTCCGTCGAAGCGAATCTTGTGGGTGAGAGTCGTTCCGCCCCAAGAGAATGGAATATATGAATTTTGGTTCTAGATGGTTAACTCATATATGTGCATGTTTATTTGTCATCTCCTATATTGTTGCAAGTACTTTTGGACATAGCATAGTATGATGATCATTCTTAGATGTATTGATTCTACATTTCCCCCATTATAATGCTCTTTACTCCTCACTAAACCAATGTCAGGCTTACCCCTCAATATTTCAGACTTTCTAGGTTGACATCATTTTGACGATAGGAGTCGTGGTAAATGATTCTACTTTATTTACTCTAGACACGCTACAGCACATGTATCTCATCTCACGGGTTGAGTATAGGGAAGTTAATATTCCTCTCGTATGTAAAGTGGGAAATTTTGAATATTGTAAGCATGTAATGAATTTATAGCTCGTGGGCACTTTAATATCAGTTAATGGAAATGCATTTATTTTGTAGTGTATATGAGGTTGTTAAAGGTTTGAATGATTATGTGTATTGTAAGGCTTACTATTCCCTATTGGAGCTTGTGGCTTCAAGGGGGATGGTGCCGATCATGGCCCCGGATTTTGGGTCGTGACAAAGTTAGAATCAAAGCTTAGGCTTTAGAACTTTGGAAAATAAAACAGAAATGAAATGACACTTGGGTGTATGAATAAGGGGTGAAACACTTTCACATGCATTGTAGTGCATACATTATAGTCTGGAGCATGTTTTTGGCAAGATAGGTATGAGTATGAGTCGTGACATATTCACAACCTTACTGTGCCATGGACTCTAAGTCCCTTTTGCATATCATGATTGTGCATGTGGAATTTTATCTAAGGTGGCATATTATTTTGTTCTGTATAATGAGTCGATCTAAATGTTTCATACAGGAAATCATACCTCCTAAGACTCGAGGTGATGCGGTCCAAGCTCGTGGACACGGCGGTCGTCTTAGCCATGGCCGTGGGAGAGGACATGCTACTCCTATCTTACCCATACCTTCTTGGGGTGCCTGCCGATCACGTAGAGACGTTGTCGAGCAACACCCAAGAGATGGGGATGCTAATGTCCTCCAGGACACCGGAGAGGCAGGTGGACCTTCTAGCTTGTCTATAGAGGACAGGATCTAGCTAGGGGTACGGACAGCGGTAAGTGAGGTACTGAGGACTTTGGGGATTTCCGGGAGTGGATTAGGATCTCAAGACAGAGGTCAAGCCTTACCAGATGAGCAAGACCAGAGGGTGGACATTCCCTTAGCATAATTTATGCGATATGACCCGCCCAGGTTTGACAGGGATAGCAACAAGGTGGAACCAGAGGGGTTCTTGCAGAAGTGTACGAGGATTGGGGAGGCTTTAGGGTGCAGCCAGTAGAGACTTGTAGAGTGTGCCGCCTTTCTATTGCGAGGGTCGGCGTATAAGTGGTATAAAAACCTAAAGGAAGCTAGGATGTCAGGTGCACCACCACTAAGGTGGAAGGAGTTCAGTGACAGGTTTAGGGAACGATTTATTCCTGAGGCAGTGAGGTTTGCCAAGGTCTGAGAATTTGAGAAGTTGAGGTAGACTCCCGATATGACAGTAGGGGAGTATTCTAGTAGATTCACTCACCAGGCTGACTTTGCACCTATGCTAGTGGCCACTGAGCAGGACAGGCTGCAGCGGTTTGTGAATGGGTTGGTGGGGCCCATTCATAGGGTGATGGTTGCCTCTCACCTTTCCACATATGCTAGTGTTCTGAGTGCGGCCATGAGGATGGAGAAGAGTACTACGGAAGAGCGAGCCCAAAGAGAGTAGCTTAAGAAGATAAAGCCTAATACCGGCGGTGGCAATCAACAATAACACAAAATGAGACCCCAACAACAAGCACAATAGCAACAACAGTTTAGAGGAGGGTATAGGGGTCAGGGGCAACGACCATTCCAGGACAGGAGTGGCAAGCAATAAGGAGGTTTCAGAGGGGGTGGTCAGGGTGGCAAGGAAGTACCATTCTGCCCTATTTGTATGAGACCTCACCCTGGGCCATGTCGACGATTAATAGGAGCCTGTTTTGGGTGTGGGGAAATAGGCCACCTTCAAATGGATTGCCCCTATGCTCATCAGGAGGCAGGGCATGCAACTGGGCGTGGGACTACTCAAGCGACACTAGTTTAGAAACGAGCCCCATTTCAGCCTTCACCACGACCTTTAGGTGGTAGGGTCCGAGGAGGTAGAGGCCAGGGTAGCCAAGTGGGAGGCAACATTGGGGGGTATGCAAGGGTCTTTGCCATGATGCCTCAGGATGCCGAGGCTAGTAATGCCGTCGTCATAGGTATGATTTCCATTTCACATGTTGATGCCTTGGTTTTGTTTGACCCAGGGTCTACACATTCATATGTATCACGGGAGTTTGCCCCACGTCTAGGTATATAACCTTCATCTTTAGAGCGACCTATGATGGTAGCTACCCCTACAGGTAACCCTTTGATAGTGGACACAATGTATCGGGGTTATGTGGTTACTGTGGCTAGGCGAGACACGATAGCTGACTTAATCTTGCTAGGGAATATGGGTTTTGATAGCATATTAGGGATGGACTGGTTAGCCTCTTGTCATGTCACCTTAGATTGTAGGAAAAAAAAGGTGTGCTTTGACCCTCCTATGGGAGATTGATTTTGCGTTCAATGGGATTAGCCCTCTATGGCTAAGGATGTTATATCCGTATTGGAGGTGAGACATCTATTGAATGAGGGGTGTTAGGCGTTCCTAGCACTGGTGCGGGAGACCTATGAGTCAGAAGGTGAGATAGGGCAGGTGCCCGTAGTAAGGGAGTATCTGTATCTAGATGTATTTCCTGAAGATTTGTTGGGGGTACCACTAGAGTGGGATATAGAGTTTTGAATAGATTTAGCCCTGGAGACTCGACCGATTTCAATACCTCCGTACCGTATGGCTCTAGCCGAGCTAAAGGAACTTAAAGTACAAATCCATGACCTTTTGTCTAAGGGTTTCATTCGCCCAAGTACCTCGCCATGGGGAGCACCTGTGCTCTTTGTGAAGAAGAATGATGGAACTATGAGGCTTTGTATCGACTATAGGCAGTTAAACAAGGCCACTATCCGAAATAGATATCCATTACCTCGCATAGATGACCTATTTGACCAGTTACAAGGTGCCCAGTGTTTTTCCAAGATTGACCTAAGATCGAGTTATCACCAACTTCATATTAAGGGAGATAACATCCCTAAGACTGCCTTTAGGACTCGATACGGTCACTATGAGTTTTTAGTAATGTCCTTTGGCCTTACGAATGCCCCAGCGGCGTTTATGGACCTCATGAATAGAGTATTTAGGTCGTACCTTGATCGCTTCGTCATTGTGTTTATTGATGACATATTGATTTACTCAAGGAGCCAAGAGGAACACGAACAACACCTTAGGGTAGTGCTTCAGACCTTGCGAGAACATAAGCTATATGTTAAGTTCTCGAAGTGTGAGTTCTGGTTGGATAGCGTGGCGTTTCTGGGCCATGTAGTGTCCAAGGAAGGCATCATGGTTGACCCTAAGAAGATTGAGGCCGTGGAGAAGTGGTCTAGGCCTACCTCAGTTAGCAAGATACATAGCTTCCCAGGTCTAACGGGTTATTACCGTTGGTTCGTCAAGGATTTTTCAAAGATAGCCACTCCATTAACACGTTTGACTCAAAAGGATGTCAAGTTTGAGTGATCTGATGCTTGTGAGGAGAGTTTCCTAAGACTTAAAGGGAGTTTGACTACAGCTCCAGTTTTAACCTTACCTTCAGGGGAGGGTGGCTATGTGGTCTTCTGCGATGCCTCTAGGATTGGACTTGGTTGTGTCTTGATGCAACATGGCCGAGTCATTGCCTATGCCTCAAGGAAGCTGAAGAGGCATGAACAAAACTACCCCACCCATGACCTAGAGATGGCAGCAGTGGTGTTCGCTCTTAAGCTGTGGCGACACTACCTATACGGTGAGATTTGCAAAATCTATACCGATCACAAGAGTCTTAAATATATATTTGAGCAGAAGGACCTAAACTTAAGACAGAGGAGATGGATGGAGCTCCTCAAGGATTACGATTGCACCATTCTATACCACCCGGACAAAGCCAATGTAGTAGCTGACGCTCTAAGTAGGAAGTCGATGGGCAGCCTAGCCCACATTGTTGAGGTTAGGAGACCTCTAATACGTGAACTGCATAGTCTGGAAATGAGTGGTATGTGCTTCGGGTTGGGCAATACAGATGTGTTCTTGGCTCATGTCCAACTTCGTTCCACTTTAGTTGAGGAAATTAAGGCAGCTCAATCTAGTGATCCATCCTTGGCTAAGTTAATAGAGGTAACCCGTAGAGGTAAAGTTAGTGAAGCCAAGGCTAAGAAGTTCATAGTGGACTCTGAAGGGGTATTGCGGTGCGAGGCGCGCTTATGTGTTCCTAATATGGATGGCCTAAGGCAGCGTGTGCTGAGAGAGGCACATCATTCAATATACACCATGCACCCTGGTGCAAACAAGATGTATCGGGACGTTAAGATGATATATTGGTGGAATAAATTGAAGGAGGATGTGGCAAAGTTTGTGAGTCGGTGTGCAGTGTGTCAGCAAGTGAAAGCTGGACATCAAAAGCCAAGTGGGGAGCTTCAAAGGATACCAATTCCTGAATGGAAGTGGGAGAGACTCACCATGGATTTTGTCGTAGGTTTACCGACATCTAGGAAAGGTAGCAACTCCATATGGGTAGTTGTAGATAGATTAACCAAAAGTCCCCTATTCATTCCTGTAAATACCAGTTACACAGTACCTCAGTATGTTCAAAAGTACCTAGATTATGTGGTTAGATTGCATGGAGTTCCACTATCCATTATCTCTAATCGAGGGCCTCAGTTTACCGCTCGATTTTTGAGAGACTTCCAAAAGACGCTAGGGACGGAGTTGAACTTTAGCACAGTATTCCACCCTTAGACTGATGGGCAATCTGAGCGGACCATTCAAACCCTAGAAGATATGCTTAGATCGTGTGTCATGGATTTTGGGAGTGACTAGGAGAAGAACCTACCGTTAGTCGAATTCGCATATAACAACAGCTATCACTCTAGCATCCAGATGGCCCCATATGAGGCACTTTATGGTAGGCGATGTAGGACTCTAGTAGGATGGTTTGAGGTAAACGAGGTTCAGCTAGTTGGGTCAACTAAAGTCCATGATACTATGGAGCAAGTTCAATTGATTAGAGAGAGGCTATTAGCAGCCCAGAGTCAACAAAAGTCTTATGCGAATCGTCGTAAACGTCCCTTAGAGTTTGGAGTCGAAGATAGAGTATATCTCAAGGTATCACCTATGAAAGGGGTGATGAGGTTTGGCAAAAAGGGCAAGCTTAGCCCTAGGTACATTAGTCCATTTGAGATTTTGGACCGAGTAGGTGCAGTGGCATACTGATTAGACCTCCCTCCTACTTTTGTGAGTATCCATCTGGTGTTCCATGTGTCTACGTTGAGGAAGCACAAACCCGATCCCTTCCGAGTCCTTCCCCCGCCGACCATGGATATAGTGCAAATAGACAAGGATCTTAGCTATGAGGAGCTACCAGAGTGCATCATTGATAGACAAGTAAGAAGGTTTCGAAACAAGGATATTGTCTCCGTAAAGATGGTTTGGCAAAACCACACTGAGGATGAGGCCACGTGGGAATCAGAAGGCGCAATGAGAGGGAAGTATGCTTATCTGTTCGACACCTAGGAAATAGATAAAATTCAAGGATGAATTTTCTATAAGGGGGTGAGATTATAAAGCCCAACCTTTGAGCCTTAATTTGAGAAAGCCCAAGAAGAGAACTCAAGCCCATAAGGCCATATAAAAGCCTTAGGGCTCTAGTTCCCCCCCCCCCCCCCCCCCTCTTCTCCTTTTTCTTCCAATCCAGCAATCTTTCTCTCTCTCTCTCTCTCTCTCTCTCTCTCTCTCTCATTTTCTCTTTCAATTGATTTTGCAAAATCTAGCTGTTGATCTTGAATCCAACCACACTTTCACCGTGAAGTCGACCCCAATCTACAACAAGGTAAGCTTTTTATTTTCTTTGGCCTTACTTTTAAGAATAGATTCATGAGAGGTGTATGTATATGCGTTTGGGTGTGTTGGCCGAAAGTTTGAACTTAGATCTACAAAGATCTAGCCGTTAGATTTTGCTAGATTTTGGATATGTTAGTAAATGGGGTTAGGGGTGTTGAATGGCTGCCTCAGATATTCAGAAAACGTCGGCCAGCGGCGACAATAGTGTGGTTTGTAATCTGGTCAAAAATTAAAAGTTAGATCTACGAAGATCTAACCGTTAGATCTTGATGATTTTTTAGTATGTTGGTCTATGAGGGTAAGGGAGTTGAATGGTTGTCTCAGATCGCCGAAAAATATGGGCGACGACGTCAAATAACTTATTTTCAAATCTGGCCAGAATTTAAAAACAGATCTACAGCAATCCAACTGTTAGTTCTGACTCATTTTTGTATATATTGACCTCTATTGCTAGGCGCTTCTAATGGAAGGTTTTGATTGTCGGGATTTTCGGCTAGTGGTGGCCGTCGGCAATGTGACTGGCCTAGGTTGTTTTATTTTGGGGCTTTGGGCCATTGGGGCAGCATTTGGGTTGGCCCAAATCCTAGGAGATTTAAATTTTATATTTATTTAAATTTTATGTGGATTGATAATTTTGTTAGGTGATTTTGGCGCGCCCCAACCCAGAGGCGTTTGAGGGAATCCCGCCTCTTCTATTACACTGTGAGTGGGTAAATTGTATTATGGTGGTAATTGTTGCATTCATATCTCTTATTATTTGGTTATTCTATATATCTTATTCATGATCTCATTCTTAGTTGCATACGGGAAATTGGAATCTATATTGTCTGTTGTGAGCATATTGACACTTGTGATATGTTGTATATGGCATTTGATGATATTAAATGATGGTATGAAAAATGTATTAAAGGGAGTAACAACTAGAACCATGTATGTTAACTACAGTAAATGTTAGCCGTTGGTGCACCACGTATAGGTATTAAGGTGAGAGTGGATCCGCCCTTACTTAGCGAGAGTGGTTCCGCCATGATGCTTTGTAGGCGAGAGTGGTTCCGTCGAAGCGAATCTTGTGGGTGAGAGTCGTTCCGCCCCAAGAGAATGGAATCTATGAATTTTGGTTCTAAATGGTTAACTCATATATGTGCATGTTTATTTGTCATCTCATATATTGTTGTAAGTACTTTTAGGCATAGCATGGTATGATGATCATTCTTAGATGCATTGATTCTACATTTCCACCATTATAATGCTCTTTACTCCTCACTAAGCCAGTGTCAGGCTTACCCCTCAATATTTCAGACTTTCTAGGTTGACATCATTTTGAGGGTAGGAGTCGTGGTAAACGATTCTGCTCTATTTACTCTAGACATGCTCCGGCTACAACACATGTATCTCATCTCACGGGTTGAGTATAGGGAAGTTAATATTCCTCTCATATGTAAACTGGAAAATTTTGAATATTGTAAGCATGTAATGAATTTATAGCCGGTGGGCACTTTAATATCAGTTAATGGAAATGCATTTATTTTGTAGTGTATATGAGGTTGTTAAAGGTTTGAATGATTATATGTATTTTAAGGCTTACTATTCGCTATTGGAGCTTGTGGCTTCAAGAGGGATGGTGCCGGTCATGGCCCCGGATTTTGGGTCGTGACAGATATGTTGGGGGTTTCTCTTTGAAATACAGTACTTGAGATTTAAGAAATGTATTTTGGAAAGAAAATATGTATTTATATGTTGAGACCCAGCATGGTGACACGCTCGGGAAAAATGGGTGTTACATAGTAAGGTATCATTCCAACTGATAGCATAACCACCAATGATGAAAACATACCTAGTAAGCGATCTTCTCTTATTAGGATCACTTGCAAAATCAGAATCAATAAAACTAATAACTCCATCTCTAGTGTTTCCAAATTTTAAATAGACATCAGTGGTACCACACAAACATCAAAAAATTTATTTGACTCCCTTCCAATGTTCTTTACCAGTATTAGCTATGTATCTACTAACCACGTTGACTACATGAGCCATATCAATGCGTGTACAAACCATAGCATACATAAGACAACCTACTACGCTAGAGTATGGATTTTTCAACATCTTGTCAATTTCATCATCTGATTGAGGAGACAAGCTAAATGAAAGTTTAAAATGTGCAGCCAATGGAGTACTTACAGGTTTAGCCTTCTGCATATTGAATTTAGTTAGAACTTTCTCAATGTATCCCTATTGACTTAGATATAATTTATCTGCCTCCCTCACTCTTGAAATTTGCATTCAAGTATCTTTTTCGCTGCTCTCAAATCTTTCATCTCAAATTCTTTGTTAAACTGAGCTTTCAATCTTCTTATTTCATTTTTATCTTTTGATGCTACCAGCATATCATCAATATATAGAAGCAGATATATAAATGACTAGTTCTTGTTCCTTTTAAAATAAACACAACTATCATAACTGCATTTATTAAAATTGTGCTTAATTATAAAGGAATCAAACCTTTTATACCATTGCCAAGGAGATTGTTTCAAACTATACAGAGACTTCTTCAATAAGCACACAAAGTCTTCTTTGCCTGTAACTTCGAAACCCTCTGGTTGATGCATATAGATATCCTCATCAAGTTTCCCATGTAAAAAGATTGTCTTGACATCCATTTGTTCAAGTTCAAGATCTTGGATAGCCACAATACCAAGTAATGCCTAGATAGAACTGTGTTTTACAATTAGAGAAAATACGTTTGTGAAGTCCATACCTGGAATCTGACTGTATCCCTTTGCTACGAGTCTGACTTTATACCTCGATTTTTCAACTCCTAGTATACCCTCTTTCTTCTAGAATATCCATTTGCACTTGATTGTTTTCTTATTCTTAGGTAGTTTTTTCAATTTCCAAGTACCATTTTTGTGTAAGGATTCTATCTGTTCTTGCATCGCTATAATCCATCTCCCAGATTTAACACAATTAATGACTTTAGAATAAGTGGAAGGTTCTTCATACAGTCAATATCTTCAGCCACACTCAAAGCATAGGCAACGAAATCAATTTCAGTATACCTTTGAGGAGGTCTAATATTTCTTCTAGGTCCATCTTTACCAATACAATAATCTGTTGGTTTGTTTCTCATAGTCTTTCACTGCTTAAAAGTAGCAAAACATTAGTCTTTGTTTCAAAAAGAATACTCAGACTTTCTTAGAAAAATCATCAATGACAATTAACATGTATCTGACACCATCTATAGAAGGTACTTTGGTCGAACCCCAGATATCAGAATGGACATAGTCCAATATACATTTTGTATTGTGAATGGTTTTATCAAATCTAACCCATTTTGCTTACTGAAGAAGAAGTGCTCACAAAACTCTAATTTTCCAATACTATGCCCTTCAATAAATCATATTTTTCTCAATTCATCCATACCTATTTCACCATATGTCTAAAACCTATATGTCATAGATGAGTGATATCGGTATCGAATAAAGAAAAAGTAGAGACAAAAGCATCACCTGTAACAATAGAGTCTTGCAAAACATATAATCGACCGTATTCCTTTTTACCTTTCATCACAATGAGAGAGCCTTTACTGACCTTAATAACTCCATATTCACCAATGAATTTATACCCATTCAAATCAAGAGTACTCGATGAAATAAGATTTCTTTTTGAGATTGGGAGCATGTCTGACATTAGTTAAAGTTTAATTAACACCATCAAACATCTTAATTTTAACTATTCCAACACCAGCAATTTTACAAGAAGAATTATTATCCATCAACACATCAGTGGAAGTCAGTTTTATATGTCGAAAATCAATCCCTATTAGGAGACATATGAAACGTGCATGTTGTGTCGATGATCCAATCTTCACTAGGTTTAGTAATCTCATTAGTTACCACCATAAATTCACCATCACTATTGTTATTTTCAACAACATTAGTTTCGCTAGAACTTTCAAGTTGTTTTTCTTTTTGGTCAAATTCTTATCTCTTAAGTTTTTAATGCAGCTAATAACACTCCTTTTTTATGTATCCTTTCTTCTTATAATAATTACATTTTTTTTCTTTATTTGTAGACTTTGATCTACTTTTTCCTCTACCACTATAATTTCTATCTTGTGTTCTTCCTCTAATCAATAGACCATCCCCTAATTTTTAGAAGTCACGAATTTTTTCTTTCGAGAATAAAACATCATAAACTTCATCTAGGGTGAGAGTATTACGATTATAGAGTATGGTATCTCTAAAAGTTGAATATGAGACTGGTAAATAACATAATAAAATTATACCCAAATTCTCATCATCATACTTAACTTCCATGCTTTCCAAATTAGAAATAATTTCTTTGAAAGCAGGTAAATGGCTTTCAATCGATGTACCTTTTGTCATTCTATGAGAATATAACCGTTGTTTGAGATGTAACTTATTAGTCAAGCTTTTCGTTATACACAGTTGTTCCAATTTCAACCATAGAGCGGCAACGATTTTTTTTTTTTTCAAAACATCCTACAAAATTTGATTTGATAAATACAAATGTATTTTTGACAAGACCTTACAATCCTTATGTTTTTTTTCCTTAATACTCAATGATTGTGTTTTTTTTTTAAAACCCAAAAGCGCATCATCTAAATTCATCTATGCTAAAATTGTACATATTTTAAACTGCCATAGTAAAAATCTAATATTTTGATTGAAAAAGGGAATATCGTACTTCAAAGTAGCTATTAAATAACCCCAAATACTATCAAATAATTTAAATAAGAAACCCAATTAAAAACATACCAAAAATAGCAAATCTAGGCAAAAAAAATAGATCAAAATCGGGACTGATAGCTCTATTGAATTTGGAGTGAGTTGAATCCTGGCAGGTCAGGTCAACAGATCTGGGTGTGCTTAGAACCTTGAAGCTTGAATTTTCTTCAAAGGCGAACAGAAGTAGGTTCAACAATAGGATAAGCCATTGATCGACGACAAGGCGTGGGGTTCAACGGCGTAAACGGCAGCTGGCAAGGTGGATGGAAGCTACGATGACAGGAGGAAGAGGAGATTGGCCATCGATCTACGATAGTGCAAGTCGAACAACGAGGACGCTCTATCTAGTAGCAAAAGTGATCATCTATGGCAGAGAGGGAGTCGTCGATCGATGGTAGAGACAACCATCGGTGATCGAACACAGAGTAGAAGAGGTTGTCTACTAGAAGACGAACGACCATTTATGGCTGTTTGAGGTGACGGATCTGAGGTTGTTGTCGACGATCGAGCAGGCGGACAGAGATAATAGCGGTCGATGGGGAGGCTGAGGTTTTCCGACCGGGCAAGAACCAGAGGTAGCCGAAGATGGTGTCGGTCGACAATGGTAGAGAGCTTTTGGAAGACTGTGACTATTAGCAATAGTGGTAGAAGCTGGGCAACTTGTAACTTGGCTATGGAAGATGATGAAGATGTGCAAATCCAACGATTGTTAATTGTTTGATTTAACGGTTTTGATACTAATTTGTTACGATTTTGGATAAAAAATAAATCACAAACAAACCATCAACAAATGCATGAACACAAAATTTAATGTAGAAAACCTAAATCGAGAAAAATTATAAGCAGAGAGAACAAAATATTACTAATTGAATATTACTATAATAATTCCAATGATCTGAACACCTATTTATAGATCTAAAATAATCATGAATACAAGAAATCACATCCTAATAAAAAAATAATTCATGAGAATATTTTTTCATATGAGATAAGTCAAGATGATATTTCTCTAAATGAAATAAATTCCAATCAAAATCAAATTTGATAACATTTTGATAACATCTTAATTATTGTCAAATTTAAAATCTTAATACTAGTCTAATTAGGAAACTCAATCATAAATAAATTAAAATTTTAAGTGATAATTATCACTATCACAGACCTGAACTTTCTAGGCAGCCAAACGCCCACCATTCACTGCCATTCAATTGGGCAAAAGAGGATGGGAATTACAATACAAGAATCGCTAAATATGCATGTTTGAGATGATGAATTAATAAAGGAATTTGCAGCTCAAGCACGGCAGTGAATTGACCCCGAAGACTTCGTCCCAATCACCACAAAGCATCTCATTGCCTAGTTACGCTAGAAAATCCAATCCAGTGGGGGAGGAGGAGTTTCGAGTTTCCCACACAGCAGCTTCCTCGTCGACCCGCCCCTCCAACTTGCGAAGACTTCTGACTCTTCTTCGTCCATGGGGTAGGGGGCCCAGCCTCGCTTATTAGTCATCATCTCTTACTTCTCTTTCCCACCCCACTCTAGACGGCAAGCTCTCTCGCAATCTTCCAAAGAAGTGTCAATTTCATGGAAAATGCTACCATACTTGAAGAGTATTGGTGGTGTTCTGTAGAATACAAAAGTTAATTAATATTAAACATATTAATTTCAGATTAAGCATATTGCCATTTGATAATTGAATATGTGTGCAAAACTAATAAGAATATGTTAATCGGTACTCTAGAAATTGGAATGCATGTGTAAAGGTAATAGTTGGTGGGATTTTATTGCATTGTATTGTCTTTAAATATTGAAATAGTCAAAGTTGAAATTAAATGTTACGTATATATATATATATATATATACACACACTGAAATTTGTAAAGTGGGGCCATCCTAGAATTTGTAAAGCTTTTAAAGAAGAGTTCTAGTTATAATCATTGTTTGGTTACAAATATTAAGCTCTGATGAGATAATAATAAAATAAAATAATATTATTCAACATTTACTAAAAAATAATTCTCAAGGTAATACTATTCCTTATTTGTTTTAAAAAGGGAATTGATATTAGGGAAATTCTATTCGCAGCCAACGTTTTACTCATTGTAACCATTTTTTAATATACCTAAAATACTCTTAAATAAAAATTCAATTTTACCCTTATCTTCAATACTCAACCACCACCACCTGACATACGTCTTTCGCCGAAAAAATTTTCTTTCTTCACAGTGGCTCATATCCCAATCAAATATTTTCTCCTAAAATCTGTATCTCTTTCTCTTAGAGACTTAGAGAATCACTTTCAGCTCACACTCATGCAAATCTGTTTTCTCTCATCAGCGATTCATACATTTTATGATCGATTATGGATTACTATACTAAACTATTGAGAACTGGGACGAGTTTGAGGAAGAACAAGATAGCTATTTAGAAAAAGAATATAACGCACAGACACAGGTAAGTAATCTGTAAATATTTGTTTTAAAATGTGTTTGTATTTATAAAAATGTAATATGAATTGTATTGAAATGCAAGAGTATTTATAAATAAATATAGAGATAATGTAAGGAAGAATGCCTTTATAGGAAGGTTAGTTGCCTCTCCGAAAGCTGGAATTCGGGAGGGCTGGCCTTCTCCTAATTTCAGCCTTCGGGGAAGGCAGCCTTCCCCGAATGCTGGCATTCGGGAAATTATGGCCTCCCCGAATGCTGGCATTCGGGGAAGGCCGGCTTTCCCAAATTCTAGCCTTCGGGGAGGCCGATCTTCCCCGAATGCTGGAATTCGGGAAGGCAAGTCTTCTCCGAATGCTAGAATTCGGGAAAGATGGCTTTTCCCGAATGCTCACATTTGGGGAGGCCGACCTTCCCCGAATGCTAGACTTCAGGAAAAAAAGTTAGTGTCCCGAATTCTAGGATTCGCACATTGAGCAACTCTCCCGAATTTTAGAATTTTAGGTTTAGGGAAATATTTTATTTTCAAGTTCTAATCTATATTTTATTTTATTAATTTTTTTATAGGAATCGAATTATAGAATCCAGCAATTTGATCTTATTCAACAATTTACTACAAATGAGGTATGATAGATTTTTAATAATTTTATTTGAATTATTAAAAAAAGTATATCTAAATATTTTTTTTTTTGGTTGTATTAGCTATTTGATACTAGAGAAGCACTCATTGAATGGGCTAAAAAAATTGGAAAACAAAATGGAATTGTGATTGTGATCAAGAGTTCAGAATCTGGGGGTCCTAGAAAAAGACCTAGAGTTCGTCTTTCTTGTGAACGTAGTGGAAAGTATAGACCATCTAAGAAGAAGGAAGAAATAATAGGAGAATTAAAAAGGAAATCCACAGGTTCAAAAAAGTGTGATTGTCCGTTTGAATTACTTGGTATGAAATTTGAGCAGTGGGAGTTGAAAGTTATATGTGGAGTGCATAATCATCCACTAGCAGTTCAATTGGAAGGTCATTCATATGCAGGGAGACTTATAGAAAAAGAGAAAGGAATTTTGAAAACTATGTCTGAGAATCTGGTGAAACTTAGAAATATTTTGATGAGTCTCAAGGCAAATGATGAGAATAATGTTACTACTATCAAAACTATATATAATGCGCGTCAAAGATATAAACTTATTGAGAAAGGTGGTAAATCACAGATGCAACAGTTGATGAAGAAATTAAGAGAATGTAATTATGTGGAGTGGCACAGAACTGATGAATCAAATTGTATTACAGACTTATTTTGGGCGCATCCGATGTCTATAGATTTATTAAAAATATTTCCACATGTCTTGATAATGGATTGTACATACAAAACTAACAGATATAGATATCCACTTCTTGAGATTGTTGGTGTGACATACACTGAGTTAACTTTTCCTGTTGCTTTTGTATTTATGAACCATGAATACGAGGATAACTATACATGGGCTATGGAGAGATTAAAGAATGTGATGGGATCTAATGCATGTCCTGGAGTAATTGTGACTGATAGAGAATTAGCATTGATGAATGCAATATATAAAGTCTTTCCAAGTACCACAACCTTATTATGTAGATGGCATATATCTAAAAATGTACTTGCTAAGTGTAAGAAATTCTTTGATAGAAAGGAGACATGGGAGAAGTTCATGTTACAATGGAATCTTCTTGTTTTTGCCTCTACTGAGATTGAGTATCAAAGTCTACTTTCTGACTTAATGGTTGAGTATCATGCATATGAAGGAGCACTTGATTATGTGAGAAATACATGGCTAAATGATTACAAAGAAAAATTTATTGCAGCGTGGACAAATAAAGTATTACATTTTGGCAATGTTACTACTAACAGGTATTCTTTAGTAAACTCAAATGTTGTTGTTATTATTTTTATTATAATAACTCTAATTAATCTCTTATTAATCTAATACTGTTTATGTTTTTATTGAAAGGGCTGAGAGCGCACATGCAAAGCTGAAGAGATATCTGGGATCATCACAAGGTGACTTTGAATCATCATGGAAAATTATCAATTCTCTTATTGAGTTACAACATACTGAGATAAAGGGGTCTTTTGAGAAGAGTTTAATGTTGGTACAACACAATTTCAGATCAGAAATTTTTAGAGAATTGAGAGGTATTATATCAAGAAATGCAATGAATATGGTATTAAAGTAAACAGAGATGGCACAAAAAATTGGAGTGGATAAAGTTGCATGTAGATGTGTGATAAGAAGCACACATGGTTTACCTTGTGCACATGAAATTGCAGAATTAATGATGGAGGGAAGACCAATTCCTTTATCATTTGTACACCCTTATTGGACAAAATTAGATTTAGTGAATACTGTTGATGTGTCCTTAGTGTTAACAATTGATCCAGAGTTGGAAAGTCTTTATAATATATTTCAATCAGAACCAGAAGGAGGTAAAATCGTATTAAAACAGAAGTTGAGAGAATTAATAGATCCAGCTACGACTTCATTGATCCCACCAAGTGTGAAAGTTCGGACAAAAGGTAAGCCATTATCAAAAAATAAAATTCAAGTTGATACATCCACTCAACGTGATCCATCATATTTTGAAATAGTACAGCCTATTCATGATAGCATATCTCCAACAATACAAAGCTCAGTTAAGACACTGAATGAAGGTAAACTTTATCGTACCAATGTCAAACAGAGATTGCTAGGCTATGATGCTTCATTCCCATAAAAAATATGTCATTTTATACATAATATTGTTAATGTGGAGTCGGATGGACATTGTGGATTTCGTGTTATTGCTGCGTTACTTGGAATGAGTGAGCACAACTGGAGGGATATTCGTATGAATCTGATTGGAGAGTTGCATACCTTTCGTGATGAATATATAGAGTTATATGGATCTGCTATGCGTGTAGATGAGTTAATGTACGCATTTTCTTGCTTTGAGTGTGTTGCACCTCCTCAACATTGGATGACTTTACCTGACATGGGTCATTTGATTGCTTCAAAATATAATGTTGTGTTGGTTCATTTATCTCGAATGCAGTGTCTTACTTACCTTCCATTGAGATCAGCTGCACCTTCAGTTATACAACATAGAATTATTACTATTGGATTTGTGGATGATTGTCATTTTGTACAGGTATTATTATTTAATAATTTATTTATATGTTTATATAATTATGTTAATATAAATTTGTTACTAATAATATGGTATTATATTTTTTCAGGTATTTCTTAAATCAGGTTCACCAATTCCTCCTGTTGCACGCAATTGGCATAAATATCGATATGATATTGCACGTGAATGGGAAACACCATATATAACTCGAATTCAAGTATTTATGTCTCTTATTAACAAAAATGTTATTACAAAAGATGTTTTTGATTTAACTGATGAATGATGAATTAGCAATAATCAATATGTATGCTTTACATTATATATTTTTGATTTACCTATGAATGACGAATATGTATGTTTTATATTATATGTTTGTAATATTTCTTTATGTTGTTAAAAGTGTGAAAATTGTACAAAGTTATATTTTTTTTCTTTTATTAATTTATTCTGTTAATTTTTGTGTAAATGGTATTAAAATTACATAAATCATAATAAAATTTACTAATAAATATTAAAATAAAATATTATCACAAGTTATACATAATTCAAAATTATAGTTTACGAATTACAACTATAAATAACAACTACAAGCAACTCGATGTTATAAATAAACTATAAACAAGCTATAGTACGAAGTGAACTATCTTTGCGGAGATGTACGAGACGTGGACGCTTCAATATTATCATCAGAAGGATGCTGAGAGCCTAGAATGCGATTCACTACAAAACATGTCTCTCTCCATACATCAGCAGATAGAGGCTCACTACTTGAAATCATCTGCTGGATAGCATATAATGCTAGTCGATTACGCTGAAATAAAAATAAAAATAATTATATTAATTTTTTTAATTTAAATAAATTAAATTCAATAATAACTTAAATATAATTTAAAAACTTACTGATTCAGCAAGCAAGAGCATATCTTCTGCACCTCTATCAAAACTGGATCGATGTACAGGATTTTGTATAATCGGATGTGTAATAGTTCGATACCATGTTAAATATTCAGGTGTAAAATGCCATGGAAATTTAGAATATTTACCACGTCTATGTAGTGGTAATAAATGCATATCCCATCGATTCCACATATCATCAACAAATGTATAAATTACCCGATATAAAGCCGTAGCCGGACCCCGCTTAGCTTCCACGGGTGATAATGGGGGTGGAGGAATAGTTTGTGCATACCCAAATTGTCACAAAACTCTCTCGGGATGATATGGTTCTATAATATTTCCACATTTTAGACAACCTGAGAAAAATGTAATTTCTGGAAATGGATGGTGTGCCAGAACCCTTCGATACAGCGTCCAAATCAACTGTAAATATTATTTAGTTTAAAATTTAATTTTATAATATATTAATTAACTTACAAATCATATACATGATAAATACCTGGTCCGGTGATAAATCATCAAGCTGCTCCCTAATAGATTGTAAAGAATCAGTATCGCGAACAGGTATCCAACGGAGAGCTCGTGGCTGATCTTCACTATATAACAAGTTACATCTAATTCTAGTAAAAGGGAAATGCTCGTATACCCATGCCTGTAAATTTAATATGAATAATTATGTTAAATATATATAAATATATGATATAAAATTATGAAATTAAAATAATTACCTCAAGTAAGGTAAGATATCCAGCAATACTCTTCACCTCTCGTCTAGTAGCAATGCCGAGCTGTCGATATAAATATGCAAGACACCCAGCTCCCCATGCATAATTACTGATCATACTTAAATCTTCTAATAATGTCAAATATGCTACTGAAACTAATGTCCCACTCTTGTCCACAAATAAAGTACAACCTAATAAAAATAACAGATATGCTCTACTAATATGTTCAATCTCTTCATTAGAAACCTCATTTGGTAGATGCATAAATGTTTTTTTTAACCAATCTAATTTTACAAATGCTCCTCGATTCTCTCTAATTTGTTGTGATGCTACATCTAATGAAACCCCAAGTAACCTACATAATAAATCACTAGCTTCAGTAGGTGTCAGATGATGAGGAACAGATACAAATCTTCATGTTACCGGAATCTTCAAAATAGCAGCAACATCATATAATGTTATACTTAACTCTCCAAATGGCAAATGAAATGTATTAGTCTCAGGTTGCCATCTCTCTGTAAATGCTGAAACTAGAGCATGATTTATATTTCGATAAGTACATTCTAGCAAGGGTGATAAGCTAGAACTCATAACCATATCACGAACACGAGGCTGATTATTCAATGGCCATTCAGGAATTTTGAGGCCATGGTTTCTACATTTTAATATGCCTCTTTCCTGTTAAAAAATTCAAATACTTAATTATTTAAATTATAAAAAATTACAATAGCTAATTATTTAAATTATAAAGATAAATACTAAAAAAACTAATATTACTTACCTCTCCTGCCCATATTGCAAATGCAACATGATTTTTAAAACTTTTTAGAACAGATGTATCAGTAGGTCCGCCAGGTAGTGGTTCAGAAATATCATCTTCGTGGTGAGACTCGTGATGAGAGTAAGATGATTGAGCAGTTGCTTCCCCTTCATTAGGGTTGGGATGCTCCTCAACTGGTATCACATAATCTGTCGCTGGCTCTTCTACTGACTCTTCTACTCGTTCTAAAATAGGTGTTTCATTAGAACTCTCAATCCTCCTTCTTCTTCTAGTTGATGCAGTAGGACGCTCTCGAGAAGAAGAAGGCTGGTGAGAAGAAGGCTGTTGAGATGAGGAAGCATCACCTCTTCTACCACATACCATATCTACAAAATAAACAATAGCAATTAACTACAAAATAACAGACAAATATATCACGTATCATATCATAAAAATAATACAAAAATACAAAATATTAAACAAAAAATTACGATAAAAAAATTATTATACATCCGGAAAATTTAAGTTTCCCAAACTCCGAGAACGTTGGTGTTGAGTTCGGGAAACAGGGTGTTTCCCGAACTCTAGAGTTCAGGAAATACCATGTTTCGTGAACTCTGGAGTTCGGGAAACACGAACGTTCCCGAACTCTGGAGTTCGGGAAAGTTGATGTTTCCCAAACTCCAGAGTTCGGGAAAATCAATTTGTCCCGAAAGGTAGAGTTCGGGACATGTATAATATAAGTTAATATGATAATTATTAAAATATAAAATATGTTAGTTGGGAAAATCTATTATTGGATTTAAAAAATTAATTAAAAAAATATATATTTACTTGTATTAAAAATTAAATTATTCAACTCCAATACCTAAATAAAAAATTAAGTATAAAAAATATTAATGAGCACTATTTAATTAAAAAATTAAGTTTTAATAAAAAATTAAGTATACAAAAATATTAATTAGCACTATTTAATTAAAAATATTAATTAGCATATATTAGCACTATTTAATTAAAAAATTATCCCTATTTAATTAAAAAATTATCACTATTTAATTATCACTATTTAATTAAAAAATTTAGTTTTTTCAAATATTTGTATAAAAATAAAATAAAAATTAAGTATAAAAAAATATTAATTAGGACAATTTAATTAAAAAATTAAGTTTTTTTAAATATTTTTATAAAAATAATATATAAAATAAAAAAAATTAAAAAAATGAAAGTTGGGCCGCTCCCGAAACCTGGGTTTCGGGAGCGGCTACCCGCCTCCGAAACCTAGGTTTCGGAGGCCGCTACCCGTCTCTGAAACCTAGGGTTCGGAGGCGGCTGCCCCCTTCCGAAAGCCAGCTTTCGAAGGGGCAAGGTCCCCTCCGAAAGCTAGCTTTCGGAGGCAAGGGCCGCCTCCGAAACTCAGCTTTCGGAGGCGGCTTCACTCCTCCGAAACTCGGCTGTTTGGAGGCGGCCTCGCCTCCGAAACTCAGCTTTCGGAGGCGAGGCCGCCTCCAAACAGCCCATCCCTGGCCTCTGAACAGCCCATCGAACCCAAAAAAATTGCAGTTGTTCACATTAGATCCAACCCAAAATCACGGATACAACCCAAACAATCAAAAATGTAAGTAAAACTTACCTCAAGAGCGCACAGCAAAGAGACGCAGCTCTGTAGAGAAGGCGACAACCGGAGTGCGATGTAGGTAACTGTCAAAGGCAAGTGGAGGTTGAGAACGACGGTGAGTCACGGCGGAGAAGTGTATGGGTATAGGAGGGTAAATTTGGAATATAATTGGTTGCAAGGAGTAATAAGTATGGCTGCGAATATTAATTATTAAATTTATTTTAATTATGGCTGCGAAGAGTAAAACGTTGGCTGCAAATAGAATTTCCCTTGATATTATAATACCTTGGCTTAATTTTCCATTTTACAAAAATGCCCATCTCGTCCAAATTAAAAAAAAAAAAATGACTTGTACCCTCAAAGCCAATGGCACGGGTCAACTTACGCATTAACTTAATGACCCAATTTATACATGCACCAAGAGAAAGAGACATCGGGATGCCAATGGAAAAAGATAAGAAAACTCAATTCATATAATACAAGGGCAGTTTTGTCCAAATACATCATTTTTCCTCAAGATCAATGCCCCACAAGTGGGGCAAGTTTCTCCCACTCTCGTGGGATTAGCACACTCTTAGGAAAAATGATGTTGGACTATTCAAAATGTAGAAATTATCAAAATTTATCTTGTCATATGCTTATATTATTAAATAATAAGTAGAAATTACAATTGAATAACTATAACATCATCAATTGATCACATCTTTAAGAAATTCAAAAATCATATCTCTATCTTACTCATATCTTATGCAAAAAGTTAAGGATAAACACTATTTTTATTAATTCATCTCATAATAATTCTAAGTACATTTCTATCACTTATATGAAGACATAAAAACTCTTGTAAATAAACTAACTCTAAACATTAAATACTTTTTAACTTATCCTAAACAAGATCCTAAACCTCATTAGTTGGGTTGTTCTTCGACGTATAGTGATCATTTTCTTCAAGAATTTGGGTCAGAGTGAACATTGACTGAAACGACAGAACAACCTTCAACTATTTACCCATTACATCTAGTAAACTGAAGTTAATGAACTATCCTAATCGCAAGAACTAAAGGATAGCAATGAAATGAAGTCTTTTAGTAAAGAGGCAAGGCCAACTCTCAATGAGGAGAGTGGAGTTGGTCTTGGGCCTCAAAATTTGAGGCTAGACTATGGTGTTCAAGTTTGAAAACAAAGGTGGGCTGGGCCCTAGGGTGGAGTTGGTCTTAGGCCTTAGAACTTGAGGCTAAACTCTGGTGTCTAAGTTTGAATACAAAAGTGAGGCGCTTGAAGGCTATAGGCACAATTTGGACATATGAACCTCATCGCACAAGTCCTCTAAAAGTAATTTTTAATTTATAAACAAATTCTACGCAAATGCCTTAAATCACATTAAATTATAACGCAATTTAAGCGCCAATGGAAATGGGATCAAATTTTAACTTTCACAAGAAAAAAAAAAAAAAAAAAAAAGCAAACCTAAACCTAACCATACATCAAGAGTATATGAGTCTGTCATGTATTATTGTGTTATGAAAGTAATGTTAATAAAGTAATATTTGATTAGTGGGTGTAGTATTATGTTTATTAACATTGAAAGCAAGTGATAATTCTGTCATTAATATTTTATTATTATACTGTAGATATAAAAAGTGATTTAATTATAAAGAAAGCTAATATTTATAAAAGTTACAGTCTATTTATTAATAATTGTAAGTCTCATTAAAAGTTTTTATACTTTTCATAAAAAGCAGGTCTCTTATTTTACTTTAAAGAAATATGTGTACTTTAAAAACAAAATAATTATCTATTAAATAACATTTAAAATATTAATTAAATAAATAATCATTTCTTATATTTTTGTAATGCGAAGAGTTTATAGACAAGTGCTGCGTATTAAAAATTTATTGATTTATTTTTAATTTTTATTTCAATGTCCAGATCAATGCAATTCTTTAAACAAAATTTTTGTATTTCAAAGAATTATTTTATCAAATTGTCCACCTAAACTAATACCACTTCTTATCTTTTTTTTTTTTGGTTACTTTACTACTTTACACCTTATTATTTATTGTCTAATATTAAAAAATAATTCATAAATTTAAAAAGTTAGAAGCCTCCTCATCTAAATGATATTTCATATATATTACCTGATATTAGATCATTTATATTACCTAATATTAGAAAATGATATGTGGATTTGAAGAGTTGTGGGCCTCCTCCTTCAAATAAAATAACAAAATAAATAGAATAAAAATTCAAAGAAAATCATATTAAAATAGAATTAGTAATTTTGTAATTTCAAAATATTAAAAAATAATTAATTATAAATTTTAGGGCCCCACTTTCTTGGAGGCCCAAGGCATAGCCTATGCCTTGAGTTAGACCCGCTCCTTGGAGTTGTATCTTGCACTGCCTCCGGTTGAGCCCACCTCCCATCTCCCTGATTTTTTTTATTATATATAGGCAGATGAATATATATATATATATATTATATTATATATATATATACACTAAGTAATTAAAATTCACTTTATGTATTATATTCAACGCGAGATCTTTGACCATTGAAAACAGAAGGGATTATGCATGGGAGAGTGGGTTGAATCATTCCTAGACAACTGTGTGAGACATATTATTAAATATAAATAAGAATATTAAGTTATAAAAATAATAAATATTATTAAATTTTTATATTATGTCATTACACTAATTAAGTTATCAATATTAAAGAGATATATTTATTTCTTACTAATTATCAATTTTAATATAAAATTAGACCCACCCATAATCTGATTGTAACATATTTAAAATTAATTCTTTAAATCTACACCTATTTATACACGTAGATAATAGCATTACAAATAAAAATATACACATACATATATATATGGTAAACTGATAAATTTAAATCGGTAAACTCGTAAATTCAGACCGATAAACATACGAGTAAGTTGACTTTATGAATAAAATTCACTTTATGAATCGATTTGATTTTATAAAATCTGATCATCCAAGTAAGTTGACTTATTTTCTCGTTTTATGTCTCATGACATGTAAACTCGTAAAATCATACGAGTTAACTCGCGATTTTAACAACAATGTCAAATGCATTTATAGTCTTTAAGAATTCCAAGACTCTTGGTAACAATGAAAAGTGTTCATATGGTTAAATCTATGAAAATAGTTCATGTGGTTAAATCTTTGATGTTCAATAGAGGAGATGAATGAACGTTAAAAGATTCAATAAATTTTATGAAACTGGTGTAATTCATCATATCTAATTATTTTGAGGCTTCCATAAAAAAATTGTAATATCTAGAAATTTAAAATATATATATATATATATATAAAGAAATAGGAAATTCAAATAAATAAGGTCAAAGGATTTATTCATAATCTTGTCAAAGAGTATAACCCTTTAAGGGTACCTTGATAATTTTCTCAAAATTAAAACCTAAATAAGGACATTTTGGAAAAAAAAAAAAAAGAAATCAAGGGCATAAATGCAATAATTATAAGAAAATAGGGTTGCAGCGTGATATTTCAAAGATTATTGGGGTGCGAGTGCACTCGGAACTCTACGGGATGAAATTGAGAGCCATACTTAGTAAAAGGGCCAGGGACACTCTTTGAATTTCAACAATTAACTAATAAAGACCTAGATGAAAGAAGAAATAAAAATAAGAGGTTTAAGCGTAATTTTAAAAAATTTCTAAAACAGCAAAGGTATAACCCAACTCTGAGTTTGGGTGTTGGGGTATTAAAGTTGAGGAGTAAAACCCAACTCCTTCCCATCATGCTATCCCTTCCATTCTTAAGAGAATTATAAAATAAATTATCTAAGTGGAGTTTTATATACATAAAACACATCATTTAACCTTGGACTTAATATTGCACTGCATTAAAAAGCAATCATAATATCTATTAAAAAATATTTATAAAAAAACACAACTACCACAATATCTCATCTTTAAAAGAATAAGCAGTTGCTAAGTTTTTTTTTTCCTTTTTTCATAGATGATCATCAACATACAATTTACATTATTTTCCTTAGGTACAAATCATTATAATAATTGAGGTTTCTGTTACTAATTCAATAATCAATAAAACTTCTAAATTTTGCATAAGTAAATATTTGTATACCTTTCTTTTCAAAGAATTCTACATCTTCAACTCACATTGGATCAACATAATGTGATGTCATCTGTGGTTGGATAGTGTGTAATTAACGGTCCATTAATAGAAAACAATAGAGGTTTGGGTGGAACATGTAATGAATGTAGGTTTTCTTCTGACATTTCCAACAATTTAGTTATTGATGGGAAGTTTGAAGGATTGGTTTGTATGCACCACAAGCTAACTATTATCATTTTTCTTGTTTTTTCATTTTCTTCATCGCTTGTAATACGATGAAGCCCAATTTCTTGTTCCTTTTCAAGATGTTTGTATATCCAATTTGGAAAATACATATCACTACTACAATCAACAACTGAATCATTCCAATTTTCTTTTTTCACAACCATGTCCAAAATCATCATCTCATAGCTATAAACATCTACTTTATAAGAGATTCATCCATAGTGTCTTGAAAATAGCTCAGGGGCAATATATCCAATCGTCCCTCTTGTTCCAAACAATGATATGATACTTTGCTTATGAAGACATTGTTTAGCAAGTCCGAAATTAGATATTTTAGGACAAAAATTTTCGTCTAGAAGAATGTTGTGAGGCTTTATATCAAAGTGCAAAATCCTTGTCTTACAACCCAAATGGAGGTACTCTAACCCTTTAGCAACACCAACTGCAATCTTATATAATTGTTCCAAACCCAAGTCAAGTTCTTTTGGCATATTTCTATCCTGTATAAATTTGTCGAGAGATCCATTAGCCATGAACTCATAAATTATAGCCCTTTTTCCACTCTCATAACAGAAATCCAATAGACTCACAATATTAACATGAGATGTCCGACTTATACTTGCAACCTCATTAATAAATTGTTCTCTATCACCTTTTGATTCCTTCAAAAGTTTCACTGCCACGAGGTGTCCGTCATGTAACTTTCCTTTATAAACACCACCAAAGCCTTCTTCACTGAGTTTATTTTTGAAAGAGTCGGTGGTTTTCTTAATCTCCAAATATCTATATCTTTTAGTGACAAGAGAACCAAAGCTCTTTAGAAAAGCCTCAACATTTTGATCATCTATTTTCCCAAGATTTGCAAAACAAAGAATTCTCTCTTGACAAGTGTTTCCATTCAGTAGAGTAGAACAAGAATATCATGGCCACTAATGCAATAGTTCCAATTCCTGTACCTATAATTAAGCCTTCAAGATGAAATAGCAACCAGAAAATATCAGATATATAAAATTTCAAATTTATATAGGTTATACATTCTACTTTTGAGTAAAATATATATCCAATTACACAAATACATAGAAGTAATATTTAAATTGACTTGAATGATCGGTTATGTGGATTAATTAGTTTCATAAAAATTACTTTCATCAAGTTAGTTGAGCAAAATTCCTTATTGCTTGTCCTCAAGAGTGGCTATATATGGTCATGACCAACACTATGTCAAGTATAAGGTTGTAGGTTTATATCTTTCCAAGTCCCTTTTTGTAGACGTTTATAATTATTTTTTTTTTATGAAAAATGAATCCTTTTGCTTCTTGCACCATAGCCAAATGACTGTGATAAATTTAAATGAGTATAAGAATATTTAACATCTAAACACATTATTCTATCATATAATAAATATCAAAACATATGTAAATGTTATTTGGTCAATTATAGATTTTTTAAACATTTTATAAGCTATTGAAAATAGAAAAATGTTATTGGTATATATCATGTGGGCTATAACTTGGGTTATATAATATAGTTAAAATGTCTAAAATATCCCTCACTCAAAACAATGAAATAAGTCAGTGAGGCGCATGATTAAAATACCTCTCATCTAAGGTAGTGCGAGGTAGTGAGGTGTGACAGTGAGGTACCAAAAGTATTTTTGTCATTTATAATGCACTGTGTAGCCTAACATATAGTTCAAGGAGTACCAATAGCATGGTTTTTTAAAACAAAGCTAAGAATCTCAGCTTTTAAGAAAAATTGTTGAAAAATCTTATAAGATGGGGTAACTTATAAGTCTCTCCAACTTTATCAACCAAATAATAAAACAATTTAACTCATAAAGAGTTTATAAACTTCCCCAGCAAAAAATAAGCTAAGCCATTTAGGAGCAGGGCAGAAACAGAATGATTACTCAGATGTCTAGGGCTGTGGATGGAAAAGCTTTAAAAATGGAAAATCAAAAGTGGTTTGGGAACAGAGAAGTCAGTTTTGAAGGTTCTTACCCATGAGGGTGACCAGTTTGGCGTTTACCCTACCTGCATTAAACAGCAGGTTAAGGAATGAAATTGAATTTCACATTCTAAAACCTCGAAAATAAAATGGTTAAGTTCGACAGCAGCTTGATACGATGATATTTGATGTTTAGATGCGGCAAAGGATACCTGTTTTGGCCGTGCAGTGAAATTTTTGGTCGATCTCCTGACATTGGCCTCCTTTGCGGTGACATTTTAGGCAATCCTCGGACGCTTGCACACTACAAGAAACAAGCTTTTTAGTGGAGGCCAGGGTCGTCACTAAAAGCCCAAAAAGCCGTCACTAAAAGTATTAGTGACGGCCAGACAAACCGTCACAAGTCGTCACTAATGCCCTCGTCACTAATGTAATTAGTGACGATAAAGCTGGCCGTCACTAAAGTTAACCCATTAGTGACAGCCATATGTAGCCGTCACTAAAGTTAATCCATTAGTGACAGCTAATATGGCTGTCACTAATGTAATTAGTGACCATAATGCTGGCCGTCACTAATGGCAACCCATTAGTGACAACTATAAGTGGCCGTCACTATATGTTGACCGTCACTAAAGTTAACCCGTTAGTGACACGATGTCAGCCGTCACTAAAGTTAACCCATTAATGACGACAATGTTGGCCATCACTAAAGTTAACCCATTAGTGACGATAATGTCGGCCGTCACTAAAGTTAATCCATTAGTGACTATAATATCAACCGTCACTATTATGCCTCCATTTGTGACCAACGTTGCCCGACCTTCACTAAAGGTGTAACATTTAGTGACGACCGCGTGTGGGCGTCACTATTGTGCCTCCATTTGTGACCGACATTGCCCGACCTTCACTAAAGGTGGAACATTTAGTGACGATTGCGTGTGGCCGTCACTATTGTGCCTCTATCTGTGACCAACATTGCCCGACCCTCACTAAAGGTGGCATATTCAGTGACGCCCGCGTGTGGCCGTCATTATTGGTCACCATCTGTGACGGACTCTATCTGACCGTCACAAAAGATTGGAATTAGTGACGACTTTTAACTGGCCGTCATTAAAAGTGGTCACTAAAAGTCAAATTTCTTGTAGTGGCAATTCGACGAAATAGCTAGCAGTCAGTAGTTCGAATAGGTCGCCGACATCGCCAGGTTCAAATTCTTCTGAACTTAAAGGCAGCTGAATCAGGGAGCAGCCATTAAAAAGTTGAGCTTGAGAATAAGAAATGTTATCACGATGTGGTGGATACTTGTAGTAGTAAATATGGCTATGATCATCGCAGCCTGTGTAGTTCAAATAGAGATTATCTGTGGGAGAGCTAGATGCAAAGGAGCTTCTGTTGCATTGGAGGAGGGTGAGATTGTGAGGGATGGAGAATGAAAGAGAAGCAGAGTTGGGTAAACTCATATTCCTCAAGGCTCTGCAATTTCTGGCATCTAAATCAGCTTTGAAGCTTGTGTTATTGACTTTAATCCTGCTGCTATCGTTGGTACAGGATGAGATTTCGGTTACGTTATTGAGAGAAAACCGTTCACTTGGATCATAGATATGTGCTTGAGGAAGCTGATCGTCTTCATTGCAGAACACTATGGAGAGGCCGCACTGGGAATAAATCTGATTAGTCAACGGAAAAAACAGTGGTTCGAATTTTCCACAGCCAAAGGAGTTGGGGCAGCTGATCTTGATGTTGCTGTTGTTGTTGCTATTGACGTCTTCTGCATGAGCAGAAACAGCAGAAACAGAGCGAAGAAGCTGCAGATGTGATAGGGAACACAAGCACAGAAACAGAAAGATAGGAAGAGACATTTGGATTTTCTGGGCAAGCAAACAGCTAGGCTAGTGCACATAGCAGGCAAAGAAAATGATAACAAAGAGGAGGAGAACAAGAACCTGCTAAACACCCAAGGATGATGTTTGTGATAATCAATCTACCACATCTTATATACAAAACTAACTAAATTTCCCATTATTTAACTAAATTTTGAGAATTTAATTATTTGTGTGTACATGAAAATTATAATGCTATCTTTATATGTTAATAAGGTAAATGTACTCAGATTAATATAATTATTTATTGTAAATGTTACAACATTTTGAAATAAAATTGTTGAATTTAGAGAGACATACTAGGGTGTATGTACATTTTAAATTTTAATCCTCTAGTATAATTATACATTGAATTTTTTAAATTGTGTCATAATAGATAATACTCTCTATAATTGTGCATTAAATAAATTAGGGATATAATATTAAATTCTTTGGTAGCACAGAGTTGATTTTGGGATATATGCCTAATTTTAATCTTGAGACTTATAATGAATTTCATTTTTCTTAATTTATGTTAATTGTTGTAATTATTTGTGTATGTGATTTAATCACAAAATAATTTTTTGTGTGACTCTTTTGTTGTTATGACCTCAATAAATGTTATTGTCGATCTTAACAAGGGAGAAAAACTACATGCAGACAATTATAACATATGGCATCGAAAAATTTAGTACTTGTTAAAAAAAATAGGATGTCCTAAAAGCTCTGACAAATAGTATGCCTGAGTTACAGAAACAATCTCCAACATATCAAATAGAACTCTCAACTTACCAAGCTTGGTATAAGAATGATCATTGCACGGATTTTATGATGTTAAACAACATGCATAATGATCTGATTGGAGAATTTGAAGTATATAAAATATGGTGGTATTAATGCCACGAGGTTATGGGGGGTTTAACCCATAAATTTGACACGTACAAGATGCCAGTAGATGTGACAATGCGTGAGCATCTAAGAATGATGTCAAATAGGATTTGTGGTCTAAAGGTTGTTAGAAATAACCTTATTGATGAGCAATTGGTCCTAGTTGTTATATGATGTCCCAGCTATTCAGACCAAATGGAGCTCATATAATCATATTAACGCATGATGAGCACATTAAAACTTTTAAAGATGCATCTCAACACGATGAGCTTGAAGCTAAGAGCTTAGAAGCAAAAGGAGATCACACGTTTCTCACAAAGTCAAAATTACATAAGGCATTCTAGTCAAAGCGAAAACAATTTGGGAAAAAAGGCACTCAAAGATAAGGTAAAGGACTTGGTCCCAAGAAGGACAAGCCCACAAAGCATTGTAAAGGGAAGTATGGTAGAGGCAAAAGGAAAGTAAGGAATGCTTGCCAAAATTGAGGCAATAAGAGATACTTTTCTCGTGACTGTGCTAAGCCAAAGAAAGAAAATAAACTCTTTGACCCTGTCTTGTGCATCTATTTTTGTTTATATAAATGTGTTTGTGGCTCATTCTTTCTATGGTTGAATTCTAGAGAAAGGAGTAACAAGCCACAGAGTGAGAGATCGTGGAAGGTATGTTGAAGACAAAGAATATACATGGGGAACAACACTAGCAAAAAGGTTCAAGGGATTGGTATCTACTATCTAAAGTTGTGAGATGGTCACACATAAATTCTTTATAACATTCTTTATTCTCTAGGAATTAGGAAAAATTTTCTTTCAGTAGTTGTTTTGCTTAAATTAGGCTATAGAATTTAGCTTATTTTGGGATTCCATTAAAATTTTTCACTGGACGTCTTTTTATGAGCATTGTTTTATTTCTGATGGTTTGATTATGTTAAATGTTGAGGATGCTCATTTTAATTCTAATTATAATGTTTTCTATTTCACTTTGCATGATGAGATTGTGAATGAAAGTACCAAATGACATTATACATTGGGCAAGATTGCGTGAAAAGGCTAGTTAGATAAGGTCTATTAGGCCTACCCTACAATTGTCCACCTGTGAACCTTGCCTAATGGGTAAGTCAATCTAGAAGTCCTTTGGAAAGGCACAAAGAGCATCCAACCCTTTAAGGCTAATCCATTTTAACCTTTTTGGACCTATGAATGTTAAGGTATGAAATTGTAGTTCATATTTCATCACTTTTATCTATGATTAAATGTGTTATGGAATAGTTTACTTGACCTCCCAAAAGTTTGAAGCATTTGATTGTTTTAGATGATTTTTAAGTTCAATTGAGATTCCATTGAACTTGAGAGTAAAAACTTTATAAACTGAGTGTGGGTGTGTATACGTATTACATCAGTTCAAAAATATTTGTGTTGGAAAAGGAATAGTAAAGTAACTAACTATGTCAAGAACTTCACAATAAAATAGTGTAATAGAAAGAAGGAATAGGACCTTTCTTGATATGGTTTGATCAATGATGGCGTAAGCCAAAACTCCTGTAGTCTACATACTTAACAGAGTGTCTACAAAATTTGTCACAACTACTCCGTATGAATTATGGACTGGAAATAAATCAAATTTAGAAATTTGTGCCCTTGGGCTCAAACCCAACTCATTTAAATTTATTTCCATTTAAATAGGTTGATGATTCTTGACATTTCATAACTCATTATATTTTCATTTAAATTTATATAATCATTTAGCAAATGAGCTCAAACCCAACCTATTAATCCAATTCATTTAATAGGCCCAACTCACTTAAGCCCAAAGAATTTATTTTCTAACTTGGCCCAACACTTAAGGCCCAACCCATTTCATTTGAATTTAATTAAATCCACAACCCACGTAACTTAGGCCCAATCCATAAAAATGGGTTTTATTTAACTCTAACTAGCCAATGCCTTGGTTTTTTCACTTAGCTCAAGCCTATTTCATTAACTCAACCTATTTATTAAATTTCCAATCTTTAAATTTCTTTCTAAACCAATATATATATATATGCACCAAAATAATTAAAATTTTTAATAATGACATAGGCACAATAACGGGTCGTTACAATGTTGGGGAGTAAAACCTAACTCTTCGCATCATGTTGTTAATTTAACTTCTAATAGAATTAGAAAATAAATTATAAATTATTTAAATAGAATTTTATGTACTTGCAACACATCATTTAGCTTTGGACTTAAATAAATATATGATCTACTATAATATCTATCAAAAAGATTTATGAAAAAACGACTATCATAATATCTTATCTTTATAAGAATAAGTAATTGCTAAGTTCTTTTCCCTTTTTTTTTTCATAGATGATACATCATAACCTTATGCTAAACAACATACAATTTACATTATTTTCCCAACTTACAAATTGTTGTGCCGTGTAAAAGTAGGGATAAAAAAATCCAAAAGAAGCTAATAAAAACGGAAATGAATGAGGATGATGGCAGCAAAAATTGTCGCCACCTGGCAGCCGCAGTCGCGAGAAGTAGGCTTGCGGCTACTGGCCACGAGCTGCTCGCGGACGTATGCCGCGAGGTTGCCTCGCGGCTGTGTTTGCCACGAGGCATAGTTGCCTCACAGTACTGTTTGCTGCAAGGCACAGCTGCGCTTGCCGCAAGGCTTTGTTGTGAGGACCGACTACCTCGCGGCGGCTTCATAACAACCTCCCCATTTTCTTTGACTTTAATCCATTCAATAATCGCCACGTGTCAACAACCACCCTTGAGAATCGTGTCCTATAAATACCCAACTACAGGACATTAATGAGGACTTCCAACTTCTGTAAAATCTGGACACTTTGAATACACTTTTACTATTTTCGTGAATAGTCATTGGGATCCAAGACTGACTTTGGTATCGGAGGATCTTCACAGGGGAAGATTCCCGCGAGCCCTCTAACTCATTTTTTGAGCATCAACAGGGAAAAATCCTTGCTGCAAGAGCTAGCGGTGAAGCTTATGGCAAGAGCTAGCAGCGAAGCTTGTGGCAATAGCTAGCGGCGAAGCTTGTGGTAATAACTAGCGACGAAGCTTGTGGCAATAACTAGCGGCGAAGCTTGTGGCAAAAGCTAGTGGTGAGAGGTTGTGGTGAACCTCGTGGCGAAGCTAGTGGAAAAAGCTTGTGGCAAGAGCTAGTGGCTAAGCTTGTGGCAAGAGCTAGCAGCGAAGTTTGTGGCAATAGCTAGCGGTGAAACTTGTGGCAAGAGCTAGTGGCGAAATCTTGCGGCGAACCTAGCGACGAAGGCCAAGTCTTGTGGCGAAGCTTGTGGCAAAGCTAGTGGCAAAACCTTGTGGCGAACCTAGCGGCGAAGCTCGTGGCAAAGCTAGCGGCAAAGGTAAAGTCTTGCAGCAAAACCTTGTGGTGAACCTAGCGGCGAAGCTCGTGGTGAAGCTTGTGGCGAAGCTAGTGGCGAAGCTAGTGGCGAAACCTTGTGGCGAAGCTTGTGGCAAGGCTAGTGGCAAAACCTTGTGGCAAAGCTTGTCGCAAAAGTTAGTGGCGAAGGCTTGTAGCAAGAGCTAGTGGCGGATCCTTGCGACGAGCATCCTAGCGGTAATTTCCCTTGAGGCGACATCTCTTACGGCAACCTAACTTCACCCGACCCCAAGCTCGAGTGGACCCCACATCACAAATTTTAATTGTTGTATTTTTACAATAACACAAATCATTATCATAATTGAGGTCTTTGTTACTAACCCAATAATCAATAAAAAATTTTACAACTTACATGGGTGAACATTTTTGTACCATGCTTTTCAAGTAATTTTACATCCTACTCACATTAGATGAACATAATGTGATGCCATCCATGGTTGAACAATGTGTTAGTGGTCCATTAGTAGAAGATAAGAGAGGTTTGGGTGGGATATGTAATGAATGTAGGCTTCCTTCCAGCATTTCCAACACTTTAGTCATTGATGGACTCCTTAAGGGATTGGTTTGTATGCACCACAAGCCAACTATTATCATCTTTCTTGCTTTTTCATATTTCTTTTTCGCTTGTAATACAATGAAGCCCAATTTCTTGGTCCTCTTCAAGAAGTTTGTATATCCAATCTGGAAAATACATCTCACTGCTACAATCAAATGTTGAATCATTAGAATCTTCTCTCCCCACAACTATGTCCAAAATCACCATCCCGTAGCTATAAACATATGCTTTATAAGAGATCCTTTCGTAGTTTCTTGAAAATAGCTCAGGCGCAATATATCCAACCGTCCCTCTTGTTCCAAACAATGATACAATACTTTCCTTATGAAGAGATTGTTTAGTAAGTCCGAAATCGGCTATTTTGGGACAAAAATTTTCATCTAGCAGAATGTTATAAGGCTTTATATCAAAGTGCAAAATCCTTGTCTTACAGCCCAATGGAGGTACTCTAACCCTTTAGCAGTACCAATAGCAATCTTCTGTAATTCTTCCAATCCCAATTCATGATCTTTTGGCGTCTTTCTATCATATATAAATTTGTCGTGAGATCCATTAACCATGAACTCGTAAATAAGAGCCCTTTTTTCACTCTCATAACAAAAACCTAATAAACTTACAATATTAACATGAGATGTCCAACTTACACTCGCAACCTCATTAATAAATTGTTCTCCATCACCTTTTGATTCCTTCAAAAGTTTCATTGCCACGAGGTGCCCATCATCTAACTTTCCTTTATAAACACTACCAAAGCCTCGTTCATCGAGTTTATTTTTGAAAGAGTTGGTGATTTTCTTAATCTCCAAATAGCTATATCTTTTAGGGACAAGAGAACCAAAGCTCTTTAGAAAAGCCTCAACATTGTGATCATCTATTTTCCTAAGATTTGCAAAACAAAGAATTTTTTTTGACAAGTGTTTCCATTCGGTATAGTATAACAAGAATATCATGGCCACTAATGTAGTAGTTCCAATACTTGTAATCAAGCGTTCAAATTTATATAGGTTATACATGCTACTTTTGAGTAAAACATATATTCACTTACACCAATACATAAAAGTAATATTTAAATTGACTCGAAAAGGTCAGTTATGTTGTTTAATTAGTTTCATAAAAATTACTTTCATCAAGTTAGTTGAGCAAAATTCCTTTTTGCTTATCCTCAAGAGTGGCTATTTATGGTCGTCACTAACACTATGACAATTATAAGGTTGTAGGATTATGTTTTTCCAAGTTCTTTTTTGTGGACGTTTATAATTATTTTTCTTGAAAAAAGAAACCTTTTGCTTCTTGCACTGCAGCCAAACACTTATGATAACTTTAAAAAATATATGTAACACATTATTTCTGATTTCTATATGTTTTTTGTTTTTGTCCGGTTCTTGTTTTTATTTAATGCAAATAAAGAAGTTAGCATGTTAGTTGACAACTTTGATTTATTTTTAATTTTTAATAATATAATTATTTCTTCTTCTCTCTCCCTTTTGTATGACCCAACGCGGGAGAGTTGGTGAATCTTTAGTAGTCGCCACCACAGATCCCAGACCATATTTGGGAGTCATTATATAGAAATATCGTTATCTTATTTTTGTATTTTTGAAATATTTAAAATAATTTAAAAGCAAAAAAACAAGCAGTAAATGTCATTTTGTGATTTTGTTTTAAAAAAATAACATAAATTAAATTGAAAACTAAAAATAGGAAAACAAAATGAGTTTAAAAATACATTTTTGAAAACAAAAATAAAATTGTAAAAAAAAACTCAAAATAACAAAAAGTTATTTTGAGTGTTTTCATCCAAAATAAACTCTAAACTCAAAATATATTTAAAATGTATATATATTTTTAATAATATATTAACATTCAATATTTTTAATTTATTGAAGAATCAAATTTATTGAATAAAATATTATTAAAAAATTATTTTCAAAATTTTAAAAAGAATGCATTTTCTAATTTTTTGTTTTAAGAAACAGTTTTTCAAAATAATAAAAGAGAACATGTTTTTAATTTTCTAAAAATAGACTGCCAAACACTACAAGAAAAACGGGTTTTAACGACGAGAAAATCAGTCGTTAAAAGTTGATTTTCAGTCGTTAAAAAATTATAACGACAGGAATTTTCCTATTGTCAGTCGTCGTTATTGCCTCTGAGGATAAAAGTCTTTAACGACGGGAATGATAAACCCGTCGTTAATTGTATTAGCGACCGTATGATTCTCGTCGTTAAAAATAATTATTAACTATCAAATTATAATCCAATAACAACAATATTTCCTGTCGTTAATAGTTTAAACAATTAACGACCGTATGATTCCTGTCGTTAAAAATAACTTTTTAGTTATCAAAACACAAACCAATAACGACAATATTTTCTCTCGTTGATAATATGAACAATTAGCGACGATATGATTCATATCGTTAAAAAAAAAAATTAATTTTTTTAATTTTTAATTTTTTTTAATAGTATATATGAAAACAATTGCTAGTCATCAATGACAAAAATATCATGTTTTGATATAAACCACCAAACCTATATATCATTATCCATATCAAATTGGAATAAAACTCATAAAATTAAACATGTCATTCAAATAACACAAAAGTAATCATTATCTATTAATATTTACACACCAAAAGTAGTATATATATGTGTTAATTGCCAACAAATTACACAAAAGAATATGTTCAACTAAAAATAACACTTTGACAATTGTATATACTATTCAAAAATATACATAAAAAAAGATATTTAATTAAAAGTAACACTTTAACAATCATATATACTATTCAAAAATATACAACAAAACACTATATATAGTCATAAAATTGTTCATATACTCCAAGATAGCAGTTGTTTCCTTTAGAGTCTTGTTGTCTCATTGACCTACAAAAATAAAAAATAAAATATGAAATTAAAATCAAATAAGTGTTCATGTTTTTTTTATAAAATGTTAGAAATAGAATTAACAAAGCTCAAAATGTCTCCATCACAAACTACATAACATACAATCACTAAAATGTACCAAAACATAGAAACCTTTAAATATAGAGTAGATTGAAATGTAAATTAACAAAAACACCAAGCCTTAGTTCTATAGAATGGGACCACCTATATGAATTCTAATTTGTGAATTATCTTTATCCATCACCATATCTTCTCACATCTCTTTATCTACTAAAATGTAGTCCTATGACCCAACATAAAATAATAAAAAATAAATATAATATATATTATGATACATATGTATTCAACACATATATTCTGACAAATTAACAAAAATTATTCTAGTCCCATATTCCACAATCAATAGAACCAGTGCAAAGCTTGTTCAATCCAGCAGCAATACAATACAAAATCAATTAATAAATGTGAAATAGTAATACTAAATAGATTACATAAACTAGCGTAAGTTACATTCAGCCATCTCACGCAACAGTAAACATGCTAATTTTCTTTTTGTACTCCATCTAGATAAAATCCCATAAGCAGGGAAGTCATTGATCGTCCACATCAAAGCTGCATGCATCGTAAAATTTTGACGTGTTGACACATCAAAGGTTTCGACACCCAATTCCCACAACTCCTTTAATTCATCTATCAAAGGTTGGAGGTAAGTATCAATTGCATCCCCTGGTCCATCTGGTCCTGGGATAAGCATTGACAAAAGGAAATTAGACGGCTTCATGCAAACCCAAGGCTCCACATTATACGGAATAAGCACTACTGGCCATATACTATACGGTGTTCTTGAATTAGAAAAAGGTTGAAATCCATCACTAGCAAGACCAAGTCTAACATTACGAGGTTCTGAGGCAAAATTTGGATGGACTTTATCAAAATCCTTCCATGCCATTGAATCAGCTGGGTGTCTTATCACTCCATCATCTACTCTTTTATCAAAATGCCATCTCATAGAAGAGGCTGTCTTGGAAGACATAAACAACCTCTGAAGTCGTGGCTTTAATGGAAAGTAACGTAGAGTTTTTACTGGTATTTTCTTTCCATTTGTTTTCATCTTAAATTCTCCATTATGATAATCTTTCTTCCATCGAGAAGCACCACATACCTTGCAACAGTCACATCCATTGTCGGTCTTCCAATACAACATGCAATCATTCACACAAGAGTCATACTTTTCATAAGACAAACCAATGTCATGCAATACCTTTTTCGCATTATAGTATGAGTCTGGTAAGAAAGACCCTTCAGGTAAGAGTTCTTTTAACAATTGCAACAACATAGTGAATGACTTATTGCTCCAACGACCAAGACTCTTTATATGCAACAATTTAAGAACTGCAGATAATCTTGAAACTAGTGAACCAGGATATATTGGTTGCTCAAGGTCATCTATCAACTTGTAAAATTGTTTGGCTCCATTATTCGGTTCCATTTCAGGCAAATTTTGGGTATTTGGAAATTCAACATCTTTATTATTTTCGTCTAATCCTTTAAACTGAGGGTACAAATCATTTATGAATTGTTGGATCTCATCATCACTATCATCTGGAGTACTAGTATCATATTGTAAGATCTCATTTTCTTCATCCCCAGACTCAGATTAAGGCTCATTGTTCAGTTCACCATGATGATACCAAATTGTATACCCTTCAGATATTCCATGTATCATTAGATGTGGCTCAATAGACTCACGAGTTCCAAGATCAGTATTGCAACATTTCGTGCATGGGCACTGAATCTTATTTTTGGCACCCAACTTCTTTAAAGCATAATCTAGAAACTTTTGTACCCCTATTTGATAAGCTTCATTAAGTCGATCATTGACAAGATTCATCCACTCCTTACTAGGTGCCATTATCTCATAAAAGAATGACAAAATCTTGTACTTCACTTAAACAATATAACAATAATATCGTTTAGCTAATAAGCCTTAAGAAATAAAGTTGGCTATTCATAACAAAATTTAGCTTCTCATTATCAAAGTTGGACTTTAAACTTGTATGAACTTTTAGAAAACTAAACTTTAAAAGCAAGTAAACAAAAGTTTAGGCCAACTTATTACTTGAACAATTCAAAGCTTGTTGAATCAATTAAAAGCTTGTGTGTGTGAAAATTATAATGTAACTTAACTTTTTGAGCATGTAAAACTCAATCACTGTAAATTTGTTGAGGAGGTGGAGAGCTCTAAAATTGGAGCATGATTAGGCTTGGGAGAATAAACAAATCATTTGGGTGATTTCATGTCTCCTAATGGACTAATAGTAACACCCCTCCCGCCCCATAATAATGCCTACTGATAAAGTAATTACTTACACCAATTAAAATTAAAAATGTGCTTTTTAATTAAAGCATCAATTTTACAACCCTAAAAGATAATTAGGACTCCACATCCACAAATAAACCAACATTTTTTTTTATTTTCTATCTCTTTTTTTCTGTTTTGGATAACAAGAGTGTTTTCCTAAAAATCTCAAATTTAAGAAGAAAGAGATTAATAATATTGACATTAATTGTTTAAGGATATTCTGGAATTCATATACTAGTTGAACAACAATAAAAACTCATAAATTGACCTTCCCTGATATAACCTAATTGGTGAGTAACGGCCCTTGCTCATTTTACAAATAAATGTTTTTTTCAACATTCAAAATTATCTTTTCAAGTGACTATTTTTGTCTTACTAAAATGAAAAGCAAGGATGTTTGGGTCAATTAACACTCAATACTGCCATATGTGTATCTTTTACATACTGCTATTTTACAAATAATAGTAAGACAAAATTAATATTGACATACTGCTATCCTTTCAAGTGAAAAGCAAGTGACTATTTTACAAATAATATTGACATTAATTGTCTTACTATTTTTGTTGTAAAGTGTTTTTGGTTAACACTCATACTGCCATACGTGTATCTTTTATACACTGCTATTTTACAAATAATAGTAAGACAAAAATAAAATTGGCATACTGCTATCCTTTCAAGTGAAAAGCAAGTGACTATTTTACAAATAATATTGACATTAATTGTCTTACTATTTTTGTTATAAAGTGTTTTTGGAAAAGATTAGATGCTGTGGCTTGCTTTTTTCTTCTTTTGGTTTGATAACAATACGTTGCAACAATTAATATCAAAAGCAAGTGATTCTTTTGGTTTGATAACAGTACGTTGCTCTGTTTTTTTAACATTAGAAGCTTGCTCTAAATAGTCAAATTAGGAAGGAAAGAAGCAACATATGCAATCACTATAATATATATACATACACACATAATACAAGACTATATAGCTTTAGCGCCACACAATCAGTCAAATCAAAGAATCAAAGTATCAAATAAATATATATACATACACACATAATCCATAGACATACACGTAGAATACATATATACACATAATACATATATACGCAGAATACATATATACACACATAATACATATACACACACATAGAATATATATACACGTAGACTACATACACACACACAATATATATATACCTTCTTTGAGGCGGCGAAGACGGAGGCGGCGGCAACCGGAGGCGGAGGCAGCGGCAGCGGCAGCGATAGCGGCAACGACAGCGGCAGCGGCTACGACAGGAGGCGCGGCGAATCGATCGATAGCAGGAGTACTTCACAGAGAGAGAGAGAGAGAGAGAGAGAGAGTGAGGGGAGTTAGGGATTTGATGATTTGGGGAAGAAGGGGAAAGGGAGAGGGAGAGAAAAAGAAAGAAAGAGATATACACGGCGGGAGTACTCCCGCCCACATTTTTTTCTTTTTTTTTTTTATTTTTAAAATATTTATTTGTTAAATAAAAATCAAATAATTTATATAAATAATATAATTAATTATTTAATTGATAAAAAAAATAATTTATAATTATGATAACTAATAAAATAATAATTTGAATTATTAATGTAAAATATGGTAATAAAATAATTTAAATTATTGTATCAAATTAATATTTATTTAAAAATATAATTATATTATAAATCTATTAATTATAATAAATTAATTAGTTTGATATATTGTATTATTATAATAATTATAATAAATTAATTATTATAAGTAGTACTTAAATTTTAATAATTTTTTTTATTATTTCATAGTTGGAATTAAAAATTTTAGTCAATAACGACGGGAAAATGATTGATTAACGACGACTTATTTTCCCTGTCGTTAAAAATTATCTTATAACGATGGGATCTATATTTAGTCGTTAATAGTATTACATTAACGACCAAAACTAATGTCGTCGTTAATTTTTGATCGTTAATGCCTATTTTTGTTGTAGTGAAAATAAAAAATTGAAAATGAATTTAAAACTCAAAACTGAAAATTAAAAAATAAAAAGAATGTAGTAATTGTTTGTTTTCATTTATAATATATTAAAACCTTTTAATTTGTAATGGGATAATGTTTTTACCATGTATTTTGTTTCAATTTTATTCCATTTCCCTTCTTTGAGGTGGAGAAGACAAAAGAAGTAATAGAAAAATTCAAAGAATGTAAAAAGGAAATTGTTTGTTGCCTTTTTAAGTTAAGGATATTAGAAGACTAAACTCCAAAAAGACACTATCATATTAAGAGATATATTACTTCTTTTTTGTACATATGGATAATGAATATAAGCAAATACATCTCCAACACTTGACCAATGGGTAAGAGGGTGTTCGCCATTGTTGGTTAATTATGGTAGCTCATAAGTGCTAGAGGTTTTATGGCCACTTGTGCATTTTAAATTTTGAGGAGTGAATTTTGATTTTTTTATTCGGTTAATTATAGATTGTTTAAACATTTTATAAGCTATTGAAAACAAAGCTAAGAATCTCAGCTTTTAAGAAAAATTGTTGAAAAATCTTATAAGATGGGGTAACTTATAAGTCTCTCCAACTTTATCAACCAAATAATAAAATAATTTAACTCATGAAAAGTTTATAATTTTCATTAGTAAAAAATAAGCTAAGGCATTTAGAAGTACTAGAATGACCAGGGTTGTGGATGGAATGCTTTAAAAATGGAAAATCAAAAGTGATTTGGGAACAAAGAAGTCACTTTAGAAGCTTCTTACCTATGAGGATGATGATCAGTTTGATGTCTACCCCTCCTGCAATAAACAGCAGGTTAATAAATGAAATTGAATTTCACAGTCTAAAACCTCGAAAATAGAATGGTTAAGTTCTGTCTATGAACGACAACAGCTTGATACCATGATATTTGATGTTTAGATGCGGCAAAGGATACCTGTTTTGGCCGTGCAGTGAAATTTTTGGTTGATCTCCTGACATTGGCCTCCTCTCCGGTGACATTTTAGGCAATCCTCGGACGCTTGCAATTCGATGTAATAGCTAGCAGTCAGTAGTTCGAATAGGTTGCCAACATCGACAGGTTCAAATTCGTCCGAACTTAAAGGCAGCTGAATCAGGGAGCAGCCATTAAAAAGTTGAGCTTCAGAATAAGAAACATTATCAGGCTGTGGTGGATACTTGTAGTAGTAAATATAGTTATGATCATCGCAGCCTGTGTAGTTGAAATAGAGATTATCCGTGGGAGGGCTAGATGCAAAGGAGCTTCTCTTCTGTTGCATTGGAAGGGGGTGAGATTGTGAGGGATGGAGAATGAAAGAGAAGCAAAGTTGGGTAAACTCAAATTCCTCAAGGCTCTGCAATTTTTTGCATCTAAATCAGCTTTGAATTGGGTTTAATCTTGCTCCTACCGTTGGCCTGGGATGCAGTGGCGGAGCCACCTAATGGCCAGCTGGGGCAAGCCCCAGCTGACTTTTTTGTTTTTTTATTTTTTATTTTATACATATATTATTATAAATAATTATAATTTGGTCAGGTCTAAAATTATAATTTAGCCAAGACTAAAAATCTTTCTTGGCTCCACCACTGCTCGGATGAGATTTGGGTTATGTTATGGAAAGAAAAGCCTTCACTTGGATCATAGATATGCACTTGAGGAAGCCGATCGTCTCCATTGCAGAACACTGTGTAGAGGCCGCACTGGGAATAAATCTGATTAGTCAACGGAAAAAACAGAGGTCCGAATTTTCCACAGCTAAAGGAGTTGAGGCAACTGATCTTGATGTTGCTGTTGCTATATTCTTGTGCCGAAACAGGGTTGTGAAAAAGCTCCAGATCATGAGATAGCATGGAATACAATCCCAAAAACAGAAAGAATAATGATGGAGCAGCCATCTGGATTTTCTGGAGGACCAAACAGCTAGGGTAGTGCACTTAGTAGGCAAAGACAATGATAACAAAGAGGAGGATAGCAAGAACCTGTTAAGCATGCATCCAAGGACGATGTTTGTGATAATCATTTTCCTAATGAGATTAATCTGTTCAAGCACGGCAGTTGACTCCATAGTCTTCGTGATATGTTGCAGACTGTAACGCGTCCAATAATTTTCCTATCCCAAACTGAATGGCAGTTTACTTCATAGTACGGCAGTTGACTCATGTCCAATCCTTATTAATTTTATATTTAAAATTTTAATTTTATATTAATTATATAATGTCGTGATAAATTATTTATGATTTAGAGCTTTATTCAAGAGAGGTCATATGACGTCCCCTTTCACATGATTCACACTAAGATTACACATTATCCCATTGGTGAGGGAAAATGCTTTCGAGTTTATAATTACTCTTATATTTCGAGAATATAACTAGTAATAGCTAAGACACGGGCTCCCCGGAGGCCAATTTAAGGCCGCCATCCAACCTAACTCTGGGAGAGACGTGGTAGATACGTCTCAACAAACCGACTAGCCTTTTGCTCAACGAAGATTCGCCAGATTCCTTGGCCTCAATCATCATTACGAAGATGATGGAAATAGGGATTATCCCAAACCCCTCGGAAACGATTGCCATATCCATATCTCCAAATCATGGCTTCGCAAAGGACGGGATCCAAATCTCGAAGGCTCGAAAAGGGAATTCTTATCTTGACAAGAGGATAAAAAGGAAGCAACTGAGACGAGTAAGGGATTCCTCTTTTTTCCTTGTGTTTTCAGCTACATACTTAAACTTGGATAAAGTTTGAGAACTGACTTGAACGTCGAAGTGATCACAGGGGAACAAGTCCCCGACTCCATTTTGCAAGTACTTAGTTCAAGACAGGAGAGGGTGATCGGCTCTACATCATCATTTGGCGCCCATTGTGGGGCTGAGGCATTTTCTTTCTGCCTTTAGTACATTTTACCTTGATGTTCAAGTTTCTTTCTCTGTTTTGATGGCAACAAGAAGGCACCAATCTCGAGCTATTGGCGGTAACCCTGCCCCAAAGTTGACTCAGAATAGCCCCCCAAGAAGCCAGCAAGGGAGGGAGCATAGCCTAGACAATCCTCTTTCCTCGCCTGATCGAATTGCACTTTTGGATAATCAGGTCCAACGTCTAATGAAGTTCCTCATTGGCTTCCTGTACCACTAGCACCAGCAAACCCATTATTCTCAAGCAAGAGGAAGGCAGGAGCCTCCACTAAAGGAAAGATCTTGCTAACATGAGGCGGAGCCTCGAGAACGGGGACAGGAAGATGGACATGGCGAAGCCGAAGAATCTTCTAGTATGTCGCATGCGCAGCAACAAGAAAGAAGGCTACGTTAGTTATAGAAGGAGATTGCGGCCTTAAAGTCGAAGTAGGGAGAGTCCTATGGGAAGGCTATGAACCAGCCTCTTAGTCCAGAGATTATGGCTACGGTGCTACCCAAACGTCTTCTCATTCCGGGTATCAAGCCCTATGTAGGCATTATTGACTCGATGGATCACCTGGATCTCTTTACCTCTCATGTGATGGTGTAGGATGCGTCCGATGCAATGTGGTATAGAGTCTTCTTGGCTACACTAGAAAGGCACGCGCTTGCCTAGTACTCAAATTTTCCTCATCACTCAATAGACAACTTTGCATAGCTTCGGATGAGCTTTTTGGCTCACTTTATGCCTCTTCAAAGGCATAAAGCAGAACCAAGGTGAACCCTTGAAGAATTTCGTCTCAAGATTTAATATGAAGGCCTTGAGCATCGAGAACTTCGACCATAGTGTTGCCATGGTGGCATTCCAGAATGCCCTAAGGCCTAGCCCATTCGCTCAATGATTGGTTAAAACTCCCCTGCTCACATTCATGGATATTCTTTACCAGACAACGAAGTATATTAATGCTGAGGAAGTTATGCAGGCGAAGCGAGTTGAATACACCGAGAAGAAGAAATAAAAGAAACATTTTAAAGAGAATAAGAGTGAAAGTAGAAGAGAGGATGGTAAAGAGAAGGCCCGTCCTCAGTGGGAATCGAGTAGTTTCACTCCCTTAAATGCTCCTAAAGCAGAGATCCTCGCCACTATTGAGGGAAAGGATTATTTGAAGAAGCCATTGCCTATGCGGGCACCGTCCAATAAGAGGAACCAGAATAAATATTGTCGCTTCCATTGAGATCATGGCCATGATATGGAGGAGTGCCACTAGTTAAAAGAGGAGATCCAAGAGCTCATCAATCAGGGTTTCCTTAGTAGTTTTGTGGCTAGGGAAGCGGATCCCCAAAAAGGGTGAGAACGGCATTCGCGAAGTCCTCTTCCCAGGTGGGACCAAGCAGAGGAGAAAGATTGCGTTCAAAATTCACCCCAGAGGGAGAGACCACCGTAAGCGGGAGAAGATCATCCACAGCCTCTAGTGTTCCATACCCTCAAGGCGAGAGAAGTCCCAGGAGCGAAGGGCGAGGAGGATTTAGGAGTGAACAGAACCTCGGGGGTGAAGAGGTCGAAGAGAGGGGAGACAATCTATTTTTTAGATAGCGACCTCCCGTGGTATCCTAACCAAAAGGATCCGCTGGTGATAATAGCCGAACTAGGAAAATGGGAGCTTTGGTGGATCCTACTAGATCCAAGTAGCTCTTCGGAGATTTTATACAGGCAAGCCTTCTTGGGCATGGGGTATTGAATGGAGCAGTTGAGGCCGGCCCGTGTCCCCTTGATCGGATTTGATGGAGAAGCAGTGTATTCTGATAGAGTCATTCAGCTTCCGTTGGTTCTAGGAAAGGACTCATGAACCTCTCGGGTCATGTTAGATATCTTAGTGGCAGACGTGCCTACGGCTTATAACATGATTCTGGGAAGGTCAGGACTTAACACTTTTCAGGCTATTCCTGGCACGTATCACATGATGGTGAAGTTCCCCATAGCTAATGGGGTAGGAGAGGTGCGAGGAGATTTGTATTCAGCCCGAGAATGTTATATTGCGTCTATAGGGGTGGCGCGGGGTGCCGAGCCCCCATGAAGGAAGATAGAGGAGAAATCACCACAAGGAGAAACTTCTGGTCATAAAAAGAATCTAGAAGAAGAAAGAGCAAGGGGACCTCTGCTAGCCATTAGTTTCTTATTGGAGGGTTGGGGGATCCAAAGATGGCAGAGCCAGTGGATAGGCTTGATGTGGTACCCTGAGGGAAGACCATCATGATCGGTGTATAAAGATAAGTGTTAAGCTGAAAAACCCCCTAAAGAGTCAAATCTTAGCCCTTCTACAATAGTATGCGGATGTTTTCGCATGGATAACTCAAGACATGCCGAGGGTTAACCCGAAGGTCATGACGCACAGTTTGGGAATACGTTTGGGTTTTCGACCTATCAAGTAGAAGAAGCGAAGTTTTTCCCTGGAAAGAGCCAAAGAGATCTAGGTGGAAGTGGAGAAGCTGATGGATGCGCAATACATTCGGGAGGTAGACTATCCCAATTGATTAACAAATGTGGTGTTGGTGCCCAAGGGCTGCAAGTGGAGGATTTGCATTGACTTCACTGACCTTAACAAGGCTTGTCCGAAGGATGGTTACCCCCTTCCTTGGATAGATGCCTTAATTGATGGAACAACTGGGTGTTTGCTGGTGAGTTTTTTAGACGCCTTTCAGGGATATCACCAGATTTCGTTGCACCTTGAAGACCAGGAAAAGACAGTGTTCATCACTAATAAAGCAATGTACTGTTACACAATAATGTCGTTTGGGTTGAAGAATGTTAGGGCCACTTACTAGCATTTAGCAAATAAGTTTTTTCAACATCAGCTGGGCTGAAACATGGAGGCTTACGTAGACGACATGTTGGTGAAAAGCCTCATTGCCGAACACCATCCAGTTGACTTGGAAGAATGCTTCCAAACTCTTCGTAAGTTTCATATAAAGCTTAATCCTATCAAATGCACTTTTGGAGTTTCTACATGAAAGTTCCTGGGCTATATAGTTCATCACTAGGGGATTGAGGTGAACCTAGTGAAGGTTAAAGTCATTTTGGACATGCCAGCCCTGAGGAACATCAAGGAAGTACAAAGCTTAACAGGAAGAAGGACAGCTTTAGGGAGATTCCTCTTTCAATCAGCGGAGAAGGGTCTGGCGAAGGCAAAGAATTTTGTCTGGGACAATGAGTTCCAAGAAGCTTTCAGCAAACTGAAGGAATATCTGGCTTCACCTCTAGTCCTCACCAAGCCTCAGTAGGGGGAGCCACTATATCTTTATTTGGCGGTAGCCAAAGAGGCTGTAAGTTCAATGCTAGTTTGAGAAGAAGACCAAAGGCAAAGGCTTATTTATTATGCCAGCAAGCGGTTGACTGAGGCTGAGGTTCGATATTCCCCCATGGAGAAGTTGGCTTTCGCCTTGATAATCTCGGCCAGGAAAACTTCAACCCTACTTTCAAGCTTATACTATTATTGTGCTCACTAACCAACCTTTGAGGTAGGTGCTTAGTAAACTAGAGCTCTCGGGAAGGATGTTGAAGTGGGCGATGGAGCTCACAGCTTTTGATATTGAGTATAGGCCTCGGCTGGTTATCAAGGCCCAAAAATTTGGCAGATTTTATCGTTGAAGGGATTAGACTTCAGGAGGTTTTGGAATAGAACCAAAGGCCATGGGTGTTGGCCGTGGATGGAAGCTCGACCTCAGGCGGCAGTGGAGCAGGGCTGATGTTCAAAAGCCCTAAGGGGCAGACCTAGCCCTATGCCTTGTACTTTGAGTTTCGAGCATCCAATAAAGAAGTTGAATATGAGGCCCTATTGGTAGGGTTGAGATTGGCTGAACAGTTAGAAGCATAGCGAATTGAGGTGAGTTCGGACTCGAATTTGGTGGTGCAGCAAGTGAATGGAGAATATGAGGCTCAGGAAGGGCACATGGCGAAATATCTAGCTATGATCAAGGAGCTAATGGCATGCTTCTAGTCAGTAAAGGTAGAATATGTTCCTCGGGCTATGAATATGGAAGCAGATCTTTTGTCCCAGATTGCTTCGTCCTCTTTTCCTACCAACTCTCGAGAGATTCGAATTGAGTCTTTACCACAAAAGAGCATCGAGGAGTTAGCCGAACAAATGTGTGTTGATGCCGAACCCAGTTGGGTGGATCCCCTACTTCTATACTTGAATGAGGGAAAGCTTCTCGAGGGTAATTCAGAAGCCCGAGAAATTAAGAAAAAGGTCCAAAGTTTTGTGATAGTCGATGGAGAGCTCTATAAGAGGTTTTTTTTACAACCCTTACTGAAGTGTATCCGACCCAGAGAAGCAGACTACATTTTAAGGGAGATCCACGAAGGGATATGTGGAAGCCATATTGGGGCCCTAACCCTTAGCTAGAAGGCTCTTCGGCAGGGGTATTATGGCCAACGATGACGAGGGATTCAGAGTAGCTGGTCAAAGCCTGCTATAGATGCCAGCGAACCTCCCATCTAGTTCATTTACCAGCTGTCACTTTAACTCATCTGGTTACACCTTGCTCTTTTGCTTAGTGGGGCATCGACATCTTGGGTCCTTTTCCTTTAGCGGATGGGCAAGTTAGATACATTATTGCCACCATATATTATTTCACAAAATGGGTTAAAACGAAAACAGTGGCCTCCATTACTGCTCGGTGAGTAAAGCAATTTCTATGAAAGAATGTGGTGTGTCAGTTCGGAATCCCTCGAGTCCTAATTTTAGATAACGGCACTCAGTTTATTGATCGATCGGTGCAGGAATAGTGCCATGAGCTAGGAATAAGGCAGAATTTCACTTCGATGGCCCATCCGCAAGCCAACGACCAAATTGAGCTCGCTAACTGAAACTTATTACATGGTCTAAAGGCCTGTGTGGATAAAGCAGATGGAAGCTGGGTGGATGAGTTACCAATTATATTATGGTTTTACCGAACCACGGTGAAGGTATCTACAGGCGAGACTCCATTCAGCCTATGTTATGGTTCAAAAGCTCTGATCCTGGTGGAGATTGGGGTGCCAACCCTCAGAATGGAGCTTTTTAGCCTAGAGTCCAATGAGCAGAGTCTAAGAAACGACTTCGATCTCCTAAATGAACTTTGTGATCAAGTGAAGGTTTGACAAGCAGCTTACAATCGACGTATTGAAAGGTACTACAACCGAAGAGTTAAGGCTCAGAGCTTCCTTCCTGGAGATTGGGTGTTGCAGCAAGCTGACGTTTGAAGCACCCAAGAGGAGAACAAGTTGACACCTAATTGGGAAGGCCCCTTCATAGTGGTGGAAACCCTCAATCCTGGCACTTATAAAATCGAAACGGCAGAGGGTGCACCCGTAAAAAATAATTGGAATCTACAAAATTTGAGAAAATCTTATTAATAATATTCTTTCCTATTATGACTCTCGAATTAAATTTATTCTCTCCCAAAAATCCAGTTCCTCACTACAGAAGATTCCAGGGGACCACCCCTAACCAAAAAATAAGGTTAACCTCGAGGGATTTGTGAAAGGAAGCTATGTTATGTTTATCCTCTTTACTCTGTTTATATTATATCTAATTGTTAATTTTTGTAGTTTAGTTAGCCTACTTTTCTCTCTATTATGTGCGCTTTGTGTTAGCGCTCATTGTTGTTAAGTTGTTTGTTATCGTGTATAGCTGTTGTGTATATAAGCAGCATTAATTCTGTTTTTCGTAAGTCATCAAGTCTAAGAATAATACAGCTCTCATATTTCCTTTCTCATGTTTGCCCTAGCTACTATTTCTTAGTTGTAAATCTTTACATGGTATCAGAGCCATAACCTAGAATTTATGGCGTCTAATCCTGATCGAAGTTCCTCTTTCTCGGTTCCACCTCACTCGTCATCATTGTTCTCGTCAGCTTCACAGTCTGATTTAACTATGATGGCTAAGGCGTTCAATTATATATTGATTCGACTTGAGCCTAACAACTATATTTTCTGGAAGGCATAGATATCAACTACGATACGTGCCTTTGATCTTCAATCATTTCTCAACAAAAGTTTGACTCCTACAAAATTTATATCTGATCCGAATGCCAATGAGGATGAAGCAATAATGTTGAATCCAGAATTCATGAATTGGATGCGATCAAACAATTGTTGCTCGGATGACTCTTTTCCACGATTGACAAGGAAGTTTTGGCACAGGTGATTCATTGTGAATCATCTGCCGAGGTATGGATGTCTCTAGAAAGCTTATATTCTCGTCAAACTATAGCTAAATCATTCTAGTTGAAACAATAACTTAGATCTGTGAAAAAAGATGCCTTGTCAATTAATGATTACATTTTAAAGATAAAGACAATGGGTCATTCACTGGCATCAATAGGAGAGCCTCTCAGTGATAAGGATTTGTTGCTTGCAATCCTTAATGGTTTGGATCATGAGTATGAGACTATACTAAGTCTAATTATTTACCAGATGGATGAGATAGATATTAAAAAAGTGTAGTATCTTTTACTAATGCACGAACAAAGATTGCAGTCAAAGAATGTAGTTTGTGCCACTATTAATGCAGAATCAATCATGTCCTCACCTATGCATGTTAATATGACTGCATTTACACCACAGAATTTTAGCAATAATAGAGGTGGAGGTTTTCAGTCAAACAGAGGTGGTACTAAAGGAGGAAGAGGTCGAGGACGTCAGTCTGGTAAGAGAATTTATTGTTAACTATGTGGTAAGCCAAGTCACTTTGTTGACAAGTGCTATCATCAATTTGATAGCAATTTTTAGAGAAATTCTGTGTATAATCAGAATGTTGGACAGCCTCAGATGGTTTCCCAACCAAACACTCAAGCTTTTTCAACCTCCTTGAATGGTTCTAATGAGGTCTACATGAATGAGCTAGGAACTATATCAGGACCGTCTTATAATCAGTTTCCTCAACCTTCTTACAATCACTTTTCTCAGCCAATTAATAATGCCACACAATCATCCTTCATCGATCTTGCTTGGCTTGTCGATTCAGGAGCTACAAATCATATAACTTCTACTCTCAACAACCTATCACTTCACTCTCCTTATAGTGGCAGTGAATGTGTTTTTGTTGGAAATGGTAACCAACTCTCAATTTCTAATATAGGTCTTGGACATTTGTATACTCAAACCAAACCTACTTCTTCTATTTCTTTACCTAATGCTTTACATGTTCCTAATGTAAAGAAGAACTTAATCAGTGTCTCTCAGCTAACTAGAGATCATGATCTTGTTGCTGAGTTTAATTCTAGTTCTTGTTTGATTAAGGATAAGAATGCCGGGGTAGTGCTACTCCAAGGATGGCTTAAGGATGGGTTGTACTAGCTAACTTCAGCATTTGTTCCTACTGCTTCATCTTCCTTAGCCCAGTCCATTGATTCTCAGCCTATAACGTCTTTGCAAAATACCTTTTCTTCTACAAATAAATGTAAGAGATCAGATCCATTTTGTCATGGACTATCTCCTAATGTTGAGCTTGCTTGTAAAGAACAGTTGTATCAGAGATGGCATGACAAGCTAGGGCATCCATCCTCCAATATTCTGCATTTGATTCTTAATAAGATACGTGTGCCTTCTTCTTCTTCTAAAGTAATTTTTTGTGACTCTTGTAAAGTAGGCAAACTTAGTCAATTACCGTTTGGTAATTGTCCAATTACAACAACTAAGCCTCTAGAGTTGATTTACTCTGACTTGTGGGGTCCAGCTCCTATTTTGTCTATTGAGGGATATTGGTATTATATCATCTTTGTGGATGCTTATTCTCGATATACTTGGCTATATCCATTAAAGCTTAAATCGGATGCTCTTTCTATCTTCAAGATATTCCATAAACTTGTTGAAATCAATTCCAAACAAAGCTTAAAGCCTTGCAAACTGATAATATAGGAGAATTCAAAGTATTTTTACCTTATCTTCATGAATGTGGCATACAACCTCGTTTCACATGTCCATATACTCATCAGCAAAATGGCATGGCCGAACGTAAACACCGTCATGTTGCTGAGATGGGATTGACATTGCTTTCTCATTCTCATATGCCGCTTAAATTCTGGGTTGAATCCTTTCAAACAACAATATATACTATTAATTTGTTACCTTCTGTTGTTCTTAAATTTCAAATTCCATTTGAACTTCTTTTCAATAAACAACCCAATTATCTCATGTTACAACCTTTCGGTTGTGCATGCTTTCCTTACTTGCGTCCTTATAACAAACACAAGTTTGATTTTCATTCAACTAAATGTGTCTTCATTGGATATAGTCATACACAAGTAGGATATAAATGTTTGCATCCTTCAGGTCGGATCTATTTTTCTTGACATGTTTAGTTTAATTCTGATGAATTTCCGTACAATTCTTTGTTTTCTTCAAATCCTGCTCCTCATTCTTGTTCCTCTAGTTTTCCAACTTCGTACTTTGAGTCTATGTCTTTGTTTAATCCTTCTGGAGTAGCACAACCTAAGATCTCTTCCTTATCAAGCTCACCTTCTTCTCAGTCTATGAGATCTCTTTCTAATTGAGTCCTTAACTCTCCTATTGTCGCTCAACCTATAGTTTCTGTACCTTATTCTTCTTCTCACCCTGTAGTTTCTAATTGGTCTAGATACACAGCTCTGTTGCAACATTCCATTCATCCTATACTTACCAAGTCCAAGGCCAAACAACTTCAATTAACTTCTTCTCATGCTTTAACCAGTTCTTTAGTTCCTAGCTTTGTTCGTGAGGCCTTCTTAGACCCAAGATGGGTTAAGGCTATGACCGAGGAGTTTACAACATTAAAATAGAATGGTACTTGGGAGCTAGTTCCTTATTTTAATAACATGAATCTCATTGGCTACAAATGGGTGTATAGGATTAAATACAATCCTGATGGTTCAATTCTTAAACTCAAGGCCCAATTAGTAGCTAAAGGGTTTCTTCAAAACCCGGGTGTAGACTATATGGAGACATTCAATGTAGTCATTAAAGCTCCAACAATCCGGGTTCTATTTACTTTTACAGTGACTTTTGGCTGGGATATTTAGCAAGTAGACATCAACAATGCATTTTTGAATGGTGACTTAACTGAGGAGGTATATATGTCTCAACCTGAAGGGTTTGAGGATAAGTCTTTTCCCTCACATGTTTGTCGGTTAAGGAAATCTCATTATGGCTTAAAACAGGCTCTAAGAGCCTGGTACACTAAGCTGAGAATTGCTTTTCAGTCATGGGGTTTTGTGAGATCGGTGTCTGATGCATCACTTTTTATCAAACGAACTACTACATTTGTTCTATTTGTCTTGATCTATGTGGATGATATTTTGGTTACTGGATCAGATTCTTAAGCTGTTTCAGATTTCATTCATGGTTTGGATAAAAACTTTGCTCTCAAGACATTGGGTTCAGTACATTATTTCCTTGGTTTTGAAGCTCATAGAACTAAGGATGGAATTTATCTCACTCAATCTAAATATGCTCAGGATCTCTTGAAAAAGGCTGGTATGGTAGACTGTAAATCGAGTGATACACCTATAAATGTCACAAATTCCTTAACTAATGAGGGTGAATTGTTTGATCGTTCTTTTCTTTATCTCACAATTATTGGCTCTCTTCAGTATCTTACCTACACTAGACCAGATCTTTCCTTTGCTGTAAACAAACTCAACCAGTTTTTGTCTTCTCCGAAACACCAATACTGGGTTGCTTGTAAAAGGCTCTTGGGCTATGTTAAGGGTACTTTGAATCTGGGTATGTTCTTTGCATCAGCTCCTCTTGGATTACCTTTGGTAGTTTACACTGATGCAGATCATGCTGGCTGAAAGTCAACAGGTGATCTACAAGTGGAATATGTGTGTTTCTTGGTCCTAATCTCATTGTTTGGAGCTCTCGGAATCAATTCGTAGTGGCTCGATCAATTGGTGAGGTTGAATATAGAGCCATAGCTCAAGGAGTAACTGAAATCTTATGACTGCAATCTTTGTTTTCTAAATTGGGTTATAAGTGTGCCTCTACCCCTATAGTATGAAGTGATAATTTAGCAGCCAAAAGTATTGCTGAAAACCCAGTTTTTCATTCTCACACCAAACATATTGAAATAGATATTCATTTTGTACAAAAGAAGGTTGAAAATGGTATTGTTGAAATTCGGTATGTGCCCTCGTTGCATCAGTTGGCTGATATCTTTACTAAGGGACTACCTAGTAACAGATTCAAGTTTTTGTGTGAGAGACTTAATCTGAAGATGTCACCTATACAATCAGTCTTGAGATTTGATGATTCTATATGCAGGCAACTGGACAGAGGATAGTTGTAATTGAGGGGGAATGTGAAAGGAAGCTATGTTATGTTTATTCTCTTTACTCTGTTTATATTATATCTTATTGTTAATCTTTGTAGTTTAGTTAGCCTGCTTTTCTCTCTATTATGTGCGCTTTGTGTTAGAGCTCATTGTTGTTAAGTTGTTTGTTGTCGTGTATAGCTGCTGTGTATATAAGCAGCATTCATTCTGTTTTTCGTAAGTCATCAAGTCTAAGAATAATACAGCTCTCATATTTCCTTTCTCGTGTTTGCCCTAGCTACTATTTCTTGGTTGTAAATCTTTACAAGATTAAAGCCCCAAGTAAAAGAAAAAGAATCATATGTGATCCTGGGGGGCCCCAAACCCTCGATAAAAAGATAAAAAAGAAAAGGATCAGATCTGATCCTCGTGAGTCCTCGAATTCCGATAAAGAGAAAAATGACAACGATAAAGCACATTCGGGTGCGGCTAAAATGATTAAGGTAGGGACATTGAGCTCTCTCAAAGAGTGGTTAAATTAGCACTGGTAACATTCAATCTTCATTGAAAAAATGCAAAAATTTTGTAAGTTTTTGGAAAACAAGCAAACGAAGAAAGAAGAAAATGTTAAATTTTATTGAAATATTGTGTTTATAAATACAAAGGCATCTGTTCCAAAGAAGATAAAGCTGCTGAGACATCGAAAGCGATGGAGTCCACATCTAGGTTCAGGAAGTGCTGGTTCGTGAGTTTCTTCATATGCTCAAATCCACACCGATGACTCCTTCTAACTCTGCAGTGTAAGCGTCGGAGCTTCGAAAATATTCACGCCCATTCTGGAAGGCCACATGGGTATCCTCGAGGATGGATTGAAGTTTTGCATTAGCTATTTGAAGATCCTCTTTGCATCGAGAGTAGGATTCCATTCCTTCCTTGTGGCCATTTTTGGCTTTTTCAACTCCAAGGTGAGCTTCTTCACGTTTTCTTGGAGTATGTCGTTTGTGCCCTTCACGACATCTAGCTCCTCCCTAAGCCTGGAGTTAGCCTGATGAGCTTTCAACATCCCATTATGCGCCAGCTCCAGGTCCTCACGAGCTTGAGCCTCGACTTCGTTGGCAAGCTTCGCTTTCTCCTGAGCCAGTTCAATAGATTTATTGAGGACATGTACACTATGCTCGAGATCTGCTAGCTTAGAAGAGAGGGCCTCAAGCCCTCGAAGCCTCTGGACTTCAAATTCTAAGGTGGCGATTCGGGCCAGGAGTTCTAATTCTCTCCAGGCAACTGAATCTTGAAAGGCCTAAAGACTTTAAAAAAAAAAAAAGGGAGGCGGAATGATAATCAAAGCTTGGTTGCATGAATAAAGAAAGCCCGAGGGAAAATCAAGCGGCTAACATTACCCTCAGAATCTTGGCACAGTAATCTGGGTTGCCCGCGGCAGGCGAAGCGCTGGAAATCGTCAGGGTCCTAATAGAAGCCTCAACTACTTTGAAAACTGTGGTCGCCTTGGCCGAAAAAGGAGAAGAGGCAGTCTCAACCCTTCATCGCTTTGCCCTTTGGGCCAGAATCTCTTTAATGGATAGCATTGAAGCCTCCTCTAATGAAGCTCTCTTTGTTAATCCCGGGTGCCCCTCCGGTGATAGGGACGTTAATATGCATTTAAAAATTGAAAAAAATGGAATGATGGGATGCGTTATGGTTGACTCCATACCTACAGACGGTTGACTTCTCGGAGCCTCTGCTTTAGCCACCTCAAGTGCTTGGGCGATGGTTTGGTTGTCACCTCTGGACAGATCTTGGGGAAAAACAACGGGCATGGCTGATGAAGGAGAAGGTTAAGGGTCCCTCTTATTCTTCGAAGCTCAGGTCCTGGAGGAAGGGCTCTTCGAATGAGTCCTAGCACTGCCCTTTAGGGCTTCCTGGAAAGTCCTAAGATCTTTCTCGATCGTTTTCTTTGATCTGGAAGGTGCAGGAAGTCCTTTGCTCTGAGAGGTCTTAAGAGCCTTCTCAGGCAGAGTAGGGAGTTCTTTACCCTGAGAGGTCTTGGGGGCCTTCTCAGCTATCTTCTTCGATTTGGCTGGGGCGGAAGGACCTTTGCTTTCAAGAAAGTCTAACAGTTTCCCCTCGGTAATGGGGGAATAGGCTATCTCCCAGAGATCTTCAATTGCGTAGAGAAAATAATGGAATCAATGGCCGACCAAGCTGAAAAGAGTGAAGGAGTAGGAAAAGAGATATGAACTAACACTTATAGGTCTCACCATCTAGGCCCGACTTGCTAAGCATCAAAGTTGAAAGCCATTCCTCTTTCCAGTCCTAGCTGATACCCAGGATCCTACTAGCCGACTCTTTAATAGCCTCGACATTCGGACTCTTGCATTTGGTATGCAAAGTCCACCCGTTGCACACAAACCAAATCTCTTGCGTAGAACTGGAAACCCTAGGGCAGATGAAGACGAAGCGTTCATTCCAGTCGTTAGAATCTTTAAGCCCCTTGGAGAACATGAGTGACATGGTTGTGATCTCAAGATCAGAACCCTCTTTGGACGCGAGGAGGCAACTTTCCTTCATGATCCTTGGCAAAATGGAAATCCAACCTTCGGATCGCGGTTGGTAGTGAAGAAGTAATCGAAAAGCTCCCCTGAAGGGTCCACTCAACCAAAGCTATAGAAAATGATAAAGCCCATCAAATACCTCCATCCAAAAGGGGGCAGTTGTGCCAGAATGATGGTAAGATGCTGAAGAAGTGACATGACCCTCCCTCAGGGGGGGCAGGCGAAAGCCCCAGTCGAAAGCACATTTGTAAATGTAGAGACAACTGGTAACAGGGTGGCATGCCTGCAAATAGGTGTTAAACTCGACCTCCCACTCTTCGGGAATATTATATTTTTCTCTAAAATGCTGGCATTCCAACTCACTCATCCATTGGCAGGGGATGGAGGAAGCAAGGTGAGTTTCCCACTTAACTAGCTCTGCCTCGGCCAAGTTGAGTTTTCCAGATCTGGTAATGGCCATGAGAGACAGGTTGAAAGAGAAAGCAAGGAGGGAACAAGAAGAGAAGGGAATACACGCTAACACGACAGCAAGCTAGATAGGAAAGGATCAGGAGAAGAAATAAACAGAAGAGCGAGAGTCACGTATTAACGCCTTATAGGCCAAGAATAAAGAGGCAGGTAATGATGAGCATTAATAACCCAAAATTGTGTGTCTCGAGAGTGAAAAGTTCGGACAGCGTCAAGAAAAAACTGATGTCGATGTCGAGAAAAATTGATAGCCACGCTATGGAAAGGCAAAGGACTTCTTGGCTCCCCGATGGATTTCCACCTTCAGAGGAAAATGGAGCTCCAACCCTCGGAGATAATCGACACTTTATGGTCAAAACTTTCGGAAACTTCGACACTCCTTGAGCCATTGAAGTCTAATAGATCGAGGAGTAGGGGGCAAGTTGTAACGCCCCACTTTTCCAAATACTTAACAATATGGAATATAAGCAGACATCACCTATGAGCGTTATGGAAACCCTTACCAACGGAAGCGTTGGATCGAACCTGAAAGCTTATCCAAAGCTAAATAAAATGGGTTTCCACTAGATTTTCCTTTATATGTGCAAGAAATGCATACGACCTTCAATACTCCATAAAACACAACACAACACATCATAGCAGGTACAATTGTAGAATACCCACACACACCCTTTACAACCTTGAGCATCCTAGCTGTTATTCACAATGCAACATTCTAACACTTTCGAAATCCAACAAACAACCCTTACCATGTTCATAGTACATAGTAATCCCCGACTTACACCCTTAACAGCATAAAAGGTAAATCCAAGCCTTACATAAGTCCTGTTTATACAATTGTAGTACATAATGCTCAAACAAAACCAAAGGTTACATAGGATCCATAGTAAATGAAGTTAAACTAAACATCGGCCTCCTCGTAGCCTTTTCTCCTGCTTGTTTTCAGGGTACCTGTCATGCTAATATACCTGGGACATAGAATGTCCCAGGGGCATCAACCCAAGTTAGATATGACATCTAAGTGAGTGACTCAGAGAATGAGAGTACATGCGTGCAAATGCAATAATGCCATTATGAAATCCACCCCTGTGGTAGCAATGCCAAGGTGTTGCAATCACCTCCGCGGTCATCATAGTCACTTCTGGCTCAACACTAGAGCACGAGGTCTTCCATGATGTCCCAACAACTAGCCACAGTCACCAATATGAACATGATATATGACAAAGCAGAAGGAATATGCATAAACAAGGGAAAATATGACATGTAAGCCTCAAAGGCATGATGTGCAAGCCAACACACAAGTGAAGCAACAAATGCTCAAAATGCCACAAAACATGCAGGAATCACTCACCTTGATCGGTTACCTTAGGAAGCACGGTTTACAACGAGCGAATGGGTTTTCTCGTAGTTTTTCTTACTGCTTGGCACGAACTTCGAGAAAGACCCAAAAATTCTGTCAAGGCTTATTCTCCATCGACTTTCTCCCTTCTTTTGGTAGTATTTCCTCTCTTAAACTCCCTTCCTTTTCCTCCTTTCTTGGTGCCAAAATGAATAACCCCAAAGCCCTTATTTATAGGAAACTTCGGCGAACCAAATCGTGCCACGTGTCGCGTCATCATTCCAACCATGTGCATCCAACCAAAGTGTGCCATGTGTCCCTGATATTTTGAACCTTCAGATGTTTAATTTGATTCTCCAATATTCCCATCATTACATCCCACATGGTTTAATTCATTTTCTACATTTCCATCATTACACATTTAATTAATAACTACATCCCACATGGTTAATTGCATTTTCCACATTTCTCATCATTACACTTCAAATCCTATCTTCAAATGGCCAATGAATGCTTGCCACATGTCCTTAGAGCTAATGTTTGGAGACTTTTGCAAACTTGGAAGATAAGTAAGTTTTTTCCTAACCAATCATGCAATGCCACCTCAAAGTGTCATTATGAGCCATCATGTGACCTTATCCTAACTTCCAAGTAACCCAATGGTTGATTGCCATGTGTCATTGAAGATAAGGCTTCATCATTTATCCCATGTGCATCCAACCCAAATGCACCTCTCGTCTCTTAATTGAATTTAATAGAGTTTAGAATCCGAAGCTCATTTGTTTTGAGTGTTCACACTATGCTCATCATTACACCCATAATTATAAGATTTCAACCAATCCAATTGTGACACCTAGGGGGGACACTTGGTCATTCATGATTTGCCCATGGACGATATTTTTAAGGTTTCAAGAACTACACATTAGCCCGAACTTTTTAGATAATTTGCACTTAGGCCCTTGCAACTTGGTCCTCGGGTCATTTTTAATTGCACTTTTTGGTCCCCAGAGAATGGATAAATTACACTTAGCACCCCAAGATTTTAGGTAAATTACACTTTTACCCGACTTCAATATTTACAATTTTGCCACTGGTTCAGAAACTGAATTTTTCCCTCAAGGCTTCCTCAATTCCTTGAAATGGCCTATTTCCTTAAGTATTAGAACCTAACAATCTCAGGTATTACCTCATTTTTTATTTTGAAAATCTGGGGTGTTACACAAATGATGAGGGAAAATGCCCTCGGGTTCATAATTACTCCTATACCCCAAGAATACAACCAGTAATAACAAAGACACATGCTCGCCGGGGGCCAATCTAAGGTTGTCATCCAGCCTAAGTTTGGGAGGGACACGTGGCAGATATGTCTCAACAAACCGACTAACCTTTTGCTCAACGAAGATTCTCTGGATTCCTCGGCCTCAATCATCACTCCAAAGATCATGGAGATAGGGATTATCCCGAACCCCTCAAAAACGATTGCCATATCCATATCTCCAAGATCATGGCTCCGCAAGGGACGGGATCCGGATCCGGGAGGCTCAAAAAGGGAATTCTTATCTTGACAAGAGGATAAAAAGGAAGCAATTGAGACGAGTAAGGAATTCCTCTTTTTTCCTTGAGTTTTTAGCTACATAGTTGGACTTGGATAAACTCTAGGAACTAACTTGAATGTCGGAGTGATCACGGGGAACAAGTCCCCGACTCCATTTTGCAAATACTTGGTTTGAGACAGGAGAGGATGATCGGCTTTACATCATCACCCATTTTGATCAGATTGGATTTATTTACCAGAGATTGGATTTATTTTCTTATTTTATAGGGAGAACAGAGAGATAAGGAAGAGGAGAAGAAGGGGCGCGGGTTCCTCTTCTTGGTTGGCCCTTTTCTTTCTTTTACTTTTTACTTTTTATTTTTTATTTTGGGCTGATTTTTCCCAGCTGGGCTGGGATTAAATTTAATTTAGACCCACAGCCAAGCCCTTTTTTTGGGGATGTTTTTCGCAGCTGGGTTGAGTTAAAACTCAAAACCCATTTTTGGGTGGTTCTTTTTCTTTTATGGGCCATATTTTTAAGGACCAAGGCTGAAACATACAAATCAGTTGGGCTAGATTAATTTCCGTGGTCAAACCCATTAAATAAAAAAAAAAAAAAAGATAAGGACCCATTTTACTTAACGAGCCGAAAAAATAAAAAAATAAAATATATTTGAATGAAAATTTTGAGAATTTAATTATTTGTGTGTACATGAAAATTATAACGCTATCTTGATATGTTATAAGGTAAATGTGTTGAGATTAATCTAAGTATTTTTCTTATAAATGTTACAAAATTTTGAGATCAGATTGTTGAATTTAGAGAGACATACTGGGGTGTATGTGTATGTACATTTTAAATTTTAAACCTCTAGTATAATTATACATTGAATTGTTTAAATTGTGTCTTAATAGATAATACTCTCTATAATTGTGCATTAAATAAATTAGGGATATAATATTAAATTCTTTGGTAGCACAGAGTTGATTTTGGGATATATTCCCAATTTTGATCTTGAGACTTATACTGAATTTAATTTTTCTTAATTTATGTTAATTGTTGTAATTATTTATGTATGTGATTTAATCACAAAATAATTTTTTGTGCGACTCTCTTTTGTACTTGATAAAAAAAAAATAGGATGTTCCAGAAACTCTGACAAATAGTATGTCTAAGTTAGACAAACAATCTCTAACATATCAAATAGAACTCTCAACTTACCAAGCTTGGTATAAAAATGATCAATGCACGTACTTTATGATGTTAAACAGCATGCATAATGATCTAATTGGAGAATTTGAAGAATATAAAACAACAAAAGATATATGGATTGCTTTCAAAGCAAAATATGGTGATACTAACGCCACAAGGTTGCGAAGGGTTTAACCTTCAAATTTAACACGTACAAGAAGCCAATAGGTGTAAAAATGCATGAGCATCTAACAATGATGTCAAATAGGATTCGTGGTCTAAAGGTTGCTAGAAGCAACCTTACCGATGAGCAGTAAGTCCTAGTTGTCATCCGATGTCCCAGCTCTTCAAACCAAATGGAGCTCATATAATCATATTAACGAATGACGAGCACATTAAAACTTTTGAAGATGTATGTCAACACCATGAGCTTAAAGTTAAGAGCTTAGAAGCTAAAGATGATCACACTTTTCTCACAAAGTTAAAATTACATAAGGCATTTGGGTCTAGGAAAAAACAATTTGGAAAAAAAAAAGGCACTCAAAGACAAGGCTTGGTCCCAAGAGGGACAAGACCACAAAGCGCCACAAAGGGAAGCATGGTGGAGGAAAAAGGGAAGTAAGGAATGCTTGCTAAAATTGTCGCGAACGAGGATACTTTGCTCGTGACTGTGCTAAGCCAAAGAAAGAAAATAAACTCCTTGACCCTGTCTTGTGCATCTATTTTTGTTTATATAAATGTGTTTGTGGCTTATTCTTTCTATGGTTGGATTCTAGAGAGAGGAGTAACAAGTCATAAAGTAAGAGATAGTGGAAGGTATGTGGGGTATCCTTAACTTTTAAATGGACAAAATTATATGTGGGGAACAACACCAACAAAAAGGTTCAAGGAATTGGTACCTGCTATCTAAAGTTGCGAGATGGTCACACATTAATTCTTTATAGCATTCTTTATTCTTTAGGAATTAGGCAAAATTTTCTTTCAGTAGTTGTTTTGATTAAATTAGGCTATAGATTTAGCTTATCTTGGATTCCATTAAAATTTTACATTGGATGTAGCATCGTTTTATTTCTGATGGTTCGATTATGTTAAATGTTGATGATGCTCATTTTAATTCTAATTATACTGTTTCCTATTTGACTTTACAAGATGATATTGTGAATGAAAGTACCAAATGACATGATACATTGAGTCACGTTGGGCAAGATTAGTTGAAAAGGCTAGTTAGATAAGATCTATTAGGCCCACCCTCTAAATTGCAATTGTCCACCTGTGAACCTTGCCTAATGGGTAAGTCAATCTAGAAGTCCGTTGGAAAGGCACAAAGAGCATCCAACCCTTTAAGGCTAATCCATTTTGACCTTTTTGGACCTATGAATGTTAAAGTACGAAATTGTAGTTCATATTTAATCACTTTTATCTATGATTATATGTGTTATGGAATAGTTTACTTGACCTCCTGAAAAGTTTGAAGCATTGGATTGTTTTAGATGATTTTTAAGTTTGATTGAGAATCCGTTGAACTTGAGAGTAAAAACTTTATGAATTGAGTGTGGGCGTGTATACGTAGTACATCAGTTCAAAAATATTTGTGATGCAAAAGGAGAAGTAAGGTAAATAATTATGTCGAGAACTTCACAACAAAATAACGTTAATAGAAAGAAGGAATAGGACCTTACTTGATTTGGTTCGATCAATGATGGTGTAAGCCAAAACTCCCAATATCTATATTGGGGTGATGTGTTGATAATTGTAGTCTACATACTTAATTGTGGACTGGAAATAAACCAAATTTAGAACATTTGTGCCCTTGGCCTCAAACCCAACCCATTTAAATTTATTTCCATCTAAATAGGTTAATAATTCTTGACATTTCACAATTTATTTTATTTCTATTTAAATTTATCTCATTATTTAGCAAATGGGTTCAAACCCAACCCATTAATCCAATTCATTTAACAGGCCCAACTCACTTAAGCCTAAATAATTTATTTTCTAACTTGGCCCAACACTTAAGCCCCAACCCATTTTATTTGAATTTAATTAAATCCACAACCTGCATAACTTAGGCCCAATCCATAAAAAAGGGTTTTATTTAACTCTAACTAGCCAATGCCTTGGGTTTTTTCACATAGCTCAAACCTATTTCATTAACTCAACTCATTTATTACATTTCTAATCTTTAAATTTCTTTCTAAACCAATATATATATATACATGCACCAAAATAATTAAAATTTTTAATAATGACATAAACCCAATAACTGGTCATTACAATGTTGGGGAGTAAAACCTAACTCCTTCGTATCATGTTGTTAATCTAACTTCTAATAGAATTAGAAAATAAATTATAAATTATTTAAGTAGAATTTTATTTACGTGCAACACATCATTTAGCTTTGGACTTAATAAATATATGATCTACCATAATATCTATCAAAAGATTTATAAAAAAAAAAAAAACAACTAAGAATATCTTATCTTTATTAGAATAAGTAATTGCTAAGTTCTTTTTCCTTTTTTTTTTCCCATAGATGATACATCATAAACTTAGGCTAAACAACATACAATTTACATTATTTTCCCAACTTATAAATCATTATTATATTGTTGCTAACACAATAATCAATAAAAAGTTTACAACTTACATGGGTGAACATTTTTGTACCATGCTTTTTAAGGAATTTTACATCCTAACTCACATCGGATGAACATAATGTGATGCCATCTGTCGTTGGACAATGTGTTAGTGGTCCATTAATAGAAGACAAGAAAGGTTTGGGTGGGATATGTAATGAATGTAGGCTTCCTTCCAACATTTCCAACACTTTAGTCATTGATGGACGGCTTAAGGGATCGGTTTGTATGCACCTCAAGCTAACTATTATCATCTTTCTTGCTTTTTCATTTTCTTCTTTGCTTGTAATACAATGAAGCCCAATTTCTTGTTCCTCTTCAAGGCGTTTGTATATCCAATCTGGAAAATACATCTCACTGCTACAATCAAAGGTTGAATCATTAGAATCTTTTCTCCCCACAACCATGTCCAAAATCATCATCCCATAGCTATAAACATCTGCTTTATAAGAGACCCCTCCGTAGTTTCTTGAAAATAGCTCAGGCGCAATATATCCAATCGTTCCTCTTGTTCCGAACAATGATACAATACTTTCCCTATGAAAACATTGTTTAGCAAGTCCAAAATCGGCTATTTTGGGACAAAAATTTTCATCTAGTAGAATGTTATGAGGCTTTATATCAAAGTGCAAAATCCTTGTCTTACAACCCAAATGGAGGTACTCTAACCCTTTAGCAATACCAACAACAATCTTATATAATTCTTCCAATCCCAATTCATGATCTTTTGGCGTCTTTCTATCATATATAAATTTGTCGAGAGATCCATTAATCATGAACTCGTAAATAAGAGCCCGTTTTCTACTCTCATAACAAAAACCCAATAAACTTACAATATTAACATGAGATGTTCGACTTATACTCGCAACCTCATTAATAAATTGTTCTCCATCACCTTTTGATTCCTTTAGAAGTTTCACTGCCACTAGGTGCCCATCATGTAACTTTCCTTTATAAACACTACCAAAGCCTCCTTCACCGAGTTTATTTTTGAAAGAGTTGGTAATTTTCTTAATCTCCAAGTAGCTATATCTTTTAGGGACAAGAGAACCAAAGCTCCTTAGAAAAGTCTCAACATTTTGATCATCTATTTTCCCAAGATTTGCAAAACAAAGAATTTTTTTTGACAACTGTTTCCATATGGTATAATAGAACAAGAATATCATGGCCACTAATGCAGTAGTTCCAATACCTGTAATCAAGTATTCAAGATGAAATAACAAGAAGAAAGTTTCAGATATATAAAATTTCAAATTTATATAGGTTATCCATGCTACTTTTGAGTAAAACATATATTCACTTACATCAATACATAAAACTAATATTTGAATTGGCTCGAAAAGGTCAGTTATGTTGGTTAATTAGTTTCATAAAAAATACTTTTATCAAGTAGTTGAGCAAAATTCCTTTTTGCTTATACTCAAGAGTAGCTATTTATGGTCGTGACTAACACTATGACAAGTATAAGGTTGTAGGTTTATATCTTTCCAAGTCCCTTTTTGTAGACGTTTATAATTATTTTTCATGAAAAAAGAAACCTTTTGCTTCTTGCACCACAGCCAAACAATTATGATAACTTTAAACGAGTTAGAAGAATATTTAACATCTAAAGAGAATATTCCTATCATATAAAATATATATGTATATATGTAACACATTATTTTTAGTTTCTATATTCTTTTGTTTTTGTCCGGTTCTTGTTTTTATTTAACGAAACTAAAGAACCTAGCATGTTAGTTGACAACTTTGATTTATTTTCAGTTTTTCTTAATATAATTATTTCTTCTACTCTATCCCTTTTATATGACCAACGCGGGAGAGTTGGTGACTTTTTAGTAGTCGGCACTACAGATCCCTGACCATGTTTGGGAGTCATCCATTATGTAGAAATACCCTTCTCTTGTTTTTATATTTTTGAAAGATTTAAAATAATTTAAAAGAAAAAAAGCAAGCAGTAAATGCCATTTCGTGATTTTGTTTTCAAAAATAACACAAATTAAATGGAAAACTGAAAATAGGAAAACAAAATGAGTTTAAATGTTTGTTTTCATTTATAATATATTAAAACTTTTTAATTTGTAAAAAAATGAAAACATATTTTAACATTATATTAAGAGATATATTTATAATATATTAACATGTTTTTACCATTTATTTTGTTTCAATTTTATTCCATTTCCCTTATTTGAGGTAGAGAAGAGAAAAGAAGTAATAGAAAAATTCAAACAATGTAAGAAAGGCAATTGTTTGTTATCTTTTCAAGTTAAGGATATTAAAAGACTAAACTCCAAAAAGACATTATTATATTAAGAGATATATTTCTTTTCTTTTCTTTTTTTATACATATGGATAATGAATATAAGCAAATACATCTCCAACACTTGACCAATGGGTAAGAGGGTGTTCGCCATTGTTCAAATTATGGTAGCTCATCAGTGCTAGAGGTTTTAACCTCTAAGGTCTTTTTGTTGCACATTTTAAATTTTGAGGAGTGAATTTTGATTTTTTTTATTCAGTCAATTATAGATTTTTAAACATTTTATAAGCTATTGAAAACAAAGCTAAGAATCTCAATTTTTAAGAAAAATTGTTGAAAAATTTTATTCAGTTAACTTATAAGTCTCTCCAACTTTATCAACCAAATAATAAAACAATTTAACTCAAAGAGTTTATAATCTTCCCGAGCAAAAAATAACCTAAGCCATTTAGAAGCAGCGCAGAAACAGAATGATTACTCGAATGACTAGGGCTGTGGATGGAAAAGCTTTAAAAATGGAAAATCAAAAGTGGTTTGGGAATAGAGAAGTCAGTTTAGAAGCTTCTTACCTATGAGGATGATGATCAGTTTGACGTTTACCCCTCCTGCAATAAACAGCAGGTTAATAAATGAAATTGAATTTCACATTCTAAAACCTCGAAAATAGAATGGTTTAAGTTCTGTCTATGAACGACAGCAGCTTGATACCATGATATTTGATGTTTAGATGCGGCAAATGATACCTGTTTTGGATGTGCAGTGAAATTTTTGGTTGATGGTCTGGCATTGGCCTCCTCTCCGGTGACATTTTAGGCAATCCTCAGACGCTTGCAATTCGATGTAATAGCTAGCAGTCAGTAGTTCGAATGGGTCGCCAACATCGTCAGGATCAACTTCGTCTAAAGTTAAAGGCAGCTGAATCAGGGAGCAGCCTTGAAAAAGTTGAGCTTGAGAATCAGAAACATTATCAGGATGTGGTGGATACTTGTAGTAGTAAATATAGTTATGATCATCGCAGTCTGTGTAGTTGAAATAGAGATTATCCGTGGGAGAGCTAGATGCAAAGGAGATTCTGTTGCATTGGAAGAGGGTGAGATTGTGAGGGATGGAGAATGAAAGAGAAGCAGAGTTGGGTAAACTCAAATTCCTCAAGGCTCTGCAATTTCTGGCATCTAAATCAGCTTTGAAGCTTATGTCATTGAGTTTAATCCTGCTCCTACCGTTGGCCTCGGATGAGATTTGGGCTATGTTAGTGAAAGAGAAGTGTTCGCTGACAAGAGACATGACGACCGCATGTCGACGATCGTCTTCAACGCAGATCACTGTGCAGAGGCCGCACTGCGAATAAATCTCATTAGTCAACGGAAAATACAGAGGTCCGAATTTTCCACAGCCAAAGGACTTGGGACAGTTGCTGTTGCCATTGCTATTGCTATTGCTGTCTTCTGGATGAGCAGAAACAGAGTGAAGAAGCTGCAGATGTGATAGGGAATACAAGGACAGAAACAGAACGATAGGAGGAGACATCTGGATTTTCTGGGCAAACAAACAGCTAGGCTAGTGCACTTAGCAGGCAAAGAAAATGATGACAAAGAGGAGGAGAACAAGAACCTGTTAAAGATGCATCCAAGGATGATGTTTGTGATAATCATTTTCCTAATGAGATTAATCTGTTCAAACACGGCAGTTGACTCCATAGTCTTTGCCATGTGTTGCACAGACTGTAACGCGTCCAATAATTTTCCTATCCCAAACCGAACGGCAAAATCTCCTGATTTTCCAACTCATGTCCAATCCTTATTAATTTTATATTGAAATTTTTAATTTTATATTAATTATATAATATCGTAATAAATTATTTATAATTTAGAGCTCTATTCAAGTGTGGTTATATAACATCCCCTTTCACACGTAAGATTACACATCATCCTGCTCTGAAAATTATTAATTATTAATTATACGTAAAGAGCATAAAATTTGATATTTTAAAATATGAGAAATGCTATTTGTACATAAAGCGGTTTACATAAATGGTTTACATGGCTGATAAATGACAATAAATCATGATATATGAGTTGAAATAATTTATCGCGAGAAATTAGAACAAAATAAAAATAGTTGACAAGCTCGACCAAACCATCATTCTTTGCTGCTCTACTCTTTCGACCACCGTTATTCCTTCTTTGTTGTTCTGCTCTTCCAATCATCGACGAAATAGATGGTGGGTCAATTCCTTCATTCCTTGTTTTTTCTAGCCCCCAATTACTTTTCTCTCTATGGTGCATCCATGAAATTAGGGATATTATTCATTTTGTTCCAGCTCCTTGTATCTTTCCTCATCATCATCAAATAGCATAACTCTTTATACAAAAGGAGAAACCGAAGCTAGACTAAACCTTCTACACATCATTTGAAGTAAGTATGTCTCTGGAGTGAGCTGAGTCTCAGAATATTGACAATTTTTTAAAGATTGGATTGTTGATTTAATAGATGATTTTCTCAATGTAATAAATGATTGACTTTAATGAAATATTACAGCGTCTCCAAGAAACAAGCATTTCATACGAAAGTTCCATCAGAAAATGATTGGAATTTTTGCCAACTAGTTTAATGAACCAAGCTTGTTGATGAGGGTAAATACCCTCGGGTCCATAATTACTCTAATGCCTCGAGAACATGGCCAATGGCAACAGCGACACGTGCCTACTAATGAGCTATTCCGCTGATGTCATCCTACTCGGGTCCAGAGGAGATACGTGGCAGATAAGTATCACAATACCAGCTAGTCTGTTACTCGGCAAGGATTCTTCGGATTCCTCGGGGTCAACCATCCCACCGAGGATCATGGATATGGGAACTACCCCAAACTCCTCAGAAGTAATTAGGGAATCCATATCGGTAAGATCCCAGCTTCGCGAAGAACGGGAGAAGGATCCCAGTAATTTGAAAGAAGATCCTTACCTTAGCAGGAAGATAAAAGGAAAGGGATTAGCAACGGGTAAGGGATTCGATCTTTATTTTTCTCTAAGCCTAAAACTGAGATACTTGAAACATTTGTTCATCCCGTAATCTGATTTAAACGTCGGAGTAATTCCAGAGGGGCAAGTCCCCGACTTCATTGCAGGTACTTGGTCCGACGCAGAAGGAGGGTGATCTGCCACTGCATCATCAATTAGCGCCCACCGTGGGGCTGAGGTATTTTCTTTCTTTTCTTTTCTGTCTCTCCAATACGACTTGCAGTGACGTTCGAGTTATCTCTTCATTTTGATGGCAACTAGAAGGCAACAGTCTCAGGCTGTTGGAGGTAACCCTACCCAGGAACTAAGCCGTAACAATCCTCTGAGGAGCCCGTAGGGGAGAGGTCGAAGCCCAGATAATCCCCTCCCCGCTTGATCGGATCACGCTTTTGGAGAATCAGGTTCAACGCCTGACGAAGTTGCTCACTGGCTTCATGGACCATTAGCACCAGCAAGCCCATCATTCTCAAGCGGAAGAGAGGCAGGAGCCGCCAAAGGAGGAAGAATCTTGCCCGCGCGAGGTGGACCCTCGAGGGCGTGGAGTAGAGGATGGACACGGGGAGGCTGTAGAATCTCCAACATATCATACACGCAGCAGCAACAGGAAAGAAGGTTGTGTCAGCTGGAGGAGGAAATTGCAACCTTGAAGCCGAAGTAAGGGAAGTCTAGGGGGACAATGATAAATCAGCTCCTTAGCCCGGAGATCATGTCTGTCGTACCGCCCGAGTGTCTTCGCATTTCAGTTATCAAGCCCTATGCGAGGACTACTGACCCGATGGATCACCTAGATCTTTTTACCTCCCATATAGTGGTGCAAAATACCTCTGATGCAATGTGGTGTAGAGTCTTCTTGGCAACACTAGAAGGGCATGTGCGTGCCTAGTATTTGAACCTGACCCATGACTCAATAGACAATTTTACGCAGCTTCGGAGCAGTTTCCTAGCTCACTTCGCTCCTCTTTGGAGGCATCGAAGGTCCACCATGGCCCTCGTTAGCCTGAAGCAGAACTAGGGGAAATCTTTGAAGGATTTTATCTTGTGTTTCAATATGGAAGCCTTGAGCATCGAGAACTTTGATCACAGTGTTGCTATGGTGGCATTCCAGAATGCCCTAAGGCCCAGACCCTTCGCTCAATCGTTGGCCAAAACTCCCCCGCTTACATTTATGGATATCTTAGATCGAGCGACGAAGTACATTAATGCCAAGGAAGTTATGTAGGCAAAAAGAGCAGAACACGTAGAGAAAAAAGAAAAAAAAAAAGCATCTCAAAGGGCATAAGAATGAGGGTCAAAGAGAGGATCGAAAGGAGAAGTATCATCCTCAGTGGGAGTCGACTGATTTTACTCCTTTGAATACCCCAAGGGCAGAGATCCTTGCCACCATTGAGGACAAAGATTATCTGAAGAAGCCTTGACCGATGCGAGCACCATCAAACAAAAAAAACTGAAATAAGTATTGTCGTTTTCATCAAGATCATGGATACGATACAGAGGAATGTCACCAATTGAAAGAAGAGATCCGGGAGCTCATTAATCGAGGTTTCCTCAGGAATTATGATGCTAGGGAAGCGGATCCCTAAAGGGGGAGGGAGCGACGTTTGCGGTTCCAAAGTCCCCCCATTATGAGGGACCAAGAAGAAGAGCGAGACCAAGTTCGGCATTCGCCCCAAAGGGAGAGATCACCACCGGCGGCAGAAGATCATCCTCAGCCCCTAGTATTTCATACGTTGGCTGTAGGGGAGGTCCAAGGGGTGACGGGCGAAAAGGATGTAGCGAATAACCGAACCTCGGGGATGAAGAGGTCGAGGAGGGGGGAAACGATCTCTTTTTTGAATAGTGACCTCCCCGGGTACCCGAATAGAAATGATCCGCTAGTAATAACAATCGAGCTTGGAAAGTGGGAGCTTTGGCTGTGACACCTGTAACTTACTTACATGCTTAATGATAATAATATTCATATGAACTTCAAGGTTTAGCGTAGAAAAACTTGAAAAACAAGACTTTTATAAACTTAAGTAATGTTTCAAAACATAATAAAATTCAAAGCAGGTTTAGTGTATGTATAAAGTTTGACACATAAAACATGGTTTCAATAGAAGCAAGAAAGACTTTGCGAATATGCTTTGTAGCGATAACATCCATATAAAAATATCTAGAGCTTAAAACCAAAATCATACTTCCTTTAAATCAAATAAAATTCCAAGACATGCTTTATGGCATACATATAGGAAAAGATCAGAGTTCAACCCTAAAAACATTGTTTCAAAAGGAAACTAAACTTAAATTCTTGAAAATCCTTTTTAAACAAGCCACCACGCTCCACGTCCATGTCCCGATCTCCTCATTCATGCTCACCTGGGGGGGGGGAACATAAGGAGTGAGATTATGCAAATCTCAGTAAGTACAAGAGAACCATCATATGTATTTAAACAAGTCATGACATAACATAACATATCATATGGAGACACGAGAAGTTCCACCAACTTGTAGGGGTAAGAACCCTCGTGCGTAGCGCTACCAAGCTCCGGTCCCGAAACTTGCATGAACATAACATAACATGAGGGACCACATAACATAGTTCATGGTCATGCTTAAACATCATAAATAGTTCATAATGTACTTACCTCAACTTGGTTTGATGAGATTTGAATGTTTAAGGCTTCACCTTTACACCTCTCAATATGGCATAAACTTAGCTTCGATTGATTTGAAATACCTAAAACTCACCCAAAGGTCCTATTTATAGAATTACCCAACAAATCATAACCTGCCACGTGTCATGTAATTATTTGGGACTCATTATGACTCCCAAGTGTTCACATTGCCAAATATCCTATATAATCATTTCTATCCATGTGTTCTTATCTTATCTTTCTAATGACCAATGGAAGCTTGCCATGTGTCCTTGATATTTTGAGCCTCACATGCTTAATTACATTTTCAACACTTCCATCATTACATCTCACACGATTTAATTCATTTTTCTACATTTCCCATCATTACTCCATATGGTTATTTGATTTTCTACATTTCCCATCATTACTCCCACATGGTTAATTGATTTTCTACATATCCCATCATTACACTTTTAACTAGTTAACTATATTTGGTTACTTTAACTACTTAGTTTGAGATATTTTGATGAGATATTTTAAGGTTTCAAGAATTACACATTGGCCCAAATTTTTCGGATAATTTTCACTTAGGCCCTTGCAATTTAGTCCCCAGGCTATTTTTTAATTGCATTTTAGCCCCTGAAGAAAGGATAAATTACGCTAATACCCCAAGATTTTAGGTAAATTACACTTTTACCCGAACTTCAATATTTACGATTTTGCTACTGGCTCAAAAACTGAACCTTTGTCTCAGGGCTTCTATAATCCCTTGAAAGGACATATTTTCTCAAGTATTAGAAGCTAAAAATCCCGAGTATTACATTATATTTCAGTTTAAAAATCTTAGGCGTTACATCGGCGGATTCTCGTGGATCCGGATAGTTCTTTGAAAATTTTGTATAAGCAAGCCTTCTTGGGCATGGGGTATTGGATGGAGCATCTAAGGCTGGCTCGAGTCCCCTTGGTGGGATTTGATGGAGAAGCGGTGTATTCAGATGAGGTCATTCAGCTTCTGCTAACCTTGGGAAAGGGTTCCCGAACCTCCCAGGTCATGCTGGATATCCTGGTAGCGGATGTTCCTGCGGCTTATAACATGATTCTAGGAAGATCAGGCCTCAACGCTCTTCGGGCTATTCCTAGCACATATCACATTATGATAAAGTTTCCTACGACTGGTGGGATAAGCAAGGTGTGAGGAGGTTTACGTTCGACCCACGAATATTACATGGCCTCCATAGGCGAAGCGAGAAGTGCTGGGATCCTGCGAGGGCAGATGAAAGAAAAATCGCCACAAAAAGAAGCACCTAGTCAAAGAAAGGACTTCGAGGAGAGAAGGAGGAGAGTCCCCCACAGGAGGTTAGTTTTCTATTTGAAGGGTCGGAAGATCCAAAGATGGCAGAACCAGTGGACAAGCTGGAGGAGGTACCCTTAAGGGAGGATTGCCCATATCGTTGGATAAAGATAAGTGCTGAGTTAAAAGACCCGCTAAGGGGTCAAATCTTAGCCCTCCTTCGGTAGTATGCAGACATTTTTGCGTGGACTACCCCTAGACATGCCGAGGGTTGATCCAGAGGTCATGACACACAGGTTGGGAATACGTCCGGATTTTCAACCTGTTAAACAGAAGAAGCGAAGCTTCACCCCAAAAAGAGCCCGAGCGATTGATGCAGAAGTTACAAAGTTAATGCAAGCGCAATACATTTGGGAGGTTGATTATCCTGAATGGTTGGCAAATGTGGTGTTAGTACCCAAACGAGAGGGCAAGTGGAGGCTTTGCATTGACTTCACTGATCTTAACAAAGCTTGCCCGAAGAATAGCTACCCTATTTCTTGAATAGATGCCCTGATTGATGGGACCACTGGTTGTTTGCTAATGAGTTTTCTGAATGTCTTTCAGGGGTACCACCAGATCCCACTACACCCTAAGGATTAGTAGAAGACAACATTCATCACCAATAAAGCAACCTACTATTACACAGTAATGTTGCTCAAGTTGAAGAATGCGGGAGCCAACCAGCGCCTGGTGAATAAGCTATTTCAACACTAGCTCGGTTGGAATATGGAAGCTTATGTGGATGACATGCTGGTGAAGAGTCTTATTGCTGGGCATCATCCCACAGATTTGGAATTTGGAAGAATACTTGCAAACCCTTCGTAAGTTTCATGTAAAACTTAATCCTGTCAAATGTGCTTTTGGAGTTTCTGCAAGAAAGTTTATGGGTTATATAGTTCATCACCGAGGGATTGAGGTGAACCCTGCGAAGGTTAAAGCCATTATGGATATGCCAACCCTGAGGAACATCAAGGAAGTGCAAAGCCCGACGGGGAGGATGACGGCTTTAGGGAGATTCCTCTCTCAATTGGCGGAGAAGGAACTTTCTTTCTATAAGGTCTTGTCGAAGGCAAAGAATTTTGTCTAGGATGATGAATGTTAGGAAGCTTTCAATAAGTTGAAGGAACATCTGGCCTTGCCTCCAGTTCTTACCAAGCTACAACAAGGAGAACCACTGTATCTTTATTTGGCGGTAGCCGAAGAAGCCGTGAGTTCGGTCTTGGTCGGAGAAGAAGATAAAAAATAGAGGCTTGTTTACTATGCCAGTAAGTGACTGACGGAAGTGAAAGTTCGGTATTCTCCCATGGAAAAGTTGGCTTTTGCCTTGGTGATCTCGGCAAGGAAGGTTCGACCCTATTTCCAAGCTTATACCATCATCGTGCTTACTAACCAACCTTTGAGACAGGTTCTTAGCAAATCGGAGCTCTCAGGTCGAATGTTAAAGTATGGCATGGAGCTCACAGCTTTTGATATAGAGTACTAACCTCGGCCTACTATTAAAGCCCAAGTGTTGGCAGACTTTATCGGTGAAGGGATAGGATCCCAGGAAGCTTCGAAATAGGATCAGAGGCCATGAATGTTGGCCGTAGATGGAAGCTCGACCTCGGGCGGTGGTGGAGCAGGGCTGATGATCAGAGGCCCTGATGGGCAGACATGGCCCTATGCCTTGCATTTTGAGTTCTAAGCATCTAACAATGAGGCTGAGTACGAGACTTTGTTAGCGAGATTGAGATTAGCTAAACAGTTGGGAGCACAACAAATCGAGGTGAGTTCGGGCTCCAACTTGGTAGTACAACAAGTAAACGGAGAGTATGAGGCTCGAGAAGGTCACATAGCAAGATACCTGGCTATGGTCAGGAAGCTGATCGCATGATTTCAGTTAGTAAAAGTGGAGTATGTTACTCGGTCCATGAACACAGAGGCAGATCTGTTGTCTTGGATTGCTTCTTCCTTTTTTTCCTATGAGCTCCCGAGAAATCTGGATAAACTCTTTACCACATAAGAGCATCGAAGAGTTCTCCAATCAATTGTGTATGGAAGATGAGCCTAGCTGGGTGGATCCTTTGCTATTATACTTGAAGGAGGAAAAACTTCTCGAGAATGACTTGGAAGCTCGGGAAGTCAGAAGGAAAGCCCAAAGTTTCGTACTAGTCAATTGGGAACTTTATAAGAGGTCATTCTCGTGACCATTGCTCAAGTGCATCTGGCCCCGAGAGGTAGATTATATCCTGAGGGAAATTCACGAAAGCATATGTGGAAACCACATTGGAGATCGGACCCTTAGCCAACAGGTTCTTCGGCAAGGGTATTATTGGCGAACGATGGCAAAGGACTCGAAGCACCTGGTCAGGACTTGTGATAGATGCCAACGAACCTCCAACCTGGTCCATGTATCAGCTGTCGCTCTAACCCATCTTGCTGCACCTTGCCCTTTTGCTTAATGGGGCATTGACATCTTGGGACCCTTCCCCCCAGCAGCTGGTCAAGTTAATATGTCATTGCTGCCATAGAATATTTCACGAAGTGGGTTGAAGCAGAGCCAGTAGCCTCCATTACTACTCGATGAGTAAAGCAACTCCTGTGGAAGAATGTGGTATGTTGCTTCGGGATACCTCAGGTTCTAATTTTGAATAACGGCACTCAATTCACAGACCGATCTGTCCAAGAATGGTGCCAAGAGCTGGGAATAAGGCAGCATTTCACTTCGGTGGCCCATCCATAGGCTAACAGCCAAACCGAGCTTGCAAACAGAACTTTGTTGCATGGTCTAAAGGCACAGGCGGATAAAGCATATGGTAGCTGGGTGGAAGAATTACCAAGTATTATGTGGTCTTACCGAACTACAGAAAATGTGTCTACGGGGGAGACTCCGTTCAGCCTGTGTTAGGTTCAGAAGCTTTGATCCCAATCGAGATAGGCGTACCAACCCTCGAAGTGGAACTTTTCAGCCTGGAGGATAACAAGCAGAATCTAAGAGACAATCTTGACCTTCTTGATGAGCTTCAGGATCAAGTAAAGATTCAAAAGGCTGCTTACAATCGACGCATTGAAAGATACTACAACCGAAGGGTAAGAGCTCGAAGTTTTCTTCTCAGAGATTGGGTATTGCGGCTAGCGGATGTTCAAAGTGCCCGAGAAACAAATAAATTAATGTCGAACTGGGAAGGTCCTTTTAATGTAGTAGAAGGCCACAGTCCTGGCGCTTTCAAACTCTAGACTGCCGAGGGCATACCCATTAAAAAAGCTTGGAATGTGCAAAATTTGTAAAAATTTTATCAATAATGTCCTTTATTTCCTTAAATAAATCTATTTTTTCACTCCCATTAGTTAAGGCTCATCACCACAAAAGATCCCAGGGGACCACCCCTAACCAAAAATAAGGCTAACCTTGGGGGGCCTCGAACCGTCGACACAAACGAAAGGATCAGATGTGATCCTCTGGGGGCCTCGAACCCTTAACACAAATGAAAGGATCAGATGTGATGCTCGAGGGGCCTCGAGCCCTCAACGCAAATGAAAGGATCAGATATGATCCTCAGGGGGCCCCTGAAACCTCCAAACCCGAAACCTGAAGCCTCCAAAAAAGCAAAGGATCCGATCTGATCACTAAGAGGTTTTTGTCTCTGATAAAGAATAAGGAAATTTTGTTTTTAAAGTGCGAAAAGGGTTGGATGCAACCCTCCAGTTTTAGAATTACGGTCTTGTTTAATTAACTAAGGCAGGTAACGTTCAAATAAAGGAGGTCAAATAAACAAGCAAGAAGATTTTATTGAAGTATCAAGTTTTAAGTACAAAGGCATCTGTTCTAAAGAAGATAAAGCTGCCGAGAGTCAAAGGGGATGGAGTCCACGTCTAGGTTTGGAAAGCGCTCCTTCTTGAGTTTCTTCATATGTTCAAATCCACCCCGAATGACTCTTTCTAACTCCGCACCATAAGCATTGGAGCTTTTAAAATCCTTGTGACCATTTTGAAAGGCCATGCGAGCATCCTTGAGGGCAGACTGAAGTTGGGAGTGGTTGTACGAAGGTCTTCCTTGCACCAAGAATAAGACTCCATCGCCTTGACCTGCCGCTTCTTAGCCTCCTTTAGCTCTAAGGTAAGCTTCTTTACGTTCTCTCGGAGCAAGTTGCTCGCACCCTTCGAGGCATCCAGTTCCTCCTCGAGCTTAGAGTTGGACAGGTTAGCTTCTAGCATATTCCTCTGAACCAGCTCTAGATCCTCACGAGCTTGAGCTTCGGCTTCATTGGTGAGTTTGGCTTCTTCTTGTGCCAGCTTGACGGACTTGGTGAGAATATGCATGTTGTGATCGAGGTCTGCCAGTTTAGAAGAGAGGGAGTTAAGCCCTCGGAGCCTCTCAATCTTGGACTCCAAGGAGGTAATCCGGGCTCGAAACTCTAATTCTCGCCGGGCAATTGAATCTTGAAAGCCCGAGAGGTTCTGGAAAATAGAGACAAAGTAAGAGTCGATGCCTATTAGCATGAAAAGAATTCAAGGGCAAAAGATAGATGGTAATGAATTACCCTAAGAATCTCAGCATAGTAATCTGGTTCGCCCGTGGTTGGTAAAGCATTGGAAACAACCAAGGTCTTAGCAGGGGCCTCGGTCACCTCGGGAGTAGAGGTCGCTTCAACCGAAGGCAGGGAAGAGGCAAGCTCTATTCTTGGTCACTTCGCCCTTCAGGCCAATATCTCCTTTGTGGATAGGGCAGAGGCCTCCCCCAATGAAGCTTCCCCTGTCAATCCTAGGCGTCCCTCTGGCATTGGAGACATTAATATCAGCTTAAAACAAAAGGGATAGGAATGCTGAGAGGCATTGCAATGGGCTCTGTACCTGCAGGCGACCGATCTCCTTGGGCTTTTTCCCTAGCCACCTCAAGTGCCTGGGCGAGGGTCTCAGTATCACCTTCGGATGGGTTTTGCGTGGGGGCGGGCGCTGTTGCAGCCAGTTGTTGAGTAGGCTAGGAGTTCTGCTTATTTTTAGGGGCTCGGGATCCCGTGGAGGGGCTCTTTGAGCACGCCCCAGCACTATCCTTGGAAGCCTCTTGAAAGGTCTGAAGATCCCCCTTCGCCGTTTTCCTTGATTTGGAGGAAGTCAAGGATCCTCTACTCCTAACGTTTCTCGGACCTCTCTCGGGCGGCACTGAGAGCCCTTTTCTTTAAGAAGGCTTGGAGGCCTTTTCAGATGTTTTCTTTCTTTTGGAAGGGGCCGAGGGACCCTTACTCTCGAGGAAGTCCAAGACCCACCCCTCGATAATAGGAGATAAGTTATCTCCCAGAAATTTTCAACTGTGAAAGAAAGACAATGAAGATCAATATCTAGTAAGAATGAGGAAATGAGAAAGAAAGTGAAGGGCTAACACTTACAGGTTTCACCATCTAGGCCCACATAAGTAAGCGTAAGGTTGGAGAGCCATCCCTCTTCCCAGTTTCGGCTGATCTTCATGAGCTTACCAGCTGGTTCTTTAATATCCTCAACATTCGGACATTTGTGCTTGGTGTCCAGAGTCCACCCATTACACATGGACCAAATCTCCTATGAAGAACCGGATGGTCTAGGTTGGACGAAGAAAAAGCGTTCCTTCAAGTCGTTTGAGTCTTTCGACCCTCCGAATTGCATGAGTGTTGAGGCCTTGATTTCAAGCTTGAGATGCTCCTTGGTCTCGATGATACTGCTCTCTCTCACTATCCTGGGTGAGATTGAAATCCAGCCCCCCAGGTCGTGATTGGTGGTAAAGAAGTAGCCGAACAGATCCCCCGAAGGCTCTATCTTACCAAAATTACAGATAATAATGAATTCCATCAAGTATCTCCACCCAAAAGGGGATGGCTAGGCTGGGATAATGGTGAGATGTTGGAGCAGCGACATGACCCTCCCTCGGGGGGGTAGGCGAAAGCCCCTGTCAAAGGCACATTTGTAAAGACAAAGACGGCCGGCGACGGGATGACATGCTCGGAGATTGGTGTTGAACTCGACCTCCCACTCTTCGAGAATCGCATATTTCTCCCAGAACTATTAACACTCTGTTTCGTTCATCCATTGATAAGGAATGGAAGGAAGAGGGTGATTCTCCCACTTAACAAGCTCCACGCTAGTTGGGTTAAGCCTTCCGGATCCAGTAATCGCCATCGTAGGAAGTTGAGAAGAAAGCAAGGAAGATGCAAAAAGAGAAGGGAATGCTTGTTGACACGGCAATAGATTAAAGTAGGAAAAGAGTCGGTAGAAGAAGCGGACAAAAGGATAAGGGTCACTTATTAAAGCCTTGAGAGTGGAGAACCAAAGGACAGGTAATGATGAGCATTAATTACCTGAAAGTTGCGCGGCTCTTGAAATGTGAAAGGTTTGGACAGCGTCGAGGGAACAGGTGTTAACACCGGAACAAATTAGTAACCTCGCCCTACGAGCATGAGCAAAAAGCAAAAAATCCCTAACTCCTCGGACCTGACTGATTCTGACCCTCAGGGCAAAAGAGAGCAGGAACCTTCAGAGACTTAAAACACTCCTCAAGCCATCCAAGTAGAGAGGCTCGAGGAGTGGAGTAGGGGGGCAAGTGATGAGGGTAAATACTCTCGAGTCCATAATTACTCCAATGCCTCGGGAACATGGCCAATGGCAACGACACGTGCCCACTAATGAGTTATTCCACTGACGTCATCGTACTCGAGTCCAGAGGAAACACGTGGCAGATGAGTATCACCACACCAGCTAGCCTGTTACTCGGCAAGGATTTTCTGGATTCCTCGGGGTCAACCATCCCACCAAGGATCATGGAGATAGGAACTACCCCGAACTCCTCGGAAGAAATTAGGGAATCCATATCGGTAAGATCCTAGCTCCATGAAGAACGGGATAAGGATCCCGGTAATTTAAAAGAAGATCCTTACCTTAGCAGGAGGATAAAAAGGAAGGGGACTAGCAACGGGTAAGGGATTCAATCTTTATTTTTCTCTAAGCCTAAAACTGAGATACTTGAAACCTCTGTTCATCCCGTAATCTGACTTGAACGTCGGAGTAATTCTGGGGGAGCAAGTCCCCGACTCTATTGCAGATACTTGGTCAGAGGAAGAAGGAGGGTGATCGACCACCGCATCATCACTTGTGCTTGTTCCTTCCTTTCCTATTGATTAATCGAGGTCAAGTAAATGATTTATGAGGGCAGAGGAATAAAAGCATTGAATTAATTGGAAATGGAAACCTTAGAATGATCTGATGGCAATTGCAGGTAGACGGTGGCAGTAAGAGAGGTGGCCAGCGGGTGGGGCAACAATGTTTGGAGAAGGACGGGCGAGTGGGCGGAGGGTGGGGTTGATGGTGTCGTGAAAGAGAGACGCAGATGGGGTGATGGTGTCTGTGAGAGGAAGAGCGAGAGGGGGACAAAGAACAAAATGAGGAAGAGAGAGAGAGAGAGAGAAATTGTTTTGGATTATTTGAGTCATTTATCATAGGGGCAAGATGATCATTCTATTATTCTTGTAAATAATTTTGTAACTGCACTTCCGTACAAATAACATACCTCTTTAAATATTCAAAAACTGGTAATGCAACTTGTATTTGTGATATTGTTTATATTAGAATCAAAGTCATCTTATTCTTCATAAAATCCTCTTCTATAGTGTTAAATAAATAAATAATATATATACTCTTCTTCTTCGAACAACCCGTGCGATTGGTCCGCCGGAAACAACTACTGTTGTGGTTGCATGTTGCACATCCCGCGACCCTTTGTCTTCCAAGCGGGCTTGGCTGGTTCACTACAAAGTAATCACCGAAAATGGTAATCGCAGGGGTCACAGCTTGTAGATCTGGTGACAACAACCCCGTGTCTCTTCGACTTCTTGGTGCAGGCAGTTGTTTCGCCGTAAAATAGCAAGTTGGGGTGCTCACGACCTACAGATCCAGTATGTAATACCCCGTGTTTAGATAGGTTGCCACGTAATTTTAATAAGTTTAGAATACCGAAAAATTGGCTTGACAATAGTTATAAGTACCGAATCGACTATAGGGAATGCCTCGGAATGAAATTGTCTAAAGAAAATTACATGGTCTCGATGAATGTTTTGAGATAGGATTTATGGTATCAAAAGAAATCGAATTGGGAACAGTTTTTGGTACAGCTAAAATACAGCTGCTAATTAGGCTGTAAAACCGAATTGTTGTAGGAGACTCCCGAAAAATCAATGGAACCCTAGGGGGGCTCCGGTTTTGCGTAATGAACAACCCTTCAGTGATTTCAGGATGAAACAACTGCCCAGTAAGGACACTGAGGCGAAATCGTCCAAATCGAGTAACTTTAAAGTTATTAATTTTGTATTTTCGGTATCGTAATGCCAATTAATTCAGTGTTTGTGGATATTATTATAATTAGAGAATTATTCTAATAAATTTAGGATTAAAAATGAGATTTAAATATATAATTTTTTAATTTATATAATACAATATATAACTATATATATGTACGCAGACGTGCTGTGTGTGCACGTGAGTGATGGCAGCCAGCCATCTCCATACTTCATGCCATTTCTTGCAAATGTTAGAAGGATTTACACGCAATGGCCGCCTCTGCAAATTTTGGAAGCCATTGCACGCAATCAACCACGCCTTGCAATGGGCCATGTCTCTGCAATATTTGGTTAGATTTGCACGCTAAGAGAAATGGGCAGAGGGTTGGCGTTGGCTATAAATAGATGAGAGTTTGAGAGGTTTGGGCAGAGCAAGCAACAAAGAGTAGCATGAGAGAGTGGAGAGTGAAGAGTGAAGGAGAAAAGGTCGAATTCGGCCATGGCCGCAATTGCTGGCTAAGAGTTCGTGAAACAGAGGCTGAGCTTGAGAGAGATCAAGATTGCGAGAGAGCTGGGATCGTGATGGCTGGCCGAAGAGCATCAAGCGGCTACCATAGCCGCAAGTCCAAGCTTCCAGCAAGCTCGGCTATGGCAGCCGCGGCCGTTGCAGCTGGGTGGCTATGCGCAGGCCGCCAGCGGAGGCTCAGGTAAGCAGCAGCGAGTCCGGCGAGGTGTGGGCATCGGCCGGCGAGGCTGGAAGAGGCCGCAATGGCAGCTGGCGGCGACGAAGGCAGGCGAAGCGGCTGCTGGGCGTGCGGCCATGGAAGCAGCCGCTCGCATGAAGGAGAAGAAGAAAAGGGAAGAGGAAGAAGAAGAAGAAGAAGAAGGAAGGAAGAAAAAGAGAAGAAGAAGAAAAAGAAAGAAAGAAAAAAAGGAAGAAGAAAAGAAGAAGTTACAGGCGCGGGAGAGGGAAGCTAGAGGTAGAAGATGGAGTGAAAAAAAAAAAGAAAAACAAAAAAGAAAAAGAAAAGAAAAGAAAAGAAAGAAAAAGAAGAAAAATAGGAAAAATTCTCAGAAAAATCCTGAAAAGTAGGATTTGGTAATTTATTATTGTTCCAGAGATTTTGGCAAAGAAAAATTTGTTCGGGCACTTGTTTTGAGGATATGGCACGCATACCGAGGAAATCGGAGAAGCTAAGTCAAGGTAAGTAAAATTCTCTAGAAAATTTCAGAAATTCAAGAATATTATGAATTGTCGTAGAAGAATATTTGAGAAAATATTTTAGAAATATTTAATCTGGATTTATTCAGGAAAAATAAGAAGAAATAAAGAGAAAATTATAGAAAATGCCAGAAATTATGGAAAAATAGGTTTTAATGCTTATTTAAATAATTATGGTGATTAGGATACCTTGAGGCTGAAGTTGAAGAGACTCGTGCAAATTTTGAGGTTGGCACGCAAATTTAAGCAAGGCACAGATATTTAGGTAGCCCGATAAGCTTGAGAAGGTAAGTGATACTCCCCCAATTAAAATTAGCTTTATGGAAAATGGTTGGGTTGTAAGTGATTTATGTTCCTCAAAAATGTTTTCATCATATTGACATGCCTTGATATGTATCCATCACGTAGACTGCATACATGACATGACTATGAAATGCATAAATACACGTTGATATCATTGATCACTCGCATTTAAGGCCGTAGGGAGTACGAACTGGCACCGCTACTTTACCAATGGTGCACCCATACACCTCGGCTTCGAAAGAGGGGGCCGCAAAAATGATAGGTAGCATGAGAGGTGCAGTTAACACCTACAAGGTAAGATATTGCATACACAAATGATATAGCATTATGTATCCTTACTTAGATGATTCATCATCTAACTCGGGATTTGCCCCTGGAATATTCAAACATTCCAGGTGTAGATTGTAGTAGATTCGATGATAAATGAGATATGAAATGGCACCTAGCAGAGTGCATGAGAAATGAAATGTCTGTAACGTAGCCCCTATATTTAAGTTCTGCTACTTTAGATTTTGAATGTTTTGAGGAATATTGAAGATGTAAGAATTTATTTATGATTAATGTTAAGCTATCAGGTTTCGATCATTGCTTCCGCATTTGATGTGTAAGTGATTCTCTTTCGAGATTAATGTATGGGAATTTTGGGACGGATTCGAGGAATGATGTGATTTTGGTTTAGTGCTTGAAAGAAAAAATTTATTGTCCCGGAATTGTCCCAGTTTATAACACGTCCGGGAAAGTAGGGCGTTACAGTTGATATTAGAGCTTAAGTTGATTGAAAGCCTTAAGTGACTCGGATATAGTTGATATCAGAGTAAATCCTATTTGGAGAATTAGGAAATAACAATTTGGAGACTTAAGAGGATTCGATATTGATAGACCCAGCTAGTAGGACCCTGAAATGGAGGCTTAAGGGAAAGAGACTGATGGTCCGTAAGACGAAATCCCTATTTGGAGATTCGAAGATTGTCGATTGAAGGCTAGAAGTTATTGGATTAAGTGTTGTGTAGTGGAAGTACATGTCTAGGCAAGTTCTGGCTAAGGAAAGACTTGGTATTTAAGTGTGTCCATTCGTAACCCACCTCTATTTCCTGGGAACTTACTTGGTGTACTATTCACATACAGACACTATTCCAGTATACGATTACTATTCTCGATGAATAGTAAAAGCCTGATAGAAGCTAGTATAATGATCTAGTTATTGAAGTTAGGATCCGATGATATAATTCGGGTGTAAAGTTGACTCAGTAAACCGTGATTATGGATCCGAGAGATTTAGAGACTGTTGATTTGAGGTCATTAGTTGAAATCATGGCGAGAAATGATAGGGTAGCTGTGGTTATCAAGGATAATCGAATCATGGATGATTAGTCTGATGCGACATGACCTAGTTAAAGAGTTAGGATCAAATGATAAGTATTTTCGAGGATGATTTAGTGTCTCGGTAATGAGATATAAAAATCAGGGATCCAACAGATTGGGTCAAGTGATGGCAAGTGAGTTGCGTCAATTGATGAGGTGGCAGTAGTGTAGCCAATGGGACTCACAGAGATGGGATAAGGAACCCTAGCAGAGTGACGGCACTCCTAGTTCGATGTTCGCAGTGACAGATCTGGATCTAGGGACTCGCGTACAAATAATTGATGGATGGCTTCCGATAAGGTGTGGGAAGCACCGTCAATCAAAGCATCATAGCAGATTGCCTGGAAGATGATCAAATGCTGAAAATCTGGGATAGCCCAGTAGGGTCTGTATCTTGTATGGGTCTAAGTCTCAATGGTCTAAGAGCGAGATGTACCACTAGTTGTGATTGATCGAGGTCGGAGAATCAACCCGAAAATGAAATGGATTGAGTATGGACTGAGTGTCCTATCTAAAGAATTGTACTAGGGTTCGCGGTTATCTTGGGAGTAGGGACATGACGTACAGTGCAAATACCGTGATATTTAGTAGGGTAGTGGGATCATAGCCTTGGATCAAAGTAGAGTTCGGGTACCGAAAAATGAAAGAGTTGCTTAATAGGTCGAATCAACCCTAAAGGAATGATAATGAGACCTAGTTAACGGAGGTTGTGACTATGGATCAATATGCCAAATAGACCTGCAAAATCAGGTAAAGTTGTTAGTGGTCAACCCGACGGGAAGAACTTAGAAGCACCATGATGAATAGTGGATTGAGAGCAATCGTTGCAAGGAAATAGAGTTCTTGGAAGATGATTAGAACCAGATATCGTGATCTGATTTGAGATTTTTTGGAGATAAATTGGTTTGAAATTCTTGAGGAATTGCTTGAAAGAATTGAGGAGGAATCGTGATAAAACATTAGAGTTTTCAAGAAGAAATCTAGCAAAAATTGGAGTATCGTAGGTAACGTAAGTACCTGCCTACTCTAGTCGGCAATATAGTTACGGATTGTCGTCTGGAAGATTGTGCGAATCTTAGATGTCAAGTGATGACAAATGTGCCAGGATAACGGGTCACAGTAGGAAAAGCTGCAGGCCTAGATCGATTAGAAATCCGAGATTTTCGATTTTGGAGAATGGAACTCGTATGGCTAGACGGTTAGTCTAGGTAGCCTAGTAGGCAAATTGGGAGATGTATAGCTAGATAATCATTAAAGTGATGTTAGCAAGTTATGATTACAAGGAGCCTATTGATCTATTGTACAAGCACTTGTTGTTAGTGAAAAGCCATAAGAAAAATGGAAAATACCATGAGGTATTCTCGGAAGATTTAATAGGATTATTTCTTAATGATGAAATTGCCAATAAATAGCTTGAGGTTATTAGATGCTTAGTTATAAGTAGCTTGATTGATGACGTAATTTCTTAATGATGAAATTGCCAATAAATAGCTTGAGGTTATTAGATGCTTAGTTATAAGTAGCTTGATTGAGGATGTAAATTATCGAGATTTGAAAGAGGTGATAATTAAAAGTTGATATCTTTACCTCAAATTTGATGAATTATAAACAGTTGTAAGATGCTGGGCTAATTGTGATTGATGTGCGATCGAGGGATGAGACATTCCAAAAATTGGCAATGGAATCATGATTTGATGATTTGACCAAAGTACCATCTGCATTGAAGTCACGTGGTAATTGTGTCTATTGAGGATATTGGTGTACTCCTCGAATAGGGAGATGCATGAGGAATATTGAGGATTATGTTAGGGAACATCACGATAGATGTTGAGTTTAGCTTGCTAGGTCATGAGCGAATCAAGAAAGAAATGATGAGGCTCTGTGTCAAGAACGTAAGATCAAGTTGGTTGTCGTAAAGCACCATAAACTTATGAAGTTCCGAAAAGTCGAATGTCCTAATAGATTTCAGGAGACAAATCAAAAGTTTTGGAAAAAGTTAATCCGAGCAAAGATCGGTAACTTGAGTAAGATACTCCGAAAAAAAAAAAAAAAAAAGAAAGAGGATCAAATGGTTGATTTGATGATATAAAAAGTTATTTGAGGATCACTTTGAAGAGTGCGAAGACTTATTGAGTTATGAGTATAAATATTAGTACTATTAGATTTGGAAGACAATGTAAGATTTCAATCGATATTAAAAGTGAAGTTACGGAAGAAAGTTTTGGAGATAGATAGAATAAAGATTTCTGGAGAAAATAGTTACATGACATGACTAGAAGATGATTGTGGTCAATTGGCAGAAACATGCGGTTATATCAGGTGATGAATACCTACGAGAATAAGGAAACAACAGTTTATAAGTAACCTCGAATAGGTTGGCTCAAGCAATGATTAAGTTTGTGATAACCTAAGGTAAGGCATAGCTAGTTTCGAGGATATGTGATGACGTATATTTTTGATGTTATTAGATCCAAGGGTACGTGAAATAGTTTGATGACATAAAAAAATATATATATATATATTTCTTTGAGGATCGATTCGATAAAAGTCAAGATGTATCGAGATCAGGGACTGTTGTGCTAAGGTTTGAAGATTATCAAAGAATGATTGATTAGTTCAAGAGAATTGACGCCGTGAAAAATCGGTAATAGAGAAGTGACAAGAATAAGGATATCGATTAGATGACTTAGTGAAAAGCAAATTGAAAATTATATGAGAGCTGTGGGCTCATTATAATGATGTGGGTACCGGCTTGGATGGGAGTTTAGGTTAAGGCTCATGGCCCAGGAACCAAGTTATGTAGTTGTGATTTGAAAGGTATGCATGGTTGACAAGTGTACTTGTCTAAGAATTGATAAGTGTGGTTAGCCCAAGAGTTTTAATTTTGAGGTATAGAATGTGGTAAATTTCGAGGATGAAATTTTTGTAAAGAGAGGAGAATGTAATACCCCGTGTTTAGATAAGGTTACCACGTAATTTTAATAAATTTAGAATATCGAAAAATTGGCTTAACAGTAGTTATAAGTACCGAATCGATTGCAGGGAATGCCTCGGAGTGAAATTGTCTAAAGAAAATTACATGGTCTCGATGAGCGTTTTGAGATAGGATTTATGGTATCAAAAGAAATCGAATCGGGAACAGTTTTTGGTACAGCTAAAATACAGCTGCTAATTAGGCTGTAAAACCGAATCGTTGTAAGAGACTCCCAAAAAATCAATGGAACCCTAGGGGGCTCCGATTTTGTGTAATAAGCAACCCTTCAGTAATTTCAGGATGAAACAACTGTCCAGTAAGGACACTGGGGCGAAATCGTCCAAATCGAGTAACTTTAAAGTTATTAATTTTGTATTTTCGGTATCGTAATGCCAATTAACTCAGTGTTTGTTGATATTATTACAATTAGAGAATTATTCTAATAAATTTAGGATTAAAAATGAGATTTAAATATATAATTTTTTAATTTATATAATACAATATATAACTATATATATGTATGCAGACGTGCTGTGTGTGCACGTGAGTGATGGCAGACAGCCATCTCCATACTTCATGCCATTTCCTGCAAATGTTACAAGGATTTACACGCAAGAATATTATGAATTGTCGTAGAAGAATATTTGAGAAAATATTTTAGAAATATTTAATCTGGATTTATTGAGGAAAAATAAGAAGAAATAGAGAGAAAATTATAGAAAATGCCAGAAATTATGGAAAAATAGGTTTTAATGCTTATTTAAATAATTATGGTGATTGGGATACCTTGAGGCTGAAGTTGAAGAGACTCGTGCAAATTTTGAGGTTAGCACGTAAATCTAGGCAAGACACGAATATCTAGGTAGCCCGATAAGCTTGAGAAGGTAAGTGATACTCCCCCAATTAAAGTTAGCTTTATGGAAAATGGTTGGGTTATAAGTGATTTATGTTCCTCAAAAATGTTTTCATCATATTGACATGCCCTGATATGTATCCATCACATAGACTGCATACATGACATGACTATGAAATGCATAAATATACGTTGATATCATTGATCACTTGCATTTGAGGCCGTACGGAGTACGAACTGGCACCGCTACTTTACCAAGGGTGCATCCATACACCTCGGCTTCGAAAGAGGGGACTGCAAAAATGGTAGGTAGCATGAGGGGTGTAGTTGACACCTACGAGGAAAGACATTGCATACACAAATGATATAGCATTATGTACCCTTACTTAGATGATTCATCATCTAACTTGAGCTTTGCCCCTGGAATATTCAAACATTCCAAGTGGAGATTATAGCAGATTCAATGATAAATGAGACATGAAATGGCACCTAGCAGAGTGCATGAGAAATGAAATGTATGTAACATAGCCCCTGTATTTAAGTTCTGCTACTTTAGATTTTGAACGTTTTGAGGAATTTTGAAGATGTAAGAATTTATTTATGATTAATGTTAAGATATCAGGTTTCGATCATTGCTTCCACATTTGATGTGTAAGTGATTCTCTTTTGAGATTAATGTATGGGAATTCTGGGACGGATTCGAGGAATGATGTGATTTAGGTTTAGTGCTTGAAAGGAAAAATTTATTGTCCCGGAATTATCCCAATTTATAACACGCCCGGGAAAGCAGGGCGTTACACAGTTGATGCTGAAGCGAGCGACGATGATGGGAACACGAGGTAGAGATGGACTGACTGGGCAACTGCGACGGGACAAGGCGATGGCGGAGGCGACGTTGGAGGAAGGAGACCCTTAGTCTTCACCGTTCCTGACGCATGACGGCGATGGGAAGTGGCAACGGTGGAGGTGATACGAGACATTCATCTTCTCCGTTCCTTTCGCTAGACAGCAATAGGAAGAGATAGCAGCGGAGTCAACCACCGAAACCAGAGACGGATCGACAGCGATGGTGGTCGCCCTCGAACGGAATCATATATGGCGCGAGTGGCAGCGGTTACAGTCTCTATAGTAGATGGAAGAAAAAGAATAATAAGAAGAAGGGGTGCGGGTTCCTCTTCTAGGTTGGCCCTTTTTTTCTTTTGGACCGATTTTTCCGAGATGGGCTGGGTTAAAACCGAGCCCAATTTTGGGTTTTCATTTTTAATTTTGACCCACAGCCAAGCCCTTTTTGGGGGGTTGTTCTTCGCAACTAGGTTGAGTTAAAACTCAACACCCATTTTTGAGTGGTTCCTTTTCTTTATGGGCCAAATTTTTTAAGGACTAAAGTTGAAAAATACAAATCAGTTGGGCTGGATTATTTTTCGTGGTCAAACCCATTAAATAAAATAAAATAAAGACAAAATATAAAGACCCATTTTATTTAAGGAGCTGAAAAAATAAAGAAATAAAATATATGAAAATTATAATGCTATCTTGATATGTTATAAGGTAAATGTGCTGAGATTAATATAAGTACTTATTGTAAATGTTACAAAATTTTGAAATAAAATTGTTGAATTTAGAGAGACTTACTATGGTGTATGTACACTTCAAATTTTAATCCTCTTGAGTATAATTATATACTGAATTGTTTAAATTGTATCTTAATAGATAATACTCTATAATTGTCCAATTTTGATCTTCAAACATATAATGAATTTTATTTTTCTTAATTTATGTTAATTGTTGTAATTAATTGTGTATGTGATTTAATCACAAAATTATTTTTTGTGAGACTCTCTCTTGTAGTTATGACTTCAATAAATGTTATTGTCAATCTTAACAAGGGAGAGAAACTAAATGCAGACAATTATAACATATGGCATCGAAAAATTCAGTACTTGTTAAAAAATATAAGATGTTCTACAAACTCTGACAAATAGTATGCCTGAGTTAGATAAACAATCTCCAACATATCAAATAAAACTCTCTAACTTACCAAGTTTGGTATAAGAATGATCAATGCATGTACTTTACAATGTTAAACAACATGCATAATGATCTGATTGGAGAATTTGAAGAATATAAAATAATAAAAGACATGTGGATTACTTTTAAACTAAAATATGGTGGAATTAACGCCACGAGATTGTGGGGGGTTTAACTCTCAAATTTGACAAGTACAAGATGCCAGTAGGTGTGACAATGCATGAGCATCTAAATATGATGTCAAATGGGATTCGTGGTCTAAAGGTTGCTAGAAACAACCTTATTGATGAGCAGTTGGTCCTAGTTGTCATTCAATGTCCCAGCTATTCAAACCAAATAGAGCTCATATAATCATATTAACGCATGACGAGCACATTAAAACTTTTGAAGATGCATCTCAGCACCATAAGCTTGAAGCTAAGAGCTTAGAAGCAAAAAGTGATCACACTTTTCTCACAAAGTCAAAATTACATAAAGCATTTGGGTCTAAGCAAAAACAACTTGGGAAAAAAGGCACTCAAAGACAAGATGAAGGACTTGGTCCCAAGAAGCTCAAGCCCACGAAGCACTGTAAAGGAAAGCATGGTGGAGGCAAAAGGAAAGTAAGGAATGCTTGCTAAAATTAAGGCAAGCAGGGATACTTCACTCGTGATTGTGCTAAGCCAAAGAAAGAAAATAAATGCCTTGACCCTAACTTGTGCATCTATTTTTGTTTATATAAATGTGTTTGTGGCTCATTCTTTCTATGGTTGGATTGTAGAGAGAGGAGTAACAAGCCACAGAGTGAGAGATCATGGAAGGTATGTGGAAGATAAAGAATATACATGGGGCAACCCCAACAAAAGGGTTCAATGAATTGTTGCCTACTATCTAAAATTGTGAGATGGCACACATTAATTCTTTATAACATTCTTTATTCTCTAGGAATTAGGCAAAATTTTATTCCAATAGTTGTTTCGCTTAAATTAGGCTATAGATTTAGCTTATCTTGGGATTCCATTAAAATTTTCATTAGATATATTTTTATGAGCATTGTTTTATTTTTGATGGTTCGATTATGTTAAATGTTGAGGATGCTTATTTTAATTCTAATTATAATGTTTCTTATTTGACTTTGCAAGATGATATTGTGAATGAAAGTATCAAATGACATGCTACATTGGGTAAGATTGTGTGAAAAGGCTAGTTAGAGAAGGTCTATTAGGCCCACTCACTAAAGTGGAATTGTCCACTTGTGAACCTTGTATAATGGGTAAGTCAATCTAGAAGCCCTTTGGAAAGGCACAAAGAGCATCCAACCTTTTAAGGCTAATCCATTTTGACCTTTTTGGACCTATGAATGTTAAGGTATGAAATTGTAGTTCATATTTCATCACTTTTATCGATGATTATATGTATTATGAAATAGTTTACTTAACCTCCCAAAATTTTAAAGCATTGGATTATTTTAGATGATTTTTAAGTTTGATTGAGAATCTATTGAACTTGAGAGTAAAAACTTTTTGAACTGAGTGTGGACTCATATATGTATTACATTAGTTTAAAGATATTTGTGATAAAAAAAGGAATAGTAAGGTAACTAACTATGTTGAGAACTTCACAACAAAATAGTGTAATAGAAGAAAGGAATAGGACCTCAATATGGTTAGTTCAATTATGGTGCAAACCAAAACTCCCAATATCTATATTGGGGTGATGTGTTGATAATTGTAGTCTACATACTTAACTAAGTATCTACAAAATTTGTCACAACTACTCCATATGAATTATGTGTAACACTCCGCCTCTTCAGGATGAGTTTGATGCATAAGAGTTTTGACAAGGCATAAGTGGAAAGTGTGAACCAATGAAGGGACCACTCATTATTTATAGGCCCCAAAACCCAAAAGGCGAATATATGTGTAATCATTGCTCACATGCCTCTCCCAATTACCTTAGGCATGCTTTTCTACTAGGTGACCATTCCTTTCTTGGACCGACAATTTGTCTCCCTTCAACTAAGGCCCATATCTAGAGAAAGCCTTGCCACTTTTGAAATAACTCCGTAAATTTAATATACTCTTCCCTTCAACTTTGAATTAAAGCAAAGAGTATGGTGTCATTGTAGTAGCCCTTTCTCCAGGGGTAGTTTTCCCATAAAAGACAACATTCTCGAGAGAAGCAATTCTCCCAGAGGACCACACGACAAATTCCTAGGACTAGTTTCCAAGAGCTATATTTTGTATGCCAACAGTCCATTTGATTGAGCCTCGCTGGCGAAAGGAACCTAGGGAGACCCTTCTTCAACAAAATTCTGCCCCACATTGTCCTACACAATGTGGCCCACTTACTTGAAGCTCTTTTTCCCACACGTGTCCCAATCACGGTCGATGATTATTAACAGCCCTCAATCCCTCTTGTATATGGATCTTTTCAGAGAGATCCTTTCGAGACCCCTTTTTTGACCATTTAGACTCTCTCTCTCCACTATTCTTTCACTCTAGGCAATCTCTTGCATCCCAAACACTTGACAACACCATATCTTTTGGAGAATTACTTCCCCCTACATATTAAGCATGACATTTCACTACATGATGTATTCTAGACTTCACCATGACAATATCTGACTTAAGCATCAAAAGGCCCATGTAAGAGAAAGCCTTGCGTGACTTCAAACATGTTCCTATCTTGTAGACCATTCTGAAGGGATATATCGACTCTCCCAAACAACAAAGATTCTACTTAAGCTGTCATGGCTTTCCCTTCTCCTCCAGTTCCGCACTAACTCTCCTAGACAATGGATTGAGCTTGCCTTGAATGACCATCCACCTTCTCCTATGTTGTAGTTACCCCAGCACGAGGTCATGTTTCTTCCCAAACCCTGCTAACTACTCATTGAATTTCCCTAAAACAAACAAATGTTAATTGTTGTATTCCGACAATAATAGAGGAAAAAGTCATTTGTGTTTAAAAATAGTTAAAGGCATTTTATAATTTACCTTTAAAATAATTAATGTTAAGACTTCATCATTTTAGTGCACTTAACACTTAGGTTACAAGAAATTAGTTGTCGAGGCAACTAACAAACTTTTCCATTATTACACATATTAATAGCTAAATATTTTCAAGTTTTTATTAAATATTATGCTTTTAATCTAATATATATACAAACTTATGAAAGTATACAGAAAAGTGTATTGATATCTTTCAAAGAGCAATTAGAGATAAAAACAAATGCAAATAAAATTAACTCCCTTTAAAGTATGTGTTTTAAAAGCAGAGAATAAAAACATATTAAGGAAAAATTTTAATATCTCTAAAAAATTTGTTATAAAGGAAGTAAAAATATTAAGAGCCTCTAATATATTGCCGAGGCAAATAACAAAAGCATATTAGATAACAAAAATTTTAATACTCTACAAAATTATTATATAGGAAATTTACTTGCGTCTCTCTAATGGATATGTTGTAGAGACATATAAAAAGGGTATGTTAGAGGCAAAATTTTCAAAGTCTCTAGAAAAAATTGTTACAAAGGCAAAAAATAAGTGTCTAAATAATTAAGTTTTAATTTAGAGGTAGATAATAGAGTCATTTTCTAATATGTCTTTAATCTAAATTTTTAAAAGCTAAAAAACTTTAATGACTTTAAAAACACACTGCATAATGCAAATTGAAATGTGTCTCTAGAAAATTGTCTCAAAAAATTTTGTTATAAAAGAAAAAATACTTAAGTGTCACAAGTAACGATGTTTTAGATGCAAATAGTATGCCTCTAATAAGGAAAAAAAAATAATGCCTTTTGCTAATCTCAATGCTACAATCATTGTTTTGATGTAGTGAAAACAACATTTATTTTGTAAAAATAATAAATGATTTTTTCCTTTGGGCACAAACATTTTTTTTTATGAATCAATATCTTTTGATTAAACATACTTACAACTTATTCATTGGAAAATCTTAAAATTGGACATATTTCAAGAAAAAAAAATTCTAAGAAAGTTTGGTAACAAGTGAAAGTGTTATAGTTGATCAAAGTTTGGCAAAATATCATGTGTCTATCTTTTGTCAAGCTTGGTTCACAACAGGTAGTATCCTAATCAACCAAATCTCATTAAATGTATACTCAAAATTAACTACGAAGTTTCATGTATCATAATCAACCAAATCTCATAAAATGTATACTCAAAATCAACTATGAAGTTTCATGTATCATAATCAACCAAATCTCATAAAATGTATACTCAAAATCAACTACGAAGTTTCATGTATCCTAATCAACCAGATCTCATAAAATGTATACTCAAAATTAACTACGAAGTTTCATTAACCAAAGTTCACCTTGAGATTAACCAAAGTGAGCCAATATGCTCTCATCATTTTCATTTTTTAAGTTTGGCCGATTGAAGTTTATCTCCTAGTCGATATGAAACGTTCCATAATGCACCATGTCTATTTTCAAACTAAGTTTAATCGACCAAAGTCACCACTTTAGTCAATCAAAGTCTATTACAATTTTAAGTACATTATTGACTTGGTCCCTTTTTCAAGTGTTTTTAATCTCAAAAATTAATCAAAACAACTAAGTATTTATGCTAGTAAAGATGGAAAGTGAAACTCATTACAATCTCATTCAAGTTGATACTCAAGGACTTGCTCGAAAATGTTTTGTTATTCATTATTCTCTATACTTGTGAAAAGCTTGGTCTGGATCATGAAATTGAGTTTGTTGCATATTATTTATTGTCATAATGGATTTAAAAAGGCACTGCAAGGTAGCTTCAAAGCGCACACAAAGACAAGTGCAAAACAAAAATACAACTCTTATGTGTCATTCAAAAGCTAAGCCAATAGTATAAGATGGAGATTGAAGTTGTCAACTAACAAGTCTTTGTTAAGCAAAAGTATGAGTGGGAAGAGATGCAAACTGCACTGAACATATGAGTAAAGTGAAGAATTATCTCAAAAGCTAAATGTGTTAAAGGAAATGGTAAAGATGAACAATATTGAAGGATCGAGCTCTCATAATGTCACTATTTCAACTTAAAAGAATAAATGGAGCATTGGTGATTGCTGATTTCCGTAGGTCATAATTAAGGTTTAGTTTAAGGGGAAATGTTGAAAAATTAAATTTAACTGTGAGTTCAAAAGGTTAAACTCGTGTGACTTTAGATGCATTGAATGTAAAGTAAGGAGTCATATATGGTTTTGAAAAGTTATTAGATATTTGTGAATAGTGTTTCCTAATATCTAATTGTATTTACTTCATACCAAAGTTTGTGTATGTGAGAGTCCATAATACCTAAGCAATCTTGTTTAGTTAAATAAAGTAATGTTTGGTTTGTAACAAAATCTATATTTTCGTATTGCTTGACCTTGTAAGTCTTCAGTAGTGTCTTGATGATAATATTATTATTTTTTTTCAACTATCACCATTTAGTATCAACACAATTACACATAATAAGATTGTGAGTTTGAGGAAAGGATTGATACTTGTACTCCAACATTAAGAGCAATTGAGCATGCTACAAGACACTTTATAGATGTTGTTGCCAAAATATACAATTAAAATTTGTGAAGCGAGAATGCTAGAGTCGTGGTAGGACGAGAAGGACAACTGACAGGTGTCTGTTTGTGGAAATGTACGTTGGGTAGCTCCAATTTTCGATTATCTAGCTGGGGTCTCAAATAAGCCCTCGAGGGCATTTTCGTTGGCGGGTTGATCCATCTAGAAGTAACTTTCGGTCTGTTGGGACATAGTTGTACTCACATGAACAAGTTAGAAGGCACGTGGGGATTCCTTACCTACGTATGCCCTCCGATGCTTAAATCAGTATGTGAAGGAAAGTAGTGCAATAAATAAAGGATGCCATTAATGAATATAAAGATGTACCTTTTCCGACAAGAGAAGATTTAGTCATAATACTTTTAACAGGTGTCAAGGGTGAACCTGCATGTTAGGAGCACTCGGATGGGTTTAAGAGGAATCCTTCCCGAAGGACTGGACAACCTAGGGAGTCCTCTGGGAGAAGGTTGGCCTTACAGCGAACTGCCAAAGTAGGTTCTTGGCCTCTAAGGGGCCTATCCGGATAGAGTTTCGAGTTGTCAAGGAATGCTTCCAAACGTTGTTTACTCTTTTAGAGATTTTCATAATATTTCCACGATAGATTATTTCTTATTGAGGATTAAGAGTCAATGTAGTGTGTGGGGCCTCCGCGTGTAGTTTAATCGATTAAAGGAGGGCTTTAGGTAAGCCACGTGGCTTAACTAAAAGGGTTTACGTGGGTTCACATCCTTGCAAGGGCATTAAATAAGCTTGGGAACAATTTGGGGCACAAGCGTAATTTATGAAAATAGTGTAGATTACCTTATAATTAAAATATGTACAACATGAAATGATGGAGCTAGCAGATCGTGTGGCACTCGCGGGCGCGCAAGGAACCTGGCAGCTTGGCGGACGTGGGATCGAGACCCAGGGTAGACAGCGTTGGAATTTTATTTTCCAATGTTGCTGCGTGGCGAGCGCGTCAAGGGTAGCATGCAGGTGCGAGCTTCGGGAGGAAATTGTGTCTGCGAGAAGGAGATGCTGCTTCGAAAAGAATTCACGGAAAGGAAGGTTATGCCACGTGGCAGCACGCGATAAGACATGCTCACCTACCACGTGGTGCACTCTGATAGTTTCCTATAAAAACAACTCACGGCTAGCTCTGCGGAAGGAAAAAGATCACGGAAACAATGCTTTTTGGGGAAGAAAATTAGGTCTCTTCGGAAGGAATAAAAATGCTATTTCGGAACGAAAATAATGCTATTTCAGAACGAAAATAATATCCTTTTGAAAGGAATAAAAATGCTTGCTTCGGAAGCAATAAAAATGCTTGTTTCAAGAAAAAGATTTCATACCACTTCGAAAGGAAATTACAAAGTCCTTCGAAAGAAAAATTTCACAATGCTTCATGAGGAAATTTATGCATTGAAAAGTGTTTCAAAAAGATCTCCTTACTATTTATTTACTGTGCAATTTATAGGAAATAGTGCCACATTTTGCCTTAGACCATTTTACCCTCAAAATCATGAATATTTACATTATAAACATTATTTGCCACTTAATCATGATTTATTCTTTGAAAAAAATACTCTCACTTGGAATTACTCGTAAAAAAATACGCCCACGTTAATTAGAAACACCCCAAGTGGATGTTTTTCAAAAAAGCTATCGCACAACAATAGCCCCCCACTCTTTACTTTAACTTTAAGTTGAACGGAAGAGTATATTAATTCTCGCGCATCCACCTGCCTTAATGGACATACTTATTTTTCGAGGATTCATGGTCTCGCGCTAACACAAAATGAGATCATTTACTAAAGTTAGGACGAGCAACTATACGAAGGCAAAACTCAACATGTCAAGTAGGTAGCGAAAGATTTTGAGGCATAGCTCGAGGTATCCTAAAGGATGATCCGTTTAGGGAAAGATAATGGCATGCCTTTAAAGCATGATAAATGGAAGTATAAGCCTTATTGGCGAAATGAGCAATATAATTTTTCTTATGTCTATGATATTTTTGGTTTTCTTACAAAATATGTTGCCAATTTGTGTGTTTCACGTTACACACTTGTGAACGAGTAGGGATGCATGTACCAGGCATAAAAACAATTATAATAAGTAATGGTACCTAGTAATGCTCTCACACGTTCCCTTAGATCTGCCGACCATGTTAGTTAAGAGATTAAACATGGAAAGACTAGATTGGTTGGCGCAATACCTTAATCTTTGCGAGAGTATTATGTCATTCACTTGCTAAAGGTTTTTCTTGCCCCATTGTCCAGCATCTGGTTTCTCAATCATAAAGTTAGTGCCTAAAATTCTAAACTCAAGCAAGCAATGTAATTTGACATATACAAGCTTAAAAGATAAAAAAACCATGGATGATAAAGCAAGTAAAAAAGAGCTTCTTGTGTACCTCAAATCAAACACCACTAGTTCGGGTTCTAGGATTGCGATAACTAACAACTTATGCTGTTTCTCAGCCTTTCGCCAGGCTATCATGGGGGATCATGGTATGGTCATCTATAGCCTAACCATCTTGGTGGGTTTTAAGCATGTGGGACCCTTAGAGCCAAACCGTTATGATAAACTGGTCTTTAGGTTGGGTACGCTCCCATTCTAATTGTCGAATGGTTTCTAGGGGAAGTTTGCTCACACCAGGTCACCCGTGGTAAAGCCATAGCTAGGAGGAGTCCAACATAAGGTTAGAGCATGGGCCTAGCCCCCCAGAGTCAAGCAAATCATTTTCATTCCAAGAGCATCAAGCACTGGTTTTTAAAGGAACATTTGACATTTGACATCTGACATTTTGTTATGGATGAGTTACCACTGTGTGACTTCTTTGGCACTTGTTTAGTCGTTTGGGGCACGTTACATTCATTACCTTTCCATCCAGATTAACCACTGCACGATCTTGGTAGAGTAGGTTGTCGGGCAACAATATCCATGTTCTTATTGAGGATCTGGGTTACTCCTGGCTTAGACTTTTCTTCGACTGTCTTTGCAGTTTAGCATCTTCCCTTCATACGACCCATACTTGGGGCCCATTTATCACAGAGAGTCTATGACGAACATCATCTCCTAAATTTGATCATAAGTGTAACGCCCCACTTTTCCAAATACAAAACAACGTGAAATATAAGAAGATATCACCTACGGGCGTTATGAAAATCCTTACCAACGGAAGCGAAGGATCAAACCTGATAGCTAGCTAAAGCTAGATAAAAAGGATTTTCAATAATAAAACCTCTAATATGAGTGCACCGTAATGCATGACTTCAAAAAACATCAAATATCTCTTACCACAATCACAGTACATAGCAATCACAACTTACAACTTTACCAGCATAATAAGTAAATCCAAACCTTATGTAACCCTTGTTTATACAACTGCAATACACAACTCTCAAAACAAACCCAAAGATTATATAAGATCCATAGTACATGAGTAACAAGAAGTTAAACTAAACTTCAGCCTCCTCATAGCCCTTTTCTCGTGCTTATCTCTAGGTACCTAACACACTGAGATACCTGGGACGTTGAATGTCCCAGGGGTATGAAACACTTGAGTTAGATTATTACATCTAAGTGAGTGATAAGAAAGAAAGAAACAGTGCATGCAAGAGCAAAATGTAATATAACAGGAAGTCTCCCCAAGTCACCATTATCTTTGCCGGCACTTGTGTGAAACGTCTTAGCCCCGCCTGTAGGCTAAGCCCTACCTGTAGGGACGTGATCGTGGTCCAACCCCTCATGCCTCACCTCTAGGCACAGCCCCACCTATAGGCACGGGATTTCCCCCTCCTCGATCATCGTGACACTTCTCCAACAAGCGGCCAACCATCATATACAAGTTCTCGATCCACCAATAGCAACTATCACCAAATAACATGTTAAAGACAAAGCAGAAGTAATATGTACAAACTAAGGAATATTAAGTAGGCACGGCCTCACCTGTAGGCACGGTGCACAAACCAAGGAAAATATGATATGCAAACCACAAGCTACGTGCAAGAGTAGTCATGTTTAATCTCGTCGACGAACCACAACAACAAAATCCGTGATGCAAGCAAAATAGGAAAGATATGCTCGAAAGTAAGGAAACATGAGATGTAAGCAACAACCATCCACAAGTGGAAACCAAGAGTGATCATATAGGAATCAAGGAGCATGCATAAGAACCACTCACAAATGAAACCAAGAATGATCAAGAGGAAACACGCACAAGAACCACTCACAAATGAAACCAAGAATGATCAAGAGGGAGCACGCACAAGAACTACTCACCTTGATCGTTTTCCCTTCGATAGCACTGTTTACAGCCTAGTTTCGAGCACTAGGGGTTGTTTCTGCGGAAATCACGAATTTTAGTAAACCAAAACTTAAATATTTTTACATCGGGTTGTAGGTAATTAAAATAGGAGAACAACGGTGAAAATTTCAGCCAAACAGAGGCTAGACGCGCCCTCACGCGCCCCCGGAAAGTTGGCCACGCGCCACCTCCTCCCTTGTTACGGATTCTACAACCTAAAATTAAAAATGCTATAGCTTGCTCATTTTTGCTCCGATTCACTCTCCGTTTGAACCTACGGACTCCTCTTTTCATGCTCTATGACTCCATGAAAAGAAATTTGACTTACCTCTTTGATTTTCTTTCTATTTTTTCTGCTTTCCAACCAGGTATCTCTATCTTTCCTTCTTTGCTTTTTCTTTGGATTTCTTACACTTGTTTTCTTTCTTACACTTTAGCTTCACATAGCCTCTCCTCATCCCCTTTATATAGCCTCTCAAATCCCAAATCTTCAAGATATCTCTTAGCCCCTAAGTTACCTCATTTTTTACCCTAGCAATCATTACAATCTTTAAATATTTCCCTTGATTTTTATCTTCCTATTCAAGCTTCTCCTTTCTTCCAATCCCAAACCTACCAAATCTTATCTTCACATGGCTTCTAGGGTAAGAACCCATCATGGCCCTTATCTCTTCCTTTCCAAGCTAACCTTATTCTTCCAAGCTAATCCACCTTAAGACTTTTGGGTAACATTCATTATTACAACTTCCAAGCTAAGCCTCCTTAAGACTTTTGGTGTAAATTCATTATTACAACTTCCAAGCTAACCCACCTTAAGACTTTTAGTGTAAGATTAATCATTCTTCCATAAGACTTTAAGGTGAAGTTTCAAATTTAATCCTATCTCTCCAAGTCATGTCTTCTAGGGTAAGGAATCATCATTGCAATCATTCCCTTTATTACGTTAATGCCCTGAATCAAAATACCATTCATTTTGCTACTATAATTTCCATTACAACATCCAAGCTTAAAATCAAGTTCCAGGGTATTACAATAAGGCTCATGCCACGGCATCGAGCTCTCTAGGTGGTTAAATTTGGGGGAATGCCTTATCACCAAATTCTCGTGAGACGAACTATGGGTAGGTGTGTAGTTTTTGAGTGGGGTACTTTTTAGTTGTACTCATCTTCTCCTTTCAGGTTTGTCTACCATAGATAATCTAGGTTTGGTTAAAGGTCTGGCACAAGATTCCTTCCGGGTGTTCGAGTTTGCCGGGAGGCCTAGGCACCAGATTGACTAAGGAGTCGGGTTTAGCTTAGGCACTTAGCATCGGACTCAATCGAGGCATCCAGGTGAGCCTGCGGGCATAGGCATCGGAACATCCGGTGATCCTAGGCTAATATGAGGTCATAGGCACCAAATTACAACTAGGCAACTGAACCTTTTTAGGGTGAAATCATTTTTTTGGGTTATTGTGTCGTTGTTTCATCCTCTATCGCTCCCTTCAAAGATTACTCTACCTTAGGGAATCTGGGTTTGGTTAAATGTCTGGCTTGGGATTCCTTCCGGGCGTCCAAGTTTGTCGAGAGGCCTAGGCACCGAATCGACCAAGGAATTGGGTCTACCTTAGGGGCTTAACACCAGACTCAATCAAGGGATCCAAGTGAGCCTGCGGGCATAGGCATCGAAACATCCGATGATCCCAATTCAGTCCGAGGTCATTTACACCAGATTGCCACTAGGTGACTCAACACTTGGAGGTGAAATCGTAGTGTGGTTTTACCTTCCAAATTGCTTGAGAGCTATGCGACTCAATTTCCTTTTTGGGTAGTGCTCGAGCTACGGTTCCTACATTACATCTCATGACACACATACAAAACATACCGTACACAAGGTAGCTTACATGGTTTGGCATGGTTCAGATCTACCTGCCTCCATGGCATGTGCCTTTACAATAAGAGAGTATTGGTATCAACCTTTCTTTTTTCTTGCGGTTTAGCGTGTCTCACCTACATCAGCAACAAGTGAACATATGTTGTTAGATTTTGTTTACGCCGTTCAATTTGCCTACTTTAGCGACAAGAAAATATTGCTTGTCAATATTTTATTTCTGTGGTTCAACATGCTTGGCCTACGTCCATGACAAGAGAACATCCATATTAATATTTTGGTTCAGCGATTCGACATACCCTACCTATGTCTACAACTTGAGAATGTCTATATCAATATTTTATTTTGGCAGTTCGGCGTGTCTTGCCTACGTCCGCGATTTGAGAACATTGATATCAATATTTTGTTTCAGTGATTCGACATGTCTTGCCTACATCCGCGACTTGAGAAGATCTATATCAACATTTTGTTTCGGTGGTTTAGCGAGTCTTGCCTACATCCTCAACTTGAGAATATCTATGTCAATATTTTGTTTCAGCGGTTCATCGTATCTTGCTTACGTCCATAACTTGAGAATATCTATATCAATATTTTGTTTCTGTGGTTTGGCATGTCTTGCCTACGTCTGCAATTTAAGAACATCTATATCAATATTTTGTTTCGACAGATCGACGTGTCTTGCCTACATCCGCGACTTGAGAACATCTATATCAACATTTTGTTTCGGTGGTTCGGTTTATCTTGCCTACATCCGCAACTTGAGAGTATCGATACTAATATTTTGTTTTAGCGGTTCGGTGTGTCTTGCCTACATCCGCAACTTCCATTTCAACTTGTGTCTTTCTATCAAAAATAAAAGATCTCTTCAAGATTGCATTAGGCAAAAGAACATGTTTCAATCACCATAAAGTTACCTTGCCGAGTTTTTACTCTTGGGAACGCTCTCAGTATTATGTGTAACTGAATGATTCCTATTGTAAATGTCGCCTCCTCGGTAGAATTTTGGGAGTCCTAATTTCCTTGATTACAATGAAGATGAGAGAGTAATCCTGAGATGTTAATACATCACCCTTATTCCTTTAGAGTGAATCTGGTTGGACGTTGGGGTAGCCTTCTCTTCCATGACTAAGGCCAAGTGGTTTTCATCTATAGCTTGGTTGTGTTTCTCGCTATCAGTCGGGCTTTAGCCTTAACTTTCCCAACATATAGAGATCCAGTGCTATGTAGCGAATCAACGGTTCAATTTAATTGCTCAGTCGTTGACCTTGTTTGGTGGTGCAAACTAAACGTTTATGAATTTTTTGAATGACATTAAGGCCTCTTCCTTGTGGCTATTTAAAGCAAAGAGAGAGAGAGAGATTAACCTGGTGTGCCCTGTCTCTCTATTTTCTCACTAAAAGGACTCCAAATCTCCATCTACGTAGTGTAAGGGCATTGGTGTACAAGTAGAGATTGCCATTACAAGATGTTTGGAAATTACAATAAGAACAATGAGGAGATCATCATAGGCCATCATACGGCGTTAGTACATCGCCCATTTTAGATCTGTTGTGGAATCCTTTGTCATGCTTTCGTCTGTCGAGATTGCATGGATTCACTCCCAAGTAGTTCCTTTGACATTTTCCTTAGGAGTGGTTTGTGCATCATTTTTTCTCTAGTTGTCCTTGTTTCAATTTCCTTTGTCGCCATGATCTTGTCGAAGCGGTTGCTCCATACACGTTAGCTTTTACCTTCACTATTTGTTGAATCGTGGCCTTAGTTCGTCAAACTCAGACCTGTCCAATTTCTTTTAGCTAGTCATTTGGCCAATTTGATTTCACCTTACTTCGTGGTGTACCTCATATATCTTTTGTCCTTTTTTCCTTATTCATACTCAAGGTGTTCAGGGGATTGAAAATACTCAAAATCTCTATTTGCTCGAAATATTTGTTGGCTCGGGCAATGAAATTCATTAGGGAGAATCTTAGCTAAAAACGAGATTATTTCGGCTGTGTACATGGTTTCCCTTAATGATTCACATAGTCTTGGTCAAACACTGAGCAGGTACATAGGATCCTCTCTTTTTTTTTTTTAGAGCATTTTCAATGAGGGCTAGCTAACCAAATCAGGAGTAATGTCTGGCACATGGTTGCGTTGTCCACCTTCAATTGGGCGTTATGGGATTTATTTTCTTATGATGCGTTGGCGAAAGTAAAAGCTTAGAGCCTTGTAGGAGTGGTTGCTTAGGTAAATTGATAGAAATCAAGACCTTCTTGGTACGTACTTCCTTGTAAGCAACCTATGCTTCCCTTATTCCAAAATTTTCTCTATGACCTTTAAAGGTCCTCTATTGGATTGACCACGATGCCATAGTTTTGGATGATCTTAAATGGATGAATTAAACCAAAATTTCACTTCCCTTTCAGGTTGTATTTTTAACAGATTCTTTGTCGTTGATCATTTTTCATGTCCACTATCATCTTATGACTGTCTTATCCTTGACGATATGCTCATAAGAAAGCCCTTAAATGATTTCAGCTCATGTTTCTTAGAGTCATGTTTCTCGGAGGCTCTTCATAGATTAATTTAAGCAGTGTGGATTCTGAGAAGGTTGACGTGATCTTCTTATTAGCAACGCAAGTTGGACTCTTTTGGAAGTTAAGCATCGTGTTGTGCCCTAAATGTATCATAGTTTTTCTTTAATCCCTCATATTTAGCGGGCAAAACTACTGGCAACAATTTAATGAGGATCTCATTTTAGGGCTATTGAGGGTTTGTGGAAACCCGTATACGACCTCTGATAGCATACTAGAAGACCTCATTGATGCGCAAGCCCCCCAGCTTCCTAGATAGGGTGTGTTGGCTAGTGTCTCTTCTTGTACCCAACTGACTTCTAGCACTAACAGACCTGGCTGTGCACATTGCCAAACTTAGCTTTTTGTCAGTTTCCCATAGATGACGGGGTCACCCTCGTCTCTAAAAATAATAAAAAAAAATTAAATAAAAAGTTTAAATTTAGCAACGGGTCACTCCCGTCGCTAAAAATTAAAAATAAATAAAATAAAAAATTTAAATTTAGCAACGGGGTATTTCCCGTTGCTAAAAATTAAATAAAAAAATTTTAATTTAGCGACGGGCTCAACTCCGTCGCTAAAATATAAAAAATAAATAAATTAATTAATTAATATTTAGCGACGGGTGTTAACCTGTCACTAAAAAAAATAAAAAATAAAAATAAAGAGTTAAAATTTAGCGACAGAGTCTAACCCATCGATAAAAAATAAAAATAACAATTAAATAAAGAATTAAAATTTAGCGACGAGTCAACCCGTCACTAAAAAAAAAAATTAAATAAAAAATTAAAAATTTTACATTTAAACATATCACAATAATTTTTACTAACATTAATATTAGTAGAAATTAAACTAATAATTTTTTAAATATATTAAAATTCAAATCAAAATCAAAATCAAAACATAATTTTTCACTGCTAATATAATAATTAATAAAGTTTTATTTAAATTAATAACGAAATAAAATTAAAATTAATATTCATTTCCCTTTACTAACATTAAATATTAAAATTAATATCATTAAATAAGTTTGAGAAATTTTGGTATATAAATATAATTCTAAAATATTTGAAAAAAATATTATAAATATATTTTATATACATCAATGAACAAGAAGGCTTTCAGATCGGCTGGTTCGCACGTGAAACTTAGTCATAAGAGGTTGAGGGTTCGAATCTTGTTGAGAGCATTAGATAATTGCTTGGAGTATTATCCCAGCGATGCCACGTGGCGAGTAAAGGAGCGGCCACGTGGCGTACATGAGGGGTGGATGGAGCCTAGTGTGTGTTGAATTTTAAATTTTGGGGTTGAATTTAGTGACGGAATTAGCAGGGGTCAATCTCGTTGCTAAAAAATAAAAAATAAAAAAATAATTTAATTAAAATTTAGCGAGATAAAAAAGAAAAAAGAAAAAAATTAATTAATTAAAATTTAGCGACAAGGTCAACCCCGTCGCTAAAAAATTAAAAAATAAATAAATAAAAAATTCAAATTTAGCGACGGGGTCAACCCCGTGCTAAAAAATAAAAAAAAAAACTAAATAAAAAATTTTAATTTAGTGACGGGTACAACCCCCGTCGCTAATTCTGTCGTTAAAATACTCCCGTCGCTAAATTTCAGCGACGCCTTTTTTAGCGACTGAAAGGTGCCCATTACCAAATCCATCGCTAAATTTTTTAGCGACGAATTTTTATGTTTTAACGACGGAATTTTCCAACGTTAATTTTTTGTAGTGTAAAAGGAATCCTTCCCGGAAGATCGAACAACCTAGGGAGTCTTCCGGGAGAAGGTGAGTCTTACAGCGAACTGTCGAAGCAGGTTTTTGCCTCTAGGAGGCCAATCCCGATACAGTTCCAAGTTGTCAAAGGATGCTTCCTAGCGTTGTTTACTATTTTAGAGATTTTCATAATATTTTCGCGATGGATTATTTTCCATTGAAGATTAAGAGTCAATGTAGTGTGTGGGGCCTCCGCATGTAGTTTAATCAATTAAAGGAGGGCTTTAGGGAAGCCATGTGGCCTAACTAAAAGGGCAGGGCCAGACCTTCCATGAGGCCCGTGAGGCAGCTACCTCAGGGCCCATGAAAATTAATGTATTTGGGGGCCTATAAATTGGAACCCCCCATTTTAGTAAGGGCCCAATCGCCCACGATTTCCCCCTCCCCTTCGAAGCTTCGCGTTCGCCCCTGCCTTTCTCGCCCTCTCGCTCTCACTTTCGCAGCCCTTTCTCGCTCAGTCGCTCTGTATGTCCCTCCGTCGTCCTCATCCTTGCGCCTCGCCTTCGCCGTCGATCAGTCAGTGGCTCGCCCTCACTCTCGCCTCTCACTGCCTCTCTCTCATTTCGCTGCTCCGTCAGATCGTCGCCCTTCTCCCTTGCTTTCTCGCCTCTTGCTGCTCGATCGGCGTCGGCGTCGGCATCGGCAGTAGCTCGCCCTCGTGGCCGGTCACCGGTGGCTCGCTCCTCGCTACCTCGCTCTCAGTCAACAGTCGCTCCAGCTTGACCGCTTGCTACCTCAGATTCGGTCCGATCCTTGAAGCAAATCTGCTTCTCCATAAGAATCCAAATCTGCTTTTCTTAGTTTCAACTTTCACTTTCAGCGGTCAGTTTCTCTTTCACGAATCATTTTCATTTCATTTTGTTTGTGATATATTCGGAGATTTGGATTATTTGATAGCTTGCCTATGTCTATTTTATTGATGTTGGATGAATCTGAAAAAAGAAAATTTAAATGTACTCTATGATTCCAGCGCTGCCGTGTGGCAGCTTCCTGTGGGGTCCCGTGGCGTACAGAGGCACGGCCACATGGGGCGCGCGTCAGGCGCAGCATGCAGGTGCGAGCTTCGGAAGGAAATTGTGTCTGCGATAAGGAGATGTTGCTTCAGAAAGAATTCACGGAAAGGAAGGTTGTGCCACGTGGCAGGACGCGGTAAGACATGCTCGCCTACCACGTGGCGCACCCCAATAATTTCCTATAGAAACAACTCACGGCTAGCTCTACGGAAGGAAAAAGATCATGGAAATAATGCTCCTTCAAGAAGAAAATTAGGTCGCTTCGGAAGGAATAAAAATGCTATTTCAGAAGAAAAATAACGCTATTTCAGAAGGAATAAAAATGACTGCTTCGAAATGAAAATAATATCCCTTCGAAAGGAATAAAAATACTTGCTTCGGAAGGAAAATAATACACCTTCAGAAGGAATAAAAATGGTTGTTTCGAGAAGAAGATTTCATACCATTTCTGAAGGAAATTGCAAAGCCCTTCGGAAGGAAAATCCTTCAGAAGGAAAATTCCAAAATGCTTCATGACCAAATTTATGCTTTGAAAAGTGTGTCAAAAAGATCCCCTTCTATTCATTTACTGTGCAATTTATAGGGAATAGTGCCACATTTTCCCTTAGATCATTTTGCCCTCAAAATCATGAATATTTACATTATAAGCGTTATTTGCCACTTAATCATGATTTATTCTTCAAAAAAAATACACTCACTTGGAATTACTCGTTTAAAATACACCCACTTTAATTAGAAACACCCCAAGTGGATGTTTTCGAAAAATCTATGGCACAACAATAGGAGAAGATGATTATGGTAAAGGATTTGGGTTTATTTTTCAAAGAAAGAGATTTGGATGCCAAGATTGTTAGAGATTTTAAGTGGGATCGTAAGAGAGTCCATAAAATCGGATTGTAAAATCGTAAGATTTTATGGATAATAAAAAACATCATTTAATTTATGTAAATATATATTTATAATGACATAATTCTTATTATAAATGAAATATATGTACTTATTTCAAAATTACTTCATCTATCAATTTCAAAAATACTAAATAATATGAAATTTCTAAATATGAAATCCATCATTTATCAACAATTCATTATTCATCCATCCATAATCAAAATTCCAAACAACAAACATTACTATCATTATCAACAAATATTATTAAATATAAATAAAAATACTAAGTCATGAAAATAACAAATATTTTTAAACTTTTACAATATGTCATTGCACTAATTAAGTTACCAATACCAAAAAGGTATATTTGTTTCTTCCTAATCATCAATCTTAATATAAAATTAGACCTATCCATGATCTGATTGTGACATATTTAAGATTAATTCTTTGAATCTGCATCTATTTGTACATGTAGATAACAACATCACAAATAAAAATGTACACATACATACATATATATGGTAAACTCGTAAACCCGGACTGGTAAACTCGTGAATCGGGTCCGATTCTATAAAAACACGATCATACGAACGAGTTGACTTATTTTATGTCTGTTGTTGCCAAAATACAACAATTAGAATTTTTAGGAGTGGGATACACGTGGATGCTGTCGGCCTTGGGACTTGATCTAAGATTTGGCTGGAAAACTAAGGGTGGCTTCCGAAGGGTTCCTTCCGAAGGACGCTTCCGAAACCTTCCTTCTGAAGGGTCAATGTGGGCTTCCAAAGGTAGCTTCCGTGGGCAGCATCCGAAGGGTTCAAGTGGGCTTCCGAAGCTCGCTTCCGTGGGCAGCTTCCGAAGGGTTCAGGAGGGCTTTCGAAGCTCGCTTCCGTAAGCAGCTTCCGAAGGTCCAAGGGAGCTTCCAAAGCGCGCTTTCGTAGACAACTTCTGAAGGTCCAGGGGAGCTTCCGAAGCTCACTTCCGTAGACAGCTTCCGAAGGTCTTCCCTGCAGCTTTCGAAGGGTTTTGTGTCCTTCCGAAGGGTATTTGGTTCTTCGGAAGGAACTGTAGTGGACAAACAAGGATTAGAAGGCTCGCGGGATATTCCTCCCACGAAAGCCCTCCGATGCTCAAGTCAGTAACGGAAGGAAAATAATAGCGAGGAATGGACAAGAATACTAAGTTTCAAAAGGAAAATGGGAGAGAAATACCGATGTCCGGATCCTTTTCTAAGGGTTGAACTTGGCCTTTTATAGAGATCGAGTAGGGAGCACACGTGGCCCTTCCGAAGGATTCCTTCCGAAGGGCTCCTTCCGAAGGAACCTTCCCCAGCCGCTTTCGAATGGGGCTTCCGAATGGAGCTTTCGAAGCTCCTTCCTCAGCAGCTTCCGAAGCCCCTTCCGAAGCCCTTCCTTAACAGCTTCCGAATGTGGCTTTCCCGCCATGCTTGGACTTTTTCGTTTTCAATTTTTTGGGGCACCACAATTGTCCCTCACTCTTTGTTTTGTTCTTTTTAGATACAAAATGAAGAGTATTTTCTAAACATAGGGCACCAACAATCGAAAATGGCTCTTCCCGAATGACCTTTATTTCCTCATGAACCTTGCTTCCCCGGGAATTTTTCTTGATGTAACTTTTGACAATGTTATGTCCGTGGAGCTCTTACGCTCATGAGCTCGAAGAGGGCGAAGTAAGTGTCGGCACATCTAGCACCACTCAGATGATCGAGAAGGGCCTAGAGATGGACCTTAACGCTGATGCTTCTTAGAATATGCTCTCTAGTGTGGGTTCAGGTCACGTGGATCATCCCTTAGCCGAAGATTAGTGTAGTGTAGACTTTATAATTTACATTTTTTTTTTATAAATGGTTGTAAGGAACGATCATTTTGCTAGTTTCATCTCAAAGCATTCTTCTTAGAATTTTTGACGCAATTCTTTGGCTATTGGGTTTTATTTTGTCATCTTTGGCTATTGTAGTTTCTTGGCAGTCGTTTCAACGTGCCTCATGTAATTGCCTTATTTGAATTACTACGTAATTCTATTATGTTTCCATCATTTTCTTGTTGGTCATGCGACTTGCCTTCATACCTCTTTAGGCTTTGATTTATAAGCCACAACAGTTCAGTTTTTGCCTATTCTTATCTACACCTTCTCTTCAAGGCTCTTTGGCCCCAAGAAAGTCGGGATAGGCCTCGCGCCCTGACATGATTGCGAGACTCATGCAACATTCATCGAGCTCTCGGCTTTTATCCAGATTAGGGATTGTCGAGCCTTCACGAACGTTTCCGGGAGGGGCCTTCGTTTGCCATAGGGAACCTAGATTGGGCTAAAGATCCAACGCGGGATTCATCCCGAGCATCCGAGTTTTTACCGGGAGACCTAGGCGCCAGATCGATTGAGGAATCGGGTCTAGCTTAAGAGCGTAGCACTGGACTCAGTCGAGTGATCTAGGTGAGTCTGCGGGCATAGGCGTCGGTGTAACGCCTAAGATTTTTAAACTGAAATATAATGTAATACTCGGGATTTTTTTTAGCTTCTAATACTTGAGGAAATATGTCCTTTCAAGGGATTATAGAAGCCTTGAGACAAAGGTTCAGTTTTTGAGCCAGTGGCAAAATCATAAATATTGAAGTTTGAGTAAAAGTGTAATTTATCTAAAAACTAGGGGTATTAGCGTAATTAGTCCTTTTTTTGGGGACTAAAATGCAATTAAAAATTGGCCTAGGGACTAAGTTGGAAAGGGTCTAAGTGCAATTACCTGAAAAATTTGGGCCAAAGTATAATTCTTGAAACCTTTTTATTAACGGCATTTTGGAGATTCAAGAAAAGCCTCATAAATGATTTTAGAGATAAGGATGAAACCTCATGATGACGTTAGAATTAAGATGAAGGCTCATGATGACTTTAGAGATAAAGATTAAGCCTCATGATGACTTTAAGAATAAGATTTGATTTGATTTGGATAAGATTTGATAAGATCTTATTTGGATAAGATTTGATTTAGATAAGAATGATTGCAGAAAATCTAAGAAGATTTGGAATGATTAGAGAATATCTTAGAAGATTTGTAATGATTAGAGAATATCTTAGAAGATTTGGAATGATTAGAGAATATTTTAGAAGATTTGAAATAATTGGAATATCTTGAAAGATTTAGAAAATATTTGAAATGATTGTGACTTACTTGGTGGCTAAGTTTTCAAGCCTATAAATAGGGCTCATGGCCAAGGGTTTCCTCATTCTAAGTTGGGATAAATTCGTGCTAAACGGAAGTGCTTCGAGCTTTTTGTAAAGGTGAAGCCTTCAACATTCAAATCTCATCAAACCAAGTTAAGGTAAGTACACTATGAACTATTTATGATGTTTAAGCATGACCATGAATTTATGTTATGTGGTCCCTCATGTTATGTTATGTTCATGCAAGTTTCGGGACTGGAGCTCGGTAGCGCTACGCACGAGGGATTGTGCCCCCGTAGTTGGTCTAACCTCTCGTGTCTCCATATGATATGTTATGTTATGTCATAACTTGTTTAAATATATATGATGGTTCTCTTGTACTTACTGAGATTCGCATAATCTCACCCCTTATGTTCCCCCCCCCCCCCAGGTGAGTATGAATGAGGAGATCGAGACATGGACGTGGAGCGTGGTGGCTTGTTTAAAAATGATTTTCAAGAATTTAAGTTTAGTTTCCTTTTGAAACAATGTTTTTAGGGTTGAACTCTGATCTTTTCCTATATGTATGCCATAAAGCATGTCTTGAAATTTTATTTGATTTAAAGGAAGTATGATTTTGATTTTAAGCTCCGGATATTTTTATATGAATATTATTATCATTAAGCATGTAAGTAAGTTATGGGTGTCACATAGTGGCATCAGAGCAAGGTTTACATTCCTGTGACTCAAATTGTTTTTAAAGAAAATTTTATTTTTTTTTGCTTTTAGTAAAATTTTTAAGGAAATGCTTTTAAGGAAACATGAAAATCCACCACGTCCCGTTCAATCTTCTGATCTCCGGGTAAATTATAAGAATTGCTATGCTTATTCTTTATGAATACTATGCTCATGCAAGTCATATCCTTCTTAACTATGCAGTTATTCTCTCAAGCTATATTTATGAGCATATGTTGTTATATGTATGTACGCATATGAAGCTCATGTTGGAATAAGTATGTGAGAGATATGATTCTTATTTGTTATTAATTAGTATGCGTTTTTCGCTAGTGATATTGCTCCAAACTCAAGAGTTCGTGATTATAGCGGAAATACTTGTTTAGGAAGAGCTTATTAGAATGAAAGCAATTAGGAATCAAGTCCATCAAGAATATGAAACAATGGACTAACAAATCATAGTTAATACGAAGTTCCACAATAGTACTCTTTATCCTTAAGGACCCTACATTCAGGAATTAATTATTCTTTTTCACATAAGGTTATGGAAACCCGTGCAAGAAGTGCTAATAGTAGGAGCAGGTAGCCGCAAAATGAGGCTAGTGAAACCAACAATCTCAACGGGCAGTTCATGCAGTTCATTGATGCCATTCGCAACATGACGCCACTTGCCACACCACCAGTTGTACCTCCCCAAGAAAACCTAAGAAACAATGCTACCCTGGTTGACCAGTTTTGGAAGCTTCAACCTCTAACTTTTGAGGGTTGGTTAGACCCTCTGGTAGCTGAAGATTGGATAGCAGCAATTGAACGAATCTTTAATCTCATAGATTGTTCAAACCCTAGGAAGGTAACTTGCGCTACATATATGTTACAACATGGAGCAAGGCATTGGTGGGATTCTACTACCAGATCCCGACCCCAAGGGCATGTGTGGACCTGGGATTAGTTCAAGGAACTTTTTCTTAAGAAGTATTACCCCGTTAACATTCGTAACCAGAAGGAAGCAGAGTTCCTCATGTTAAAACAAGGTAGCTTGACCTTGATTGAATACGAAAGGAAGTTTGATGAGCTATCACATTTTGCCCCAGCCTTAGTGGATACAGAACAAAAGCGGGCAAGGCGCTTTGAACAAGGGTTAAGAGATGATTTATGGCAGGCAGTCGTAACTTTTGAGTTAGGCACGTATCATAAGGTGCTAGCTAAGGCCCAACTGGCGAACTTTAGAGAAAGTTCCAGCAACAATAGCAAGCTATCGCAGTCTGGACCACTAGAAAAATGTAAGTGGGAGGATAAAGGTAAAGGAAAGTAGGATTATTCAAAGAAGAATAGAGAAGGCAGTCCAACATCAGGGTATTATCAACTGAACCCAGTGTGTGGCAAATGTCAGAAGCGTCATACTGGACTGTGTCTCATGGGAATCGGCGCCTGTTACAATTGTGGTGAAATGGGTCATATCACCAAATTTTGTCCCAAGGGTCAGGTAAAGAAACAGCAACAACAACCATATCAACAGAAGCCAAGAAATCCCCCTAAGGGGCAAGCTAGGGTGTATGCACTCACAGGATAAGAGGAGGATCAGGACCGCAACGTGTTGGCAGGTAACATCCTCATCTCTAGAATACCTGCTTATACTTTGTTTGATTCTGGTTCCACCCATTCTTTTATATCCCCTAAGTTTGCAAGTAAATGCAATGCACATGTGGAACATGTAAGTACTCCCTTAGGAGTAGCAATACCCTCAGGAGATATAATAAGCACGAATCATGTAGTAAGAACAGCTAAGGTGGAGGTCGAGGGAAAGTTTTTAGAAACAACCTTATATGTCTTAGATATGCAAGAATTCAATGTGATTTTGGGAATGGACTGGCTTTCCAAGCACCATGCAACCATTCTATGCTTTGAAAAGGAAATAGTTTGTAAGTATCCTGAAGGGATAGAACTTTGCCTTTCAGTGGCTGAGACAAAATACCTTCCCCGTGTCATTTCAGCATTAAAAGCCAAGAAACTATTAGAGTCGGAAGGATGTATTGGATTCTTAATGTCAGTGATGGTTAAGGGAGGAAAAGAATTAATAGTGAATGACGTTAAAGTAGTAAAAGACTTTCCGGAGATTTTCCCTGATGACTTGACTGAAATGTCACCAGAACGAGAAGTAGAGTTCACTATTGATCTAGTGCCCGGTTCCGCACCTATTTCTAAAGCTCCTTATAGGATGGCACCAAAGGAGCTACACGAGTTGAAAACCCAGTTAGAGGAACTGTTGGGGAAAGGATTTATTCGACCAAGTGTATCCCCCTGGGGAGCACCGGTATTATTCGTCAAGAAGAAAGACGAATCAATGAGGATGTGCATCGATTACCGAGAATTGAATAAGATTACTATTAAGAACAAGTATCCTCCTCCCAGGATCGAGGACTTATTTGATCAGTTACAAGGTGCACTAGTATTCTCAAAGATTGATCTAAGGTCAGGATATCACCAGTTGAGGATCAAATCTAGTGACATCTCAAAGATAGCTTTCAGAACTCGATATGGTCATTATGAGTTTTTAGTCATGCCATTTGGCTTGACTAATGCGCCTGGAGTTTTTATGGACCTAATGAATCGAGTTTTCTATGAGTACTTAGATAAATTTTTCATTGTCTTTATTGATGATATATTGGTGTATTCTCGAAGTAAAGAAGAGCATGAAAAACATTTGAGGGTTGTTTTAGGGATCTTGAAGGAAAAGAAGAGATTTGTAAAGTTCAAGAAGTGCGAGTTTTGGTTGGAGCGGGTGGTATTCCTTGGACGTGTTGTCACAGCTCAAGGAATAGAAGTGGACCCCAACAAGGTAAAAGCGGTATTAAATTGGTCAAGACCAACCAATGTAAATGAGGTTCGCAGCTTTTTGGGTTTAGTTGGATACTACAGGAGGTTCATCGAAGGGTTCTCCAAATTGGCAGGGCCTTTGACTCAGCTGACTCGCAAAGGTACTAAGTTTGAATGGACAGAGAAATGTGAAATTAGTTTTGAAGAATTAAAGAAGAGGCTGGTGTAACGCCCCGCTCCCACTTATGGGTGTTACTCGTGAACAATCACCCGAATTGTCCACCTGCCTGGCCTTTGGCGAAGGATGAACCATGTTTCAAGAGGAAACACCCTAGGTGGGAACTAAGCTCGTCTTTCCCTTCGTTGAATCCCAGGATTCACTAGCAGAATTGGGCTTTAGCCTCACCGTATTGGCTATAAAGAAAATCTCATTCAGACGCCCAATCACCACTTTTTCAATTATTTTTAATTCTTTTCCCATTCAAGAATTTTTACCGGGCTCCATAAAATCACTAATTAAATCAATCCATTGATTTATTACCCATTTTGGAGGAAAAACTCATCATTTTTAATTTTTCAAAATTTTGGCATTTTCTCCAAAAATGCCCGAAATACCCCTTTATTTTGAAAATTCCTCTGGGGCCCAAAATAAATTTAGAAATGCCCCTTAATTCCCCAAAATTCCAAAATTTAAAAACAATTTGGCCAGCGGGCCCTCCTAGTGCGCCCAGGGCCCCGTTGGGAGCTGGCCGCGCCTGCCCGCGCGTGCCCACACGTGGGCACGGCCGCTGCAGCCCACACGCGCGCAGGCTGCTGTTGCCTCCAAAAATATATATATATATATTTTCTTCTTCTTGGGCCTCCTAACCCAATTTTTCCAGAAATGAAATTAATCAAGATACTTCACATTCATTCAAGTTTTTGCCTCTATTTCTCCATAAATAAGGCTTAAACCACATCTTTGAATATTACACAACATACATCAAAATTTCCTTCCATCTCACACATGAGCCTTACACATCTTATTGTTGCTCACATAACAACTTCCAAAATAAATACCACACATGATTAAATACAACAATTGGGCTCTCCTAGCCATAAGATCACAATTAAAATAAGCACATGCCTAGGCTTCTTTAAGCATTATCTTTACAACAAAAATAAAGGAAATATACACCAAGAGCTTCCAACCCCAAGCTTGCATTTTCCCCTTTTTCTTTAACATCAAACAACCTACAAGGGGAGGATAAAACCTCATGAGCCACAAAGCTCAGTAAGGGTGCATATGCAAAGTAAATACAAGTATAACAAATATATGTAATGGCAAATGCATGCAAGCATGGTTAGGTTATTCCATCCTCACAACCCAACATGGTTTGAGGCATCAACCTACCACTTCTTTTCCACCCCCATGGCCATAGGTCTCATGAACAAGTAAAGCATGCAAAGAGATACATAAAAATTTATGCAACCTACTTACAATGCAATGCAAGGCCTCCACCACATGGGGCCATCCCTTACCTCTTCTTAAAGCTTTAAATCTTTATTTCAAGAAAGCTTCCAACATTCTTTTCTTCCACCTAAAATGGCATTTCAAAAGATATTTACTTTCCTCGCATACAAGAACACTAAATAAGGAGAAGAAGAATGAGACTTACCTTGATTCCTTCTTCATTTCTTCTCCCTTTCCTCTCATTTCTTCTTTCTTTTCTTTCTTCTTCTCTATTTCTTTCATTCAAATGGCCAAAGGGGAAACAAGTCTTCCATACTTGCCCTTATATACTACCATTTTCCAATTTCAAGAATGGATCTTCACCATCCATTTAAAGCACAATCCATGTGCTTAAGGGAGACTCAATCTCAACCATTCATTAAAACAACCAAGTCTCCTCTCTAGGAGAAAACACACTTTTAAATAGGTTGGCAATCCATGCCATTTACTCTCTTTAAATCCCCACCCTTGGATTTATTCTCCTTCTCAAGAATGCATCTCACCCATTAGATCTCTTGCATTTTTCATTTATTTCTCATTTACTTAATGAGACTATTTTCATATATATTTTCAAGACTTAATATAAGCCATTGGATATCTTTCACCTTTTCAAGACTTGATCCTAACCCTTGGATCATTTAGTCTTCCAATACCAAAATTAGCCATTTTCTCAAATATTTATTTTGACTAATTTCAACAAATCAACTTGAGTGACTAATTTCAGTCTTTCTCAATTAATAAAATCTCCATATTTTCCAAGGCATTAATGGGAGACCATTTTCCCATTTTCCTTTAAATTTATTTAATTCACCATAATTTCAAGTATTAATGGTGACTAATTTCACATTTTCTTTTTGGATTTTCCTTAATCCATATAATCATGCCTCTCATTAAATGCTTGAAAGACCAATTAACTTTTCTTTTGCATTTAATTAAATCACCCCATTTAACTTGGACCACAAAATGCCAAGTGTCATTACAAGACACTAACCTTGGCTTCCAAGCTTCCATCTCCACCATCCATGTGGCATCACCACAATTATCCACCAATTTAGGGAAAAATTAATTATTTTCTCAAATAATTTCATATTCTCCATTTTTCCTATTTTCCATAATTAATTTCCTCTATGGAAATAAATTCCAAAATTCCCAAAATACCCTTTGTGAATTTATTAATCCCATATATCTCCACATAAATACCAAATTGGGATTTTATTCACTTACACACCTAATTCCACATAGGAATTATTTCCAATTTCCCAAAATACCCTTTTTATTGGACTTCACTATCCAAATTGCCAAAATACCCTTCTCATGGGCATTCTCAATCTCAAGGATCCATCACCTTCACAAGGGCATTTTTGGAAGTTTTCTCACTTCCATTCTCATTCTCTTAACACCGGTTACACCAGATGTTACAGTTGGTCAACGCGACAGTATTAACTATTCCTGAAGGGTCAAAAGGTTTTGTTATTTATAGTGATGCGTCCAAACAAGGAATTGGATGCGTATTGATGCAAAAAGGTAAGGTAGTTGCGTATGCATCAAGGCAGTTGAAGCCTTATGTGCAAAACTATCCTACACATGACGTAGAACTTGCTGTAGTAGTGCATGCCTTGAAAATCTGGAGACACTATCTATACGGAGGTAAATACGATATCTATACCGATCATAAGAGCCTTAAGTACATCTTCACACAAAAAGAGTTAAATATGAGGCAAAGGAGATGGCTGGAATTGGTGAAGGATTATGATTGTGAAATCCACTACCACCCCGGCAAAGCAAACGTGGTGGCTGACGCCTTGAGTAGAAAGAAAATGAGCCAAGTAGCAGCTTTGACAGCACAAAAGCTTTTGTGTAAGGAGTTCGAGAGGTTAAGCCTCGAGTTTGTTGCTACGCCATCTAATTCTAATGCTCGTATGGCAGCACTCTCTGTTCGACAGACTCTCCGTGATCGGATTAAGAGCCATCAGAAGGGAGACTAATTATTTGAATACATCAAAGCTGAGGTTAACACTAAGAAGCAAAAGGACTTCACAATAGCTAGTGGTGACACGCTCTACTACCAAGGGAGACTGTGTGTGCCAAACTTTGAGGAAGTAAGGCAAGAAATTCTAGAAGAAGCCCACTCCACCCCTTATTCTGTACATCCTAGAAGTATAAAGATGTATCGTGACCTAAAGGAAGTGTTTTGGTGGAGGAATATGAAAGAAGATATAGCTAAATTTGTTGAAAAATGTTTGATATGTCAGTAGGTGAAAGCTGAGCACCAATGACCAGCAGGGTTACTACAACCATTGGAGGTTCCAGAGTGGAAATGGGAACATGTGACGATGGACTTTGTTGTAGGATTTCCAAAGTCAATAGCAGGACATGAGGCTATTTGGGTGATCGTGGATCGACTTACCAAATTAGCTCACTTATTACCTATTCGGATGACATTTACAATGGATCAGCTTGCATGACTATATGTTAAAGAAATAGTAAGACTACATGGTGTTCCAGTTTCCATTGTATCGGATAGGGACCCGAGGTTCACATCCAACTTTTGGAAGAGCTTACACAGAGCCATGGGAACCAAATTGAGTTTTAGTACAGCTTTTCATCCTCAGACAGATGGACAATCTGAAAGGACAATACAAACTTTAAAGGATATGCTTCGTATTTGTACCCTAGAATTTGGTGGACATTGGGAGAAACATCTACCATTAATTGAATTCGCATACAACAATAGTCACAATGCATCTATTGGCATAGCACCCTATGAGGCGCTATATGGAAGGAAATGCAAATGCAGATCACCTGTTCATTGGAATGAAGTTAGCGAGCGGAAAATTTTGGGTCCAGAGATTGTGGAACAAACTGTACAAGCCATTGAAAAGATCAAAGATAGTGTGAAGAAGGCTCAAGATAGACAGAAAAACTATGTAGATAAAAGAAGAAGGGATTTGGAGTTTTCCATTGGTGATAAGGTATTCTTAAAAGTTACACCCATAAAAGGAGTTTTATGGTTTGGGAAGAAAGGAAAGCTTAGACCTCGGTTTCTAGGCCCATTTGAGATCTTAAAGCGGGTTCGGAACGTTGCTTATCAGCTAGCCTTACCACCAGATCTCTCAGCAGTACATGACGTTTTCCACATATCAATGCTCAGAAAGTATGTCCCCGACCCAACCCATGTATTAAAACATCAACCATTAGAGATACAACAAGACCTGAAATATGAGGAGGCACCAATAAGCATTGTTACTCGGGAGGTACGAAGGCTTCACAATAAAGATATACCGTTGGTCAAGGTGTTATGGCAACATCATTCAATTGAAGAAGCAACATGGGAGCGCGAGGACGTTATGCGATCCAAATATCCCCAGCTATTTCATGACAAGAAGTAAGGTAAATTTTCGAGGACGAAATTTTTTTTTAGGAGGGTAGATTGTAACGCCCAAGATTTTTAAACTGAAATATAATGTAATACTCGGGATTTTTTTTAGCTTCTAATACTTGAGGAAATATGTCCTTTCAAGGGATTATAGAAGCCTTGAGACAAAGGTTCAATTTTTAAGCCAATGGCAAAATCGAAAATATTGAGGTTCGGGTAAAAGTGTAATTTACCTAAAAACTAGGGGTATTAGCGTAATTAGTCCTTTTTTTGGGGACTAAAATGCAATTAAAAATTGGCCTAGGGACTAAGTTGGAAAGGGTCTAAGTGCAATTACCTGAAAAGTTTGGGCTAAAGTGTAATTCTTGAAACCTTTTTATTAAGGTCATTTGGGAGATTCAAGAAAAGCCTCATAAATGATTTTAGAGATAAGGATGAAGCCTCATGATGACGTTAGAAATAAGATGAAGGTTCATGATGATTTTAGAGATAAGATAAAGGTTCATGATGACTTTAGAGATAAAGATTAAGCCTCATGATGACTTTAAGGAGAAGATTTGATTTGATTTGGATAAGATTTGATAAGATCTTATTTGGATAAGATTTGATTTAGATAAGAATGATTGCAGAAAATCTAAGAAGATTTGGAATGATTAGAGAATATCTTAGAAGATTTGTAATGATTAGAGAATATCTTAGAAGATTTGGAATGATTATAGTATATTTTAGAAGATTTGAAATAATTGGAATATCTTGAAAGATTTATAAAAGATTTGAAATGATTGTGACTTACTTAGTGGCCAAGTTTCCAATCCTATAAATAGGGCTTATGGCCAAGGGTTTCCTCATTTAAGTTGGGATAAATTCGTGCTAAACGGGAGTGCTTCGAGCTTTTTGTAAAGGTGAAGCCTTCAACATTCAAATCTCATCAAACCAAGTTAAGGTAAGTACACTATGAACTATTATGATGCTTAAGCATGACCATGAATTTATGTTATGTGGTCCCTCATGTTATGTTATGTTCAAGCAAGTTTCGGGACCAGAGCTCGGTAGCGCTACGCACGAGGGATTGTGCCCCCGTAGTTGGTGGAACCTCTCGTGTCTCCATATGATATGTTATGTTATGTCATGACTTGTTTAAATACATATGATGGTTCTCTTGTACTTACTGAGATTCGCATAATCTCACCCCTTATGTTTCCCCCCCCAAGTGAGTATGAATGAGGAGATAGGGACATGGGCGTGGAGCGTGGTGGCTTGTTTAAAAAGGATTTTCAAGAATTTAAGTTTAGTTTCCTTTTGAAACAATGTTTTTAGGGTTAAACTCTGATCTTTTCCTATATGTATGCCATAAAGCATGTCTTGGAATTTTATTTGATTTAAAGGAAGTATGATTTTGGTTTTAAGCTCCGGATATTTTTATATGAATATTATTATCATTAAGCATGTAAGTAAGTTACGGGTGTCACAGTCGGAGCATCCGATGATCCCGAGTTGATCTATCGTCATGGGTGGTTCTCGATGGTGCATGTTGTTTTCCATCAGTTTCGTTTGCCATGGGAGGGTTGGATTGAGTCAAGGATCCAACGCGGGATTCATCTTGGGCGTCCGAGTTTTTGCCTGGAGACCTAGGCGCCAGATCGATCGAGGAGTCGGGTCTAACTTAGGAGCATAGCACCGGACTCAGTCGAGTGATCTAGGTGAGTCTGCGGGCATAGGTGTCAGGGCATCCGATGATCCAAAGTTGATCTATCGTCATGGGTGTTAAATTGAGTCCTGGCGGTCTGGTCTTCAAGAGTTACATCTTGTCTCTTACTTTCTTCATCTATCGCTTTGAGGTTCGATCTATCCAAGGGGATCTGGCTTTGACCAACGATCCAATTCAAGATTCCTTCTGGGTGCCCGAGCTTACCGGGAGACCTAGGCGCCAGATCGATCGAGGAGTCAGGTCTAGCTTAAGAGTGTAGCACCGGACTCAGTCGAGTGATCTAGGTGAGTCTACGGGCACAGGTGTTGGAGCATCCAATGATCCTGAGTTGGTCTTAGGTCATAAGAACCAAATCGCACTTAGGCGACATAACCTCGCATGGCGAGGACGTCTTTTGACTTACCATGTAGCGGCTTCACCACCTTTTGTCCCTAATGAGAGTCAGTCTGTCCTCGGTGTATCCTGGTTCAATAGCCAGTCAGGTTCTGGATTCTTTCCGGGTGTCCGAGCTTGTCGAGAGACCTAGGCGCCAGATCAATCGAGGAGTCGGGTCTAGCTCAGGGGCATAGCACTGGACTCAAACGAGGGATCCAGGTGAGTCTGCAAGCATAGGCATCAGAGCATCCGATGATCCCGACCCTGCCTGGGGTCATATGCGCTCGATTTCTACCTAGTCACCCTGATCTCATCGAGGTCATCGCCGAGTTGTTGCACCTGCATTACATTTCATCGTACATATAAATGCTCAAGGCCTAGGTTACGTGGTTTAGCTTATAATTTTGCCTACTCCACGGGAATACAGGGGGTATATTCTTTTACGTATTGGGGGATATTATTACAATGGAAAATTTAAAAAATAATTCCAGTTCATAGCGGAGTCAAGTAGTGCTTCTTGCAATGAACACATCTCTATGTCTTGTGCTTCAAATCTTTCATAGCTAGCCTCGACCGATAGAGCAGGGAAATACTTTTGATGGTGCATAGTGTTCTAGGTCTTGCTCTTCACATCTCCTCTAATTGTTTCTCCTAGACCTTTTCTCCCAGCCTTGATGGTTTTTTGGTTTATGAATCGATTGAGTTTCCCATCTTTGATTAGCTGTTCAATCTAGTTTCATAGCTCCTGACACTATTCTGTAGTGTGCCCTGGGGACTCGTGAAATTTTTCATAAAGAGTCCATGTCCCTACTCATGTGCAATGGAGGAAAGGATAGCAACTCTTAGCTTGGTAAGGGGTGCAAAGCTTTAGAATTGCATCTTTTAGGGGCTCTCCTTTTCTCGGCAACTTCACTGATGTGTCCGACCCAACGTCGTTCGGCCTCCCGCTTCTTTTCCCTTCCCATGCTTATAAAATTTTCATTTGAACGATGAATTGTTCGGCTCGGCCAAACAATTTGGCCATTGAGTCTGGCTTAGAAAATGCTAGTGATCTTCTGAGCAGGGCGTAGGCGATTCCATTAAGCAAGGCTGAGGCTGCCAAACTGATTGGGAGGTCCCTTACCTCTTACGTTGCAACCCTAAACCGCTCAATGTATCGCTTTAGGGATTCATTTGGCCTTTGCTACAAGCTCATCAAATACATGGCACTCTTCTTCTTCGGGACATAGGCAATGAACGCCTCCAAAAACTCTTTCTTCAGCTGTTCAAATGATCGGACATGTCCGGCTGGTAATTCAGTGAACCATTGTTGAGCCTGTCCTACCAGGGAGAGCGAGAAGGCTCTGCACTTAGTGACCTCATTCCACCCATGTAAAGCGGCCATTGTGACGAAGTGTTGTAGGTGCTTCTCTGGGTCCTCCTTTCCCGAGTATACCAAAAGCTGCGGTAGCTCGAACCCTTGTTACACTGGTTGCCTTTGGAGTTCTTCAGATAAAGGAAACCCCTTCGGGGGCATTTCCTTTGGCGTCATCATTACCTGCTTCTGCTCTAGCACCTCTTCTATGAGGCGCTTGATGTCAGAAGCCTTGAGTGTTTCCTATTTTGCTTCGTTTTTGCGAGGAGGTGCGACATAAAAAGCTCTTGAGTATGTGCTTCCTGCTGCCTCTTTATACATGAGAGCTTTCCCTATCCTCCTATCATGTTCCCTTCCCAAGTCTGTCATCTCTGGGACTTGGTTATTCGACCATGAAGTTATAACTCTTACCCCCTGCCGTGTGGTCCTTGGAGGGGTTTCTATGGATCTCCGGTGTTCTCCTCCCGTATCGGCTTGTCTCATGTGGGGAATCAGTTCACGCAACAAAGCAGTGATTCCCTGTAGTCTTCTCATATTCTTCTCATTGTTTATCTTGAGTTCATCATTTTGTTGTTTTAGTTCCTCAAAATTCTTCTGTAGTTGTTCATAATCTGATAGCAGGACCGTGGGTGGGGCTATCCTGGAGGGTTCTAGAGGTACTAAAGTCTCCACAAGGTCTCTATTTGGAATTGAAAACTGTCCAAATAAGTGTTGTTCCTGACTAGCGGGTGCTGCATGCTGGACTTGCTTCCCTCGTTCTATTGCATACCTCCTTAATCTAGTTACGTGTACTTTTTCTTGCTCTGAACATTCCATGCCCCCCAGTCCAGTGGTCTGGTTGCCATCAAGCGTAGTAAAATTTTCTGAACGCACTTCATGGTCATGGTGATCTTCTGAAAATTATGGCACCGTAAGGTGCACCTGATTGGGGCCTCTTATGTCTTTTGTCTTCGTACAAGCGCTCCTTCGGGTGGAGTTATGCATGTTTGTCGAACTAGCTGATCTAACCCCATTCGGTATTTTGCATTAAGATTGGCTTTTTATTGCGTTTCCCACAGACGGCGCCAAATTGTTGTTGCCAAAATACAACAATTAGAATTTTTAGGAGTGGGATACACGTGGATGCCGTCGGCCTCGGGACTTGATCGAAGATTTGGATGCAAAACTAAGGGGGGCTTCCGAAGGGTTCCTTCCGAAGAACGCTTCCGAAGCCTTCCTTCTGAAGGGATATGGGTTTCCGAATGTAGCTTCCGAAGGGTTCAAGTGGGCTTCTGAAGCTCGCTTCCGTGGGCAACTTCCGAAGCGTTCAAGAGGGCTTCCGAAGCGCGCTTTCGTAGATAGCTTTCGAAGGTCCAGGGGAGCTTCCAAAGCTTGCTTCCGTAGACAGCTTCCGAAGGTCTTCTTCAGCAGCTTCAGAAATTCTTCTCTAGCAACTTCCGAAGGTCTTCCCTGCAACTTCCGAAGGGTTTTTTGTCCTTCTGAAGGGTATTTGGTCCTTCAGAAGGAACTATAGTGGATAAACAAGGATTAGAAGGCTCGCGGGATTTTCCTCCCACGAAGGCCATCCGATGCTCAAGTTAGTAATGGAAGGAAAATAATCGCGAGGAATGGAAAAGAATACTAAGTTTCGGAAGGAAAGTGGGAGAGAAATACTGACTTGGAGTGGGATACACGTGGATGCCGTCGGCCTCGGGACTTGATCAAAGATTTGGCTGCAAAACTAAGGGGGGCTTCCGAAGGGTTCCTTCCGAAGGACGCTTCCGAAGCCTTTCTTCCGAAGGGTCAATGTGGGCTTCCGAAGGTAGCTTCCGTGGGCAGCTTCCAAAGGGTTCAAGTGGGCTTCCGAAGCTCGCTTTCGTGGGCAGCTTCCAAAGGGTTCAGGAGGGCTTCTAAAGCTCGCTTCTATAGGCAGCTTCTGAAGGTCCAGGGGAGCTTCTGAAGCGCGCTTTCGTAGATAGCTTCCGAAGGTCCAGGGGAGCTTTCGAAGCTCGCTTCCGTAGACAGCTTCCCAAGGTCTTCTCCAGCAGCTTAAGAAAGTCTTCTCTAGCAGCTTCCGAAGGTCTTCCCTGCAGCTTCCGAAGGGTTTTTTGTCCTTTTGAAGGGTATTTGGTCCTTCGGAAGGAACTGTAGTGGACAAACAATGATTAGAAGGCTCGCGGGATTTTCCTCCCGTGAAGGCCCTTCGATGCTCAAGTCAGTAACGAAAGGAAAATAATCGCGAGGAATGGAAAAGAATACTAAGTTTCGGAAGGAAAGTGGGAGAGAAATACCGATGTCCAGATCCTTTTCTAAGGGTTGAACTTGGCCTTTTATAGAGATCGAGTAGGGAGCACACGTGGCCCTTCTGAAGGATTCCTTCCGAAGGGCTCTTTCCGAAGGAACCTTCCCCAACCGCTTCCAAATGGGGCTTCCGAAGCTCCTTCCTCAGCAGCTTCCGAATCCCGTTCCTCGGCAGCTTCCGAAGCCCCTTCCTCAGCAGCTTCCGAAACTCTTCATCAGTAGCTTTCGAAGCCCTTCCTTAGCTTCCGAAGCTCCTTCCTCAACAGCTTCCGGAGCCCTTTCCTCAGCAGCTTCCGAAGCCCTTCCTCAACAGCTTCCGAATGTGGCTTTCCCGCCATGCTTGGACTTTTTCGTTCTCGATTTTTTGGGACACCACAATGTCTCATGACATGTGAAATCGTAAAATCGTACGAATTGCCTCATGACAATGTCAAATACATTTATAGCCTTTAAGAATTCTAAGGCCCTTAGTAACAAGGAAAAGTGTCAATGTGGTTAAATCTTTAATGTTCAATAGAGGAGATGAATGGACATTAAAAGATTCAATCAATTTTATGAAACACGTGTAATTCATCACCATGTAATTATTTCGAGGTCTCGATAACAAAATTGTAATATCAAGAAATTTTTAAAAATATATATAAAGAAATAGGAAATTCAAATAAATAAGGTCAAAGGGTTTATTAATAATTTTGTCAAAGACTATAACCCTTTAAGCATACTTTGATAATTTTCCCAAAATTAAAACCTAAATAAGGACATTTTGGAAAAAATTTCAAGGGTATAAATGCAAGAATTATAAGAAAATAGGGTTGTAGTGTGATATTTCAAAGATTATTGGGGTGCAAGTGTACTTAGAACTCTACGAGATGAAATTGAGAACCAAACTTGAAAGGGGACACTCATTGGATCTCAACGACTAACCAATAAAGGCCTAGATAAAAGAAGAAATAAAGATAAGGGGTTTAAGCATAATTTTAAAAAATTTCTAAGGCAGTGAAAGTATAACCCAACTCTAATCATGGAGCAAGATACAAGGTGGGTGTTGGGGTACTAAAGTTAAGGAGTAAAACCCAACTCCTTCCCGTCATGTTGTCCCTCCAATTCCTAAGAGGATTATAAAATAAATTATATACATGAAACACATCATTTAACCTTGGACTTAATATTATACTGCATTAACAAGCTATCATAATATCTATCAAAAAATATTTATAAAAAAATACAACTACCACAATATATCATCTTTATAAGAATAAGCAGTTGCTAAGTTCTTTTTCCTTTTTTCATAGATGATCATCAACATACAATTTACATTATTTTTTTAAGTTACAAATCATTATAATAATTGAGGTTTCTGTTACTAACCCACTAATCAATAAAATCTTCTAAAACTTACTTGAGTGAATACTTTTATACCTTTCTTTTCAAAGAATTCTGCATTCTCAACTAACATTGGATGAATATAATTAATGTGATGCCATATGCGGTTGGACAATGTGTAATTACCGGTCCATTAATAGCAAACAAGAGAGGTTTGGGTGGGACATGTAATGAATGTAGCCTTCCTTCCAACAATTTAGTCATTTATGGACGCTTTGAAGGATCGGTTTGTATGCACCACAAGCCAACTATTATCATCTTTCTTGCTTTTTCATCTTCTTCTTTGCTTGTAATACAATGAAGCCCAATTTCTAGTTCCTTTTCAAGATGTTTGTATATCCAATTTGAAAAATACATATCACTACTACAATCAACGACTGAATCATGTCAATTTTCTCTCCCCACAACCATGTCCAAAATCATCATCCCATAACTATAAACATCCACTTTATAAGAGACCCCTCTGTAGTTTCTTGAAAATAGCTCAGGGGCAATATGTCCAATCGTCCCTCTTGTTCCAAACAATGATATGAAACTTTGCTTAGGAAGACATTGTTTAGCAAGTACAAAATCAGATATTTTGGGACAAAAATTTTCTTTTAGAAGAATGTTGTGAGGCTTTATATCAAAGTGCAAAATCCTTGTCTTACAACCCAAATGGAGGTACTCTAACCCTTTAGCAACACCAACTGCAATCTTATATAATTCTTCCAATCCCAATTCATGTTCTTTTGGCATATTTCTATCATATATAAATTTGTCAAGAGATCCATTAGTCATGAACTCATAAATTAGAGCTCTTTTTCCACTCTCATAATAAAAACCTAATAGACTTATAGTATTAACATGAGATGTCTGACTTATACTTGCAACCTCATTAATACATTGTTCTCCATCACCTTTTGATTCCTTCAAAAGTTTCATTGCCACGAGGTGCCCATCATCTAACTTTCCTTTATAAACACCACCAAAGCCTCCTTCACCGAGTTAGTTAAGCAAAATTCCTTTTTGCTTGTCCTCGAGTGGCTATATGGCCGTGACCAGCACTTCATGCATGGCAAATAATTATTTATAATTATTTTTCATGTAAAAAAAATCCTTTTGTTTTTGCAACATAGCCAAATGGTTACAATAACTTTAAATGAGTATAAGAATATTTGACATCTAAACACATTATAACACATTATTTCTAGTTTTTATATGTTTTGTTTTTGTCCAATTCTTGTTTTCATTTAAAGCAAATAAAGAACCTAGCATGTTGGTTGACAACTTTAAATGACATTTCCTGATCTTGTTTCAAAAAATCACGGAAATGAAATGGAAAACTAAAGTCAGGGTTTGTAGCTTGCTGGTTTTGATTTTTTTTATTTTTTATTCTCATTGATCTCAAAACGTAAACAGAATGGGTTTAATTGTTTGTTTTAATTTACAACAAAATTTAAAATTCATGTGGTGGTCATCAGCGACAAGAAAGAAGCAGGGCAGAAACAGAACAATAAAAGAACAAATAGAGAAGTTAGTTTAGAAGGTTTTCTTTACCTTAGGGAAGGATCAGTTTGAGGTTTGGCCCTGCAATAAACAGCAGCAGATTAAACGAATTATTAGGTAATAGTCTGATACATATTCCTGCAGTAGAGAAGTACCGTTTTTTGCTGTGCAGTGAAATTTTGAGTTGATGGTACCATTCAATAGTTTTAATAGATCGTCATCGTTCTCACCAGGTTCAGTTTTAGTTTTAGATGGCGTCGAAGTCAAAGGCAGAAGAATGGTGTCGCAGCCTTGGAAAGAATCGGCAGAAGCAGAAACGTTGTGATGATCATCTGGTAAATGCTTCTTGTAGTACAAATTGAAATCATCACAGCCTGTGTAGTTGAAATACTCATCATGTGCGGGAGGGCTAAGTGGAGAGCTTTTCCTGCACCTGAAGAGGGTGAGATTGTGAGGGATAGTGAAGGAAATAGAAGGAGAATTGGGTATGCTGAAATTCCTTAAGCCACTGCAATCGCCGGCAAGTAAACGGTTTGTGAACTCTGGGTCATGGACGACTGTAACACTGCCGTTACCGCTGGGCGTGGATGAGATGTCAATTATCTGAAATTCTTCTTCACTTCCAAAATTGATATATGATACAGGATGTTCGTGATTACCGCAAATCACAGTGCACAGCCCGCACTGGGGATTGTTGATATTGGAGAGAGGAAAATAAAGCTGTGGTCCGGAATTTCCGCAGCGAAACGACGTGGGACAACTAATCTTGGGTGCAAGAGGAAAATCTCTCACCTTAAGAGCCCTTCACACATTGCCCCGCACACATGAGAGGGGTTAATCACGGTATACGGTGGCCCCCAAGTAGGAAGTACAGTGCATAATGCCCACAAGGAGCCACCCCCACAAGAGGTTGAAACTCTCATACTGCGGCTGCCATAACTCAAACCTTCATTTTTGGGTGTCATTTTTTACTCGGTGAACCATCCGTATTATGTCCATGGGGGCAAAAAAAATGGTGAAATTATAATCTTGATGTTATTATTGCTGTTATCAAGAGCAGAAACAGCGGGATGAGACAGGAAATACAAGGCCACAAACGGAAAGATAGAAACAGCCGCGATCGATATGAACGCCAACTGTTCACTGCAATTTAATTGGGCAAAAGAGGATGGGAATTACAATACAAGAATCGCTAAATATGCATGTTTGAGATGATGAATTAATGAAGGAATTTGCAGCTCAAGCACGGCAGTGAATTGACCCCAAAGACTTCGTCCCACTCACCAGAAAGCATCCCATAGCCTAGCTACGCTAGAAAATTCAATCCAGTGGGGGACGAGGGGTTTTGAGTATTTTAAAGGTGAAATTCATTATAAAAAAATATAAAAAATTCAAGAAAAAAATTAGAACAAAAAAGTAGTTGGGATCAAAAGTGGAGAAAAACTTTCAATCATATTCTGCAACAATCAGAACAGTGGAAGAGAATCATCAATTATGGTCAAGGCAGTTGAAAAAAATTATGCATGATCAAATCATTTGTCCTATATAAGTAAAAAGCTTGGAAAGAAATTAGAGAAACTAAAAAAAAATCACGTGGAAAGCTTATCCTTTTTACTCCATCTTTTATTTTGATTTACGCAAAACATTATCCTTTTGGGGGGTTTAGAGGAACCTTACGAGTTTTATTAGAAGTAATGAAATAAATATCATATATGGCTAAGGATGCAACTCTGTTCTTTGCAGCTCAAGCACGGCAGTGAATTGACCCCGAAGACTTCGTCCCAATCACCAGATAGCATCCTCTTCGATCTGCCCCCTCCAACTTGTGAAGACTTCTGACTCTTCTTCGTCCATGGGTAGGGGGCTCAGCCTCACTCATTAGTCATCATCTCTTACTTCTCTTTCCCATCCCACACTAGACGGCAAGCTCTCTCACAATCTTCCAAAGAAGTGTCAATTTCATGGAAAATACAATACTTGAAGAGTATTTGTAAGAATCTATATTTTCGTGAGATTGTCACATAATTTAATTAAATTTAGAATACAAAAAAATTGGCTTGATAACAGTTATAAGTATCGAATCAACTGTAGGGAATGCCTCGGAGTAAAATTATCTAAGGAAAATGATTCGACATTGATGAGAATCCCGAGATAAGATTTATGGTATCAAAAGAAATTAGAATTGAATCGATTTTTGGTACAGCTAAAATACAGTTATTATTTAGGCTACAAAATTGAATTGTTGTAGGGAATTTTCAAGAAGTCAACGGAAGCTTGAGAAGGTTTCGATTTTTTGTAATGAGCAACCCTTCAATGATTTCAAGATGAAACGATAGCTCGGTGAAGATACTGGGGTGGAATCGTCATTATCGAGTAATCTTCAAGTTATTAATTTTGAATTTTCGGTATCGTAATACAAATTAATTTGGTGTTTGAGTATGTAATTGCAATGAGAGAATTGCCCAAGTGTAATAGAGATGAAAATTAAGGTTTAATGTGTAATTTTTATATATATTAATGTAATATATGATATATATATAGTATATAGTATATATATATATATATAGGCATGGAATGGTAGCCATGCCCTGAAAACTCCCGTGCCTCTACAGCTTCAGCCATGCCCTGTAAGATTTGGAGAAATTTACACGCATTGAGGGAAGGCTTGAGGAATGGCCATGGCAAGCTCGAGGTAATAGAAATGCCTACAAATAGAGAGGAAGAATTTGAGAGAGATGAAGAATGGAAGATGGTCGAGAAGTAGAGCAGCAAGCTTCTAGCAGCGAGCATTGAAGTAATAGCGGCTAAGGCAGCTCGGTGGAGGTCCAGGAGGTGGCTAGTGGCGTCGGAGGTAACCGACGATGGCTGAGGCGAGCAGCAGCATCGGTTAGCCATGGCCGACGCGAAGCGGAGCTGCTGGCCACAATGTAGGGGTCGGCTGGGGTGTTGTGCGTGATGGCGGCCGTGGCGCATGGAGGCAGCGGTGGTCGCAGTAGTAGTAGATGACGGCAGGGCTAGCCGACTGAGGCAGGTGGAGGAAGGCAGTAGGCCACCATGCATGTAAGAGTTGCAGGCAGAAGGAGAAAAATGAGGAGGAGGAAGAAGAAGAAGAAGAAAGAAGGAAAAAGAAAAAGGAAGAAAAGAAAAGAAATGGAAGAAAAATAGAAAAAAAAGAGAAATTTTAAAAAAAATCCCAAAAAATAGAAAATGGATATTTATTAATATTTCAAAGATTTTGAAGAGAAAAATGGTTCGGGTACGCGTTTCAAGGATATGACATACATACCGAGGAAGTTTGAGAGGCTAAGTTAAGGTAAGTAAAATTTTTTAAAAAATTTTAGAAATTCAGGAATATTATTTTATAAATTGTCATAGTGAAATATTTAAGAAATATTTAGTTTGGATTTATTTAGGAAAAATAGGAGGAAATAGAGAGAAAATGCAAGAAATTATGAAAAAATAGATTTTAATGCTTAAATAAATATGATGATTAGGATACTTGAGGCTTAAGATGAAGTGGCTTGTGCGAATCTTGAGGTTGACACGCAAATCGAGACGATGCACAAATTTTTAGGCAAGGCGCAAAATCAAGGTAGCCTGATAAGCTTGAGAATGTAAGTGTACTTCTACAAGATTAGTACGGTTATAAATGATATACCTTTAAATAGGTACTTGGTACTACGTAAGTGATTTGTGTTTAAAAATCTGATCTTCGGGAATGTTTTCATCATATTGACATTTCCTGATATGTACCCATCACGTAGATTGCATACATGACATGACTATGAAATGCATATGTACACATTGATATCATTGGTCACACGCATTGTATCCATTTGGGAGTATGAACTGGCACCGCTATTTTGCCAAAGGTGCCCCCATGCACCTCGGCTTTGAAAGAGGTAGCTGTAAAAATTGTAAGCAACATGAAGGTGCAATTGACCCTTACGAAGAAGTAAGACATTGCATACATGCACGATAAAATATTTTATGCCCTTACTTAGATGGTTCATCATCTAATTTGGGTTTTGCCCCTAGAATATTCAAACGTTCCAGATAGAAATTGTAGCTGATACGAGGATGAATGATGCATGAAATGACACTTAGCAAAGTGCATGATGAATGAAAAGTATGTAATGTAATCCATGTATTTAAGTTCTATTACTTTGAAATCTGAACGTTTTGAGGAATGATGATATTTAATCATTTGGTTAATGATAATGTAAAACCTTATTTATGATTAATGAGAATGTAAGAATTGATTTATGATTAATGTTAAGATGTCAGATTCGATCCTTGCTTCTGCATTTGATGCGTATAATAATTCTCTTTCGAGAAAATATTTGAAAATTTTGGAATACATATGAGAAATGATATGATTTAGTATTAGTTTGAAAGAAAAAATTTATTGTCTTAGAATTATTCCAAGTTATAACACGCTCGATAAAGTGGAATATTACAGTATTGGTGGTGTTTTATAGATTACAAAAGTTAGTTAATATTAAACGGCATTCACATTGCCATTTGATAATTGAATATGTGTGCAAAACTAATAAGAATATGTTAATCGGTACTCTAGAAATTGGAATGCATGTGTAAAGGTAATTGTTGGTGGGATTTCATTGTACTGTATTGTCTTTAAATATTGAAATAGTCAAAGTTAAAATTAAATGTTACATATATATATATATATATATACTGAAATTTGTAAAGTGGGCCATCCTAGAATTTTAGATACCATGATGGGCAAATCCCGAGAATTTGTAAAGCTTTTAAAACAGAGTGCTAGTTATAATCATTGTTTGGTTACAAATATTAAGTTATGATGAGATAATAATAAAATAAAATAATATTATTTAACGTTAAATAAAAAATAATTCTCAGGTAATACTATTCCTTATTTGTTTTAAAAAAGGGATTTGATATTATAATACCTTGGCTTAATTTTTCATTTTACAAAAATTTCCATCACGTCCAAATTAAAAGAACTGACTTATACCCTCAAAATTCAAACCGATGGACTAAGTCAACTGACACATAAACTTAATGGCCCAATTTATAAATCTACCAACGGAAGAGAGACATCAGGATGCCAATGGAAATAGATAAGAAATCTCATCATTTCTCCTCAAGATCAATGCCCGAACTAAATTATCTTACAGGCAAATGGGGCAAGTTTCTCCCACTCCCATGGGATTAACACATTCTTACGACAAATGATGTTGGGAGTACTCAAAATGTAGAAATGATCAAAATTTTATTTTGTCACGTGTTTATATCATTAAATGATAAGGATACAATTTCTTTGTTTAAAGAATAACTACTAATAGAAGATCGTCGATTCCTCGCATCTCTAAGCAATCTGAAGGCCATATCACTATCTGAGTTATATTTTATCCAAATAATTAAGGATAAACACTATTTTTATTAATTCATCTCATAATAATTTTTTATAACTTAGAGTCATATAGTTTAAGAATCTTGGAGATGATAATTTTAAGTATCTTGGTTCTATCACCTATATAAAGGCATAGAAACTCCCATAAGTAAACCGAGTAACTCTAAGCATTCAATACTTTTTGGGAAAAGCTATTTGTACAGAAGACGGTTACAGATTGCTTTATAGGGGTGTTAAAATGACCAATTTGTCCCTTTGAAAAATTACCCAAATGCCCCAATCCCAAAAGACCCAGCCCCTCTCTCTCCTTCCCTTTGTCTCTCTCTGGCTCTCCCTCTCGTAGACACCCAACGGCCTCAACCCTCCAACTGCCCCCACCACCGTCCCTCTCTCGCTTTCGCGCTCACGACCGTCACCCCACTGTCCGGCCAACCCTCAGACTCGCGACCGACTCTCTCTCTCTCTCCCCTTCTCGCAGACACTGTTAGCTCCATTCACCTCTCCATTTCACGACACCTCTTCGTCTCCCAACACCGTCGGCTTCACCATCGTCTCGCTCTTTCTCTCTCGATCGCTTTAACGACCGTCAGGGAAGGGGTACGACCACCTGTCCCTTACCTGTCGCCCAGAAACCAACAAATCTCCAAAATCCCCAAAATGAAACCCCGCCCACCTACCTCCCACTGCATCTGCCACCTTTGGCCAATGCTCATGGTATATAGTAGTTTGAGTTTTATATATTTGCCTATATCTTCACAAAATAGCATTCTTGAAAAGCGAATGTTCAGTGCGTGGTGTTTTGTCACTTGTTAATTGAAAATTAGAAATTTTATATTAGCCTGGTCTTCCTATTCTCCTGTGATCATCAAGATTGTGCTTGAGAATGGGAAGGTCGCTGTTCATCTCAGTATGGATAGACTGCCATCATTTGGTATGGTTAGGGTTCCATACTGGCATACCCTCATTTCATATGGTTGGTGATCTTTGGAACAGTTTGATGCTTAATATATGTGTGTATATATGTGCATGCCCCACCCAACTGATCTTGAAGTTTCTACTTGCATGTTATGAAGAGGGTTTAACATATTTTTTGCTCATATGTTGGTTTAACATGTTACGAAATAAATTTGGACAACTTTGGTGGAACCTAGTTTCCAAGTGCAGGAAAAGTAACAGAACTTATCCCTGGCATGAACCGAGTTATTGTTTATTTATTTATTGATTTCTTCTGGTATTTCTCTGTTGGTAGTGGATCCTATATTTTTGAATGACCTAAAAAGTGGATAGAACAAAGATTCTTATAGAGAACCAAATTCGAATATCCTAATTAGATGAGGCGAAGAAGTATGGAAATGGATTCGGGACAAGGACATGATATGGACAACTGGAGATGACATGAACACAGACATGATTAGTTCAACTCTTCAACTGTTGGTATATTTTGTGAGTACATGTTTGATATAGTAATAGCTTACATTTGCGATTTAGAGGAAATGTGTAACACTCTCTCTCTATAAAAGTCTTGTTATCATGAATCTTCTTTTCCTTTTGTTGTTATTAATTGAAGTGAAATTTTTAATTCATAGTGTTACAATGACGGGACGAAATGCAGGAGTATGTCATAGCTGTAGACGGCGAGGGCACTACTTTGCAGCATGTCCAACAAAGCGACCATGCCCATCGTGTAAACAAGGCATTGTAAAATGTTTTGAGGTGGAAAAAGAGTCCATAAATAAAGGAAGGTTGTTCAATATTTGTAGTATTAAATGTGGATTTTGGAAGTAGGTGGAAGAAGGTGAATCGAGTGGTGGTGCTTCGGGAAAGTCTACGACCAATTTTCTTGTGGAAGAGTTCTCTCCCATTCCAAACACTAGCTCAAATATATAAAGAAGATGACGTGGAGATTTCAGTGAACGTAACCATGCACAAGGGAGAAGGAAGTGCGAACGAACATGGTAAAGGAAAGGGGTTGGCATGAATATTGTGGTTGACATTTGAGAACTGTATTTATATATGCGTATGTAGTAGTAATTTTTTTTAGTTGTATTTGAGAACAGTTTCTTTTAGCTGTTTTTTAAGCTTGAGCAAATCTATATTTTGTGAACATTTTCAAGTGAATAGTTTATTTTACTGTTTTTCAGCTTGAACTATGTTATAATTTTTTTCAGCTTGAAATATGTATCCCGACTACTACTAATGTTGGCTAATATGCCATCTCCATCTTAACATGGGCAGGTCCCCAACCTAGCAGGAGTGAATCAATCCTTACCCACAAAAGGATGAGATATTAGGCTACATAAAAAAAAAAAATCACAAAAATAGCACCTATATGATATTATGTTGATCAATCACTATCCAGAGAACGCCTCTGCATTCAATCATCTTAAAGACATCACTTAACATACATATATAAGAAACAGAACAGTCCTGAGTGTTCTAACTTTGCCGTAGACGCTTAGACACACCAAGTTTAATGTATAATTTATAACTTTCTAAAACAAAAATTACCTTGGGAGGTTAGCTGGCACAAGTGCCACATGCTTAAACACATTCAAAATATAGCACTAGTTATAAGGAATATAGCACTAGTTAATGAAAAAAGTCAACCAAAATAGAACAGTACAAAAGTTAGTAACTAACTAAAAAAAACCTTACACAACAACAGAAGAGAAAGTATTAGAAATGAGAAGCCATGCGGATGCCAACAACCATCCCAATGATGAACTCAAGCCGTACATAGATGAGCCAAAAATTAACAAGCTTCTGAATGACTACTCCATCAAAAAACTGAATGAACTAAACACTTTGGCCATGTCTCTGCAAATGTAATAATAGTACAGAAGTCATTCCTGTCAACCAGAAGTCATGGCAAGAGGTAAGAAATCAGGTTCACAAGAGCGCCAAGAAATCACGCCTGTCAAAATATTGTAGTAGTAACAAAGAGATAATGTTAAGAAATGTGAAAACAGTATTCAAAAAGCAATGGAACAAAAAAGAGGGCAGCATAACACTTTTCATTAAGACACTTGAGACAAAAAGATAACATTATGAAGGAGGATCACTCAAAGAAACAAGAGTAGCACATCAACATATATATATATTTATATATATATATTATCAGGCTGGTATTTCCTAATAATTAATTCACAGTCAGGCTCAAAATAATTTATATGGGAAATACATCATCATATGCTTGAACTGAGTTTCTTGGGACCAAAAGAACTACAAATAACAGAGAAACACTTGTCCTGTGGAATGTTAATTTTGGATACCCTCACACCAAAGATAAATCAATAGGTTCATACATAAGAATATGCTATATACATGGTCATGAGCTCCTACATAACACTTCATTACTATTAGACTCGTCTACTAATCCAGCAGCTTCTCCCGTCGTGAGATGTTGAAGTGGCAAAAAATTTGGAACCAAAGGTTGACTAATCCCTGCTGTAGGTGTCAAACTCATTTCGTAAACATGACTCCAATTTGTTGATTGAACACCTTGCACATAAATAAGTAACATGAACCACAAAAATTATATTTATGTGTTGTATGTGCCAATATTTGTATCTTTTGTGTGATGAAAGACATAACAGATTATGAGAGAATGTTGTGTTTGACTCTAATGAAATATTTATGTGTTGTATGTGCCAATACTCATGGAACCCATTTTTTTTACTGTGTGCAACATGTGGCATATTGTGATTGGTTTCAAATGTGATCTTAACGGAGTATGAGAAAAAGTTTCGTATAGTTTTACCATTAACTTTAGCTGTTGTGAAAACGAGAGCGGAGTAAGCATGGATGCAGTTTGGCTCAATTAATGTGATTGTTGTGATGGCTGAATGATGATCGGTCCCTTCTGTGATGCAGTTTGGCTCAAGTTTTTGCATTTCGTTGTTTTTGAACCTACTTGTACAAAATAACAAATAATGAGTTAGATGAATATCAAAATAGTTAAAAAAAACACATCCAATTGTAAAAATAGCCATTCTTTTAAACAATTTATAAAAGTTAAATGAGCCCACATTTTAAACAAAAATTTTTGAAACCGACCTTAGATTTCTTTGAAGTTCATTCTAATGCGCCTTTTATGCGATGCGCACAGTTCGGATCTTGAATGTTCCTACTACTAGTATTTTCTTGTTCCTTACTTTCGAATGCAACTTGAACACTTTGTTGGGATGGGACATTACTCCCACAACTTGTTCCTATTTTTGATAAGTCATTCATTTGAAATTCAATCCACTCCATAACTGTCCGAGTTCGTGATTCACTATTTGCTGCCAAGTTTGCGACCTTGTCAAATGCTTTACGCATTTCATCATATCTTCTTTGTTCGGGAGTACTGACCCAACCATCGTAGTTGACTGCGACCCTCGAATGGGCTCTTCTCACATCTTTTCGCCATCTCCTCAATATGTACATCTCAAGAAGCGTAGTGACATCATTGCGTACCAAAATTGAGATAGCATGTCTGCATAGTATTCCCCTGAACTCAAACAAATGACAACTGCAAACAATATGACGGTCCTATCTCTAAAATGAAACTGTAAATACTTTCTTCTTCCTCCCTCCATCAAACATGAGAACCTCTTAGACATCGTATCTCGTCACCATAAAACCCTCATCAGTGGATATAACCTGACAATACATCATTCCGATGAACTCTTCTTGACATTCCTTGAATTTTAATATTGTGTAGACTGACTGAAGTTGTTTCTCCATTTCGTACCTAGATGCACATGGGACCATTTGAGAAAAAGTCTTAAAAATCTGCTTGAAACTCATTTTCCACTTAGCTCTTTAATGCCCATTCATACTATTCAACAAATTTTTTCAACGAAGTCAGTGAGTTAACATACCCATCAAAGAACGCATTCATACTCTCACTCCTTTGCGTTGTCGACATCCCTGTCCAAAAACTTGTCTTCAAAAAACATGCCACCCAACGATTTCTTTCTATAAAGTCCTGCCAACTATTCATTCTCATGCAATGTGTACATATTAATCATTGAAGTCCAACCCTATTCAAATTCTTCAGGAGTTTGAGATTCATATACTACATCGTGAATTGCTGAATGTATAGAACCCTTGTGAACATGGTTCCCAAATTTTTCTGGTAACCTTTTAAGAATATGCCACAAACACCATCTATACTTAGTGTTTGGAAAAACTATCTGAATTGCATTCTACATTACCTTATCTTGGTCCGTTATTATGCCAGTAGGAACTTAACCATGCATGCACTGGAGCCATGTCCTAAAGAGCCAAACAAAAGTCTTAGTATCCTCATTAGACATTAAACCACATCCAAGCAGTGTCGATTGGCCATGACAATTCACACCAACAAAAGGAGCAAATGGCATGTCATACTTATTCGCAAGATATGTGGTATCAAAGGTGACTACATTGTCAAACTCCTTGTAAGCTTCCCTACACCTATTATCTGCCCAAAACACATTCTTTAATCGAGCCTTGTCATCTAAATCAATACTGAAATAAAAATCAGGGCATTGAATTTGCATTCTCGAGAAGTATGCCTGTATTGCAATAGCATCTCCCTCTCCAAGTCTTAACCGCTTGACTTTTTCAATGTAGTGTCTACAATCTTTTTCGACGCAAGTCATTTGGTCATATCCCCCTGCCTCAACAACTGTAACGCCCCCCTCCCACCTACGGGTGTTACTCACAAATAGCCAGCTTACTATTCACACGCTAGGGCAAAGATGAAGAGATGGCTACGTTTCAATGAGAAACGACCTAGGTGGGAACTAGGCTTTGCCCTCCCTTCGCTCCACTCAAGGATCCTGGAAATATCGAAATGACCCCGCGATAATAAAACCTGAAACCTCGCAAAGTGTCACCCCTTCTCAAGCTCTTAATGAAGAGCTAAGGATGACTTTCCAAGATCGACAAAATAAACTAACTCACTCGCTTCATATAAATTATGGCATAAGGCCTTAATTATAAGAAAATAAATTTTCTTTGCCCCAACTATTAACCCTTTTATCTCACCTCCAATTCCCTTAGAAAATATTTGGATTAATATTTCTTTGAAAAAATTTAATAAAATTCTCCTTATCAAATCTCCATTGATTTTTCTTTTAACTATTTCAAAATACCTCAAATTTCCAACTCTTAGGAAATTAATTTTTGAAATTCAAACCTCAAACATCCTCATCCATTTTTCAAAATTTAAGGAAAATACTCCGTTATTTATTTTCCAAAATATAGGAATTTTTCCACAATTGCCTCAAAATTTATATTAATTTAATAATTAATTTGGAGGCTTAAATACTCATTTATTTAATTATTTAAACATGCTTTTATTTCAGAAAATCCCATAATAGCATATTTTATTAAATAAATAGAAGAAAAAAAATAAAATATAAAAAAAAATTTCAACAGCAGCAGCAGGGGAGTGCAGAAGCCCCCAGCCGTAGCCCCAACGCTGGCCGCGCGCTGGCCCCACATGCGTCAGCGCTACCGTGCAGGCCGCACGCGTTGGCCGCCTACCGCGCGCACCCGCTACCCACAGCCGTGCCCCAGCTGCACGCCAGGCGTGCCCGGCCTCTCCAACCCGACCTGCCACCAAAAATATATATATATATATATTTTTCTTTTTAAACCCAAAATTTCCAAAATGCTTAGACACAATAAATACCTTTCAAAATATCCAAGTTTGCCACTATTCATCCACATTAAGCATTCATACATATTTAACAAAATAAATACATCATACACAAACCATACACCAACACATACATTGTAAGCACCCCCGCTTGGATATCCCAACCACCCGGTCTATCTGAACGAAAACGCTTTCATAAGGGAAAAGAAACAAACACAAGATAAAAATACCCTGACATGCATACATAAGAAATACAACAGTGGAAATAAAATGATATACATGCACGCCCACGAATACCCCGTTGAAACAGGGATCACGGAGTATATAAATATATACAGACCCTGTGCCAGCAAATAGGAGATATAGGGAACAACCTGGCACAGTCAAAAATAAGAAACAAAAATCCTATCAAAATATCAGAGATAATGGGGGTAAGTTAAATGTACACCCTACCGACACAGCTGGCTGCTAGGTGGAACGATCTTCGCCCTTGGCCTTCGCTTTACCCTTACCTGGAATGATGGAAAGCAAGGTGAGTCGCAAGACTCAGCAAGTTATAAGAAAAGGAACGCTATACAAAAAATAGAGGAGAAGGTCACCCCAAACACCGTCCCACACATACACACAAGCCATGAGACGTAACAATATAATAGTGCAACATAATAAAAGTACATACCGACCCTTGGGGCCCACATAAGACACCTGGCACCCAAGTCCCATACCAACATGCCACTGCCTTGAAAGGCAACATAAATCTCCACAAACTTGTACGCGCTGTCTCGGGTCGGTACTCCCGTCACCCGTGTCCATGTCGGTACTCTTGACACCCGAGCCATAGGCTCCCTCGAAACGATCCTCCCGTCCGAGAACTAATAACTACTAGTAGCCATGCAATGCACATAAAAATGCAATGGCGTAGTAAGCATCAACGTGATACACTGGCGCTCATACATCCAGGCATCAGGCCATGCTCTGCCGATATAGTAAACCACACGCGATGCATATGCCCGTGCTGGATGCGACATAACCAAGCTAGTATGTCCGTGACCAAGCATAACCAGATCATGAAAACCCCAACATGCAGCCCGTACCTATGTGCACACCAAAACATGCAACAAGAATAAAATGATACCAGTCATGCTATAATCACGTATCGACAGAGCTAGTCAACAGTGCTTGGCACCGGTCAACGGTCAGTGAATATGAGAGACCAGCTGACGGCCTAAGATATACCGTACAACAGTCACTCCGTCACCGAACAGCCGATCCTTGCCCCCACTGCACAACCGCTCTAGCCTATAAATAACCAAAATTCATAATAATACCCGAACAACTAAGAATCTAACCCCGGGTAAGTACGACATCATTCCCATAGGCTTGGGGGTGGAACAAACCCCCGTAGGCAGCCAACGAATAAAATCCTTGAGACCAGTTTAATAAATCAAATTTTAAAACAAACCATTTAAAATTCCATAATTAATTAACAGCAGAAACAAACGATGGAAGGTCAAATAAATTGACAACGAAGGAAACATCGTGGAGAGCATAAAGAACTTGCCTTTACGAAGATATCCTTAGACTCGTTTTGGCCAAATGCGGTAAAAATTATACAAATTGCAATACCCCAATAATTCGCCAAAATTAACAAAATTGGACTCTAACTGAAATTTCGACCGTACAGAATATTAATTACTAGCTTTTCTACATACCTGGCAATTTAAATCTTCAATTAAACTGGATTTAATCTGAATTTTTCCACCCAAAATCTCCCAATTTCTTGTTCACGCGCGCACTGAAATTTCCCACTTAATTTGCTGCTTCTGTTGCAGCAAAAGGGCCCGAAATCGGGCTTAAATTCGTGCAAAAAGAAGCGGACGAAAGGGCGCCATGTGGCATCGGGCGAGCCAGCCGCTGGGAGGCCACCGCCTCACCGAAACAGCGTCGTTTTGGATGCCTAGGCTGATTAAAAATTAGCCAAAATCCAGCCCTCGCGCACGCAGCCCCCGCGTCTCGAACCCGCGACCGCCCTCGCCTCCGCACGCCCGCGTACCATCCGCGCCACACGTTGCCTTCATACATATACCGCACTGCATTAAATTTAAAGGGATCTTCGGTCCCTTTCTGGAATTCGCACCAGCCCCCTCCAACTTCCATTATTTACACACACACACCCCTTCATTAATTACACTAACGCCCAAAACTACCAAAAATCACACAATTTAATTTATTTCAATTTTTCTCTTATTCCAGAAAATATTCTAAAATAAATAATTAATTACCCTAATTTCTTATTTCCTTAAAATCACATAATTTATTTTTTTTATTTATAACAACAAGTAATATTAATATTTCTTTTAAATTAAATTACCCCGATAATGAATAATTAAATTAAATCGCAATTTATGGGTCGCTACATACATTCTTCTTGCTTCATTACCTTCAACCTTCCAAAATTCCCTTTCCTTTAAAAGATTCTCCACCTACATAGAGGTCAAAGGACCTTATAAGCCAATGCTCAGTAAGGGTGCTATGCAAATGTAAATGTAACATGAGAATAAACATGTAATGCAAATGCAATGCATATAATGGGTAGTCCTCCATGCCCTCATAACCACATAGGTTAAGACACCAACCAACCCCTCCCTCATCACTAGTCCTCCATATGGCCATAGGTCCACTAGAACACAAAACATACAATATGACCATTACATGCAACTCATTCAAAACAAGTACAAATGCAAGCAAACCCCACCACTTGAGGTTATCCCTTACCTCTTTATCCTTGAAGCTTCAAGCCCTCACTTGCCAAGACTCTCTCTTTGGCTTTCAACCACCATAAGAAAAATATTCTTAAAGTATTAAAAATCTTGAAAATTAAAGAAATGAAAGGAGAATGAAGACTTACTTTCTTCCTAGAAGAGATTTAAATCAAGACTTACCTTTCTCTCCTTTGGAAGCTCACAAGAAAGCTCTCATTGATCTCTAATTTCTTCCACCAAGCAAAACCTCATCTTAGAGATTTCTCTTCCTTTATATAATAAGTCTTGACATCTCACAAGTTCAAAACTAATTTCTAGCCCTTGATCAATCTTTTGAAGTATAAATCCCTACCCTTGAAACTAGCACAATCCTTGTGCTTTTGGATAACTTGATCCTAGCCTTTGATTTAGAGAGAACTAATCTCTACTCTCTAAAGAAACATAATCCTTGCCATCTAGTCTCTTTAAATCTCCACCATTGATGATAAACTTGAGACTAAATCTCTATCATCCATTCTTTTATTAGGCTTATTAGATATTTATTTAATTTGCAAATTTGGCAATCCATGCCACTTTTAAGACTCAATTATAGCCATTAGATCTTAATCCATTTCAAGCTAAATCCCCAACCATTGGATCAATTCTCCAATTCTCATAATTCTCCAATTTTCAAAATTAATGAATTTTGACTAATTTCAAGATTGACCATTTTCTCTATTTTTTATTTAATTTAAATTTCATAAATTTTCAAGCATTTAATGGAGACTAATATCTTTTTCTTTTTGATTTAATTTAAATTGCTCTTGAAAGACATTATTCCCTTTAATTTGGCATTTATTTTAATCCATCATTTTCTCACATAAATGCATGACTAATTTCCATTTAATAAAGAATTTCTTTAATTCTCTCCATAATGAACTCTCATTTAATGCTTGAGAGACTATTTTCCTTTTCTTTTTGAATTTCTTTAAATCCTACTCTTGCTTCACAAGATCATGCCAAGTGTCACAAATTACACTTAATCAACTAATTTATTATTCCCAAGTTTAATTAAATCCCTTTCCATGAGATCTTGCCAAGTGTCACCAGTCTAACCTACTTGGCTTCCATTTTATTCCTAATTATCCATGCATTTTCCCATGTATTTAAACAAGAATTAAATTTTCCCAAAAATCAATTCTCTAATATATAATTATTTTCTCCACCAAAAATAATTTACCTTTTATGGGACGGGACTCCAAATTACCGTTTGCCCTTCTTAAGGCATCCTATATATATATGTGTCTTCTCTTTGATTCAAGGGCAATTTTGGAAATTTTCATATACCAGTATTCCCTTAATTGATAATTTTATCATGACTCATCAAGGGTATTACAACAACTGCTGAATTAAAATTTTTGTACAATGGAATCCCAGTAACATCATTTACTTCAAGCTTGCGTTTCACATGTGCACTAAGTTCCCGATTGCATCAATATAACCTAGACTTTGAAGGACTTATTAAATTATTATGTTCAAGAATGACAAAGTTAATCCACCACACCCCACAAGTCATTAAACATGCTCACACTCTAGCTTTACACCATATTTGAGTCATTGGTTGAGACTTCAAAGAAGTGCTTGCAGTGCTACTTCTTGGGCCTTCTCGACTACACGTGAATGTCACATACTTTACAACTCCATCGTTATGCTTCTTCGAGTTCAATTGGGAAGCCTATCTCATAAGCATATGATTTGTAAAAATCGAATACTGCATTTTCATTATCGAACTTCATCCCAACCTTAGGCACAAGCAGACCATCTTTTCCTAACAATTCATCATCCACTCTGTTCTTATCCTCCCTTATTATCACATTATCATCTTCTCCCAAAAGTTCATCATCCTCAATTTCAAAATTGGCATTTCCTTCATAAACAAATCAATTTTGAAAGAAAAAACATCAATTACACATACAAGATAATGACATGTTCATTACGATGACATTTCTAACCTTTATCGACCATCTTTAATGTTGGATGTTGTTGGTCGCCCTAGTCACGAGTGATGGGTTAGTTCCGAAAGCAGCGAAGTACAAAATCAAGAGCAAAATTGAAATCAAGTTTCAATGCACACCTGTAAACCAATTGCACAGATAGTGGCTAAAGAAGAAACAAGTACACAAAGATCTAGAAAGTTCATTTCATGATATTATCAATTAAACTTGCAAATTTGTAACATCAGCCACTATACACCATCACACATTCAAATGAGAGTAAAAGAAGATCCATTACTCGACAAAAACTAGACTGGTGTAGATGAGAATATTGCTTTAAATAGTTTGATTCTCATTTTTGTGAATTTTTTATAGGTTGATTATGCTGTTCCATATAGTGATCTTCCCATGATCGATAAGCGTGCCTTTTTTCATCTTGAAAATGTCGTAAGTAACATCAAAGAGAGCTATGAAAAATATCAATTCTTCAAAATATTCCAGGTATGAATGTTCTTGATCTGATTGCTTTTATATGATACCATATCAAGTTCACACTGAATGAAATGGTGGTTACTGTTAGAATACATGGTCATTGCTTCAAAGCTGAGATATGTAGAGATATTGCCAAGACATTGATTAGCACATCTGAGGGGGATGTGTTAAAGCCACTTGTGTTTTATTATTTTCTTTAGCAAATTTGATTCTCGAAATCTTGATGAACTTAAAAAGTATAGGTGTACATAGGGGAACACCTCAAAAGTGTCCTGTATCTCTCCAATGAGCATTATGTGGAGGTTTTAGACTCTATATTTACCTTTAGTTCAGACATATGTTCCAGTTCAATTCACGCTCATTTCTGTGGTGGCAACACAAGTTTTCAAAAATTTAGATAATTTTCTATTTTGGCTATCAATCTATTGAAATTTATAGAAGAATGGGCACTTATATTTTCCAGTTCTATTCCCATCTGTAAACTGCCCATGCTATTCCATATAGTGATCAACAAATTTTTCATAGTCTTATTGTCTTGAATATTTGCAGTTGGAAAGGATAAAAAAGACACTCATGAAGTCACTTCAAGATGAAGATAACCCTATGAGTATTACAGGATCACATTTTTTCTATTTCAAAAATTGTTATCATGATTCATGAGATATTAATTCGACAAAAACTGGTTAAGAACAATAGTGACTACTGACTAGTGATCCTAGCAACTAAAATCCATGACATTACATGCAAATTCATACTGACTTTGACTGCTAACAAAATCTTTGTCACAGGCAGGACAGTCTTGGGTTGCTGCTACTCAAACAACAACTCATGTAAGCTTGTCTTCTCAATCACTTGCTGGAGGTCATATTAAATTTTGTCTTCATTTTATTGGCTATTTCTATTTGAGAAAATATGAGTTGCTCTATTACTTGATAAAAATTATTTGTCAATAGTAGTTGGGAGAGGGAGAAATTATTAATTGATCACTCTGATTTGGTACATCCTGCACAATTGAATGTAAAAGCCCATCCAAATCATTGTCTATTAAAACTTTCTATTTCTAGTTTCAGGCCTCTTATTCTCCATTTTTGTTTTCCTTGTTCAACCAAAAGTAAACTCTAAACACTAAGAGGCCCAATTCAAAAACTTCCCAACTTAGATCTAAAAGATTCTTGCATATCTATCGCCAAGAACTTTCCAACTTAGAACTGAACTAAAACAAGGTGGGAATCACAGAAGACGATTCATATTGCCTGGATTTGCATTTTTCATTATGCCATGAATCTTAAATTAAAAGAAAAACTGCACATTATCAGACATCTTGCAGAAGCTAGACAACGCCCAAAGAAATGCTAATAACACTGATACTAAGGTAAGATTGAAGTATATAGATAACATGCACATGGGAGCTTCGAGGCGGTGGCTATGGAGATATCGGGAGAACGGTGGCGCAATGACTCACCGTCAGGGAAGGGGTTGTGGAAGAAGTAGCTTCTCCCGCTTTCTCAATCGCCGATGGAGAGTGGTGGCTTCGTTGGTGGTCGGTGGTCTCTGTCGATTGAGAGAAAGGGTTTTGGAAAAAGGTTTTGTCCCATCTCTCTCCCTCTCTCTTTCATTTAAATGGGCAAGATATTGCGATAACATATCCTTCCATCACCCAATATATCGCCAATTTATCACGATATCCAACTCCTATAAAGCAATTTGTAACACTCTTTCTGTATGAATAGCGAGACTCATACTTTTTACCTTGTCCCCGATAAGGTTCTAAACCTCATTGGTTGGGTTTGTTCTTTGGCATATAATAATCATTTTCTTTGAGAATTTGGGTTAGGGTGAACATTGACCGAGACTACACAATAACCTTCGACTATTTACCCGTTACATCTAATAAATTGAAGTTAATGAACTATCCTAATCGCGAGAACTAAAGGATACCAATGAAGATGGAGTCCTTTAGAAAAGAGGCAAGGCCAACTCTCTCAATTGAGGCTGGGCCTAGAGTGGAGTTGGTCTTGGGCCTCAAAATTTGAGGGTACGTAGACTTTGGTGTTCAAGTTTGAAAACAAAGGTGGGCTGGGCCCTAGAGTGGAGTTGGTCTTAGGCCTCAAAACTTGAGACTAGACTTTGGTGTTTAAGTTTGAATACAATTTAAGGCACAATTTGGATATGTGAACCTTATCACACAAGTCGTCTAAAGTAATTAATTTTTAATTTATAAACAATTTCTATGCAAATGCCTCAAATCACATTAAATTATAATGCAATTTAAGCAACAATGAAAATGGGATCAAATTTTAACTTTCATTTATCACAAGAAAAAAAGAAAAAAAAAAAATCAAACCTAAACCTAGCTATACATCGGGAGTATATGGGTTTGTCAAATATTATTGTGTTATGAAAATAACGTTAATAAAATAATATTTGACGAGTGAGTGTAGTATTGTGTTTATTAAAGTTGAAAGCAAGTGATAAGTTTATGGTTAATATTTTATTATTATAATGTAGATTAAAAACACCTCAATACAAAACATGCAGTATATTTGCCTGGTGATGATAAAGGCATGTTGCTATCATTAATTATAACTCATGATGCGCGGCATGGCTGCTTCATCATTTCTCATAGTGTTGTAATGTGCATTCATCACCATATAGGTTAACGACAGAGGTGTATTGGGTGGGATTAGTGTTTAGTTTTAAATAAATTTAGACTCGAATTAATTATAATATTATCTAAACTTAAAACTAATGTAATCATAGAACAACATTGAATTACTTAAACTTGATTAAATTCAAGTTGGGTCAAATCGGGTTTTGATTCTAAAGTTTATAAATTTATACTAAAATTTATAATTTAAAAGTTTTATCACATAAACAATTCATATTTATAAAATTATTTTATTAGAATTTTTCAATATATATATATCAACCAACTATGTGAACAACCCAAACAATTTTTTTTCTGTAAGTAAGTATTTATTGAAAAAGAACTCAAAGCGTCTCCAACTTTTACTAAGTTATATCTTGAACATGACATGAAAAGCTGAATACAAGGTGAAATATTTAAATTTAAACTATTAATTTAGATAATATAATCCTCCTAACATAAAGGATAAATGAAATATGTGAGAGGATGTCTTCTGCCATCTTAACAACATTTGTGGCCCAAAGCAAGACTTAATTTAGTAACTTTTTAATAATATAAATAAATACTAAAAATTATTTAATTTTTATTTTATTTAGTTTTGAGATGCAAAATTGTTCATTAAATTTTTGTATTCAAATCTAAAAAGAAAATCTTTTTCAATTGACAATATAGACAAGAAAAAAAAGATATGAAAACGTAAAAATTGAATAAGTAAAAAAATATGAAAAGGTTATAGATAAGTCATGCATATTAAAAATTCACTAATTTACTTTTTTTTTTAATGTCTAAATCAATACAGATTCTTTAGACAAAATTTTCGTCATTCAAAGAATCATTTTATCAAATTGTCCACCTAAACTAATACCACTTTTTATCATTTTTTTTTATTGTTACTTTACTACTTTACACCTCATTATTCATTGTCTAATATTGAAAATGATCTGTAAATTTAAAATGTTAGAAATCTCATCATCTAAATAATATCTCAGTATTCATTACCTAATATTATATCATTTACATTACCTAATATTAGAAAATGATCTATGGACTTGAGGAGTTGGGGTCTTCTCTTTCAATTAAAATAATAAAATAAACAGAATATAAATTAAAAAAAAAAATCATCGTAAAATAGAATTAATAATTTTGTATCTCAAAATATTAAAAAATTAATTAATTATCAATTTTGGGACCCCACTTTCTCTTGAGGGCCTAGGCCTAGGCTTTAGTGGGCTATGCCTTGACCCAAGCTTAGATGTCTCCAAAATGACTGCAATTATAAATTTAAAAATCACAGTCCTCACTTTATCTCATAAACTCAGATAGGACAACTAAACAAATTTAATTAGATTGGAGATAAAAAAAAATAAAAAAATAATTTTTTTAAAATAAAACTTTATATTTTCAAGTGTTGATAAACACAATAATTTAACTCCATTTCATTTTCATTCAAGTGACAATATTGTGTATGGACTAAAGTTTTGGTTGAGACCTGTTATAATCTTTTGTGTAGAGAAAGTTCTTCTAAAAAATAACGTTTATGAGAGAAATAATTGTTTTGAAAGAGCATATGACAATTTTCTTGAGACCCGCTTATTGGAGTTGTATCTTGCACTGCCTCCGGTTGAGCCCACCTCCCATCTCCCTGATTTTTTTTATTATATATAGGCATATCAATATGTTATATATATATATATATTAAGTAATTAAAATTCACTTTATGTATTATATTCAACGCGAGATCTTTGACCATTGAAAACAGAAGGGATTATGCATGGGATAGTGGGTTGAATCATTGCCAGACAACTGTGTGAGATATATTATTAAATATAAATAAAAATATTAAATTTTAAAAATAATAAATATTATTAAATTTCAACGTAAACTCATTACACTTGTAATACCCTGAGAAACCGTAAATATCTTGATTTTAGGCCCTAGAGAAATTTCAGTGAGTATGTATAAATTTGGTAGCGAAATTTATTTAATGATATAAGGAATACGACCCTAAATAAATTATTAGAATTTTAAATGTTTATTAAGTATAAATTTATTTTTAGTGATATGTAATTAATTTAGTTTAAATCATATAGTATAATTAAAATATGCTTATAAATAGTGCTTATGCCAGAAATTATAGTATGTACTGTTATATGTATAAATATGTAAATAAGTATAAATATATATGTATATATATATATATAAAAATGCAAAATCTACCAGAAGATCGAAGTAGGCGCGCGCCATGCTCTGGCCCCACCTGCAAACAAGAAATCAGGGAGAAGGGGACGTTTAATGGGAAATGACCTTAGGAATGGCCTCAGGGACGCGTGGCACCCTTGATTTGACCGTTCGCAGCCGAGTTTGGCTATAAATAGCCGCGATCAAGCAACCCCATTCATCCAAAAATTTTTACTTCTTAGAGCAATCGATTGAGGCAGCGTTTGCGAGTTTTGAAAGTAGGGTTGTAATCCTTGCATGCAAGCTTCCTAAAGCATTTGGTGGCCAACAAAGCAGCGGAGAAGAAGAAATCAAGCTCGCCGGAAAATGCACAAGTCGCTGGAGCCGCACCTTCGATCAACAAATCGAGGTACTTTTTGTGCCTTTTTCTCAATTTTAAGGCCATATTTGGGTTCCGGAGATCGGGTTTAGGGGGGTAGGGCCTCGTTTCAAAGCTCGGGAGCTCGGGAGGTTCGCCGGCGGCGAGGAAGCCGCCAGAGAAGAAGAACCAGACTGGGCGCGTGGCTGCACGCATCCGCGAGTGGGAAGAAGGCGCGTGCCTTCCACGCGCCCGCAAGAAAAAAAAGAAAAGAAAAAGAAAAGAAAAGAAAATGAAATAAAATAGGAAAAAGTTTTGAAAAAAATTTCAAAAATTTTCGGAAAATCTAGAATATTGTTTATGTCTTATTTTGTGAAAAATTTTCTGGAAAATGCTAATTTTATTATTTATTTAAGTAGTTTTTCTATTATGGAAATAAAGAAAAAATAGGATATTAAGTTGGAAAATTCCAAGAAAATTTCAGAATGTTAGAAGTATTATTTAAGGAATATTAATGAAGAGAAATTGAATAATATGAAAGTTTAGATAATTATCATGTAATTTTGAAGAAATAAGGTTTAGAAAAAAAAATTTATAGAAATTATGAGAAATAGTAAATTATATTCTAAACAATAAATCTAATGTTTAGGAGTCATTGAGGGCAAGAAGCTTCAGAAATAGCCGCTCGACATGATTTTCGAGGCTGACACATCTTTCGAGACAACTTAGCTGTAAGTGTACCGTTTCAAGTTTAGTACGATTATAATGTTTATCTTCAAGAATGCTTTCATCATATTGAGATACTATGATATGTACCCAACACGTAGGCTGCATCCATTATATGAAATGCATAAATACATGTTAATATCATTGATCACGCGCATTTGAGGCCGTAGGGAGTATGAACTGGCACCGCTGCCTTACCAAGGGTGCGCCCATACACCCCAGCTTAAAAAAAGGTAGCCGCAAAAATGGTAGGTAGCATGAGGGGTGCAGTTGACACATACGATGAAAGATATTGCATACACACATGACATAGTATTATGTACCTTAGATAGTTCATCATCTAACTTTGGTTCGCCCCTGGAACATTCGATGTTCCAGTCGGGATCTGCAGTGATGGTATAGAGGTTGAAGATGTGTAGTAAAGCGAGACGTTAAAGAAACAAGTAAATGTGCCATGTTATGTTAATAGTTCAAGAATTATGTACATTTAATTTATTTTCAGAAGTTTATGTATCAAGTTTGTAATAAATGCCATGATCAGTTATTATGTAATGCCATGAGCAGGTTCGATTTAGCTTCTGCTTATTTTACGATTGTGTAATTTCGTCAACACTAGATAGGTCTTACGGAATTTTGGAAAAAAAAAAAAAAATAAGCCCTAAATTTCCTAAGGCATAACACGCCCTGAGAAGGTGGGCTGTTACAACACTAATTAAGTTATCAATACCAAAGAGATATATTTATTTCTTACTAATCATCAATCTTAATATAAAATTAGACCCACCTATGATCTGATTATAATATATTTAAGATTAATTCTTTAAATTTGCACCTATTTGTACATGTAGATAACATCACAAATAAAAATATACACATACATATATATATGGTAAACTCATAAACTTGGATCGGTAAACTCGTAAATTCAGATTGACAAACTTGTGAATTGGGTTCAATTCTATAAACACCTAATCATACAATTGAGTTGACTCGTTTTATGCCTCATGACATGTAAACTTGTAAAATCGTACAAGTTAATTTGCAATTTTAACAACAATGTCAGATGCATTTATAGTCTTTAAGAATTCCAAGACTCTTGGTAACAATGAAAAGTGTTCATGTGGTTAAAAGATTCAATAAATTTTATGAAGCTGGTGTAATTCATCACCATGTAATTATTTTGAGGCCTCCATAACAAAATTGTAACATCTAGAAATTTAAAAAATATATGTATAAAGAATTAGAAAATTCAAATAAATAAGGTCAAAGGGTTTATTAATAATCTTGTCAAAGAGTATAACCCTTTTAAGTGTACTTTGATAATTTTCTCAAAATTAAAACCTAAATAAGGACATTTTGGCAAAAAAAAAAAAAGAAAAAAAAGAAATCAAGGGTATAAATGCAAGAATTATAAGAAAATAGGGTTGTAGTATGATATTTCAAAGATTACTGGGGTGCGAGTGCACTCAGAACTCTATGGGATGGAATTGAGAACCAAACTTAGAAATAGGGCCACTGACACCCTTTGAATTTCAACGACTAACCAATAAAGACCTAGATGAAAGAAGAAATAAAGATAAGAGGTTTAAGTACAATTTTAAAAAATTTCTGAAACAGCAAAGGTATAACCCAACTCTGAGCTTGAAGCAAGATAAAAGGTGGGTGTTGGGGTATTAAAGTTAAGGAGTAAAACCCAACTCCTTCCCATCATGCTATCCCTTCAATTCTTAAGAGAATTATAAAATAAATTATCTAAGTGGAGTTTTATAAACATGAAACACATCATTTAACCTTGGACTTAATATTGCACTGCGTTAAAAAGCTATCATAATATCTATTAAAAAATATTTATAAAAAAACACAACTACCACAATATCTCATCTTTAAAAGAATAAGCAGTTGCTAAGTTTTTTTTATTTTTTTCCTTTTTTCATAAATGATCATCAACATACAATTTACATTATTTTCCTTAGTTACAAATCATTATAATAATTGAGGTTTTTGTTACTAACCCAGTAATCAATAAAAACTTCTAAAATTTGCATAGGTAAATATTTTTATACCTTTCTTCTCAAAGAATTCTACATCCTCAACTCACATTGGATCAACATAATGTGATGCCATCTGTGGTTGAACAATCAGTAATTCACGGTCCATTAATAGAAAACAAGAGAGGTTTGGGTGGGACATGTAATGAATGTAGGTTTCCTTCCAACATTTCCAACACTTTAGTTATTGATGGACGGTCTGAAAGATTGGTCTGTATGCACCACAAGCTAACTATTATCATCTTTCTTGCTTTTTCATTTTCTTCCTCGCTTGTAATACAATGAAGACCAATTTCTTGTTCCTTTTCAAGATGTTTGCATATCTAATTTGGAAAATACATATCACTACTTCAATCAACCGCTGAATCATTCCAATTTTCTCTTCCCACAACTATGTCCAAAATCATCATCCCATAACTATAAACATCTACTTTATAAGAGATTCCTCCGTAGTGTCTTGAAAATAGCTCAGGGGCAATATATCCAATCGTCCCTCTTGTTCCAAACAATGATATGATACTTTGCTTATGAAGACATTGTTTAGCAAGTCCGAAATTAGATATTTCAAGACAAAAATTTTCGTCTAGAAGAATATTGTGAGGCTTTATATCAAAGTGCAAAATCCTTGTCTTACAACCCAAATGGAGGTACTCTAACCCTTTAGCAACACCAATTGCAATCTTATATAATTGTTCCAAACCCAAGTCATGTTCTTTTGGCATATTTCTATCGTGTATAAATTTGTGGAGGGATCCATTAGCCATGAACTCATAAATTAAAGCCCTTTTTCCACTCTCATAACAGAAACCCAATAAACTCACAATATTAACATAAGATGTTCGACTTATACTTGCAACCTCATTAATAAATTGTTCTCTATCACCTTTTGATTCCTTCAAAAGTTTCACTGCCATGAGGTGTCCGTCACATAACTTTCCTTTATAAACACCACCAAAGCCTTCTTCACTGAGTTTATTTTTGAAAGAGTTGGTGGTTGTCTTAATCTCCAAATAACTATTATCTTTTAGTGACAAGAAAACCAAATCTCTTTAGAAAAGCCTCAACATTTTGATCAACTATTTTCCCAAGATTTGCAAAACAAAGAATTCTTTCTGACAAGTGTTTCCATTCAGTAGAGTAGAACAAGAATATCATGGCCACTAATGCAATAGTTCCAATTCCTGTACCTATAATTAAGCCTTCAAGATGAAATAGCAACCAGAAAATATCAGATATATAAAATTTCAAATTTATATAGGTTATACATTCTACTTTTGAGTAAAATATATATCCAGTTACACAAATACATAGAAGTAATATTTAAATTGACTTGAATGATCGGTTATGTGGATTAATTAGTTTCATAAAAATTACTTTCATCAAGTTAGTTGAGCAAAATTCCTTATTGCTTGTCCTCAAGAGTGGCTATATATGGTCATGACTAACATTATGTCAAGTATAAGGTTGTAGGTTTATATCTTTCCAAGTCCCTTTTTGTAGACGTTTATAATTATTTTTTATGAAAAATGAATCCTTTTGCTTCTTGCACCATAGCCAAATGACTGTGATAAATTTAAATGAGTATAAGAATATTTAACATCTAAACACATTATTCTATTATATAATAAATATCAAAACATATGTAAATGTTATTTGGTCAATTATAGATTTTTTAAACATTTTATAAGCTATTGAAAATAGAAAAATGTTATTGGTATATATCATGTGGGCTATAACTTGGGTTATATAATATAGTTAAAATGTCAAAAATACCCCTCACTCAAAACATTGAAGTGAGGTAGTGAGGCGCATGATTAAAATATCCCTCATCTAAGGCAGTGCGAGGTAGTGAGGTGTGACAGTGAGGCACGAAAGGTATTTTTGTCATTTATAATACACTGTGTAGCCTAATATGTAGTTCAAGGAGTACCAATAGCATGGTCTTTGAAAACAAAGCCAAGAATCTCAGCTTTTAAGAAAAATTGGAAAATAAATGACAGCAGCAACAACCAGCTCCCAGAGTCAAAATTCCTAATAGCACACCAGCACAGAAACGAAATATATATATATGGAGTTTTCGATAGCAATAAACAGTTAACGCACGACAATATATTCTGAAAGTAGCAACAGAATTAGGAACTCAAACCCAGCTTTCGGCAATGGCAAAAGGATGATGGAAGGACCGAGGCACGCAGGGATGCGCTGGCCTGAAGACAGATGCGCCCTGCTCCGGTCACTGGCAGGCTACGGCGACTGTCAACGCAGGCTTCAACGGTCTATCTCCGGCGAACGGCGACCACAATCGACCGGATCTGGCAGAACTCGAGGAAGACTTTGCTCTCTGTGATTGAACGCAAAAGAAAAAGGTTGCTCTCTGTGATTGAACGCAAAAGAAAAAGGAAGGCAGACACTGCAACTCAGGATGCCTTGAACTCGAGGAACATCCATCCTTTTATAGGCTGGAACGAGGGCACCGAGGCGATGCAACATTCAAGTCGGCATTGATCGTTGGCTTGAATGTTCGACCCGACCCGACCCGATCGTTGGCTTGAATGATTGACGCCACTTCGGGTACCCAGAGCCACTTCTAGAAGAAATTTTAGATTTTCTTTATGTAAAAAATATATCTATATGACCCGACCCGCCCGTCCGACCGGACGGACGGCGGCGGCGGCGCGCGCGAGGGTCAAGGGGTTCGCCCGCTCACAAAATCTGGGTGCCCCTTAGGGCCCAAACCCAAGTGTGAGGGAGGAGTATAAATACCCACTCTCACCTCTTTACACAACCAATGTGGGACAACCACCCACACACACACTTACACTCACACACTAGGAAAATCCAACAATCCCCCACATGAGTGTAAGTGTGCTATCCCAACATACCGACACGACGCCACAGAGAGCAGACAACAAGTTATGCGTCAGGCAAGGTGTCTTTTGGACTTGAACCTCCCTTAGTGAGTATCTGTCGAACTTACCGAAGAAGTAGTGAGCTTAGCTCTTGAACTACACTTCTGATAGTAAATCAAGACATCAGATACCACACACAACTCATCTTACACCTTCGAGTTCTATACGATTGTGTCCATTTTGGTCCTGGACAGTATCCTGAATTCATGAGAGCTCTAGAGAACCCAAGCCTTTAGAACAGTTCTCATAGAAGCGACCCACTTCTACTCTCACATAGGTAACCATTGATTAAGAGCACTCTGTTAATGCTCCTCTTATAACAAGATACCAATATTACCTGTACCACCAATAGAATGCACACTCTGATTAACGAGAACTGGGAAGGAACTATAGGTTCCTTAGTGTGTAGACTATGAATTATCCCAGCCAGTTTGCCTAGTTAACCCAGATCGTGGGATCTCCAGTCAACTGGGTTAGGTTACCACCGGGTAGTTCATTTCACAGGCTTTAACCCCATTCCCTTCGATGTAGAAGTGACTTCTTTCCTTGTCACTCCTTTTGTTAAAGGATCTGCCAAATTTTCCTTCGACTTCACATAATCAATGGAAATTATTCCATTGGTGAGCAGCTGCCTTATAGAATTATGCCTGCGCCTTATGTGTCTTGACTTCCCATTGTAGACACTGTTTTTAGCCCGCATAGAAGCAGCTAAGTTGTCACAGTAGACACATATGGCATTTACAGGCTTAGGCCACAGTGGAACGTCTTCAAGGAAATTTCGAAGCCATTCAGCTTCTTCACCTGCTTTATCCAGAGCAATAAACTCTGACTCCATCGTAGATCGCGCAATGCACGTCTGTTTTGAAGACCTCCACGATACAGCGGCTCCACCTAAGGTAAACACATACCCACTGGTCGATTTAGTCTCCATGCTATCCGAGATCCAATTAGCATCACTAAACCCTTCCAATACAGGTGGATACCTCGTGTAATGCAATCCATACTCTAATGTGTACTTCAAGTACCTGAGTACCCTGACCAAAGCATCCCAATGGTCACGTCCAGGATTGCTCGTGTATCTTGCCAACCTACCTACTAAGTAGGCAATATCGGGTCTTGTACAATTCATGATGTACATCAAACTTTCGATGACCCTAGCATATTCCAATGGAGATACACCTTCACCACTGTTCTTCTTTAGTTTAGAATTTGGATCAAACGGAGTAACCGCGGGCTTACTCTCAAAATGACCAAATCTACGCAATACTTTCTCGACATAATGTGATTGAGTAAGTATATACCCGTCGGCATTCTTCGTTATGCGAATACCAAGAATGACATCAGCAAGACCTAAGTCTTTCATATCAAAGTTGGAATTCAACATCCCTTTTGTGGATTCTAAGACACTCCTGTTAGTGCCCATTATAAGCATATCATCCACATATAGGCATACAATGACACACTCGTGATTTATGGTTTTAACATAAACACATTTATCACACTCATTTATCTTGAACCCATTTGCAAGCATAGTGTGATCAAATTTCTCATGCCATTGCTTTGGTGCTTGTTTTAGTCCATAAAGTGACTTTATAAGTTTGCACACTTTCTTCTCATGTCCTTTGACAACAAATCCTTTCGGCTGTTCCATATACACTTCTGCCTCTAAGTCTCCATTTAAAAATGCAGTCTTTACATCCATCTGGTGAATTTCCAAATTATGTAATGCTGCAATTGCAACCAACATCCTTATAGATGTGATTCTCGTCACTGGAGAATAGGTATCGAAGAAGTCTTGCCCTTCCTTTTGGCGATAGCCTTTAGCTACTAGTCGGGCTTTGTATTTATCGATAGTACCATCAGCCTTTAGTTTCTTCTTAAATATCCATTTGCGTCCAATTGGCTTACTTCCCGGAGGTAAGTTAACCAACACCCAAGTCTGGTTTTGCATAATGGACTCTATCTCACTATTGACGGCCTCTTTCCAATACGGAGCATCAGGCGACGTCATAGCCTCATTAAATGTTTGAGGCTCATCTTCTACCATATAAGTTAGGAAATCAGGTCCAAAAGAAGTAGCCTTCTTAGCTCTTTTGCTCCTTCTAGGTTCAACCTCGGTCTCCTGACCAACTTGAGCCTCAGAAGAACTCGCTTCATACTTTCTCTTGGAACCACCGTCACTGTGTCTTTCTTCCTTAAAGGGTATATGTTCTCAAAGAACTCCACTTCTATAGATTCCATTATGGTGTTATTATTAATATCAGGTATTTCTGACTTTATCACCAAGAACCTATAGGCAGCACTGTTCAGTGCATAGCCAATAAAGACACAGTCTATCGTTTTTGGTCCAAGTTTGACCCTCTTCGGTAACGGAACTTGCACCTTAGCCAAACACCCCCACACTTTGAGGATTTTATATGAGGGTTGCTTCCCATTCCACACTTCATAAGGAGATTTGTCAGTCTTCTTATGTGGAACTCGATTCAAAACTAAATTTGCTGTGAGCAACGCCTCCCCCCACAAGTTGTGGGGTAAACCTAAACTGTTAAGCATGCAGTTGACCATGTCCTTTAAAGTTCGGTTTTTCCTTTCGGCTACACCATTTTGTTGTGGTGTATACGGTGCTGTGGTTTGATGGACTATTCCATTAACCTCACAAAACTCAGAGAGAGACGTTGATTCATATTCACCGCCTCTATCTGATCTCAGCACCTTCACTGTCTTCCCTAGTTGATTTTCAACTTCCGCCTTATATGTCTTAAAGACATCTAAGGTCTCGTCTTTACTGTGTAGTAGATACACATAGCAGTATTTGCTACAATCATCTATGAATGTGACAAAGTACTTCTTCCCACCTCTAGTAGGAGTACTTTTCATGTCATATAGATCACTGTGAATTAAATCGAGTAACTCACTGTTTCTTTCCACAGACGGAAACGGCTTCCTTGTGAACTTTGACTCGACACAAACTTCACATTTATGTCCTTTGTCAATACTGAAGTTAGGCAATAGTCCTAAATTTACCATTCTTTGGAGAGAACGATAATTGACGTGCCCTAACCTTGAGTGCCACACATCACACAACTCAACAGAATAAGCGGAAGCCTTGTTCTTATTCTCATTATTCTTGGGAACTTGGGCAAGTACATTAAGTTTAAACATACCATCAAGTAAATAACCCCGTCCCACATACACACCCCCCTTACTAAGAGTGAACTTGTCAGACTCAAATACAAGTTTGAAACCATTCTTGTTCAGCAGAGTCCCAGACACCAAGTTCTTCTGGATGTCCGGCACGTGGCACACGTCAGTGAGGGTAAGTATCTTCCCCGAGGTCTACTTCAGCAGGACCTTGCCTTTTCCGACCACAGGAGATGCAGAAGCATTCCCCATGTACAGCTTCTCAGAGCCGTCAGTACTTTCATATGTGGCGAACAGAGCTCTGTCACTGCAGATGTGCTTAGTAGCCCCCGTGTCGATCCACCAGCCCTTGGCATTCGACACCATGCAGACATCAGTGACCACTGCTATCAGGTCAACATCTTCTTCCATCATGTTGGCCTAATTGTTCTTGCGCTGGTTGTTGGCAGAGCCCTGTCCCTTCTTGTGACGGCAGTCAATGGCCCTATGACCTGTCTTACCGCACACCTAGCAGGTCCCTTGGATGCGCTTCGTGGGGGTCTTATTCTTGGGACCCATGTTCACATTCTTCTTTTTGCCTTGTTGTTTCTTGGGCTGAGTTTTTGAAGCTTCAACCACGTTGGCTCTTGCTTCCATCCTGAGAGGAGCTTTATCTCCCTTCCGGTTGTCCTCTTCAATGCGGAGTCTGACAGCTAGATCCTCCATGGACAGCTCTTTCCGCTTGTGCTTGAGGTAGTTCTTGAAGTCTTTCCACGAAGGTGGTAACTTCTCGATCACAGCGGCAACTTGGAAAGGTTCATTTATGACCAGTCCCTCACTCAGCAAGTCACTGAAGAGCACTTGCAGTTCTTCCAACTGGTTGACCACCAACTTAGAGTCAACCATCTTGTAGTCAAGAAATTTTCCCACGAGGAATTTCTTGGTCCCAGCATCTTCCAGTTTGTACTTCTTGTCCAGGGCATCCCACAGATCCTTGGCTGTTGGGTAAGCAGTACAATATACGTTGTACAGTGAATCCACCAAGGCACTTAGGATGTAGTTCTGGCACAGGAAGTCCGTATGCATCAACGCTTCCTTAGCGGCTACTTCCTTCGCAGTTGCATTCTCCGGGGTGACTGGGCATGCTTCCTTCAGGATATGTGCCAGGTTCAAAGTGGTCAGATAAAAGACCATCTTTTGTTGCCACCTCTTAAAGTCTTCCCCATTGAACTGTTGTGGCTTTTCAACATGAGTTGCCGGTTTGGAAACAGGGGGTCCAACAGCAGCGGAGGCCGAGGCTGTGGCCATAGGCACGTTGTTGTTGGGGGCAGCCATTTCAAGTTATGAAATTTTTTTGTTTTTGTCGATTATTTTCCTTCCAACTAATCTGTCTTCAGAATGTTAGAACCGTAGAGGAAAATAAATGACAACAGCAACAACCAGCTCCCAGAGTCAAAATTCCCAATAGCACACCAGCACAGAAACGAAATATATATATGGAGTTTTCGATAGCAATAAACAGTCAACGCACGAAAATATATTCTGAAAGTAGCAACAGAATTAGGAACTCAAACCCAGCTTTCGGCAATGGCAAAAGGATGATGGAACGACCGAGGCACGCAGGGATGCGCTGGCCTGAAGACAGATGCGCCCTGCTCCGGTCACTGGCAGGCTACGGCGACTGTCAACGCAGGCTTCAACGGTCTATCTCCGGCGAACGGCAACCACAATCGACCGGATCTGGCAGAACTCGAGGAAGACTTTGCTCTCTGTGATTGAACGCAAAAGAAAAAGGAAGACAGACACTGCAACTCAGGATGCCTTGAACTCGAGGAACATCCATCCTTTTATAGGCTGGAACGAGGGCACCGAGGCGACGCAACATTCAAGTCGGCATTGATCGTTGGCTTGAATGTTCGACGAACAGACCAGCGACATAAATAAAGGACGCCACTTCGGGTACCCAGAGCCACTTCTAGAAGAAATTTTAGATTTTCTTTATGTAAAAAATATATCTATATGACCCGACTGGACGGACGGCGGCGGCGGCGCGTGCGAGGGCCAAGGGGTTCGCCCGCTCACAAAATCTGGGTGCCCCTTAGGGCCCAAACCCAAGTGTGAGGGAGGAGTATAAATACCCACTCTCACCTCTTTACACAACCAATGTGGGACAACCACCCACACACACACTTACACTCACACACTAGGAAAATCCAACACAATCTACCACATGTTATATACAAAACTAACTAAATTTCCCATTATTTAACTAAATTTTGAGAATTTAATTATTTGTGTGTACATGAAAATTATAATGCTATCTTTATATGTTAATAAGGTAAATGTGCTCAGATTAATATAATTATTTATTGTAAATGTTACAAAATTTTGAAATAAAATTGTTGAATTTAGAGAGACATACTAAGGTGTATGTACATTTTAAATTTTAATCCTCTAGTATAATTATACATTGAATTGTTTTAATTGTGTCTTAATAGATAATACTCTCTATAGTTGTGCCTTAAATAAATTACGGATATAATATTAAATTCTTTGGTAGCACAGAGTTGATTTTGGGATATATGCCTAATTTTGATCTTGAGACTTATAATGAATTTCATTTTTCTTAATTTATGTTAATTGTTGTAATTATTCGTGTATGTGATTTAATCACAAAATAATTTTTTGTGCGACTCTCTTTTGTTGTTATGACCTCAATAAATGTTATTATCGATCTTAACAAGGGGGAGAAACTACATGCAGACAATTATTACATCTGGCATTGAAAAATTCAGTATTTGTAAAAAAAAATAGGATGCCCTAAAAGCTTTGACAAATAGTATGCTTGAGTTAAAGAAACAATCTCCAACATATCAAATAGAACTCTCAACTTACCAAGCTTGGTATAAGAGTGATCATTGCACAAACTTTACGATGTTAAACAACATGCATAATGATCTGATTGGAGAATTTGAAGAATATAAAATAGCAAAAAATATGTGGATTCCTTTCAAAGAAAAATATGGTGGTATTAATGCCACGAGGTTATGAGGGGTTTAACCCTCAAATTTGACACGTACAAGATGCCAGCAAGTGTGACAATGCGTGAGCATCTAAGAATGATGTCAAATAGGATTTGTGGTCTAAAGGTTGTTAGAAACAACCTTATTGATGAGCAATTGGTCCTAGTTGTCATCTAATGTCCCAGCTATTCAGACCAAATGGAGCTCATATAATCATATTAACGCATGATGAGCACATTAAAGATGCATCTCAACACCATGAGCTTGAAGCTAAGAGCCTAGAAGCAAAAGGTGATCACACTTTTCTCACAAAGTCAAAATTACATAAGGCATTCTAGTCAAAGCGAAAACAATTTGGGAAAAAAAGCACTCAAAGATAAGGTAAAGGACTTGGTCCCAAGAAGGACAAGCCCACAAAGCGCTGTAAAGGGAAGCATGGTAGAGGCAAAAGGAAAGTAAGGAATGCTTGCCAAAATTGAGGCAAGAAGGGATACTTTGCTTGTGACTGCGCTAAGCCAAAGAAAGAAAATAAACTCCTTGAGCCTGTCTTGTGCATCTATTTTAGTTTATATAAATGTGTTTGTGGCTCATTTTTTCTATGGTTGGATTCTAGAGAGAGGAGTAACAAGCCAATGGGTGAGAGATCGTGGAAGGTATGTTGAAGACAAAGAATATACATGGGGAACAACACTAGCAAAAAAGGTTCAAGGGATTGGTATATACTATCTAAAGTTGTGAGATGGTCACACATAAATTCTTTATAACATTCTTTATTCTCTAGGAATTAGGCAAAATTTTCTTTCAGTAGTTGTTTTGCTTAAATTAGGCTATAGAATTTAGCTTATCTTGGGATTCCATTAAAATTTCACTAGACGTCTTTTTATGAGCACTGTTTTATTTCTGATGGTTTGATTATCTTAAATGTTGAAGATGCTCATTTTAATTCTAATTATAATGTTTCCTATTTCACTTTGCATGATGATATTGTGAACAGGCCCGGCCCGGCCCTGGACCAGGGCGGTCAGTGCGACCGCCCTGGGCCCATTATTCAGGGGCCCAAATTGTTTTTAATAAATATTATATTATATTATTATAATTATTAATTAATTTAATATTTAAAAAAAATTCCTCAACGCCCCGCAATGCTGGGTAGACTTCAAGTCTTGGAAGCTGCTTAGACTAAAAATTTATTTCTATATTATAAAAGAATTTATTTTTATTTCAGATATTTAATATATAAATTTTTTTTATTGGATGAAAAATAATTTATTTTACTCGATGAAAAAGAACTTATTGAATTGTTATAAGTATTCATCTTGTTTATATATTATAGCATTTTATTCTAAATTTTAATATATTAAAATTTGAATCGATACAATTTATTTGAGTTGAATGTAGGGGTGGCAATATGGGTTGGCGGGTAGTAATCGTGTTGTGTTGAGACACACGTATAACACGTATCAAGCTAACCCGAACACGACTCATTTAATAATTGTGTTAAATTCCTTAAAGCCGAACACAACACGTTTATTAAATGTGTAACATGACACGACTTGTTTAACCCGTTTAATTAAACGTGTCGTGTCACATGTTAACTTGTTTAACCCATTTAATTTAAATGGGTTGTGTTTTGTTACCTGTTAAACGTATTATTTAGTTTTAAACGTGTTATTTGGTATATAATCGTGTTAACGTGTTCAGATCAACCCACTAACCCTTTTAATTAAACGTGTTATTTCGTATATAATCGTGTTAACATGTTCGAGTCAACCCGTTAACACGTTTAATTAAATGGGTCATTACATGTTTAAAAGGGTTAAACGGGTTGACCCGCGTAAGACACGAAAATAATCGTGTCATAAACAGATTGACCTATTTTTAACCCAAACCCAATTAACCTCAACCCTAACCCATTTAACTCCGTGTCATGTCGTGTCGTGTAATCGGGTCGTGTTCAAAATTATCAACTCTACTTAAATGTTAAATTTTTAGTTAATTTGAACATATTAGTCTTGATTAAAAAATAAGAACAAATTCATCACTAAATTTAAATATATATATATATATACACACATGAGGGCCTAAATTTTCCTTTTGCCTTGGGCTCTAAAAACTTGAGGACCAGCACTGATTGTGAATGAAAGTACCAAATGACATTATACATTGGGTCACATTGGGCAAGATTGCGTGAAAAGGCTAGTTAGATAAGGTCTATTAGGCCCACCCTACAATTGTCCATTTGTGAACCTTGCCTAAAGGGTAAGTCAATCTAGAAGTCCTTTGGAAAGGCACAAAAGAGCATCCAACCCTTTAAGGGTAATACATTTTAACCTTTTTCGACCTATGAATGCTAAGGTATGAAATTGTAGTTCATATTTCATCACTTTTATCTATGATTATATATGTTATGGAATAGTTTACTTGACCTCCCAAAAGTTTGAAGCATTTGATTGTTTTAGATGATTTTTAAGTTCAATTCAGATTCCATTGAGCTAGAGAATAAAAACTTTTTAAACTGACTGTGGGCGTGTATACGTATTACATCAGTTAAAAAATATTTGTGTTGGGAAAGGAATAGTAAAGTAACTAACTATGTCGAGAACTTCACAATAAAATAGTGTAATAGAAAGAAGGAATGGGACCTTACTTGATATGGTTCGATCAATGATGGCTGAAGCCAAAACTCCTAATATCTATATTGCGGTGATGTGTTGATAATTGTAGTCTACATACTTAATAGAGTGTCTACAAAATTTGTCACAACTAGTCTGACTTATGGACTGGAAATAAACCAAATTTAAAACATTTGTGCCCTTGGACTCAAACCCAACTCATTTAAATTTATTTCCATTTAAATAGGTGGATGATTCTTGACATTTCATAACTCATTATATTTTCATTTAAATTTATATAATCATTTAGCAAATGAGCTCAAACCCAACCTATTAATCCAATTCATTTAATAGGCCCAACTCACTTAAGCCCAAAGAATTTATTTTTTAACTTGGCCCAACACTTAAGGCCCAACCCATTTCATTTGAATTTAATTAAATCCACAACCCACATAACTTAGGCCCAATCCATAAAAATGGGTTTTATTTAACTCTAACTAGCCAATGCCTTGGTTTTTTCACTTAGCTCAAACCTATTTCATTAACTCAACCTATTTATTAAATTTCCAATCTTTAAATTTCTTTCTAAACCAATATATATATATATGCACCAAAATAATTAAAATTTTTAATAATGACATAGGCACAATAACGGGTCGTTACAATGTTAGGGAGTAAAACCTAACTCTTTGCATCATGTTGTTAATTTAACTTCTAATAGAATTAGAAAATAAATTATAAATTATTTAAATAGAATTTTATGTACTTGCAACACATCATTTAGCTTTGGACTTAAATAAATATATGATCTACTATAATATCTATCAAAAAGATTTATGAAAAAACGACTATCATAATATCTTATCTTTATAAGAATAAGTAATTGCTAAGTTCTTTTCCCTTTTTTTTCATAGATGATACATCATAACCTTATGCTAAACAACATACAATTTACATTATTTTCCCAACTTACAAATTGTTGTGCCGTGTAAAAGTAGGGATAAAAAAAATCCAAAAGAAGCTAATAAAAACGGAAATGAATGAGGATGATGGCGGCAAAAATTGCCGCCACCTGGCAGCCTTGCAGTCGCGAGAAGCAGGCTCGCGGCTACTGGCCACGAGCTGCTCGCGGACGTATGCCGCGAGGCATAGTTGCCTCACAGTACTGTTTGCTGCAAGGCACGGCTGCGCTTGCCGCGAGGCTTTATTGCGAGGACCGGCTGCCTCGCGGCGGCTTCGTAACAACCTCCCCATTTTCTTTGACTTTAATCCATTCAATAATCGCCACGTGTCAACAACCACCCTTAAGAATCGTGTCCTATAAATACCCAACTACAGGACATTAATGAGGACTTCCAACTTCGGTAAAATCTGGACACTTTGAATACACTTTTGTTATTTTCGTGAATAGTCATTGGGATCCGAGACTGACTTTGGCATCGGAGGATCTTCACCGGGGAAGATTCCCGCGAGCCCTCTAACTCATTTTTTGAGCATCAACAGGGAAAAATCCTTGTGGCAAGAGCTAGCGGCGAAGCTTATGGCAAGAGCTAGCAGCGAAGCTTGTGGCAATAGCTAGTGGCGAAGCTTGTGGCAAAAGCTAGTGGCGAGAGGTTGTGGTGAACCTTGTGGCGAAGCTAGTGGCAAAAGCTTGTGGCAAGAGCTAGTGGCTAAGCTTGTGGCAAGAGCTAGCGGCGAAGCTTGTGGCAATAGCTAGCGGTGAAGCTTGTGGCAAGAGCTAGTGGCGAAATCTTGTGGCGAACCTAGCGGCGAAGACCAAGTCTTGTGGCGAAGCTTGTGGCAAAACTTTGTGGCGAACCTAGCGGCGAAGCTCATGGCAAAGCTAGCGGCAAAGGTAAAGTCTTGCGGCAAAACCTTGTGGTGAACCTAGCGGCGAAGCTTGTGGTGAAGCTTGTGGCGAAGCTAGTGGCGAAACCTTGTGGCGAAGCTTGTGGCAAGGCTAGTGGCAAAACCTTGTGGCAACAGTTAGTGGCGAAGGCTTGTAGCAAGAGCTAGTGGCGGATTCTTGCGACGAGCATCCTAGCGGCAATTTCCCTTGAGGCGACATCTCTTACGGCAACCTAACTTCACCCGACCCCAAGCTCGAGTGGACCCCACATCACAAATTTTAATTGTTGTATTTTTATAATAACACAAATCATTATCATAATTGAGGTCTTTGTTACTAACCCAATAATCAATAAAAAATTTTACAACTTACATGGGTGAACATTTTTGTACCATGCTTTTCAAGTAAGAAAGGTTTGGGTGGGATATGTAATGAATGTAGGCTTCCTTCCAGCATTTCCAACACTTTAGTCATTGATGGGCTCCTTAAGGGATTGGTTTGTATGCACCACAAGCCAACTATTATCATCTTTCTTGCTTTTTCATATTTCTTCTTCGCTTGTAATACAATGAAGCCCAATTTCTTGGTCCTCTTCAAGAAGTTTGTATATCCAATCTGGAAAATACATCTCACTGCTACAATCAAATGTTGAATCATTAGAATCTTCTCTGCCCACAACTATGTCCAAAATTACCATCCCGTAGCTATAAACATATGCTTTATAAGAGATCCTTTCGTAGTTTCTTGAAAATAGCTCAGGCGCAATATATCCAACCGTCCCTCTTGTTCCAAACAATGATACAATACTTTCCTTATGAAGACATTGTTTAGCAAGTCCGAAATCGGCTATTTTGGGACAAAAATTTTCATCTAGCAGAATGTTATAAGGCTTTATATCAAAGTGCAAAATCCTTGTCTTACAGCCCAATGGAGGTACTCTAACCCTTTAGCAGTACCAATAGCAATCTTCTGTAATTCTTCCAATCCCAATTCATGATCTTTTGGCGTCTTTCTATCATATATAAATTTGTCGTGAGATCCATTAACCATGAACTTGTAAATAAGAGCCCTTTTTTCACTCTCATAACAAAAACCTAATAAACTTACAATATTAACATGAGATGTCCAACTTACACTCGCAACCTCATTAATAAATTGTTCTCCATCACCTTTTGATTCCTTCAAAAGTTTCATTGCCACGAGGTGCCCATCATCTAACTTTCCTTTATAAACACTACCAAAGCCTCATTCATCGAGTTTATTTTTGAAAGAGTTGGTGATTTTCTTAATCTCCAAATAGCTATATCTTTTAGGGACAAGAGAACCAAAGCTCTTTAGATTTGCAAAACAAAGAATTTTTTTTGACAAGTGTTTCCATTCGGTATAGTATAACAAGAATATCATGGCCACTAATGCAGTAGTTCCAATACTTGTAATCAAGCTTTCAAATTTATATAGGTTATACATGCTACTTTTGAGTAAAACATATATTCACTTACACCAATACATAAAAGTAATATTTAAATTGACTCAAAAAGGTCAGTTATGTTAGTTATGTTAGTTAATTAGTTTCATAAAAATTACTTTCATCAAGTTAGTTGAGCAAAATTCCTTTTTGCTTATCCTCAAGAGTGGCTATTTATGGTCGTCACTAACACTATGACAACTATAAGGTTGTAGGATTATGTTTTTCCAAGTTCTTTTTTGTGGACGTTTATAATTATTTTTCTTGAAAAAAGAAACCTTTTGCTTCTTGCACCGCAGCCAAACACTTATGATAACTTTAAAAAATATATGTAACACATTATTTCTGATTTCTATATGTTTTTTGTTTTTGTCCAGTTCTTGTTTTTATTTAATGCAAATAAAGAAGTTAGCATGTTAGTTGACAACTTTGATTTATTTTTAATTTTTAATAATATAATTATTTCTTCTTCTCTCTCCCTTTTGTGTGACCTAACGTGGGAGAGTTGGTGAATCTTTAGTAGTCGCCACCACAGATCCCAGACCATATTTGGGAGTCATCCATTATATAGAAATATCGTTATCTTATTTTTGTATTTTTGAAATATTTAAAATAATTTAAAAGCAAAAAAAACAAGCAGTAAATGTCATTTTGTGATTTTGTTTTAAAAAAATAACATAAATTAAATTGAAAACTGAAAATAGGAAAACAAAATGAGTTTAAATATACATTTTTGAAAACAAAAATAAAATTGTAAAAAAACTCAAAATAACAAAAAGTTATTTTGAGTGTTTTCATCCAAAATAAACTCTAAACTCAAAATATATTTAAAATGTATATATATTTTTAATAATATATTAACATTCAATATTTTTAATTTATTGAAGAATCAAATTTATTGAATAAAATATTATTAAAAAATTATTTTCAAAATTTTAAAAAGAATGCATTTTCTAATTTTTTGTTTTAAGAAACAGTTTTTCAAAATAATAAAAGAGAACATGTTTTTAATTTTCTAAAAATAGACTACCAAACACTATAAGAAAAACGGGTTTTAACGATGAGAAAATTAGTTGTTAAAAGTTGATTTTCAGTCGTTAAAAAGTTATAACGACAGGAATTTTCCTATCGTCAGTCGTCGTTATTGTCTCCAAGGATAAAAGTCTTTAACGACGGGAATGATAAATCCGTCGTTAATTGTATTAGCGACCGTATGATTCTCGTCGTTAAAAATAATTATTAACTACCAAATTATAATCCAATAACAACAATATTTCCCGTCGTTAATAGTCTAAACAATTAACGACCGTATGATTCCTGTCGTTAAAAATAACTTTTTAGTTATCAAAACACAAACCAATAACGACAATATTTCCTCTCGTTGATAATATGAACAATTAGCGACGATATGATTCCTATCGTTAAAAAAAAAAATTAATTTTTTTAATTTTTAATTTTTTTTTAATAGTATATATGAAAACAATTGCTAGTCATCAATGACAAAAATATCATGTTTTGATATAAACCACCAAACCTATATATCATTTTCCATATCAATTTGGAATAAAACTCATAAAATTAAACATGTCATTCAAATAACACAAAAGTAATCATTATCCATTAACATTTACACACCAAAAATAGTATATATATGTGTTAATTGCCAACAAATTACACCAAAGAATATGTTCAACTAAAAATAACACTTTGACAATTGTATATACTATTCAAAAATATACATCAAAAAAGATATTTAATTAAAAGTAACACTTTAACAATCATATATACTATTCAAAAATATACAACAAAACACTATATATAGTCATAAAATTGTTCATATACTCCAAGATAGCAGTTGTTTCCTTTAGAGTCTTGTTGTCTCATTGACCTACAAAAACAAAAAATAAAATATGAAATTAAAGTCAAATAATTAGTGTTCATGTTTTCTTTATAAAATGTTAGAAATAGAATTAACAAAGCTCAAAATGTCTCCATCACAAACTACATAACATACAATCACTAAAATGTACCAAAACATAGAAACCCTTAAATATAGAGTAGATTGAAATGTAAATTAACAACACCAAGCCTTAGTTCTATAGAATGGGGCCACCTATATAAATTCTAATTTGTGAATTATCTTTATCCATCACCATATCTTCTCACATCTCTTTATCTACTAAAATGTAGTCCTATGACCCAACATAAAATAATAAAAAAATAAATATAATATATATTATGATACATATGTATTCAACACATATATTCTGGCAAATTAACAAAAATTATTATAGTCCCATATTCCACAATCAATAGAACCAGTGCAAAGCTTGTTCAATCCAGCAGCAATACAATACAAAATCAATTAATAAATGTGAAATAGTAATACTAAATAGATTACATAAACTAGCGTAAGTTACATTCAGCCATCTCACGCAACAGTAAACATGCTAATTTTCCTTTTGTACTCCATCTAGATAAAATCCCATAAGCAGGGAAGTCATTGATCGTCCACATCAAAGCTGCATGCATCGTAAACTTTTGACGTGTTGACACATCAAAGGTTTTGACACCCAATTCCCACAGCTCCTTTAATTCATCTATCAATGATTATACGGTCCATCTGGTCCTGGGATAAGCATTGACAAAAGGAAATTAGACGGCTTCATGCAAACCCAAGGCTCCACATTATACGAAATAAGCACTACTGGCCATATACTATACGGTGTTCTTGAATTAGAAAAGGTTGAAATCCATCACTAGCAAGACCAAGTCTAACATTACGAGGTTCTGAGGCAAAATTTGGATGGACTTTATCAAAATCCTTCCATGCCATTGAATCAGCTGGGTGTCTTATCACTCCATCATCTACTCTTTTATCAAAATGCCATCTCATAGAAGAGGCTGTCTTGGAAGACATAAACAACCTCTGAAGTTGTGGCTTTAATGGAAAGTAACGTAAAGTTTTTACTGGTATTTTCTTTCCATTTGTTTTCATCTTAAATTCTCCATTACGATAATCTTTCTTCCATCGAGAAGCACCACATACCTTGCAACAGTCACATCCATTGTCGGTCTTCCAATACAACATGCAATCATTCACACAAGAGTCATACTTTTCATAAGATAAACCAATGTCATGCAATACCTTTTTCGCATTATAGTATGAGTCTGGTAAGAAAGACCCTTCAGGTAAGAGTTCTTTTAACAATTGCAACAACATAGTAAATGACTTATTACTCCAACGACCAAGACTCTTTATATGCAACAATTTAAGAATTGCAGATAATCTTGAAACTAGTGAACCAGGATATATTGGTTGCTCAAGGTCATCTATCAACTTGTAAAACTGTTTGGCTCCATTATTCGGTTCCATTTCAGGCAAATTTTGGGTATTTGGAAATTCAACATCTTCATTATTTTCGTCTAATCCTTTAAACTGAGGGTACAAATCATTTATGAATTGTTGGATCTCATCATCACTATCATCTGGAGCACTAGTATCATATTGTAAGATCTCATTTTCTTCATCCTCAGACTCAGATTGAGGCTCATTGTTCAGTTCACCATGATGATACCAAAATGTATACCCTTCAGATATTCCATGTATCATTAGATGTGGCTCAATAGACTCACGAGTTCCAAGATCAATATTGCAACATTTCGTGCATGGGCACCGAATCTTATTTTTGGCACCCAACTTCTTTAAAGCATAATCTAGAAACTTTTGTACCCCTATTTGATAAGCTTCATTAAGTCGATCATTGACAAGATTCATCCACTCCTTACTAGGTGCCATTATCTCATAAAAGAATGACAAAATCTTGTACTTCACTTAAACAATATAACAATAATATCGTTTAGCTAATAAGCCTTAAGAAATAAAGTTGGCTATTCATAACAAAATTTAGCTTCTCATTATCAGAGTTGGACTTTAAACTTGTATGAACTTTTAGAAAACTAAACTTTAAAAGCAAGTAAACAAAAGTTTAGGCCAACTTATTACTTGAACAATTCAAAGCTTGTTGAATCAATTAAAAGCTTGTGTGTGTGTGTGTGAAAATTATAATGTAACTTAACTTTTTGAGCATGTAAAAGTCAATCACTGTAAATTTGTTGAGGAGGTGGAGAGCTCTAAAATTGGAGCATGATTAGGCTTGGGAGAATAAACAAATCATTTGGGTGATTTCATGTCTCCTAATGGACTAATAGTAACACCCCTCCCGCCCCATAATAATGCCTACTGATAAAGTAATTACTTACACTAATTAAAATTAAAAATGTGCTTTTTAATTAAAGCATCAATTTTACAACCCTAAAAGATAACTAGGACTCCACATCCACAAATAAACCAACGTTTTTTTTTTATTTTCTATCTCTTTTTTTCTGTTTTGGATAACAAGAGTGTTTTCCTAAAAATCTCAAATTTAAGAAGAAAGAGATTAATAATATTGACATTAATTGTTTAAGGATATTCTGGAATTCATCTACTAGTTGAACAACAATAAAAAGTCATAAATTGACCTTCCCTAATATAACCTAATTGGTGAGTAACAGCCTTGCTCATTTTACAAATAAATGTTTTTTTCAACATTCAAAATTATCTTTTCAAGTGACTATTTTTGTCTTACTAAAATGAAAAGCAAGGATGTTTGGGTCAATTAACACTCAATACTGCCATATGTGTATCTTTTACATACTGCTATTTTACAAATAATAGTAAGACAAAATTAATATTAACATACTGCTATCCTTTCAAGTGAAAAGCAAGTGACTATTTTACAAATAATATTGACATTAATTGTCTTACTATTTTTGTTATAAAGTGTTTTTGGTTAACACTCATACTGCCATACGTGTATCTTTTACACACTGCTATTTTACAAATAATAGTAAGACAAAAATAAAATTGACATACTGCTATCCTTTCAAGTGAAAAGCAAGTGACTATTTTACAAATAATATTGACACACTGCTATCCTTTCAAGTGAAAAGCAAGTGACTATTTTACAAATAATATTGACATTAATTGTCTTACTATTTTTGTTATAAAGTGTTTTTGGAAAAGATTAGATGCTGTGGCTTGCTTTTTTCTTCTTTTGGTTTGATAACAATACGTTGCAACAATTAACATCAAAAGCAAGTGATTCTTTTGGTTTGATAACAGTACGTTGCTCTATTTTTTTAACATTAGAAGCTTGCTCTAAATAGTCAAATTAGGAAGGAAAGAAGCAACATATGCAATCACTATAATATATATACATACACACATAATACAAGACTATATAGCTTTAGCGCCACACAATCAGTCGAATCGAAGAATCAAAGTATCAAATAAATATATATACATACACACATAATCCATAGACATACACGTAGAATACATATATACACACATAATACATATATACGCAGAATACATATATACACACATAATACATATACACACACAGAATATATATACATGCAGACTACATACACACACACACACAATATATATATATACCTTCTTTGAGGCGGCGAAGACGGAGGCGGCGGCAACCGGAGATGGAGGCAGCGGCAGCGATAGCGGCAACGACAGCGGCAGCGGCTACGACAGGAGGCGCGGCGAATCGATCGATAGCAGGAGTACTTCACAGAGAGAGAGAAAGAGAGAGAGAGAGAGAGAGTGAGGGGAGTTAGGGATTTGATGATTTGGGGAAGAAGGGGAGAGGGAGAGAAAAAGAAAGGGAGCGATATACACGGCGGGAGTACTCCCGCCCACATTTTTTTCTTTTTTTTATTTTTAAAATATTTATTTGTTAAATAAAAATCAAATAATTTATATAAATAATATAATTAATTATTTAATTGATAAAAAAATAATTTATAATTATGATAACTAATAAAATAATAATTTGAATTATTAATCTAAAATATGGTAATAAAATAATTTAAATTATTGTATCAAATTAATATTTATTTAAAAATATAATTATATTATAAATCTAATAATTATAATAAATTAATTAGTTTGATATATTGTATTATTGTAATAATTATAATAAATTAATTATTATAAGTAGTACTTAAATTTTAATAATTTTTTTTATTATTTCATAGTTGGAATTAAAAATTTTAGTCAATAACGACGGAAAAATGATTGATTAACGACGACTTATTTTCCCTGTCGTTAAAAGTTATCTTATAACGATGGGATTTATATTTAGTCGTTAATAGTATTACATTAACGACCAAAACTAATGTCGTCGTTAATTTTTGATCGTTAATGCCTGTTTTTGTTGTAGTGAAAATAAAAAACTGAAAATGAATTTAAAACTCAAAACTGAAAATTAAAAAATAAAAAGAATGTAGTAATTGTTTGTTTTCATTTATAATATATTAAAACCTTTTAATTTGTAATGGGATAATGTTTTTACCATGTATTTTGTTTCAATTTTATTCCATTTGCCTTCTTTGAGGTGGAGAAGACAAAAGAAGTAATAGAAAAATTCAAAGAATGTAAAAAGGAAATTGTTTGTTGCCTTTTTAAGTTAAGGATATTAGAAGACTAAACTCCAAAAAGACACTATCATATTAAGAGATATATTACTTCTTTTTTGTACATATGGATAATGAATATAAGCAAATACATCTCCAACACTTGACCAATGGGTAAGAGGGTGTTCGCCATTGTTGGTTAATTATGGTAGCTCATAAGTGCTAGAGGTTTTATGGCCACTTGTACATTTTAAATTTTGAGTGAATTTTGATTTTTTTATTCGGTTAATTATAGATTGTTTAAACATTTTATAAGCTATTGAAAACAAAGCTAAGAATCTCAGCTTTTAAGAAAAATTGTTGAAAAATCTTATAAGATGGGGTAACTTATAAGTCTCTCCAACTTTATCAACCAAATAATAAAATAATTTAACTCATAAAAAGTTTATAATTTTCCTTAGTAAAAAATAAGCTAAGGCATTTAGAAGTACTAGAATGACTAGGGTTGTGGATGGAATGCTTTAAAAATGGAAAATCAAAAGTGATTTGGGAACAAAGAAGTCACTTTAGAAGCTTCTTACCTATGAGGATGATGATCAGTTTGATGTCTACCCCTCCTGCAATAAACAGCAGGTTAATAAATGAAATTGAATTTCACAGTCTAAAACCTCGAAAATAGAATGGTTAAGTTCTGTCTATGAACGACAACAGCTTGATACCATGATATTTGATGTTTAGATGCGGCAAAGGATACCTGTTTTGGCCGTGCAGTGAAATTTTTGGTTGATCTCCTGACATTGGCCTCCTCTCCGGTGACATTTTAGGCAATCCTCGGACGCTTGCAATTCGATGTAATAGCTAGCAGTCAGTAGTTCGAATAGGTTGTCAACATCGACAGGTTCAAATTCGTCCGAACTTAAAGGCAGCTGAATCAGGGAGCAGCCATTAAAAAGTTGAGCTTCAGAATAAGAAACATTATCAGGCTGTGGTGGATACTTGTAGTAGTAAATATAGTTATGATCATCGCAGCCTGTGTAGTTGAAATAGAGATTATCCGTGGGAGGGCTAGATGCAAAGGAGCTTCTCTTCTGTTGCATTGGAAGAGGGTGAGATTGTGAGGGATGGAGAATGAAAGAGAAGCAAAGTTGGGTAAACTCAAATTCCTCAAGGCTCTGCAATTTTTTGCATCTAAATCAGCTTTGAATTGGGTTTAATCCTGCTCCTACCGTTGGCCTGGGATGCAGTGGCGGAGCCACCTAATGGCCAGCTGGGGCAAGCCCCAGCTGACTTTTTTGTTTTTTTATTTTTTTATTTTATATATATATTATTATAAATAATTATAATTTGGTCAGGTCTAAAATTATAATTTAGCCAAGACTAAAAATCTTTCTTGGCTCCACCACTACTCGGATGAGATTTGGGTTATGTTATGGAAAGAAAAGCCTTCACTTGGATCATAGATATGCACTTGAGGAAGCCGATCGTCTCCATTGCAGAACACTGTGTAGAGGCCGCACTGGGAATAAATCTGATTAGTCAACGGAAAATACAGAGGTCCGAATTTTCCACAGCTAAAGGAGTTGAGGCAACTGATCTTGATGTTGCTGTTGCTATATTCTTGTGCCGAAACAGGGTTGTGAAAAAGCTCCAGATCATGAGATAGCATGGAATACAATCCCAAAAACAGAAAGAATAAGGATGGAGCAGCCATCTGGATTTTCTGGAGGACCAAACAGCTAGGGTAGTGCACTTAGTAGGCAAAGACAATGATAACAAAGAGGAGGATAGCAAGAACCTGTTAAGCATGCATCCAAGGACGATGTTTGTGATAATCATTTTCCTAATGAGATTAATCTGTTCAAGCACGGCAGTTGACTCCATAGTCTTCGTGATATGTTGCAGACTGTAACGCGTCCAATAATTTTCCTATCCCAAACTGAATGGCAGTTTACTTCATAGTACGACAGTTGACTCATGTCCAATCCTTATTAATTTTATATTTAAAATTTTAATTTTATATTAATTATATAATGTCGTGATAAATTATTTATGATTTAGAGCTTTATTCAAGAGAGGTCATATGACGTCCCTTTCACATGATTCACACTAAGATTACACATTATCCCATTGGTGAGGGAAAATGCTTTCGATTTTATAATTACTCTTATATTTCGAGAATATAACTAGTAATAGCTAAGACACAGGCTCGCCGGAGGCCAATTTAAGGTCGCCATCCAACCTAACTCTGGGAGAGACGTGGTAGATACGTCTCAACAAACCGACTAGCCTTTTGCTCAACGAAGATTCGCCAGATTCCTTGGCCTCAATCATCATTACGAAGATGATGGAAATAGGGATTATCCCAAACCCCTCGGAAATGATTGCCATATCCATATCTCCAAATCATGGCTTCGCAAAGGACGTGATCCAAATCTTGGAGGCTCGAAAAGGGAATTCTTATCTTGACAAGAGGATAAAAAGTAAGCAACTGAGACGAGTAAGGGATTCCTCTTTTTTCCTTGTGTTTTCAGCTACATGCTTAGACTTGGATAAAGTTTGAGAACTAACTTGAACGTCGAAGTGATCACAGGGGAACAAGTCCCTGACTCCGTTTTGCAAGTACTTAGTTCAAGACAGGAGAGGGTGATCGGCTCTACATCATCATTTGGCGCCCATTGTGGGGCCGAGGAAATTTCTTTCTGCCTCCAGTATATTTTACCTTGATGTTCAAGTTTCTTTCTCTGTTTTGATGGCAACAAGAAGGCACCAATCTCGAGCTATTGGCGGTAACCCCGCCCCAAAGTTGACTCAGAATAACCCCCCAAGAAGCCAGCAAGGGAGGGAGCATAGCCTAGACAATCCTCTTTCCTCGCCTGATCGAATTGCACTTTTGGATAATCAGGTCCAACGTCTAATGAAGTTCCTCATTGGCTTCCTGGACCACCAGCACCAGCAAACCCATCATTCTCAAGCAAGAGGAAGGCAGGAGCCTCCACTAAAGGAAAGATCTTGCTAACGTGAGGCGGAGCCTCGAGAACGGGGACAGGAAGATGGACATGGCGAAGCCGAAGAATCTTCTAGTATGTCGCATGCGCAGCAACAAGAAAGAAGGCTACATTAGTTATAGAAGGAGATTGCGGCCTTAAAGCCGAAATAGGGAGAGTCCTATGGGAAGGCTATGAACCAGCCTCTTAGTCCAGAGATTATGGCTATGGTGCTACCCAAACGTCTTCTCATTCCGGGTATCAAGCCTTATGTAGGCATTATTGACTCGATGGATCACCTGGATCTCTTTACCTCTCATGTGATGGTGTAGGATGCGTCTGATGCAATGTGGTATAGAGTCTTCTTGGCTACACTAGAAGGGCACGCGCTTGCCTAGTACTCAAATTTGGCTCATCACTCAATAGACAACTTTGCATAGCTTCGGATGAGCTTTTTGGCTCACTTTATGCCTCTTCGAAGGCATCAGAGATCTATTATGGCTCTCGTTAGCCTAAAGCAGAACCAAGGTGAACCCTTGAAGAATTTCGTCTCAAGATTTAATATGAAGGCCTTTAGCATCGAGAACTTCGACCATAGTGTTGCCATGGTGGCATTCCAGAATGCCCTAAGGCCTAGCCCATTCGCTCAATGATTGGTTAAAACTCCCCTGCTCACATTCATGGATATTCTTTACCAGACAACGAAGTATATTAATGCTGAGGAAGTTATGCAGGCGAAGTGAGTTGAATACACCGAGAAGAAGAAATAAAAGAAACATTTTAAAGAGAATAAGAGTGAAAGTAGAAGGGAGGATGGTAAAGAGAAGGCCCGTCCTCAGTGGGAATCGAGTAGTTTCACTCCCTTAAATGCTCCTAAAGCAGAGATCCTCGCCACTATTGAGGGAAATGACTATTTGAAGAAGCCATTGCCTATGCGGGCACCATCCAATAAGAGGAACCAGAATAAATATTGTCGCTTCCATTGAGATCATGGCCATGATATGGAGGAGTGCCACTAGTTAAAAGAGGAGATCCAAGAGCTCATCAATCAGGGTTTCCTTAGTAGTTTTGTGGCTAGGGAAGCGGATCCCCAAAAAGGGTGAGAACGGCATTTGCGAAGTCCTCTTCCCAGGTGGGACCAAGCAGAGGAGTAAGATTGCATTCAAAATTCACCCCAGAGGGAGAGACCACCGTAAGCGGGAGAAGATCATCCACAACCTCCAGTGTTCCATACCCTCAAGGCGAGAGAAGTCCCAGGAGCGAAGGGCGAGGAGGATTTAGGAGTGAACAGAACCTCGGGGGTGAAGAGGTCGAAGAGAGGGGAGACAATCTCTTTTTTAGATAGCGACCTCCCGGGGTATCCTAACCAAAAGGATCCGCTGGTGATAATAGCCGAACTAGGAAAATGGGAGCTTCGATGGATCCTACTAGATCCAAGCAGCTCTTCGGAGATTTTATACAGGCAAGCCTTCTTGGGCATGGGGTATTGAATGGAGCAGTTGAGGCCGGCCCGTGTCCCCTTGGTCGGATTTGATGGAGAAGCAGTGTATTCTGATAGAGTCATTCAGCTTCCGTTGGTTCTAGGAAAGGACTCATGAACCTCTTGGGTCATGTTAGATATCTTGGTGGCAGACGTGCCTACGGCTTATAACATGATTCTGGGAAGGTCAGGACTTAACACTTTTCAGGCTATTCCTGGCACGTATCACATGATGGTGAAGTTCCCCATAGCTAATGGGGTAGGAGAGGTGCGAGGAGATTTGTATTCAGCCCGGGAATGTTATATTGCATCTATAGGGGTGGCGCGGGGTGCCGAGCCCCCATGAAGGAAGATAGAGGAGAAATCACCGCAAGGAGAAACTTCTGGTCATAAAAAGAATCTAGAAAAAGAAAGAGCAAGGGGACCTCCGCCAGCCATTAGTTTCTTATTGGAAGGTTGGGGGATCCAAAGATAGCAGAGCCAGTGGATAGGCTTGATGTGGTACCCTGAGGGAAGACCATCATGATCGGTGTATAAAGATAAGTGTTAAGCTGAAAAACCCCCTAAAGAGTCAAATCTTAGCCCTTCTACAGTAGTATGCGGATGTTTTCGCATGGATAACTCAAGACATGCCGAGGGTTAACCCGAAGATCATGACGCACAGTTTGGGAATACGTTTGGGTTTCCGACCTATCAAGTAGAAGAAGCGAAGTTTTTCCCTGGAAAGAGCCAAAGAGATCTAGGTGGAAGTGGAGAAGCTGATGGATGCGCAATACATTCGGGAGGTAGACTATCCCAATTGATTAAAAAATGTGGTGTTGGTGCCCAAGGGCTGCAAGTGGAGGATTTGCATTGACTTCACTGACCTTAACAAGGCTTGTCTGAAGGATGGTTACCCTCTTCCTTGGATAGATGCCTTAATTGATGGAACGACTGGGTGTTTGCTGGTGAGTTTTTTAGACGCCTTTCAGGGATATCACCAGATTCCGTTGCACCTTGAAGACCAGGAAAAGACAGTGTTCATCACTAATAAAGCAATGTACTGTTACACAATAATGTCGTTTGGGTTGAAGAATGTTAGGGCCACTTACTAGCATTTAGCAAATAAGTTTTTTCAACATCAGCTGGGCTGAAACATGGAGGCTTACGTAGACGACATGTTGGTGAAAAGCCTTATTGCCGAACACCATTTAGCTAACTTGGAAGAATGCTTCCAAACTCTTCGTAAGTTTCATATAAAGCTTAATCCTATCAAATGCACTTTTGGAGTTTCTACATGAAAGTTCCTGGGCTATATAGTTCATCACTAGGGGATTGAGGTGAACCTAGTGAAGGTTAAAGTCATTCTGGACATGCCAGCCCTGAGGAACATCAAGGAAGTACAAAGCTTAACAGGAAGAATGACAGCTTTAGGGAGATTCCTCTTTCAATCAGCGGAGAAGGGTCTGGCGAAGGCAAAGAATTTTGTCTGGGACAATGAGTTCCAAGAAGCTTTCAGCAAACTGAAGGAATATCTGGCTTCAGCTCTAGTCCTCACCAAGCCTCAGTAGGGGGAGCCACTATATCTTTATTTGGCGGTAGCCAAAGAGGCCGTAAGTTCAATGCTAGTTCGAGAAGAAGACCAAAGGCAAAGGCTTATTTATTATGCCAGCAAGCGGTTGACCGAGGCTGAGGTTCGATATTCCCCCATGGAGAAGTTGGCTTTCGCCTTGATAATCTCGGCGAGGAAAACTTCAACCCTACTTTCAAGCTTATACTATTATTGTGCTCACTAACCAACCTTTGAGGTAGGTGCTTAGTAAACCAGAGCTCTCGAGAAGGATGTTGAAGTGGGCGATGGAGCTCACAGCTTTTGATATTGAGTATAGGCCTCGGCTGGCTATCAAGGCCCAAGCATTGGCAGATTTTATCGTTGAAGGGATTAGACTTCAGGAGGTTTTGGAATAGGACCAAAGGCCATGGGTGTTAGCCGTGGATGGAAGCTCGACCTCAGGCGGCAGTGGAGCAGGGCTAATGTTCAGAAGCCCTGAGGGGCAGACCTAGCCCTATGCCTTGTACTTTGAGTTTTGAGCATCCAATAAAGAAGTTGAATACGAGGCCCTATTGGTAGGGTTGAGATTGGTTGAACAGTTAGAAGCGTAGTGAATTGAGGTGAGCTCGGACTCGAATTTGGTGGTGCAGCAAGTGAATGGAGAATATGAGGCTCAGGAAGGGCACATGGCGAAATATCTAGCTATGATCAAGGAGCTAATGGCATGCTTCTAGTCAGTAAAGGTAGAATATGTTCCTCGGGCTATGAATATGGAAGCAGATCTTTTGTCCCAGATTGCTTCGTCCTCTTTTCCTACCAACTCTCGAGAGATTCGAATTGAGTCTTTACCACAAAAGAGCATCGAGGAGTTAGCCGAACAGATGTGTGTTAATGCCGAACCCAGTTGGGTGGATCCCCTACTTCTATACTTGAATGAGGGAAAGCTTCTCGAGGGTAATTCAGAAGCCCGAGAAATTAAGAAGAAGGTCCAAAGTTTTGTGATAGTCGATGGAGAGCTCTATAAGAGGTTTTTTTTACAACCCTTACTGAAGTGTATCCGGCCCAGAGAAGCAGACTACATTTTAAGGGAGATCCACGAAGGGATATGTGGAAGCCATATTGGGGCCCTAACCCTTAGCATGAAGGCTCTTCGGCAGGGGTATTATGGCCAACGATGACGAGGGATTCAGAGTAGCTAGTCAAAGCCTGCGATAGATGCCAGCGAACCTCCCATCTAGTTCATTTACCAGCTGTCACTTTAACTCATCTGGTTACACCTTGCTCTTTTGCTTAGTGGGGCATCGACATCGTGGGTCCTTTTCCTTCAGCGGATGGGCAAGTTAGATACATTATTGCCACCATATATTATTTCACAAAATGGGTTAAAGCGAAAACAGTGGCCTCCATTACTGCTCGGTGAGTAAAGCAATTTCTATGAAAGAATGTGGTGTGTCAGTTCGGAATCCCTCGAGTCCTAATTTTAGATAACAGCACTCAGTTTATTGATCGATCGGTGCAGGAATAGTGTCATGAGCTAGGAATAAGGCAGAATTTCACTTCGATGGCCCATCAGCAAGCCAACGACCAAATTGAGCTCGCTAACTGAAACTTATTGCATGGTCTAAAGGCCTGTGTGGATAAAGCGGATGGAAGCTGGGTGGATGAGTTACCAATTATATTATGGTTTTACCGAATCACGGTGAAGGCATCTATAGGCGAGACTCCATTCAGCCTATGTTATGGTTCAAAAGCTCTGATCCTAGTGGAGATTGGGGTGCCAACCCTCAGAATGGAGCTTTTTAGCCTAGAGTCCAATGAGCAGAGTCTAAGAAACGACTTGGATCTCCTAAATGAACTTTGTGATGAAGTGAAGGTTCGAAAAGCAGCTTACAATCGACGTATTGAAAGGTACTACAACCGAAGAGCTAAGGCTCAGAGCTTCCTTCCTGGAGATTGGGTGTTGCGGCAAGCTGACGTTTGAAGCACCCAAGAGGAGAACAAGTTGACACCTAATTGGGAAGGCCCCTTCATAGTGGTGGAAACCCTCAATCCTAGCACTTATAAAATCGAAATGGCAGAGGGTGCACCCATAAAAAATAATTGGAATCTGCAAAATTTGAGAAAATCTTATTAATAATATTCTTTCCTATTATGACTCTCGAATTAAATTTATTCTCTCCCAAAAATCCAGTTCCTCACTACAGAAGATTCCAGGGGACCACCCCTAACCAAAAAATAAGGTTAACCTCGAGGGATTTGTGAAAGGAAGCTATGTTATGTTTATCCTCTTTACTCTGTTTATATTATATCTAATTGTTAATTTTTGTAGTTTAGTTAGCCTACTTTTCTCTCTATTATGTGCGCTTTGTGTTAGCGCTCATTGTTGTTAAGTTGTTTGTTATCGTGTATAGCTGTTGTGTATATAAGCAGCATTAATTCTGTTTTTCGTAAGTCATCAAGTCTAAGAATAATACAGCTCTCATATTTCCTTTCTCATGTTTGCCCTAGCTACCATTTCTTAGTTGTAAATCTTTACATGGTATCAGAGCCATAACCTAGAATTTATGGCGTCTAATCCTGATCAAAGTTCCTCTTCCTCGGTTCCACCTCACTCGTCATCATTGTTCTCATCAGCTTCACAGTCTGATTTAACTATGATGGCTAAGGCGTTCAATTATATATTGATTCGACTTGATCCTAACAACTATATTTTCTGGAAGGCACAGATATCAGCTATGATACGTGCCTTTGATCTTCAATCATTTCTCAACAAAAGTTTGACTCCTACAAAATTTATATCTGATCCGAATGCCAATGAGGATGAAGCAACAATGTTGAATCCAGAATTCATGAATTGGATGCGATCAAATCAATTGTTGCTCGGATGACTCTTTTCCACGATTGACAAGGAAGTTTTGGCACAGGTGATTCATTGTGAATCATCTGCCGATGTATGGATGTCTCTAGAAAGATTATATTCTCGTCAAACTATAGCTAAATCATTCTAGTTGAAACAATAACTTAGATCTATGAAAAAAGATGCCTTGTCAATTAATGATTACATTTTAAAGATCAAGACAATGGGTCATTCACTGGCATCAATAGGAGAGCCTCTCAGTGATAAGGATTTGTTGCTTGCAATCCTTAATGGTTTGGATCATGAGTATGAGACTATACTAAGTCTAATTATTTACCAGATGGATGAGATAGATATTGAAAAAGTGTAGTATCTTTTACTAATGCACGAACAAAGATTGCAGTCAAAGAATGTAGTTTGTGCCACTATTAATGCAGAATCAATCATGTCCTCACCTATGCATGTTAATATGACTGCATTTACACCACAGAATTTTAGCAATAATAGAGGTGGAGGTTTTCAGTCAAACAGAGGTGGTACTAAAGGAGGAAGAGGTCGAGGACGTCAGTCTGGTAAGAGAATTTATTGTTAACTATGTGGTAAGCCAAGTCACTTTGTTGACAAGTGCTATCATCAATTTGATAGCAATTTTTAGAGAAATTCTGTGTATAATCAGAATGTTGGACAGCCTCAGATGGTTTCCCAACCAAACACTCAAGCTTTTTCAACCTCCCTGAATGGTTCTAATGAGGTTTACATGAATGAGCTAGGAACTATATCAGGACCGTCTTATAATCAGTTTCCTCAACCTTCTTACAATCACTTTTCTCAGCCAATTAATAATGCCACACAATCATCCTTCATCGATCCTGCTTGGCTTGTCGATTCAGGAGCTACAAATCATATAACTTCTACTCTCAACAACCTATCACTTCACTCTCCTTATAGTGGCAGTGAATGTGTTTTTGTTGGAAATGGTAACCAACTCTCAATTTCTAATATAGGTCTTGGACATTTGTATACTCAAACCAAACCTACTTCTTCTATTTCTTTACCTAATGTTTTACATGTTCCTAATGTAAAGAAGAACTTAATCAGTGTCTCTCAGCTAACTAGAGATCATGATCTTGTTGCTGAGTTTAATTCTAGTTCTTGTTTGATTAAGGATAAGAATACCAGGGTAGTGCTACTCCAAGGATAGCTTAAGGATGGGTTGTACTAGCTAACTTCAGCATTTGTTCCTACTGCTTCATCTTCCTTAGCCCAGTCCATTGATTCTCAGCCTATAACGTCTTTGCAAAATACCTTTTCTTCTACAAATAAATGTAAGAGATCAGATCCATTTTGTCATGGACTATCTCCTAATGTTGAGCTTGCTTGTAAAGAATAGTTGTATCAGAGATGGCATGCCAAGCTAGGGCATCCATCCTCCAATATTCTGCATTTGATTCTTAATAAGATACGTGTGCCTTCTTCTTCTTCTAAAGTAATTTTTTGTGACTCTTGTAAAGTAGGCAAACTTAGTCAATTACCATTTGCTAATTGTCCAATTACAACAACTAAGCCTCTAGAGTTGATTTACTCTGACTTGTGGGGTCCAGCTCCTATTTTGTCTATTGAGGGATATTGGTATTATATCATCTTTGTGGATGCTTATTCTCGATATACTTGGCTATATCCATTAAAGCTTAAATCGGATGCTCTTTCTATCTTCAAGATATTCCATAAACTTGTTGAAATCAATTCCAAACAAAGCTTAAAGCCTTGCAAATTGATAATATAGGAGAATTCAAAGTATTTTTACCTTATCTTCATGAATGTGGCATACAACCTCGTTTCACATGTCCATATACTCATCAGCAAAATGGCATGGCCGAACGTAAACACCGTCATGTTGCTGAGATGGGATTGACATTACTTTCTCATTCTCATATGCCACTTAAATTCTGGGTTGAATCCTTTCAAACAACAATATATACTATTAATTTGTTACCTTCTGCTGTTCTTAAATTTCAAATTCCATTTGAACTTCTTTTCAACAAACAACCCAATTATCTCATGTTACAATCTTTCGGCTGTGCATGCTTTCCTTACTTGCGTCCTTATAACAAACACAAGTTTGATTTTCATTCAACTAAATGTGTCTTCATTGGATATAGTCATACACAAGTCGGATATAAATGTTTGCATCCTTCAGGTCGGATCTATTTTTCTTGACATGTTTAGTTTAATTCTGATGAATTTCCATACAATTCTTTATTTTCTTCAAATCCTGCTCCTTATTCTTGTTCCTCTAGTTTTCCAACTTCGTACTTTGAGTCTATGTCTTTGTTTAATCCTTCTGGAGTAGCACAACCTAAGATCTCTTCCTTATCAAGCTCACCTTCTTCTTAGTCTATGAGATCTCTTTCTAATTGAGTCCTTAACTCTCCTATTGTTGCTCAACCTATAGTTTCTGTACCTCATTCTTCTTCTCACCCTGTAGTTTCTAATTGGTCTAGATACACAGCTCTATTGCAGCATTCCATTCATCCTATACTTACCAAGTCCAAGGCCAAACAACTTCAATTAACTTCTTCTCATGCTTTAACCAGTTCTTTAGTTCCTAGCTTTGTTCGTGAGGCCTTCTTAGACCCAAGATGGGTTAAGGCTATGACCGAGGAATTTACAACATTAAAGCAGAATGGTACTTGGGAGCTAGTTCCTTATTTTAATAACATGAATCTCATTGGCTACAAATGGGTGTATAGGATTAAATACAATCCTGATGGTTCAATTCTTAAACTCAAGGCCCAATTAGTAGCTAAAGGGTTTCTTCAAAACCCGGGTGTAGACTATATGGAGACATTCAATGTAGTCATTAAAGCTCCAACAATCAGGGTTCTGTTTACTTTTACAGTGACTTTTGGCTGGGATATTCTGCAAGTAGACATCAACAATGCATTTTTGAATGGTGACTTAACTGAGGAGGTATATATGTCTCAACCTGAAGGGTTTGAGGATAAGTCTTTTCCCTCACATGTTTGTCGGTTAAGGAAATCTCATTATGGCTTAAAACAGGCTCCAAGAGCCTGGTACACTAAGCTGAGAATTGCTCTTCAGTCATGGGGTTTTGTGAGATTGGTGTCTGATGCATCACTTTTTATCAAACGAACTACTACATTTGTTCTATTTTTCTTGATCTATGTGGATGATATTTTGGTTACTGGATCAAATTCTTAAGCTGTTTCAGATTTCATTCATGGTTTAGATAAAAACTTTGCTCTCAAGACATTGGGTTCAGTACATTATTTCCTTGGTTTTGAAGCTGATAGAACTGAGGATGGAATTTATCTCACTCAATCTAAATATGCTCAGGATCTCTTGAAAAAGGCTGGTATGGTAGACTGTAAATCGAGTGATACACCTATAAATGTCACAAATTCCTTAACTAATGAGGGTGAATTGTTTGATCATTCTTTTCTTTATCGCACAATTATTGGCTCTCTTCAGTATCTTACCTACACTAGACCAGATCTTTCCTTTGCTGTAAACAAACTCAACCAGTTTTTGTCTTCTCCGAAACACCAATACTGGGTTGCTTGTAAAAGGCTCTTGCGCTATGTTAAGGGTACTTTGAATCTGGGTATGTTCTTTGCACCAGCTCTTCTTGGATTACCTTTGGTAGTTTACACTGATGCAGATCATGCTGGCTGAAAGTCAGCAGGTGATCTACAAGTGGAATATGTGTGTTTCTTGGTCCTAATCTCATTGTTTGGAGCTCTCGGAATCAATTCGTAGTGGCTCGATCAATTGGTGAGGCTGAATATAGAGCCATAGCTCAAGGAGTAACTGAAATCTTATGGCTGCAATCTTTGTTTTCTAAATTGGGTTATAAGTGTGCCTCTACCCCTATACTATGAAGTGATAATTTAGCAGCCAAAAGTATTGCTGAAAACCCAGTTTTTCATTCTCGCACCAAACATATTGAAATAGATGTTCATTTTGTACAAAAGAAGGTTGAAAATGGTATTGTTGAAATTCGGTATGTGCCCTCTTTGCATCAATTGGCTGATATCTTTACTAAGGGACTACCTAGTAACAGATTCAAGTTTTTGTGTGAGAGACTTAATCTCAAGACGTCACCTATATAATCAGTCTTGAGATTTGATGATTCTATATGCAGGCAACTGGACAGAGGATAGTTGTAATTGAGGGGGAATGTGAAAGGAAGCTATGTTATGTTTATTCTCTTTACTCTGTTTATATTATATCTTATTATTAATCTTTGTAGTTTAGTTAGCCTGCTTTTCTCTCTATTATGTGCGCTTTGTGTTAGAGCTCATTGTTGTTAAGTTGTTTGTTGCCGTCTATAGCTGCTGTGTATATAAGCAGCATTCACTCTGTTTTTCGTAAGTCATCAAGTCTAAGAATAATACAGCTCTCATATTTCCTTTCTCGTGTTTGCCCTAGCTACTATTTCTTGGTTGTAAATCTTTACAGGATTAAAGCCCCAAGTAAAAGAAAAAGAATCATATGTGATCCTGGGGGGCCCCAAACCCTCGATAAAAAGATAAAAAAGAAAAGGATCAGATCTGATCCTCGTGAGTCCTCGAATCCCGATAAAGAGAAAAATGACAACGATAAAGCACATTCGGGTGCGGCTAAAACGATTAAGGTAGGGACATTGAGCTCTCTCAAAGAGTGGTTAAATTAGCACTGATAACATTCAATCTTCATTGAAAAAATGCGAAAATTTTGTAAGTTTTTGGAAAACAAGCAAACGAAGAAAGAAGAAAATGTTAAATTTTATTGAAATATTGTGTTTATAAATACAAAGGCATCTGTTCCAAAGAAAATAAAGCTGTTGAGACATCGAAAGCAATGGAGTCCACGTCTAGGTTTAGGAAGTGCTAGTTCGTGAGTTTCTTCATATGCTCAAATCCACACCGATGACTCCTTCTAACTCCGCAGTGTAAGCGTCGGAGCTTCGAAAATATTCACGCCCATTCTGGAAGGCCACATGGGTATCCTCGAGGATGGATTGAAGTTTTGCATTAGCTATTTGAAGATCCTCTTTGCATCGAGAGTAGGACTCCATTCCTTCCATGTGGCCATTTTTGGCTTTTTTCAACTCCAAGGTGAGCTTCTTCACATTTTCTTGGAGTATGTCATTTGTGCCCTTCACGACATCTAGCTCCTCCCTAAGCCTGGAGTTGGCTTGATGAGCTTTCAACATCCCATTATGCGTCAGCTCTAGGTCCTCACGAGCTTGAGCCTCGACTTCGTTGGCAAGCTTCGCTTTCTCCTGAGCCAGTTCAACAGATTTATTGAGGACATGTACACTACGCTCGAGATCTGCTAGCTTAGAAGAGAGGGCCTCAAGCCCTCGAAGCCTCTAGACTTCAGATTCTCCAGGCAACTGAATCTTGAAAGGCTTAAAGACTTTTTTTAAAAAAAGGGAGGCAGAATGATAATCAAAGCTTGGTTGCATGAATAAAGAAAGCCCGAGGGAAAATCAAGCGGCTAACATTACCCTCAGAATCTCGGCATAGTAATCTGGGTTGCCCGCGGTAGGTGAAGCGCTGGAAATCGTCAGGGTCCTAATAGAAGCCTCAACTACTTCGAAAACTGTGGTCGCCTTGGCCGAAAAAGGAGAAGAGGCAGTCTCAACCCTTCCTCGCTTTGCCCTTTGGGCCAGAATCTCTTTAATGGATAGCGTTGAAGCCTCCTCTAACGAAGCTCTCCTTGTTAATCCCGGGTGCCCTTCCGGTGATAGGGACGTTAATATGCATTTAAAAATTGAAAAAAATGGAATGGTGGGATGCGTTATGGTTGACTCCATACCTACAGACGGTTGACTTCTCGGAGCCTCTGCTTTAGCCACCTCAAGTGCTTGGGCGATGGTTTGGTCATCGCCTTTGGACGGATCTTGGGGAAAAACAATCGGCATGGCTGATGAAGGAGAAGGTTAAGGGTCCCTCTTATTCTTCGAAGCTCAGGTCCTGGAGGAAGGGCTCTTCGAATGAGTCCTAGCACTGCCCTTTAGGGCTTCCTGGAAAGTCCTAAGATCTTTCTCGATCGTTTTCTTTGATTTGGAAGGTGCAGGAAGTCCTTTGCTCTAAGAGGTCTTAAGAGCCTTCTCAGACAGAGCAGGGAGTTCTTTACCCTGAGAGGTCTTGGGGGCCTTCTCAGCTGTCTTCTTCGGTTTAGCTGGGGCGGAAGGACCTTTGCTTTCAAGAAAGTCTAACAGTATCCCCTCGGTAATGGGGGAATAGGCTATCTCCCAAAGATCTTCAATTGCGTAGAGAAAATAATGGAATCAATGGCCGACCAAGCTGAAAATTGTGAAGGAGTAGGAAAAGAGATATGAACTAACACTTACAGGTCTCACCATCTAGGCCCGACTTGCTAAGCATCAAAGTTGAAAGCCATTCCTCTTTCCAGTCCTAGCTGATACCCAGGATCCTACTAGCCGACTCTTTAATAGCCTCGACATTCGGACGCTTGCGTTTGGTATGCAAAGTCCACCCGTTGCACACAAACCAAATCTCTTGAGCAGAACTGGAAACCCTAGGGCAGACGAAGACGAAGCGCTCATTCCAGTCGTTAGAATCTTTAAGCCCCTCGGAGAACATGAGTGACATGGTTGTGATCTCAAGATCAGAACCCTCCTTGGACGCGAGGAGGCAACTTTCCTTCATGATCCTTGGCAAAATGGAAATTCAACCTTCGGATCACGGTTGGTAGTGAAGAAGTAATCGAAAAGCTCCCCTGAAGGGTCCACTCAACCAAAGCTATAGATAATGATAAAGCCCATCAAATACCTCCATCCGAAAGGGGACAGTTGTGCCAGAATGATGGTAAGATGCTGAAGAAGTGACATGACCCTCCCTCAGGGGGGGCAGGCGAAAGCCCCAGTAGAAAGCACATTTGTAAATGTAGAGACGACTGGTAACAGGGTGGCATGCCTGCAAATAGGTGTTTAACTCGACCTCCCACTCTTCGGAATATTATATTTTTCTCTAAAATGTTGGCATTCCAACTCACTCATCCATTGGCAGGGGATGGAGGAAGCAAGGTGAGTTTCCCACTTAACTAGCTCTACCTCGGCCAAGTTGAGTTTTCCAGATCTGGTAATCGCCATGAGAGATAAGTTGAAAGAGAAAGCAAGGAGGGAACAAGAAGAGAAGGGAATACACGCTAACACGATAGTAAGCTAGATAGGAAAGGATCGGGAGAAGAAATAAACAGAAGGGCGAGAGTCACGTATTAAAGCCTTATAGGCCAAGAATAAAGAGGCAGGTAATGATGAGCATTAATAACCCAAAATTGTGTGTCTCGAGAGTGAAAAGTTCGGACAGCGTCAAGAAAAAAATGATGTCGATGTCGAGAAAAATTGATAGCCACGCTATGGAAAGGCAAAGGATTTCTTGGCTCCCCGGTGGATTTCCACCTTCAGAGGAAAATGGAGCTCCAACCCTCGGAGATAATCGACACTTTATGGTCAAAACTTTCGGAAACTTCGACACTCCTTGAGCCATTGAAGTCTAATAGATCGAGGAGTAGGGGGCAAATGATGAGGGAAAATGCCCTCGGGTTCATAATTACTCCTATACCCCAAGAATACAATCAGTAATAACAAAGACACATGCTTGCCGGGGGCCAATCTAAGGTTGTCGTCCAGCCTAAGTTTGGGAGGGACACGTGGCAGATATGTCTCAACAAACCGACTAACCTTTTGCTCAACGAAGATTCTCTGGATTCCTTGGCCTCAATCATCACTCCAAAGATCATGGAGATAGGGATTATCCCGAACCCCTCGAAAACGATTGCCATATCCATATCTCCAAGATCATGGCTTCGCAAGGGACGGGATCCGGATCCGGGAGGCTCAAAAAGGGAATTCTTATCTTGACAAGAGGATAAAAAGGAAGCAATCGAGACGAATAAGGAATTCCTCTTTTTTCCTTGAGTTTTTAGCTACATAGTTGGACTTGGATAAACTCTGGGAACTAACTTGAATGTCGGAGTGATCACGGGGAACAAGTCCCCGACTCCGTTTTGCAAATACTTGGTTCGATACAAGAGAGGATGATCGGCTTTACATCATCACCCATTTTGATCAGATTGGATTTATTTACCAGAGATTGGATTTATTTTCTTATTTTATAGGGAGAACAGAGAGATAAGGAAGAGGAGAAGAAGGGGCGCGGTTCCTCTTCTTGGTTGGCCCTTTTCCTTCTTTTACTTTTTAATTTTTATTTTTTATTTTGGGCTGATTTTTCCCAGCTGGGCTGGGATTAAATTTAATTTAGACCCACAGCCAAGCCCTTTTTTTGGGGATGTTTTTCGCAGCTGGGTTGAGTTAAAACTCAAGACCCATTTTTGGGTGGTTCTTTTTCTTTTATGGGCCACATTTTTAAGGACCAAGGCTGAAACATACAAATCAGTTGGGCTAGATTAATTTCCATGGTCAAACCCATTAAATAAAATAAAAACAAAAGATAAGGACCCATTTTACTTAAGGAGCCGAAAAAATAAAAAAAATAAAATATATTTGAATGAAAATTTTGAGAATTTAATTATTTGTGTGTACATGAAAATTATAACGCTATCTTGATATGTTATAAGGTAAATGTGTTGAGATTAATCTAAGTATTTTTTTTATAAATGTTACAAAATTTTGAGATCAGATTGTTGAATTTAGAGAGACATACTGGGGTGTATGTGTATGTACATTTTAAATTTTAAACCTCTAGTATAATTATACATTGAATTGTTTAAATTGTGTCTTAATAGATAATACTCTCTATAATTGTCCATTAAATAAATTAGGGATATAATATTAAATTCTTTGGTAGCACAGAGTTGATTTTGGGATATATGCCCAATTTTGATCTTGAGACTTATACTGAATTTAATTTTTCTTAATTTATGTTAATTGTTGTAATTATTTATGTATGTGATTTAATCACAAAATAATTTTTTGTGCGACTCTCTTTTGTACTTGATAAAAAAAAAATAGGATGTTCCAGAAACTCTGACAAATAGTATGTCTAAGTTAGACAAACAATCTCTAACATATCAAATAAAACTCTCAACTTACCGAGCTTGGTATAAAAATGATCAATGCACGTACTTTATGATGTTAAACAGCATGCATAATGATCTGATTGGAGAATTTGAAGAATATAAAACAACAAAAGATATATGGATTGCTTTCAAAGCAAAATATGGTGATACTAACGTCACAAGGTTGCGAAGGGTTTAACCGTCAAATTTAACACGTACAAGAAGCCAATATTAGTAAAAATGCATGAGCATCTAACAATGATGTCAAATAGGATTCGTGGTCTAAAGGTTGCTAGAAGCAACCTTACCGATGAGCAGTAAGTCCTAGTTGTCATCCGATGTCCCAGCTCTTCAAACCAAATGGAGCTCATATAATCATATTAACGAATGACGAGCACATTAAAACTTTTGAAGATGTATGTCAACACCATGAGCTTAAAGTTAAGAGCTTAGAAGCTAAAGATGATCACACTTTTCTCACAAAGTTAAAATTACATAAGGCATTTGGGTCTAGGAGAAAACAATTTGGAAAAAAAAAAGGCACTCAAAGACAAGGCTTGGTCCCAAGAGGGACAAGACCACAAAGCGCCACAAAGGGAAGCATGGTGGAGGCAAAAGGGAAGTAAGGAATGCTTGCTAAAATTGTCGCAAACGAGGATACTTTGCTCGTGACTGTGCTAAGCCAAAGAAAGAAAATAAACTCCTTGACCTTGTCTTGTGCATCTATTTTTGTTTATATAAATGTGTTTGTGGCTTATTCTTTCTATGGTTGGATTCTAGAGAGAGGAGTAACAAGTCATAAAGTGAGAGATAGTGGAAGGTATGTGGGGTATCCTTAACTTTTAAATGGACAAAATTATATGTGGGGAACAACACCAACAAAAAGGTTCAAGGAATTGGTACCTGCTATCTAAAGTTGCGAGATGGTCACACATTAATTCTTTATAGCATTCTTTATTCTTTAGGAATTAGGAAAAATTTTCTTTCAGTAGTTGTTTTGATTAAATTAGGCTATAGATTTAGCTTATCTTGGATTCCATTAAAATTTTACATTGGATGTAGCATCGTTTTATTTCTGATGGTTCGATTATGTTAAATGTTGATGATGCTCATTTTAATTCTAATTATATTGCTTCCTATTTGACTTTACAAGATGATATTGTGAATGAAAGTACCAAATGACATGATACATTGAGTCACGTTGGGCAAGATTAGTTGAAAAGGCTAGTTAGATAAGATCTATTAGGCCCACCCTCTAAATTGCAATTGTCCACCTGTGAACCTTGCCTAATGGGTAAGTCAATCTAGAAGTCCGTTGGAAAGGCACAAAGAGCATCCAACCCTTTAAGGCTAATCCATTTTGACCTTTTTGGACCTATGAATGTTAAAGTACGAAATTGTAGTTCATATTTAATCACTTTTATCTATGATTATATGTGTTATGGAATAGTTTACTTGACCTCCTGAAAAGTTTGAAGCATTGGATTGTTTTAGATGATTTTTAAGTTTGATTGAGAATCCGTTGAACTTGAGAGTAAAAACTTTATGAATTGAGTGTGGGCGTGTATACGTAGTACATCAGTTCAAAAATATTTGTGATGGAAAAGGAGAAGTAAGTTAAATAATTATGTCGAGAACTTCACAACAAAATAACGTTAATAGAAAGAAGGAATACGACCTTACTTGATTTGGTTCGATCAATGATGGTGTAAGCCAAAACTCCCAATATCTATATTGGGGTGATGTGTTGATAATTGTAGTCTACATACTTAATTGTGGACTGGAAATAAACCAAATTTAGAACATTTGTGCCCTTGGCCTCAAACCCAACCCATTTAAATTTATTTCCATCTAAATAGGTTAATAATTCTTGACATTTCACAATTTATTTTATTTCTATTTAAATTTATCTCATTATTTAGCAAATGGGTTCAAACCCAACCCATTAATCCAATTCATTTAACAGGCCCAACTCACTTAAACCTAAATAATTTATTTTCTAACTTGGCCCAACACTTAAGCCCCAACCCATTTTATTTGAATTTAATTAAATCCACAACCTGCATAACTTAGGCCCAATCCATAAAAAAGGGTTTTATTTAACTCTAACTAGCCAATGCCTTGGGTTTTTTCACATAGCTCAAACCTATTTCATTAACTCAACTCATTTATTACATTTCTAATCTTTAAATTTCTTTCTAAACCAATATATATATATATATATATACATGCACCAAAATAATTAAAATTTTTAATAATGACATAAACCCAATAACTGGTCATTACAATGTTGGGGAGTAAAACCTAACTCCTTCGCATCATGTTGTTAATCTAACTTCTAATAGAATTAGAAAATAAATTATAAATTATTTAAGTAGAATTTTATTTACGTGCAACACATCATTTAGCTTTGGACTTAATAAATATATGATCTACCATAATATCTATCAAAAGATTTATAAAAAAATAAAAAAAACAACTAAGAATATCTTATCTTTATTAGAATAAGTAATTGCTAAGTTCTTTTTCCTTTTTTTTTTTTCCATAGATGATACATCATAAACTTAGGCTAAACAACATACAATTTACATTATTTTCCCAACTTATAAATCATTATTATATTGTTGCTAACCCAATAATCAATAAAAAGTTTACAACTTACATGGGTGAACATTTTTGTACCATGCTTTTTAAGGAATTTTACATCCTAACTCACATCGGATGAACATAATGTGATGCCATCCGTCGTTGGACAATGTGTTAGTGGTCCATTAATAGAAGACAAGAAAGGTTTGGGTGGGATATGTAATGAATGTAGGCTTCCTTCCATCATTTCCAACACTTTAGTCATTGATGGACGGCTTAAGGGATCGGTTTGTATGCACCACAAGCTAACTATTATCATCTTTCTTGCTTTTTCATTTTCTTCTTTGCTTGTAATACAATGAAGCCCAATTTCTTGTTCCTCTTCAAGGCGTCTGTATATCCAATCTGGAAAATACATCTCACTGCTACAATCAAAGGTTGAATCATTAGAATCTTTTCTCCCCACAACCATGTCCAAAATCATCATCCCATAGCTATAAACATCTGCTTTATAAGAGACCCCTCCGTAGTTTCTTGAAAATAGCTCAGGCGCAATATATCCAATCGTCCCTCTTGTTCCGAACAATGATACAATACTTTCCCTATGAAAACATTGTTTAGCAAGTCCAAAATCGGCTATTTTGGGACAAAAATTTTCATCTAGTAGAATGTTATGAGGCTTTATATCAAAGTGCAAAATCCTTGTCTTACAACCCAAATGGAGGTACTCTAACCCTTTAGCAATACCAACAACAATCTTATATAATTCTTCCAATCCCAATTCATGATCTTTTGGCGTCTTTCTATCATATATAAATTTGTCGAGAGATCCATTAATCATGAACTCGTAAATAAGAGCCCGTTTTCTACTCTCATAACAAAAACCCAATAAACTTACAATATTAACATGAGATGTTCGACTTATACTCGCAACCTCATTAATAAATTGTTCTCCATCACCTTTTGATTCCTTCAGAAGTTTCACTGCCACTAGGTGCCCATCATGTAACTTTCCTTTATAAACACTACCAAAGCCTCCTTCACCGAGTTTATTTTTGAAAGAGTTGGTAATTTTCTTAATCTCCAAGTAGCTATATCTTTTAGGGACAAGAGAACCAAAGCTCCTTAGAAAAGTCTCAACATTTTGATCATCTATTTTCCCAAGATTTGCAAAACAAAGAATTTTTTTTGACAACTGTTTCCATATGGTATAATAGAACAAGAATATCATGGCCACTAATGCAGTAGTTCCAATACCTGTAATCAAGTATTCAAGATGAAATAACAAGAAGAAAGTTTCAGATATATAAAATTTCAAATTTATATAGGTTATCCGTGCTACTTTTGAGTAAAACATATATTCACTTACACCAATACATAAAACTAATATTTGAATTGGCTCGAAAAGGTCAGTTATGTTGGTTAATTAGTTTCATAAAAAATACTTTTATCAAGTAGTTGAGCAAAATTCCTTTTTGCTTATACTCAAGAGTAGCTATTTATGGTCGTGACTAACACTATGACAAGTATAAGGTTGTAGGTTTATATCTTTCCAAGTCCCTTTTTGTAGACGTTTATAATTATTTTTCATGAAAAAAGAAACCTTTTGCTTCTTGCACCACAGCCAAACAGTTATGATAACTTTAAACGAGTTAGAAGAATATTTAACATCTAAAGAGAATATTCCTATCATATAAAATATATATGTATATATGTAACACATTATTTTTAGTTTCTATATTCTTTTGTTTTTGTCCGGTTCTTGTTTTTATTTAACGAAACTAAAGAACCTAGCATGTTAGTTGACAACTTTGATTTATTTTCAGTTTTTCTTAATATAATTATTTCTTCTACTCTATCACTTTTATATGACCAACGCGGGAGAGTTGGTGACTTTTTAGTAGTCGGCACTACAGATCCCTGACCATGTTTGGGAGTCATCCATTATGTAGAAATACCCTTCTCTTGTTTTTATATTTTTGAAAGATTTAAAATAATTTAAAAGAAAAAAAGCAAGCAGTAAATGCCATTTCGTGATTTTGTTTTCAAAAATAACACAAATTAAATGGAAAACTGAAAATAGGAAAACAAAATGAGTTTAAATGTTTGTTTTCATTTATAATATATTAAAACTTTTTAATTTGTAAAAAAATGAAAACATATTTTAACATTATATTAAGAGATATATTTATAATATATTAACATGTTTTTACCATTTATTTTGTTTCAATTTTATTCCATTTCCCTTATTTGAGGTAGAGAAGAGAAAAGAAGTAATAGAAAAATTCAAACAATGTAAGAAAGGCAATTGTTTGTTATCTTTTCAAGTTAAGGATATTAAAAGACTAAACTCCAAAAAGACATTATTATATTAAGAGATATATTTCTTATCTTTTCTTTTTTTATACATATGGATAATGAATATAAGCAAATACATCTCCAACACTTGACCAATGGGTAAGAGGGTGTTCGCCATTGTTCAAATCATGGTAGCTCATCAGTGCTAGAGGTTTTAACCTCTAAGGTCTTTTTGTTGCACATTTTAAATTTTTAGGAGTGAATTTTGATTTTTTTTTATTCAGTCAATTATAGATTTTTAAACATTTTATAAGCTATTGAAAACAAAGCTAAGAATCTCAATTTTTAAGAAAAATTGTTGAAAAATTTTATTCAGTTAACTTATAAGTCTCTCCAACTTTATCAACCAAATAATAAAACAATTTAACTCAAAGAGTTTATAATCTTCCCGAGCAAAAAATAACCTAAGCCATTTAGAAGCAGCGCAGAAACAGAATGATTACTCGAATGACTAGGGCTGTGGATGGAAAAGCTTTAAAAATGGAAAATCAAAAGTGGTTTGGGAATAGAGAAGTCAGTTTAGAAGCTTCTTACCTATGAGGATGATGATCAGTTTGACGTTTACCCCTCCTGCAATAAACAGCAGGTTAATAAATGAAATTGAATTTCACATTCTAAAACCTCGAAAATAGAATGGTTTAAGTTCTGTCTATGAACGACAGCAGCTTGATACCATGATATTTGATGTTTAGATGCGGCAAATGATACCTGTTTTGGATGTGCAGTGAAATTTTTGGTTGATCTCCTGACATTGGCCTCCTCTCCGGTGACATTTTAGGCAATCCTCAGACGCTTGCAATTCGATGTAATAGCTAGCAGTCAGTAGTTCGAATAGGTCGCCAACATCGACAGGTTCAAATTCGTCCGAACTTAAAGGCAGCTGAATCAGGGAGCAGCCATTAAAAGGTTGAGCTTGAGAATAAGAAACGTTATCAGGATGTGGTGGATACTTGTAGTAGTAAATATAGTTATGATCATCGCAGCCTGTGTAGTTGAAATAGAGATTATCCGTGGGAGAGCTAGATGCAAAGGAGCTTCTGTTGCATTGGAAGAGGGTGAGATTGTGAGGGATGGAGAGTGAAAGAGAAGCAGAGTTGGGTAAACTCAAATTCCTCAAGGCTCTGCAATTTCTGGCATCTAAATCAGCTTTGAAGCTTATGTCATTGAGTTTAATCCTGCTCCTACCGTTGGCCTCGGATGAGATTTGGGCTATGTTAGTGAAAGAGAAGTGTTCGCTGACAAGAGACATGACGACCGCATGTCGACGATCGTCTTCAACGCAGATCACTGTGCAGAGGCCGCACTGCGAATAAATCTCATTAGTCAACGGAAAATACAGAGGTCCGAATTTTCCACAGCCAAAGGACTTGGGACAGTTGCTGTTGCCATTGCTATTGCTATTGCTGTCTTCTGGATGAGCAGAAACAGAGTGAAGAAGCTGCAGATGTGATAGGGAATACAAGGACAGAAACAGAACGATAGGAGGAGACATCTGGATTTTCTGGGCAAACAAACAGCTAGGCTAGTGCACTTAGCAGGCAAAGAAAATGAAAACAAAGAGGAGGAGAACAAGAACCTGTTAAAGATGCATCCAAGGATGATGTTTGTGATAATCATTTTCCTAATGAGATTAATCTGTTCAAACACGGCAGTTGACTCCATAGTCTTTGTTATATGTTCAAACACGGCAGTTGACTCCATAGACTTCGTTATATGTTGCACAGACTGTAACGCGTCCAATAATTTTCCGATCCCAAACCGAACGGCAAAATCTCCTGATTTTACAACTCATGTCCAATCCTTATTAATTTTATATTGAAATTTTTAATTTTATATTAATTATATAATATCGTAATAAATTATTTATAATTTAGAGCTCTATTCAAGTGTGGTTATATAACATCCCCTTTCACACGTAAGATTACACATCATCCTGCTCTGAAAATTATTAATTATTAATTATACATTATACGTAAAGAGCATAAAATTTGTTATTTTAAAATATGAGAAATGCTATTTATACATAAAGCGGTTTACATAAATGGTTTACATGGCTGATAAATGACAATAAATCATGATATATGAGTTGAAATAATTTATCGCGAGAAATTAGAACAAAATAAAAATAGTAGACAAGCTCGACCAAACCATCCTTCTTTGCTGCTCTACTCTTTCGACCACCGTTATTCCTTCTTTGTTGTTTTGCTCTTCCAATCATCGACGAAATAGATGGTGGGTCAATTCCTTCATTCCTTGTTTTTTCTAGCCCCCAATTACTTTTCTCTCTATGGTGCATCCATGAAATTAGGGATATTATTCATTTTGTTCCAGCTCCTTGTATCTTTCCTCATCATCATCAAATACCATAACTCTTTATACAAAAGGAGAAACCGAAGCTAGACTAAACCTTCTACACATCATTTGAAGTAAGTATGTCTCTGGAGTGAGCTGAGTCTCAGAATATTGACAATTTTTTAAAGATTGGATTGTTTATTTAATAGATGATTTTCTCAATGTAATAAATGATTGACTTTAATGAAATATTACAACGTCTCCAAGAAACAAGCATTTCATGCGAAAGTTCTATCAGAAAATGATTGGAATTTTTGCCAACTGGTTTAATGAACCAAGCTTGTTGATGAGGGTAAATACCCTCGAGTCCATAATTACTCCAATGCCTCGAGAACATGGCCAATGGCAACAGCAACACGTGCCCACTAATGAGCTATTCCGCTGATGTCATCCTACTCGGGTCCAGAGGAGACACGTGGCAGATAAGTATCACAATACCAGCTAGTCTGTTACTCAGCGAGGATTCTTCCGATTCCTCGGGGTCAACCATCCCACCGAGGATCATGGAGATGAGAACTACCCCAAACTTCTCAGAAGCAATTAGGGAATCCATATCGGTAAGATCCCAGCTCCGTGAAGAACGGGAGAAGGATCCCAGTAATTTGAAAGAAGATCCTTACCTTAGCAGGAAGATAAAAGGAAGGGGATTAGCAACGGGTAAGGGATTCGATCTTTATTTTTCTCTAAGCTTGAAACTGAGATATTTGAAACATCTGTTCATCCCATAATCTGATTTAAACGTCGGAGTAATTCCAGAGGGGCAAGTCCCCGACTCCATTGCAAGTACTTGGTCCGAGACAGAAGGAGAGTGATCTGCCATTGCATCATCAATTGGCGCCCACCGTGGGGCCGAGGTATTTTCTTTCTTTTCTTTTCTGTCTCTCCAATACGACTTGCAGTGACGTTCGAGTTATCTCTTTGTTTTGATGGCAACTAGAAGGCAATAGTCTCAGGCTGTTGGAGGTAACCCTACCGAGGAACTAAGCCGTAACAATCCTCTGAGGAGCCCGCAGGGGAGAGGTCGAAGCCCAGATAATCCCCCTCCCCCACTTGATCGGATCACGCTTTTGGAGAATCAGGTTCAACGCCTGATGAAGTTGCTCACTGGCTTCATGAACCATTGGCACCAACAAGCCCATCATTCTCAAGCGAAAGGGAGGCAGAAGCTGCCAAAGGAGGAAGAATCTTGCCCGCGCGAGGTGGACCCTCGAGTGCGTGGAGTAGAGGATGGACACGGGGAGGCTGTAGAATCTCCAACATATCATACGCGCTGCAGCAGCAGCAGGAAAGAAGGTTGTGTCAGCTGGAGGAGGAGATTGCAGCCTTGAAGCCGAAATAAGGGGAGTCTAGGGGGACAATGATAAATCAGCTCCTTAGCCCGGAGATCATGGCTGTCGTACCACCCGAGTGTCTTCGCATTTCGGCTATCAAGCCCTATGCGAGGACTACTGACCCGATGGATCACCTAGATCTTTTTACCTCCCATATAGTGGTGCAAAATTCCTCTGATGCAATGTGGTGTAGAGTCTTCCTAGCAACACTGGAAGGGCATGTGCGTGCCTAGTATTTGAACCTGACCCATGACTCAATAGACAATTTTACGCAGCTTCGGAGCAGTTTCCTAACTCACTTCGCTCCTCTTCGGAGGCATCGAAGGTCCACCATGGCCCTCGTTAGCCTGAAACAGAACTAGGGGAAATCTTTGAAGGATTTTGTTTAGCGTTTCAATATGGAAGCCCTGAGCATCGAGAACTTTGACCACAGTGTCACTATGGTGGCATTCCAGAATGCCCTAAAGCCCAGACCCTTCGCTCAATCGTTGGCCAAAACTCCCCCGCTTACATTTACTGATATCTTAGATCGAGCGACGAAGTACATTAATGCCGAGGAGGTTATGTAGGCAAAAAGAGCAAAACACATAGAGAAAAAAGAAAAAAAAAGTATCTCGAAGGGCATAAGAATGAGGGTCAAAGAGAGGATCGAAAGGAGAAGTATCATCCTCAGTGGGAGTCGACTGATTTTACTCCTTTGAATACCCCAAGGGCGGAGATCCTTGCCACCATTGAGGACAAAGATTATCTGAAGAAGCCTTGACCGATGCGAGCACCATCAGACAAAAAAAATCGAAATAAGTATTGTCTTTTTCATCGAGATCATGGATACGATACGGAGGAATGTCACCAGTTGAAAGAAGAGATCCAGGAGCTCATTAATCGAGGTTTCCTCATGAATTATGATACTAGGGAAGCGGATCCCTAAAGGGGGAGGGAGCGACGTTTGTGGTTCTAGAGTCCCCCCACTAGGAGGGACCAAGCAGAAGAGCAAGACCAAGTTCGGCATTCGCCCCAAAGGGAGAGATCACCACCGGCGGCAGAAGATCATCCTCAGCCCCCAGTATTTCATACGCTGGTTGTAGGGGAGGTCCAAGGGGTGAAGGGCGAAAAGGATGTAGCGAATAGCCGAACCTCGGGGATGAAGAGGTCGATGAGGGGGGAAACGATCTCTTTTTTGAATAGTGACCTCCCCGGGTACCCGAATAGAAATGATCCGCTAGTAATAACAATCGAGCTTGGAAAGTGGGAGCTTCGGCTGTGACACCCGTAACTTACTTACATGCTTAATGATAATAATATTCATATGAACTTCAAGGTTTAGCGTAGAAAAACTTGAGAAACAAGAATGTTATAAACTTAAGTAATGTTTCAAAACATAATAAAATTCAAAGCAGGTTTAGTGTATGTATAAAGTTTGACACATAAAACATGGTTTCAACAGAAGCAAGAAAGACTTCGCGAATATGCTTTGTAGCGATAACATCCATATAAAAATATCTAGAGCTTAAAACCAAAATCATACTTCCTTTAAATCAAATAAAATTCCAAGACATGCTTTATGGCATACATATAGGAAAAGATCAGAGTTCAACCCTAAAAACATTGTTTCAAAAGGAAACTAAACTTAAATTCTTGAAAATCCTTTTTAAACAAGCCACCACGCTCCACGTCCATGTCCCGATCTCCTTATTCATTCTCACCTGGGGGAGGGGAACATAAAGGGTGAGATTATGCAAATCTCAGTAAGTACAAGAGAACCATCATATGTATTTAAACAAGTCATGACATAACATAACATATCATATGGAGACATGAGAGGTTCCACCAACTTGCAGGGGTAAGAACCCTCGTGCGTAGCGCTACCGAGCTCTAGTCCCGAAACTTGCATGAACATAACATAACATGAGGGACCACATAACATAGTTCATTGTCATGCTTAAACATCATAAATAGTTCATAATGTACTTACCTCAACTTGGTTTGATGAGATTTGAATGTTTAAGGCTTCACCTTTACAGCTCTCAATATGGCATAAACTTAGCTTCGATTGATTTGAAATACCCAAAACTCACCCAAAGGTCCTATTTATAGAATTACCCAACAAATCATAACTTGCCACTTGTCATGTAATTATTTGGGACTCATCATGACTCCCAAGTGTTCACATTGCCAAATATCCTATATAATCATTTCTATCCATGTGTTCTTATCAAATGGTGCCATGTGTCCCATATAATCATTTATATCCATGTGTTCTTATCTTATCTTTCTAATGACCAATGGAAGCTTGCCATGTGTCCTTGATATTTTGAGCCTCACATGCTTAATTACATTTTCAACACTTCCATCATTACATCTCACACGATTTAATTCATTTTTCTACATTTCCCATCATTACTCCACATGGTTATTTGATTTTCTACATTTCCCATCATTACTCCCACATGGTTAATTGATTTTCTACATATCCCATCATTACACCCACATGGTTAATTGATTTTCTCCGTATCCCATCATTACACCTTTAACTAGTTAGCTATATTTGGTTACTTTAACTACCTAGTTTGAGATATTTTGATGAGATATTTTAAGGTTTCAAGAACTACACCTTGGCCCAAAATTTTTGGATAATTTTCACTTAGGCCCTTGCAACTTAGTCCCCAGGCTATTTTTTAATTGCATTTTAGCCCATGAAGAAAGGATAAATTACGCTAATACCCCAAGATTTTAGGTAAATTATACTTTTACCCGAACTTCAATATTTACGATTTTGCCACTGGCTCAAAAACTGAACCTTTGTCTCAGGGCTTCTATAATCCCTTGAAAGGACATATTTTCTCAAGTATTAGAAGCTAAAAATCCCGAGTATTACATTATATTTCAATTTAAAATCTTGGACGTTACATCGGTGGATCCTCGTGGATCCGGGTAGTTCTTCGAAAATTTTGTATAAGCAAGCCTTCTTGGGCATGGGGTATTGGATGGAGCAGCTAAGGCCGGCTCGGGTCCCCTTGGTGGGATTTGACGGAGAATCGGTGTATTTAGATGAGGTCATTCAGCTTCTGCTAACCTTGGGAAAGGGTTCCCGAACCTCCCAGGTCATGCTGGATATCCTCGTAGCGGATGTTCCTGCGGCTTATAACATGATTCTAGGAAGATCAGGCCTCAACGCTCTTTGGGCTATTCTTAGCACATATCACATTATGATAAAGTTCCCTACGACCGGTGGGATAGGCGAGGTGTGAGGAGGTTTACGTTCGACCCACGAATATTACATGGCCTCCATAAGCGAAGCGAGAAGTGCTGGGATCCCGCGAGGGCAGATGAAAGAAAAATTGCCACAAGAAGAAGCACCTAGTCAAAGAAAGGACTTTGAGGAGAGAAGGAGGAGAGTCCCCCATAGGAGGTCAGTTTTCTATTTGAAGGGTCGGAAGATCCAAAGATGGCAGAACCAGTGGACAAGCTGGAGGAGGTACCCTTAAGGAAGGATTGCCCATATTGTTGGATAAAGATAATTGCTGAGTTAAAAGACCCGCTAAGGGGTCAAATCTTAGCCCTCATTCGGTAGTATGCAGACATTTTTGCGTGGACTATCCCTAGACATGCCGAGGGTTGATCCAGAGGTCATGACACACAGGTTGGGAATACGTTCGGGTTTTCAACCTGTTAAACAGAAGAAGCGAAGCTTCACCCCAAAAAGAGCCCGAGCGATTGATGCAGAAGTTGCAAAGTTAATGCAGGCGCAATACATTCGGGAAGTTGATTATCCTGAATGGTTGGCAAATGTGGTGTTAGTACCCAAAGGAGAGGGCAAGTGGAGGCTTTGCATTGACTTCACTGATCTTAACAAAGCTTGCCCGAAGAATAGCTACCCTATTTCTTGAATAGATGCCCTAATTGATGGGACCACTGGTTGTTTGCTAATGAGTTTTCTGAATGTCTTTCAGGGGTACCACCAAATCCTACTACACCCTAAGGATTAGTAGAAGACAACATTCATCACCAATAAAGCAACCTACTGTTACACAGTAATGTTGCTCGAGTTGAAGAATGCGGGAGCCAACCAGCGCCTGGTGAATAAGCTATTTCAACACTAGCTCGGTCGGACTATGGAAGCTTATGTGGATGACATGCTGGTGAAGAGCCTTATTGCTGAGCATCATCCCACAGATTTGGAATTTGGAAGAATACTTGCAAACCCTTCGTAAGTTTCATGTAAAACTTAATCCTGTCAAATGTGCTTTTGGAGTTTCTGCAAGAAAGTTTCTGGGTTATATAGTTCATCACCGAGGGATTGAGGTGAACCCTATGAAGGTTAAAGCCATTATGGATATGCCAGCCCCGAGGAACATCAAGGAAGTGCAAAGCCTGACGGGGAGGATGACGGCTTTAGGGAGATTCCTCTCTCAATTGGCGGAGAAGGAACTTCCTTTCTATAAGGTCTTGTCGAAGGCAAAGAATTTTGTCTAGGATGATGAATGTTAGGAAGCTTTTAGTAAGTTGAAGGAACATCTGGCCTCGCCTCCAGTTCTTACCAAGCTACAACAAGGAGAACCGTTGTATCTTTATTTGGTGGTAGCCGAAGAAGCTGTGAGTTCGGTCTTGGTCGGAGAAGAAGATAGAAAATAGAGGCTTGTTTACTTTGCCAGTAAGCGGCTGACAAAAGCGAAAGTTCGGTATTCTCCCATGGAAAAGTTGGCTTTTGCCTTGATGATCTCAGCAAGGAAGGTTCGACCCTATTTCCAAGCTTATACCATCATCGTGCTTACTAACCAACCTTTGAGACAGGTTCTTAGCAAATTGGAGCTCTCAGGTCGGATGTTAAAGTAGGCCATGGAGCTCACAGCTTTTGATATAGAGTAGTAACCTCGGCCTACTATTAAAGCCCAAGTGTTGGTAGACTTTATCGGTGAAGGGATAGGATCCCAGGAAGCTTCGAAATAGGATCAGAGGCCATGGATGTTGACCGTAGATGGAAGCTCGACCTCAGGCGGTGGTGGAGCAGAGCTGATGATCAGAGGCCCTAATGGGCAGACATGGCCCTATGCCTTGCATTTTGAGTTTCGAGCATCTAACAATGAGGCTGAGTACGAGGCTTTGTTAGCGAGATTGAGATTAGCTGAACAGTTGGGAGCACAGCAAATCGAGGTGAGTTCGGACTCCAACTTGGTAGTACAACAAGTAAATGGAGAGTATGAGGCTCGAGAAGGTCACATAGCAAGATACCTGGCTATGGTCAGGAAGCTAATTGCATGATTACAATCAGTAAAAGTGAAGTATGTTACTCGGGCCATGAACACAGAGGCAGATCTGTTGTCTTGGATTGCTTCTTCCTTTTTTCCCTACGAGCTCCCGAGAAATCTGGATAAAGTCTTTACCACATAAGAGCATCGAAGAGTTCGCCGATCAGTTGTGTATGGAAGATAAGCTTAGCTGGGTGGATCCTTTGCTATTATACTTGAAGGAGGAAAAACTTCCCGAGAATAACTTGGAAGCTTGGGAAGTCAGAAGGAAAGCCCAAAGTTTCGTACTAGTCAATGGGGAACTTTATAAGAGGTCATTCTCGCGACCATTGCTCAAGTGCATCCGACCCCAAGAGGCAGATTATATCCTGAGGGAAATTCACGAAAGCATATGTGGAAACCACATTGGGGCTCGGACCCTTAGCCAACGGGTTCTTCGTCAAGGGTATTATTGGCCGACGATGGCAAAGGACTCGGAGCACCTGGTCAGGACTTGTGATAGATGCCAGCTAACCTCCAACCTGGTCCATGTATCAGCTGTCGCTCTAACCCATCTTGCTGCACCTTGCCCTTTTGCTTAATGGGGCATTGACATCTTGGGACCCTTCCCCCCCAGCAACTGGTCAAGTTAAATATGTCATTGCTGCCATAGAATATTTCACGAAGTGGGTTGAAGCAGAGCCAGTAGCCTCCATTACTACTCGACGAGAAAAGCAATTCCTGTGGAAGAATGTGGTATGTTGCTTCGGGATACCTTAGGTTCTAATTTCGGATAATGGCACTCAGTTCACCGACCGATCTGTCTAAGAATGGTGCCAAGAGCTAGGAATAAGGCAGCATTTCACTTCGGTGGCCCATCCATAGGCTAATAACCAAATCGAGCTTGCAAACAGAACTTTGTTGCATGGTCTAAAGGCATAAGTGGATAAAGCAGATGGTAGCTGGGTGGAAGAATTACCAAGTATTCTGTGGTCTTACCGAACTACAGAAAATGTGTCTACAGGGGAGACTCCATTCAGCCTGTGTTAGGTTCGGAAGCTTTGATCCCAGTCGAGATAGGCGTACCAACCCTCGAAGTGGAACTTTTCAGCCTGGAGGATAACAAGCAGAATCTAAGAGACAATCTTGACCTTCTTGATGAGCTTCAGGATCAAGTAAAGATTCAGCAGGCTGCTTACAATCGGCGCATTAAAAGATACTACAACTGAAGGGTAAGAGCTCGGAGTTTTCTTCTCGAAGATTGGGTATTGCGGCTAGCGGATGTTCGGAGTGCCCGAGAAACAAATAAATTAATGCCGAACTGGGAAGGTCCTTTTAATGTAGTAGAAGGCCACAGTCCTGGCGCTTACAAACTCCAGACTGCCGAGGGCATACCCATTAAAAAAGCTTGGAATGTGCAGAATTTGTAAAAATTTTATCAATAATGTCCTTTATTTCCTGAAATAAATCTATTTTTTCATTCCCATTAGTTAAGGCTCATCACCACAAAAGATCCCAGGGGACCACCCATAACCAAAAATAAGGCTAACCTCGAGGGGCCTCGAACCGTCGACACAAACGAAAGGATCAGATGTGATCCTTCGGGGGCCTCAAACCCTTAACACAAACGAAAGGATCAGATGTGATGCTCGAGGGGCCTCGAGCCCTCGACGCAAATGAAAGGATCAGATATGATCCTCGGGGGGCCCTTGAAACCTCCAAACTCGAAGCTTGAAGCCTCCAAAAAAGCAAAGGATCCGATCTGATCACTAAGAGGTTTTTGTCTCTGATAAAGAGTAAGGAAATTTTGTTTTTAAAGTGTGAAAAGGGTTGGATGCAACCCTCTAGTTTTAGAATTACGGTCTTGTTTAATTAACTAAGGCAAGTAACGTTCAAATAAAGGAGGTCAAATAAACAAGCAAGAAGATTTTATAGAAGTATCAAGTTTTAAGTACAAAGGCATCTGTTCTAAAGAAGATAAAGTTGCTGAGAGTCAAAGGGGATGGAGTCCACGTCTAGGTTTGGAAAGCGCTCCTTCGTGAGTTTCTTCATATGTTCAAATCCACCCTGAATGACTCTTTCTAACTCCGCAACATAAGCATTGGAGCTTTGAAAATCCTTGCGACCATTTTGAAAGGCCATGCGGGCATCCTTAAGGGCAGACTGAAGTTGGGAGTGGTTGTGCGAAGGTCTTCCTTGCACCAAGAATAAGACTCCATCGCCTTGACCTATCGCTTCTTAGCCTCCTTTAGCTCCAAGGTAAGCTTCTTTACATTCTCTCGGAGTAGGTTGCTCGCGCCCTTCGAGGCATCTAGTTCCTCCCCGAGCTTAGAGTTAGACAGGTTAGCTTCCAGCATATTCCTCTGAACCAGCTCTAGATCCTCACGAGCTTGAGCTTCGGCTTTATTGGTGAGTTTGGCTTCTTTTTGTGCCAGCTGGACGGACTTGGTGAGAATATGCACGTTGTGATCGAGGTCTGCCAGTTTAGAAGAGAGGGAGTTAAGCCCCCGGAGCCTCTCAATCTCGGACTCCAATGAGGTAATCCGGGCTCGAAACTCTGATTCTCGCCGGGCAATTGAATCTTGAAAGCCTAAAAGGTTCTGGAAAATAGAGACAAAGTAAGAGTCGAGTCCTATTAGCATGAAAAGAATTCAAGGGCAAAAGATAGATGGTAATGAATTACCCTAAGAATCTCAGCACAATAATCTGGTTCGCCCGTGGTTGGTAAAGCATTGGAAACGATCAACGTCTTAGCAGGGTCCTCGGTCACCTCGGGAGTAGAGGTCGCTTCAACCGAAGGCAGGGAAGAGGCAAGCTCTATTCTTGGTCGCTTCGCCCTTCAGGCCAATATCTCCTTCGTGGATAGGGTAGAGGCCTCCCCCAACGAAGCTTCCCCTATCAATCTTGGGCGTCCCTCTGGCATTGGAGACATTAATATCAGCTTAAAACAAAAGGGATAGGAATGCTGAGAGGCATTGCAATGGGCTCTGTACCTGCAGGTGGCCGATCTCCTTGGGCTTTTTCCCTAGCCACCTCAAGTGCCTGGGCGAGGGTCTCAGTATCACCTTCGAATGGGTTTTGCGTGGGGGCGGGCGCTGTTGCAACTAGTTGTTGAGTAGGCTAGGAGTTCTGCTTATTTTTAGGGGCTCGGGATCCTGTGGAGGGGCTCTTCGAGCACGCCCCAGCACTATCCTTGGAAGCCTCTTGAAAGGTCTAAAGATCCCCCTCCGCCATTTTCCTTGATTTGGAGGAAGTCGAGGATCCTCTACTCCTAACGTTTCTCAGAGCTCTCTCGGGCGGCACTGAGAGCCCTTTTCTTTAAGAAGGCTTGGAGGCCTTTTCAGATGTTTTTTTTCTTTTGGAAGGGGCCGAGGGACCCTTACTCTCGGGGAAGTCCAAGACCCACCCCTCGGTAATAGGAGAATAAGTTATCTCCCAGAGATTTTCAACTGCAGAAGAAAGACAATGAAGATCAATATCTAGTAAGAATGAGGAAATGAGAAAGAAAGTGAAGGGCTAACACTTATAGGTTTCACCATCTAGGCCCGCATAAGTAAGCGTAAGGTTGGAGAGTCATCCCTCTTCCCAGTTTCAGTTGATCTTCGTGAGCTTACCAGTGAAAGTAAAGCAAGATCGCTACGGGGCAAGCAGCGTAGTTCAAAATTTTGAACCTTACCCCGATCCCGGCGATTGGATCAACGTCGAAATTAAATCATTCACAAACAAATAAATAAATCTAACCTTTAGATTACCGAGTCGTTCGCGGATTCGAGCCGTCCAAGAGTCCGGCCTCTAACTCGTGATACACGGCACACGTCCATTGGCAAGGAGAGTGGAATAGGAGTGCTAGCTTCTTCTCCTTTGCGCAGCTTGTGTATGAACGGTAAAAGAATGCACACGTTTTAAATTGATGCTAAAAAGAAACGGGAAGAGTGAACGGTAATACGTTTTTCAACTCTTGAAAAACGACACCAAAAATCACTTTTATAATGGGCAACCTATAAATGGATATTTATAATGAAATATTCTAGGGTTTCTAAAACCCTAATGGATTGGGCTAGCCCATTAATTCTAATTTAATTAGAATATTAAGTGAACTTATTCTAGTCCAACTAGAAATATAATTAAATGGCTCAAATCTTTTTATAGGTTTAAATAAAATATTTTAACCCAAATCTAATTCAAGTCCAAATATAATATTTAATATTTAGCTCAAATCTAATTTGGTCCAAATATAATATTTAATATTTAGCCCAAATCTAATTTTGTCCAAATATAATATTTAATATTTGGCCCAAATCTAATTTAGTCCAAATATAATATTTATTTTAATATTTGGCCCAAATCCAATTTAGTCCAAATATAATATTTAATTTAATATTTGGCCCAAATCTAATTTAGTCCAAATATTAACTTAAGCCCAAAAATATTTTATTTCCTATTTGCCACTCCAACAAATAGAAAATTATTAAATTAGAAACTCTTTCCTAATTTAATCAACTGTCATTTTAGGAAACTCTTTCCATTATGACGACTCCTCGTCATACCGACGTCATTACGTCTATTTGTTCTTTTTCCGTGAGAACCTACGACGGCATAACTTCTTACCGAAGTGTCCCACTTAACCATACGTCCACTCTCCTGGTTTAAGCCAAGGATCATGCCTATTGTGTATGACTCATTAGGCTTCCGAATATGTTGGCAATGTGTCGGTACGAACACATAAGACAAGATTGAACTCTAGCAAGGCATCATGCCTACCCAATTATTCAAAAGGATTCATAATCCGCAAATAACTTTTCACGAGCATGGTTACCGTGTAATTCGATCCTCTCGTCAATGTATCTTATGTGATCTCAAGTATGGCGATGTGTTGCTTGATAATGATCGCATGAGTTTTCTTTGGTCTTCTTCTGAATTTGAACAACTCTTTATTTAAATAATAAACATGATTTCAATTGTCAGTGTACAATATGCCCAATCTGATTGGGTTTAGAGCACCTACACTAACAACCAGCTGGTTCTTTAATATCCTCAACATTTGGACGTTTGTGCTTGGTGTCCAGAGTCCACCCATTACACATGGACCAAATCTCCTATGAAGAACCGGATGGTCTAGGTTGGACTAAGAAAAAGCGTTCCTTCCAGTCGTTTGAGTCTTTCGACCCTCCGAATTGCATGAGTGTTGAGGCCTTGATTTCTAGCTCGAGACGCTCCTTGGTCTTGATGATATTGCCCTCTCTCACTATCCTGGGTGAGATTGAAATCTAGCCCCCCTGGGTCGTGATTGGTGGTAAAGAAGTAGTCGAACAGATCCCCTGAAGGCTCTATCTTACCAAAATTATAGATAATAATGAATTCCATCAAGTATCTCCACCCAAAAGGGGATAGCTGGGCAAGGATGATGGTGAGATGTTGGAGTAACGACATGACCCTCCCTCGGGGGGGGGGGGTAGGCGAAAGCCCCTGTCGAAGGCACATTTGTAAAGACAAAGACGGCTGGTGACAGGATGACATGCTCGGAGATTGGTGTTGAACTCGACCTCCCACTCTTCGGGAATCGCATATTTCTCCCAGAACTATTAACACTCTGTTTCGTTCATCCATTGATAAGGAATGAAAGCAGCAGGGTGATTCTCCCACTTAACAAGCTCCACGCTAGTTGGGTTAAGCCTTCCGGATCCAGTAATCGCCATCGTAGGAAGTTGAGAAGAAATCAAGGAAGATGAAAAAAGAGAAGGGAACGCTTGTTGACACGGCAATAGATTAAAGTAGGAAAAGAGTCGGTAGAAGAAGCAGACAAAAGGATAAGGGTCACTTATTAAAGCCTTGAGAGTGGAGAACCAAAGGACAGGTAATGATGAGCATTAATTACCCGAAAGTTGCGTGGTTCTTGAAATGTGAAAGGTTTGGACAACGTCGAGGGAACAGGTGTTAACACCGGAACAAATTAGTAACCTTGCCCTACGAGCATGAGCAAAAAGCAAAAAATCCCTAACTCATCGGACTTGACTGATTCCGACCCTTTGGGCAAAAGAGAGCGGGAACCTTCAGAGACTTAAAACACTCCTCGAGCCATCCAAGTAGAGAGGCTCGAGGAGTGGAGTGGGGGGGGGGGCAAGTGATGAGGGTAAATACTCCCGAGTCCATAATTACTCCAATGCCTCGGGAACATGGCCAATGGCAACAGCGACACGTGCCCACTAATGAGCTATTCCACTGACGTCATCGTACTCGGGTCTAGAGGAAACACGTGGCAGATGAGTATCACCACACCAGCTAGCCTGTTACTTGGCAAGGATTTTTTGGATTCCTCAGGGTCAACCATCCCACTGAGGATCATGGAGATGGGAACTACCCCGAACTCCTCGGAAGAAATTAGGGAATCCATATCGTTAAGATCCTAGCTCCATGAAGAACGGGATAAGGATCCCGGTGATTTAAAAGAAGATCCTTACTTTAGCAGGAGGATAAAAAGGAAGGGGACTAGCAACGGGTAAGGGATTCGATCTTTATTTTTCTCTAAGCCTGAAACTGAGATACTTGAAACCTCTGTTCATCTCGTAATCTGACTTGAATGTCAGAGTAATTCTGGGGGAGCAAGTCCCCGACTCCATTGCAGATACTTGGTCAGAGGAAGAAGGAGGGTGATCGACCACTGCATCATCACTTGTGCTTGTTCCTTCATTTCCTATTGATTAATCGAGGTCAAGTGAATGATCTATGAGAGCAGAGGAATAAAAGCATTGAATTAATTGGAAATGGAAACCTTAGAATGATCTGATGGCAGTTGCAGGTAGACGGTGGCAGTGAGAGGGGTGGCCAGTGGGTGGGGCAACAATGTTTGGAGAAGGACGGGCGAGTGGGCGGAGGGTGGGGTTGATGGTGTCGTGAAAGAGAGACGCAGATGGGGTGATGGTGTCTGTGAGAAGAAGAGCGAGAGAGGGACAAAGAACAAAATGAGGAAGAGAGAGAGAGAAATTGTTTTGGATTATTTGAGTCATTTATCATAGGGGCAAAATGATCATTCTATTATTCTTGTAAATAATTTTGTAACTGCACTTCCGTACAAATATCATACCTCTTTAAATATTCAAAAACTGGTAATGAAACTTGTATTTGTGATATTGTTTATATTAGAATCAAAGTCATCTTATTCTTCATAAAATCCTCTTCTATAGTGTTAAATAAATAAATAATATATATACTCTTCTTCTTCGAACAACCCGTGCGATTGGTCCACCGGAAACAACTACTATTGTGGTTGCATGTTGCACATCCCGCGACCCTTTGTCTTCCAAGCTGGCTTGGCTGGTTCACTACAAAGTAATCACCGAAAATGGTAGTTGCAGGGCTCACAACTTGCAGATCTGGCGACAACAACCCGTGTCTCTTCGACTTCTTGGTGCAAGCAGTTGTTTCGCCGTAAAATAGCAAGTCGGGGTGCTCATGACCTACAGATCCAGTATGTAATACCCCGTGTTTAGATAAGGTTGCCACATAATTTTAATAAGTTTAGAATACCGAAAAATTGGCTTGACAGCAGTTATAAGTATCGAATCGACTGCAGGGAATGCCTCGGAGTGAAATTGTCTAAAGAAAATTACATAGTCTCGATGAACGTTTTGAGATAGGATTTATGGTATCAAAAAAAATCGAATCGGGAACAGTTTTCAGTACAGCTAAAATACAGCTGCTAATTAGGCTATAAAACCGAATCGTTGTAGGAGACTCCCGAAAAATCAATGGAACCCTAGGGGGGCTCTGGTTTTGCGTAATGAGCAACCCTTCAGTGATTTAAGGATGAAACAACTGCCCAGTAAGGACAATGAGGCGAAATCGTCCAAATCGAGTAACTATAAAGTTATTAATTTTGTATTTTCGATATCGTAATGCCAATTAATTCAGTGTTTGTGGATATTATTACAATTAGAGAATTATTCTAATAAATTTAGGATTAAAAATGAGATTTAAATATATAATTTTTTAATTTATATAATATAATATATAACTATATATATATGTATGCAAACGTGCTGTGTGTGCACGTGAGTGATGGCAGCCAGCCATCTCCATACTTCATGCCATTTCCTACAAATGTTAGAAGGATTTACACGCAATGGCCACCTCTGCAAATTTTTGAAGCCATTGCACGTAATCAGCCATGCCTTGCAATGGGCCACGTCTCTGCAATATTTGGTTAGATTTGCACGCTAAGAGAAATGGGCAGAGCGTTGGCGTTGGCTATAAATAGATGAGAGTTTGAGAGGTTTGGGTAGAGCAAGCAACAAAGAGTAGCATGAGAGAATGGAGAGTGAAGAGTGAAGGAGAAAAGGTCGAATTCGGCCATGGCCGCAATTGCTGGCCAAGAGTTCCTGAAAAAAAGGCTGAGTTTGAGAGAAATCAAGATTGTGAGAGAGCTGGAATCGTGATGGCTGGCCGGAGAGCATTAAGCGGCTGCCATAGCCGCAAGTCCAAGCTTCTAGCAAGCTCGGCTATGGCAGCCGCGGCCGTTACAGCTGGGTGGCTATGCGCAGGCCGCCAGCGGAGGCTCGGGTAAGCGGCAGCGAGTCCGGCGAGGTGTGGGCAGCGGTCGGCGAGGCTGGAGGAGGCCGCAATGGCTGTTGGCGGTGATGGAGGCAGGCGGAGCGGCTGCTGGGCGTGCGGCCATGGCAGCAGTCACGCGCATGAAGAAGAAGAAAAAAAGGGAAGAAGAAGAAGAAGAGAAGGAAGAAGAAAAAGAGAAGAAGAAGAAGAAGAAAAGAAGAAGAAGTTGCAGGCGCGGGAGAGGGAAGCTGGAGGTAGAAGATGGAGTGAAAAAACAAAAAAACAAAAACAAAAACAAAAAAAAAAAGAAAAGAAAAGAAAGAAAAAGAAGAAAAATAGGAAAAATTTTCAAAAAAATCCTGAAAAATTGGATTTGGTAATTTATTATTGTTCCAGAGATTTTGGCAAAGAAAAATTTGTTCGGGCACTTGTTTTGAGGATATGGCACGCATACCAAGGAAATCGGAGAAGCTAAGTCAAGATAAGTAAAATTCTCTAGAAATTTTAGAAATTCAAGAATATTATGAATTTTCGTAGAAGAATATTTGAGAAATATTTTTGAAATATTTAATCTGGATTTATTCAGGAAAAATAAGAAGAAATAAAGAGAAAATTATAGAAAATGCCAGAAATTATGGAAAAATAGGTTTTAATGCTTATTTAAATAATTATGGTGATTAGGATACCTTGAGGCTGAAGTTGAAGAGACTCGTGCAAATTTTGAGGTTAGCACGCAAATTGAGGCAAGACACGGATATCTAGGTAGCCCGATAAGCTTGAGAAGGTAAGTGGTACTCCCCAATTAAAATTAACTTTATGGAAAATGGCTAGGTTGTAAGTGATTTATGTTCCTCAAAAATATTTTCATCATATTGATATGCCCTGATATGTATCCATCACGTAGACTGCATACATGATATGACTATGAAATGCATAAATACACGTTGATATCATTGATCACTCGCATTTGAGGCCGTAGGGAGTACGAACTGGCACCGCTACTTTACCAAGGGTGCACCCATACACCTAGGCTTCGAAAGAGGGGGACGAAAAAATGGTAGGTAGCATGAGGGGTGCAGTTGACACCTACAAGGTAAGACATTGTATACACAAATGATATAGCATTATGTACCCTTAGATGATTCATCATCTAACTCGGGATTTGCCCCTGGAATATTCAAACATTTCAGGTGGAGATTGTAGCAGATTCGATGATAAATGAGACATGAAATGGCACCTAGCAGAGTGGATGAGAAATGAAATGTATGTAACGTAGCCCCTATATTTAAATTCTGCTACTTTAGATTTTGAACGTTTTGAGGAATGTTGAAGATGTAAGAATTTATTTATGATTAATGTTAAGCTATCAGGTTTCAATCATTGCTTCCGCATTTGATGTGTAAGTGATTCTCTTTCGAGATTAATGTATGGGAATTCTGGGACGGATTCGAGGAATAATGTGATTTAGGTTTAGTGCTTGAAAGAAAAAATTTATTGTCTCGGAATTGTCCCAGTTTATAACGCGCCCGAAAAAGCAGGGCGTTGGTCCGTAAGACGAAATCCCTATTTGGAGATTCGAAGATTATCGATTGAAGGCTTAGAAGTTATTGGATTAAGTGTTGTGTAGTGGAAGTACATGTCTAGGCAAGTTCTGGCTAAGGAAAGACTTGGTATTTAAGTGTGTCCATTCGTAACCCACCTCTATTTCCTGGGAACTTACCTGGTATACTATTCACATACAGACACTATTCCAGTATACGATTACTATTCTTGGTGAATAGTAAAAGCCTGATAGAAGCTAGTATAATGATCTAGTTATTGAAGTTAGGATCCGATGATATAATTCAGGTGTAAAGTTGACTCAGTAAACTGTGATTATGGATCCGAGAGATTTAGAGACTGTTGATTTAAGGTCATTAGTCAAAATCATGGCGAGAAATGATAGGGTAGCTGTGGTTATCAAGGATAATCGAATCATGGATGATTAGTCTGATGTGACATGACCTAGTTAAAGAGTTAGGATCAAATGATAAGTATTTTCGAGGATGATTTAGTGTCTCGGTAATGAGATATAAAGATCAGGGATCTAACAGATTGGGTCAAGTGATGGCAAGTGAGTTGCGTTAATTGATGAGGTGGCAGTAGTGCAGCCAATGGGACTCGCAGAGATGGGATAAGGAACCCTAGCAGAGTAACGGCACTCCTAGTTCGATGTTCGCAGTGACAGATCTGGATCTAGGGACCCACGTACAAATAATTGATGGATGGCTTCCGATAAGGTGCGGGAAGCACCGTCAATCGAAGCATCATAGTAGATTGCCTGGAAGATAATCAGATGCTAAAAATTTGGGACAACCCAGTAGGGTCTGTATCTTGTATGGGTCTAAATCCCAATGGTCTAAGAGCGAGATGTACCACTAGCTATGATTGATCGAGGCCGGAGAATCAACCCGAAAATGAAATGGATTGAGTATGGACTGAGTGTCCTATCTAAAGAATTGTACCAAGGTTCGCGGTTATCTTGGGAGTAGGGACACGACGTACAGTGCAAATACCGTGATATTTAGTATGGCAGTGGGATCATAGCCTTGGATCAAAGTAGAGTTCGGGTACCGAAAAATGAAAGAGTTGCTTAATAGGTCGAATCAACCCTAAAGGAATGATAATGAGACCTAGTTAACGGAGGTTGTGACTATGGATCAGTATGCCAAATAGACCTGCAAAATCAGGTAAAGTTGTTAGTGGTCAACCCGATGGGAAGAACTCAGAAGCACCATGATGAATAGTGGATTGAGAGTAATCGTTGCAAGGAAATAGAGTTCTTGGAAGATGATTAGAACCAGATATCATGATCTGATTTGAGATTTTTTGGAGATAAATCGGTTTGAAATTCTTGAGGAATTGCTTGAAAGAATTGAGGAGGAATCATGATAAAACATTAGAGTTTTCAAGAAGAAATATAGCAAAAATTGGAGTATCGTAGGTAACGTAAGTACCTGCCCACTCTAGTCGGCAGTATAGTTACGGATTGTCATCTGGAAGATTGTGCAAATCTTAGATGTCAAGTGATGACAAATGTGCCAGGATAACGGGTCATAGTAGGAAAAGCTACAGGCCTAGATCGATTAGAAATCTGAGATTTTCGATTTTGGAGAATGGAACTCGTATGGCTAGACAGTTAGTCTAGGTAGCCTAGTAGGCAAATTGGGAGATGTATAGCTAGATAATCATTAAAGTGATGTTAGCAAGTTATGATTACAAGGAGCCTATTGATCTATTGTACAAGCACTTGTTGTCAGTGAAAAGCCATAAGAAAAATGGAAAATACCATGAGGTATTCTCGGAAGATTTAATAGGATTATTTCTTAATGATGAAATTGCCAATAAATAGCTTGAGGTTATTATATGCTTAGTTATAAGTAGCTTGATTGAGGACGTAATTTCTTAATGATGAAATTGCCAATAAATAGCTTGAGGTTATTAGATGCTTAGTTATAAGTAGCTTGATTGAGGATGTAAATTATCGAGCTTTGAAAGAGGTGATAATTAAGAGTCGATATCTTTACCTCAAATTTGATGAATTATAAACAGTTGTAAGAGGCTGGGGTAATTGTGATTGATGTGCGATCGAGGGATGAGACATTCCAAAAATCGACAATGGAATCATGATTTGATGATTTGACCAAAGTACCATCTGCATTGAAGTCACGTGGTAATTGTGTCTATCGAGGATATTGGTGTGCTCCTCGAATAGGGAGATGCATGAGGAACATTGAGGATTATGTTAGGGAACATCACGATAGATGTTGAGTTTAGCTTGCTAGGTCATGAGCGAATCAAGAAAGAAATGATGAGGCTCCGTGTCAAGAACGTAAGATCAAGTTGGTTGTCGTAAAGCACCATAAACTTATGAAGTTCCGAAAAGTTGAATGTCCTAATAGATTTCAGGAGACAAATCAAAAGTTTTGGAAAAAGTTAATCCGAACAAAGATCGGTAACTTGAGTAAGATACTCCGAAAAAAAAAAAAAAAGAAAGAGGATCAAATGGTTGATTTGATGATATAAAAAGTTATTTGATGATTACTTTGAAAAGTGCGAAGACTTATTGAGTTATGAGTATAAATATTAGTACTGCTAGATTTGGAAGACAATGTAAGATTTCAATCAATATTAAAAGTGAAGTTACGGAAGAAAGTTTTGGAGATAGATAGAATAAAGATTTCTGGAGAAAATAGTTACATGACATGACTAGAAGATGATTGTGGTCAATTGGTAGAAACATGCGGTTATATTAGGTGATGAATACCTACGAGAATGAGGAAACAATAGTTTATAAGTAACCTGGAATAGGTTGGCTCAAGCAATGATTAGGTTTGTGATGACCTAAGGTAAGGCATAACTAGTTTCGAGGATATGTGATGACGTATATTTTTGATGTTATTGGATCCAAGGGTACGTGAAATAGTTTGATGACATAAAAAAATATATATATATTTCTTTGAGGATCGATTCGATAAAAGTCAAGATGTATCGAGATTAGGGACTGTTGTGCTAAGGTTGGAAGATTATCAAAGCATGATTGATTAGTTCAAGAGAATTGACGTCGTGAAAAATCGGTAATAGAGAAGTGACAAGAATAAGGATATCGATTAGATGACTCAGTGAAAAGCAAATTGAAAATTATATGAGAACCGTGGGCTCATTATAATGATGTGGGTACCGGCTTGGATGGGAGTTTAGGTTAAGGCTCATGGCCCAAGAACCAAGTTATGCAGTTGTGATTTGAAAGGTATGCATGGTTGACAAGTGTACTTGTCTAAGAATTGATAAGTGTGGTTAGCCCAAGAGTTCTAATTTTGAGGTATAGAATGTGGCAAATTTCGAGGATGAATTTTTTGTAAGAAGGGGAGAATGTAATACCCCATGGTTAGATAAGGTTGTCACGTAATTTTAATAAGTTTATAATACCGAAAAATTGGCTTGACAGTAGTTATAAGTACCGAATCGACTGCAGGGAATGCCTCGAAGTGAAATTGTCTAAAGAAAATTACATGGTCTCGATGAGCGTTTTGAGATAGGATTTATGGTATCAAAAGAAATCGAATCAGGAACAGTTTTCGGTACAGCTAAAATACAGCTGCTAATTAGGCTGTAAAACCGAATCATTGTAGGAGACTCCCGAAAAATCAATGGAACCCTAGGAGGGCTCCGATTTTACGTAATAAGCAACCCTTCAGTAATTTCAGGAAGAAACAACTGCCCAGTAAGGACATTGGGGCGAAATCGTCCAAATCGAGTAACTTCAAAGTTATTAATTTTGTATTTTCGGTATCGTAATGCCAATTAATTCAGTGTTTGTGGATATTATTACAATTAGAGAATTATTCTAATAAATTTAGGATTAAAAATGAGATTTAAATATATAATTTTTTAATTTATATAATATAATATATAACTATATATATATGTATGCAGACATGCTGTGTGTGCACGTGAGTGATGGCAGACAGCCATCTCCATACTTCATGCCATTTCCTGCAAATGTTAGAAGGATTTACATGCAATGGCCGCCTCTGCAAATTTTGGAAGCCATTGCACGCAATCAGCCACGCCTTGCAATGGGCCACGTCTCTGTAATATTTGGTTAGATTTGCACGCTAAGAGAAATGGGCAGAGGGTTGGCGTTGGCTATAAATAGATGAGAGTTTGAGAGGTTTGGGTAGAGCAAGCAACAAAGAGTAGCATGAGAGTGGAGAGTGAAGAGTGAAGGAGAAAAGGCCGAATTCGGCCATGGCCGTAATTGCTAGCCAAGAGTTCGTGAAACAGAGGCTGAGCTTGAGAGAGATCGAGATCGTGAGAGAGCTGGGGTCGTGATGGCTGGCCGAAGAGCATCAAGCGGCTGCCATAGCCGCAAGTCCAAGCTTCCAACAAGCTCGGCCATGGCAGCCTCGGCCGTTGCAGCTGGGTGGCTGCGTGCAGGCCACCAGCGGAGGCGCGGCTAAGCGGCAATGAGTCCGGCGAGGTGTGGGCAGTGGCCGGCGAGGCTGGAGGAGGCCGTAATGGCGGCTGGGGGTGATAGAGGCAGGTGGAGCGACTGCTGGGCGTGCGGCCATGGCAGTAGCCGCGCGCAAGAAGGAGAAGAAGAAGAATAAGAAGAAGAAGAAGAAGAAGAAAAAGAAAAGAAGAAGAAGAAAGAAAGAAAAGAAGGAAGAAGAAAAGAAGAAGTTGCAGGCGCGGGAGAGAGAAGCTGGAGGTAGAAGATGGAGTAAAAAAAAAAAAAGAAGAAAAATAGGAAAAATTCTCAGAAAAATCCTGAAAAATAGGATTTGGTGATTTATTATTGTTTCGGAGATTTTGGCAAAGAAAAATTTGTTCGGGCACATGTTTTAAGGATATGGCACGCATACCGAGGAAGTCGGAGAAGCTAAGTCAAGGTAAGTAAAATTCTCTAGAAAATTTTAGAAATTCAAGAATATTATGAATTGTCGTAGAAGAATATTTGAGAAAATATTTTAGAAATATTTAATCTGAATTTATTGAGGAAAAATAAGAAGAAATAGAGAGAAAATTATAGAAAATGCCAAAAATTATGAAAAATTTGGTTTTAATGCTTATTTAAATAATTATGGTGATTGGGATACCTTGAGACTGAAGTTGAAGAGACTCGTGCAAATTTTGAGGTTGGCACGCAAATCGAGGCAAGGTACAAATATCTAGGTAGCCCGATAAGCTTGAGAAGGTAAGTGGTACTCCCCCAATTAAAGTTAGCTTTATGGAAAATGGTTGGGTTGTAAGTGATTTATGTTCCTAAAAAATGTTTTCATCATATTGACATGCCCTAATATGTATCCATCACGTAGACTGCATACATGACATGACTATGAAATGCATAAATACACGTTGATATCATTTATCACTTGCATTTGAGGCCATAGGGAGTACGAACTGGCACCGCTACTTTACCAAGGGTGCATCCATACACCTCGGCTTTGAAAGAGGGGGCCGCAAAAATGGTAGGTAGCATAAGGGGTGCAGTTGACACCTACCGGGTAAGACATTGCATACACAAATGATATATCATTATGTACTCTTACTTAGATGATTCATCATCTAACTCGGGTTTTGCCCCTAGAATATTCAAACATTCCAGGTGGAGATTGTAGCAGATTCAATGATAAATGAGACATGAAATGGCACCTAGCAGAGTGCATGAGAAATGAAATGTATGTAACGTAGAGTATTTAAGTTCTGCTACTTTAGATTTTAAACGTTTTGAAGAATTTTGAAGATGTAAGAATTTATTTATGATTAATGTTAAGATATCAGGTTTCGATCATTGCTTCCGCATTTGATGTGTAAGTGATTCTCTTTCGAGATTAATGTATGGGAATTCTGGGACGGATTCGAGGAATAATGTGATTTAGGTTTAGTGCTTGAAAGAAAAAATTTATTGTCCCGGAATTGTCTTAGTTTCTAACGCTCCCGGGAAAGCGGGGCGTTACACAGTAGATGCAGAAGCGAGCGACGATGATGGGAACACGAGGTAGAGATGGACCGACTGGGCGACTGTGACGGGACAAGGCGGTGGCGGAGGCGACGTTGGAGGAAGGAGACCCTTAGTCTTCACCGTTCCTGACGCATGACGGCGATAGGAAGTGGCAACGGTGGAGGCGATACGAGACATTCATCTTCTCCGTTCCTTTCGCTAGACAGCAATAGGAAGAGATAGCAGTGGAGTCAACCACCGAAACCAGAGGTGGATCGACAGCGATGGCGGTCGCCCTCGAACGGAATCATATATGGCGCGAGTGGCAGCGGTTGTACTCTCTATAGCAGATGGAAGAAAAAGAATAAGAAGAAAAAGGGGTGCGGGTTCCTCTTTTGGGTTGGCCCTTTTTTTCTTTTGGACTGGTTTTTCCGAGATGGGCTGGGTTAAAACCGAGCCCAATTTTGGGTTTTCATTTTTAATTTTGACCCATAGCCAAGCCCTTTTTTGGGGGTTGTTCTTCGCAACTAGGTTGAGTTAAAACTCAACACCCATTTTTGAGTGGTTCCTTTTCTTTATGGGCCAAATTTTTTAAGGACCAAAGCTGAAAAATACAAATCAGTTGGGCTGGATTATTTTCCGTGGTCAAACCCATTAAATAAAATAAAATAAAGACAAAATATAAAGACCCATTTTATTTAAAGAGCTGAAAAAATGAAGAAATAAAATATATGAAAATTATAATGCTATCTTGATATGTTATAAGGTAAATGTGCTGAGATTAATATAAGTACTTATTGTAAATGTTACAAAATTTTGAAATAAAATTGTTGAATTTAGAGAGACTTACTATGGTGTATGTACACTTCAAATTTTAATCCTCATGAGTATAATTATATATTGAATTTTTTAAATTGTGTCTTAATAGATAATACTCTATAATTGTCCAATTTTGATCTTTAGACATATAATGAATTTTATTTTTCTTAATTTATGTTAATTGTTGTAATTATTTGTGTATGTGATTTAATCACAAAATTATTTTTTGTGAGACTCTCTCTTGTAGTTATGACTTCAATAAATGTTATTATCAATCTTAACAAGGGAGAGAAACTAAATGCAGACAATTATAACATATGGCATCGAAAAATTCAGTACTTGTTAAAAAATATAAGATGTTCTAGAAACTCTGACAAATAGTATGCCTGAGTTAGACAAACAATCTCCAACATATCAAATAAAACTCTCTAACTTACCAAGTTTGGTATAAGAATGATCAATGCATGTACTTTACAATGTTAAACAACATGCATAATGATCTGATTGGAGAATTTGAAGAATATAAATTAATAAAAGACATGTGGATTACTTTTAAAGTGAAATATGGTGGAATTAACGCCACGAGATTGTGGGGGGTTTAACTCTCAAATTTGACTAGTACAAGATGCCAATGCGTGTGACAATGCGTGAGCATCTACATATGATGTCAAATGGGATTCGTGGTCTAAAGGTTGCTAGAAACAACCTTATTGATGAGCAGTTGGTCCTAGTTGTCATTCAATGTCCCAGCTATTCAGACCAAATGGAGCTCATATAATCATATTAACGCATGACGAGCACATTAAAACTTTTGAAGATGCATCTCAGCACCATGAGCTTGAAGCTAAGAGCTTAGAAGCAAAAGGTGATCACACATTTCTCACAAAGTCAAAATTACATAAAGCATTTGGGTCTAAGCAAAAACAACTTGGGAAAAAAGGCACTCAAAGACAAGATGAAGGACTTGGTCCCAAGAAGCTCAAGCCCACGAAGCACTATAAAGGGAAGCATAGTGGAGGCAAAAGTAAGGAATGCTTGCTAAAATTAAGACAAGCAGGGATACTTCACTCGTGATTGTGCTAAGCCAAAGAAAGAAAATAAATGCCTTGACCCTAACTTGTGCATCTATTTTTGTTTATATAAATGTGTTTGTGGCTCATTCTTTCTATGGTTGGATTGTAGAGAAAGGAGTAACAAGCCACAAAGTGAGAGATCATGGAAGGTATGTGGAAGATAAATAATATACATGGGGAACAACCCCAACAAAAGGGTTCAAGGAATTGTTACCTACTATCTAAAATTGTGAGATGGCACACATTAATTCTTTATAACATTCTTTATTCTCTAGGAATTAGGAAAAATTTTCTTCCAATAGTTGTTTCGCTTAAATTAGGCTATAGATTTAGCTTATCTTGGGATTCCATTAAAATTTTCATTAGATATATTTTTATGAGCATTGTTTTATTTCTGATGGTTCAATTATGTTAAATGTTGAGGATGCTTATTTTAATTCTAATTATAATGTTTCTTATTTGACTTTGCAAGATGATATTGTGAATGAAAGTATCAAATGACATGCTACATTGGGTCACATTGGGTAAGATTGTGTTAAAAGGCTAGTTAGAGAAAGTCTATTAGGCCCACTCACTAAAGTGGAATTGTCCACTTGTGAACCTTGTATAAATCTAGAAGCCCTTTGGAAAGGCACAAAAAGCATCCAACCTTTTAAGGCCAATCCATTTTGACCTTTTTGGACCTATGAATGTTAAGGTACGAAATTGTAGTTCATATTTCATCACTTTTATCGATGATTATATGTGGAATGGAATAGTTTACTTAACCTCCCAAAAGTTTGAAGCATTCGATTATTTTAGATGATTTTTAAGTTTGATTGAGAATCTATTGAACTTGAGAGTAAAAACTTTTTGAACTAAGTGTGGGATCATACATGTATTACATTAGTTTAAAGATATTTGTGATAAAAAAAGGAATAGTAAGGTAACTAACTATGTCGAGAACTTCACAACAAAATAGTGCAATAGAAGAAAGAAATAGGACCTCAATATGGTTAGGTCAATTATGGTGCAAACCAAAACTCCCAATATCTATATTGGGGTGATGTGTTGATAACTGTAGTCTACATACTTAACTGAGTACCTACAAAATTTGTCACAACTACTCCATATGAATTATGTGTAACACTCCGTCTCTTAAGGATGAGTTTGATGCATGAGAGTTTTGACAAGGCGTAAGTGGAAAGTGTGAACCAATGAAGGGACCACCCATTATTTATAGGCCCCAATACCTAGAAGGCGAATAGATGTGTAATCATTGCTCACATGCGTCTCCCAATTGCCTTAGGCATGCCTCTTTACTAGGTGACCATTCCTTTCTTGGACCGACAGTTTGTCTTCCTTCGACTAAGGCCCATATCTAGAGCAAGCCTTGCCACTTTTGAAATAACTCCCTAAATTCAATATACTCCTCCCTTCAACTTTGAATTAAAGCAAAAAGTATGGTGTCATTGTTGTAGCCCTTTCTCCAGGGGTAGTTTTCCCATAAAAGACAACATTCTCAAAAGAAGCAATTCTCCCAGAGGACCACGCGACAAATTCCTAGAACTAGTTTCCAAGAGCTATATTTTGTACGCCAACAGTCCATCCGATTGAGCCTTGCTGGCGGAAGAAACCTAGGGAGACCCATCTTCAACAAAATTCTTCCCCACACTGTCCTACAAAATGTGGCCCACTTACTTGAAGCTCATTTTCCTTAGAGGAACCTTTCCTCTAGGGGGGTTTCTCACGAAAGCCCTTTTAAAATCTTAACCCTAGGACGATACCACGTGTACCAGAAGTGCTTTGCATTCCCACAGCCACACGTGTGTGTCACATGTCCCAATCACAGTCAATGATTATTAATAGACCTCGATCCCTATTGTTTATGGATCTTTTTAGAGAGATCCTTTTGAGACCCCATTTTTTGACCCTTTAGACTCTCTCTCTCTTCATTATTCTTTCACTCTAGGCAATCTATTGCATCCCAAACACTTGACAACACCATATCTTTTGGAGAATTACTTCCCCCCACATATTAAGCATGACATTTCACTACATGATGTATTCTAGACTTCACCATGACAATATCTGACTTAAGCATCAGAAGGCCCACGTAAGAGAAAGCCTTGCGTGACTTCAAACATGTTCCTATCTTGCAGACCATTCTCAAGGTATATATCGACTCTCCCAAACAACAAAGATTCTACTTAAGTTGTCATGGCTTCCCCTTCTCCTCCAGTTTCGCACTAGCTCTCCTAGACAATGGATTGAGCTTGCCTTGAATGACCATCCATCTTCTCCTATGTTGTAGTTACCCCGGCACGAGGTCATGTTTCTTCCCAAGCCCTACTGACTACTCACTGAATTTCCCTAAAACAAACAAATGTTAATTGTTGTATTCCGACAATAATAGAGGGAAAAATCATTTGTGTTTAAAAATAGAGAAAGGCATTTTATAATTTACCTTTAAAATAATTAATGTTAAGACTTCATCATTTTAGTGGGGCGTGGGGGGAATTGAGGCTCCTAAGAACTTTGAGACCTCAGGATTGCCAACTATTCCACTTAACACTTAGGTTACAAGAAATTAGTTTCTGAGGCAACTAACAAACTTTTCCATTATTAAACATATTAATAGCTAAATCTTTTCAAGTTTTTATTAAATATTATGCGTTTAATCTAATATATATACAAACTTATGAAAGTATACAGAAAAGTGTATTGATATCTTTCAAAGAGCAATTAGCGATAAAAAAAAATGCAAATAAAATTAACTCCCTTTAAAGTATGTGTTTTAAAAGCAGAGAATAAAAACATATTAAGGAAAAATTTTAATATCTCTAAAAAATTTGTTATAAAGGAAGCAAAAATATTAAGAGCCTTTAATATATTGTCGAGGCAAATAACAAAAGCATATTAGATAACAAAAATTTTAATACTCTACAAAATTATTATATAGGAAATTTACTTGCGTCTCTCTAATGGATATGTTGTAGAGACATATAAAAAGGGTATGTTAGAGGCAAAATTTTCAAAGTCTCTAGAAAAAATTGTTACAAAGGCAAAAAATAAGTGTCTAAATAATTAAGTTTTAATTTAGAGGTAGATAATAGAGTCATTTTCTAATATGTCTTTAATCTAAATTTTTAAAAGCTAAAAAACTTTAATGACTTTAAAAACACACTGCATAATGCAAATTGAAATGTGTCTCTAGAAAATTGTCTCAAAAAATTTTGTTATAAAAGAAAAAATACTTAAGTGTCACAAGTAACGATGTTTTAGATGCAAATAGTATGCCTCTAATAAGGAAAAAAAAATAATGCCTTTTGCTAATCTCAATGCTACAATCATTGTTTTGATGTAGTGAAAACAACATTTATTTTGTAAAAATAATAAATGATTTTTTCCTTTGGGCACAAACATTTTTTTTTATGAATCAATATCTTTTGATTAAACATACTTACAACTTATTCATTGGAAAATCTTAAAATTGGACATATTTCAAGAAAAAAAAATTCTAAGAAAGTTTGGTAACAAGTGAAAGTGTTATAGTTGATCAAAGTTTGGCAAAATATCATGTGTCTATCTTTTGTCAAGCTTGGTTCACAACAGGTAGTATCCTAATCAACCAAATCTCATTAAATGTATACTCAAAATTAACTACGAAGTTTCATGTATCATAATCAACCAAATCTCATAAAATGTATACTCAAAATCAACTATGAAGTTTCATGTATCATAATCAACCAAATCTTATAAAATGTATACTCAAAATCAACTACGAAGTTTCATGTATCCTAATCAACCAGATCTCATAAAATGTATACTCAAAATTAACTACGAAGTTTCATTAACCAAAGTTCACCTTGAGATTAACCAAAGTGAGCCAATATGCTCTCATCATTTTCATTTTTTAAGTTTGGCCGATTGAAGTTTATCTCCTAGTCGATATGAAACGTTCCATAATGCACCATGTCTATTTTCAAACTAAGTTTAATCGACCAAAGTCACCACTTTAGTCAATCAAAGTCTATTACAAGTACATTATTGACTTGGTCCCTTTTTCAAGTGTTTTTAATCTCAAAAATTAATCAAAACAACTAAGTATTTATGCTAGTAAAGATGGAAAGTGAAACTCATTACAATCTCATTCAAGTTGATACTCAAGGACTTGCTCGAAAATGTTTTGTTATTCATTATTCTCTATACTTGTGAAAAGCTTGGTCTGGATCATGAAATTGAGTTTGTTGCATATTATTTATTGTCATAATGGATTTAAAAAGGCACTGCAAGGTAGCTTCAAAGCGCACACAAAGACAAGTGCAAAACAAAAATACAACTCTTATGTGTCATTCAAAAGCTAAGCCAATAGTATAAGATGGAGATTGAAGTTGTCAACTAACAAGTCTTTGTTAAGCAAAAGTATGAGTGGGAAGAGATGCAAACTGCACTGAACATATGAGTAAAGTGAAGAATTATCTCAAAAGCTAAATGTGTTAAAGGAAATGGTAAAGATGAACAATATTGAAGGATCGAGCTCTCATAATGTCACTATTTCAACTTAAAAGAATAAATGGAGCATTAGTGATTGCTGATTTCCGTAGGTCATAATTAAGGTTTAGTTTAAGGGAAAATGTTGAAAAATTAAATTTAACTGTGAGTTCAAAAGGTTAAACTCGTGTGACTTTAGATGCATTGAATGTAAAGTAAGGAGTCATATATGGTTTTGAAAAGTTATTAGATATTTGTGAATAGTGTTTCCTAATATCTAATTGTATTTACTTCATACCAAAGTTTGTGTATGTGAGAATCCATAATACCTAAGCAATCTTGTTTAGTTAAATAAAGTAATGTTTGGTTTGTAACAAAATCTATATTTTCGTATTGCTTGACCTTGTAAGTCTTCAGTAGTGTCTTGATGATAATATTATTATTTTTTTTCAACTATTTAGTATCAACACAATTACACATAATAAGATTGTGAGTCTGAGGAAAGGATTGATACTTGTACTCCAACATTAAGAGCAATTGAGCATGCTACAAGACACTTTATAGATGTTGTTGTCAAAATATACAATTAAAATTTGTGAAGCGAAAATGTTAGAGTCGTGGTAGGGCGAGAAGGACAACTGACAGGTGTCTGTTTGTGGAAATGTACGTTGGGTAGCTCCAATTTTTGATTATCTAGCTGGGGTCTCAAATAAGCCCTCGAGGGCATTTTCGTTGGCGGGTTGATCCATCTAGAAGTAACTTCCGGTCTGTTGGGACATAATTGTACTCACATGAACAAGTTAGAAGGCACGTGGGGATTCCTTACCTGCGTATGCCCTCCGATGCTTAAATCAGTATGTGAAAGAAAGTAGTGCAATAAATAAAGGATGCCATTAATGAATATAAAGATGTACCTTTCCTGACAAGAGAAGATTTAGTCATAATACTTTTAACAGGTGTCAAGGGTGAACCTGCATGTTAGGAGCACTCGGATGGGCTTAAGAGGAATCCTTCCCGAAAGACTGGACAACCTAGGGAGTCCTCTGGGAGAAGGTTGGCCTTACAGCGAACTGCGAAAGTAGGTTCTTGGCCTCTAAGGAGCCTATCCAGATAGAGTTTCGAGTTGTCAGGGGATGCTTCCAAGCGTTGTTTACTCTTTTAGAGATTTTCATAATATTTCCATAATAGATTATTTCTTATTGAGGATTAAGAGTCAATGTAGTGTGTAAATGTAGTGTGTAGGGCCTCTGCGTGTAGTTTAATCGATTAAAGGAGGGCTTTAGGTAAGCCACGTGGCTTAACTAAAAGGGTTTACGTGGCTTCACATGCTTGCAAGGGCATTAAATAAGCTTGGGAACAATTTGGGGCACAAGCGTAATTTATGAAAATAGTGTAGATTACCTTATAATTAAAATATGTACAACATGAAATGATGGAGCTAGCAGATCGTGTGGCACTCGCGGGCGCGCAAGGAACCTGGCAGCTTGGCGGACGTGGGATCGAGACCCAGGGAAGGCAACGCTGGAATTTTATTTTCCAGTGTTGCTGCGTGGCGAGCGCGTCAAGGGTAGCATGCAGGTGCGAGCTTCGGGAGGAAATTGTGTGCGAGAAGGAGATGCTGCTTCGAAAAGAATTTACGGAAAGGAAGGTTATGCCACGTGGCAGCACGCGATAAGACATGCTCACCTACCACGTGGTGCACTCTGATAGTTTCCTATAAAAACAACTCACGGCTAGCTCTGCGGAAGGAAAAAGATCACGGAAACAATGCTTTTTGGGGAAGAAAATTAGGTCTCTTCGGAAGGAATAAAAATGCTATTTCGGAACGAAAATAATGCTATTTCAGAACGAAAATAATATCCCTTCGAAAGGAATAAAAATGCTTGCTTCGAAAGCAATAAAAATGCTTGTTTCAAGAAAAAGATTTCATACCACTTCGAAAGGAAATTACAAAGTCCTTCGGAAAAAAAATTTCACAATGCTTCATGAGGAAATTTATGCATTGAAAAGTGTTTCAAAAAGATCTCCTCACTATTCATTTACTGTGCAATTTATAGGGAATAGTGCCACATTTTGCCTTAGACCATTTTACCCTCAAAATCATGAATATTTACATTATAAACATTATTTGCAACTTAATCATGATTTATTCTTTGAAAAAAATACTCTCACTTGGAATTACTCGTAAAAAAATACGCTCACGTTAATTAGAAACACCCCAGGTGGATTTTTTCAAAAAAGCTATGGCACAACAATAGCCCCCCACTCTTTACTTTAACTTTAAGTTAAACGGAAGAGTATATTAATTCTCGTGAATCCACCTGCCTTAATGGACATACTTATTTTTCGAGGATTCATGATCTCACGCTAACACAAAATGAGATCATTTACTAAAGTTAGGACGAGCAACTATACGAAGGCAAAACTCAACATGTCAAGTAGGTAGCAAAAGATTTTGAGGCATAGCTCGAGGCATCCTAAAGGATGATCCGTTTAGGGAAAGATAATGGCATGCCTTTAAAGCATGATAAATGGAAGTATAAGCCTTATTGGCGAAATGAGCAATACAATTTTTCTTATGTCTATGATATTTTTGGTTTTCTTACAAAATATGTTGCCAATTTGTGTGTTTCACGTTACACACTTGTGAACGAGTAGGGATGCATGTACCAGGCATAAAAACAATTATAATAAGTAATGGTACCTAGTAATGCTCTCACACGTTCCCTTAGATCTGCCGACCATGTTAGTTAAGAGATTAAACATGGAAAGACTAGATTGGTTGGCGCAATACCTTAATCTTTGCGAGAGTATTATGTCATTCACTTGCTAAAGGTTTTTCTTGCCCCATTGTCCAGCATCTGGTTTCTCAATCATAAAGTTAGTGCCTAAAATTCTAAACTCAAGCAAGCAATGTAATTTGACATATACAAGCTTAAAAGATAAAAAAACCATGGATGATAAAGCAAGTAAAAAAGAGCTTCTTGTGTACCTCAAATCAAACACCACTAGTTCGGGTTCTAGGATTGCGATAACTAACAACTTATGCTGTTTCTCAGCCTTTCGCCAGGCTATCATGGGGGATTGTGGTATGGTCATCTATAGCCTAACCATCTTGGTGAGTTTTAAGCATGTGGGACCCTTAGAGCCAAATCGTTATGATAAACTGGTCTTTAGGTTGGGTACGCTCCCATTCTAATTGCCGAATGGTTTCTAGGGGAAGTTTGCTCACACCAGGTCACCCGTGGTAAAGCCATAGCTAGGAGGAGTCCAACATAAGGTTAGAGCATGGGCCTAGCCCCCCAAAGTCAAGCAAATCATTTTCATTCCAAGAGCATCAAGCACTGGTTTTTAAAGGAACATTTGACATTTGACATCTGACATTTTGTTATGGATGAGTTACCACTGTGTGACTTCTTTGGCACTTGTTTAGTCGTTTGGGGCACGTTACATTCATTACCTTTCCATCCAGATTAACCACTGCACGATCTTGGTAGAGTAGGTTGTCGGGCAACAATATCCATGTTCTTATTGAGGATCTGGGTTACTCCTGGCTTAGACTTTTCTTCGACTGTCTTTGCAGTTTAGCATCTTCCCTTCATACGACCCATACTTGGGGCCCATTTATCACAGAGAGTCTATGACGAACATCATGTCCTAAATTTGATCATAAGTGTAACGCCCCACTTTTCCAAATACAAAACAACGTGAAATATAAGAAAATATCACCTACGGGTGTTATGGAAATCCTTACCAACGAAAGCGAAGAATTGAACCTGATAGCTAGCTAAAGCTAGATAAAAAGGATTTCCAATAATAAAACCTCTAATATGAGTGCACCGTAATGCATGACTTCAAAAAACATCAAATATCTCTTACCACAATCACAGTACATAGTAATCACGACTTACAACTTTACCAGCATAATAAGTAAATCCAAACCTTATGTAACCCTTATTTATACAACTGCAATACACAACTCTCAAAACAAACCCAAAGATTATATAAGATCCATAGTACATGAGTAACAAGAAGTTAAACTAAACTTCAGCCTCCTCATAGCCCTTTTCTCGTGCTTATCTCTAGGTACCTAACACACTGAGATACCTGGGACGTTGAATGTCCCAGGGGTATGAAACACTTGAGTTAGATTATTACATATAAGTGAGTGATAAGAAAGAAAGAAACAGTGCATGCAAGAGCAAAATGTAATATAACAGGAAGTCTCCCCAAGTCACCATTATCTTTGCCTGCACTTGTGTGAAACGTCTCAGCCCCGCCTGTAGGCTAAGCCCCACCTGTAGGGACGTGATCATGGTCCAACCCCTCATGCCTCACCTCTAGGCACGGCCCCACCTATAGGCACGGGATTTCCCCCTCCTCGATCATCGTGACACTTCTCCAACAAGCGGCCAACCATCATATACAAGTTCTCGATCCACCAATAGCAACTATCACCAAATAACATGTTAAAGACAAAGCAGAAGGAATATGTACAAACTAAGGAATATCAAGTAGGCACGGCCTCACCTGTAGGCACGGTGCACAAACCAAGGAAAATATGATATGCAAACCACAAGCTACGTGCAAGAGTAGTCATGTTTAATCTCGTCGACGAACCACAACAACAAAATCCGTGATGCAAGCAAAATAGGAAAGATATGCTCGAAAGTAAGGAAACATGAGATGTAAGCAACAACCATCCACAAGTGGAAACCAAGAGTGATCATATAGGAATCAAGGAGCATGCATAAGAACCACTCACAAATGAAACCAAGAATGATCAAGAGGAAGCACGCACAAGAACCACTCACAAATGAAACAAAGAATGATCAAGAGGAAGCACGCACAAGAACCACTCACAAATGAAACCAAGAATGATCAAGAGGGAGCACGCACAAGAACTACTCACCTTGATCGTTTTCCCTTCGATAGCACTGTTTACAGCCTAGTTTCGAGCACTAGGGGTTGTTTCTACAGAAATCACGAATTTTAGTAAACCAAAACTTAAATATTTTTACATCAGGTTGTAGGTAATTAAAATAGGAGAACAACGGTGAAAATTTCAGCCAAACAGAGGCTAGACGCGCCCTCACGTGCCCCCGGAAAGTTGGCCACGCGCCACCTCCTCCCTTGTTACGGATTCTACAACCTAAAATTAAAAATGCTATAGCTTGCTCATTTTTGCTCCGATTCGCTCTCCGTTTGAACCTACGGACTCCTCTTTTCATGCTCTACGACTCCATGAAAAGAAATTTGACTTACCTCTTTGATTTTCTTTCTATTTTTTCTGCTTTCCAACCAGGTATCTCTATCTTTCCTTCTTTGCTTTTTCTTTGGATTTCTTACACTTGTTTTCATTCTTACACTTTAGCTTCACATGGCCTCTCCTCATCCCCTTTATATAGCCTCTCAAATCCCAAATCTTCAAGATATCTCTTAGCCCCTAAGTTACCTCATTTTTTACCCTAGCAATCATTACAATCTTTAAATATTTCCCTTGATTTTTATCTTCCTATTCAAGCTTCTCCTTTCTTCCAATCCCAAACCTACCAAATCTTATCTTCACATGGCTTCTAGGGTGAGAACACATCATGGCCCTTATCTCTTCCTTTCCAAGCTAACCTTATTCTTCCAAGCTAATCCACCTTAAGACTTTTGGGTAACATTCATTATTACAACTTCCAAGCTAAGCCTCCTTAAGACTTTTGGTGTAAATTCATTATTACAACTTCCAAGCTAACCTACCTTAAGACTTTTAGTGTAAGATTAATCATTCTTCCATAAGACTTTAAGGTGAAGTTTCAAATTTAATCCTATCTCTCCAAGTCATGTCTTCTAGGGTAAGGAATCATCATTGCAATCATTCCCTTTATTACGTTAATGCCCTGAATCAAAATACCATTCATTTTGCTACTATAATTTCCGTTACAACATCCAAGCTTAAAATCAAGTTCCAGGGTATTACAATAAGGCTCATACCACGGCATCGAGCTCTCTAGGTGGTTAAATTTGGGGGAATGACTTATCACCAAATTCTCGTGAGACGAACTATGGGTAGGTGTGTAGTTTTTGAGTGGGGTACTTTTTAGTTGTACTCATCTTCTCCTTTCAGGTTTGTCTACCATAGATAATCTAGGTTTGGTTAAAGGTCTGGCACAGGATTCCTTCCGGGTGTTCAAGTTTGCCGGGAGGCCTAGGCACCAGATTGACTAAGGAGTCGGGTTTAGCTTAGGCACTTAGCATCGGACTCAATCGAGGCATCCAGGTGAGCCTGCGGGCATAGGCATCGGAACATCCGGTGATCCTAGGCTAATATGAGGTCATAGGCACCAAATTACAACTAGGCAACTGAACCTTTTTAGGGTGAAATCATTTTTTTGGGTTATTGTGTCGTTGTTTCATCCTCTACCGCTCCCTTCAAAGATTACTCTACCTTAGGGAATCTGGGTTTGGTTAAATGTCTGGCTTGGGATTCCTTCCGGGTGTCCAAGTTTGTCAGGAGGCCTAGGCACCGAATCGACCAAGGAATTGGGTCTACCTTAGGGGCTTAACACCAGACTCAATCAAGGGATCCAAGTGAGCCTGCGGGCATAGGCATCGGAACATCCGATGATCCCAATTCAGTCCGAGGTCATTTACACCAGATTGCCACTAGGTGACTCAACACTTGGAGGTGAAATTGTAGTGTGGTTTTACCTTCCAAATTGCTTGAGAGCTATGCGACTCAATTTCCTTTTTGGGTAGTGCTCGAGCTACGGTTCCTACATTACATCTCACGACACACATACAAAACATACCGTACACAAGGTAGCTTACATGGTTTGGCGTGGTTCAAATCTACCTGCCTCCATGGCATGTGCCTTTACAATAAGAGAGTATTGGTATCAACCTTTCTTTCTTCTTACGGTTTAGCGTGTCTCACCTACATCAGCAACAAGTGAACATATGTTGTTAGATTTTGTTTACGCCGTTTAATTTGCCTACTTTAGCGACAAGAAAATATTGCTTGTCAATATTTTATTTCTGTGGTTCAACATGCTTGGCCTACGTCCATGACAAGAGAACATCCATATTAATATTTTGGTTCAGCGATTCGACATACCCTACCTATGTCTACAACTTGAGAATGTCTATATCAATATTTTATTTTGGCAGTTCGGCGTGTCTTGCCTACATCCGCGATTTGAGAACATTGATATCAATATTTTGTTTCAGTGATTCGGCATGTCTTGCCTACATCCGCGACTTGAGAAGATCTATATCAACATTTTGTTTCGGTGGTTTAGCGAGTCTTGCCTACATCCTCAACTTGAGAATATCTATGTCAATATTTTGTTTCAGCGGTTCATCGTATCTTGCTTATGTCCATAACTTGAGAATATCTATATCAATATTTTGTTTCTGTGGTTTGGCATGTCTTGCCTACGTCTGCGATTTAAGAACATCTATATCAATATTTTGTTTCGGCAGATCGACGTGTCTTGCCTACATCCACGACTTGAGAACATCTATATCAACATTTTGTTTCGGCGGTTCGGTGTGTCTTGCCTACATCCGCAACTTGAGAGTATCGATACCAATATTTTATTTTAGCGGTTCGGTGTGTCTTGCCTACATCCGCAACTTCCATTTCAACTTGTGTCTTTCTATCAAAAATAAAAGATCTCTTCAAGATTGCATTAGGCAAAAGAACATGTTTCAATCACCATAAAGTTACCTTGTCGAGTTTTTACTCTTGGGAACGCTCTCAGTATTATGTGTAACCGAATGATTCCTATTGTAAATGTCGCCTCCTCGGTAGAATTTTGGGAGTCCTAATTTCCTTGATTACAATGAAGATGAGAGAGTAATCCTGAGATGTTAATACATCACCCTTATTCCTTTAGAGTGAATCTGGTTGGACGTTGGGGTAGCCTTCTCTTCCATGACTAAGGCCAAGTGGTTTTCATCTATAGCTTGGTTGTGTTTCTGGCTATCAGTCGGGCTTCAGCCTTAACTTTCCCAACATATAGAGATCAAGTGCTATGTAGCGAATCAACGGTTCAATTTAATTGCTCAGTCGTTGACCTTGTTTGGTGGTGCAAACTAAACGTTTATGAATTTTTTGAAAGACATTAAGGCCTCTTCCTTGTGGCTATTTAAAGCAAAGAGAGAGAGAGAGATTAACCTGGTGTGCCCTGTCTCTCTATTTTCTCACTAAAAGGACTCCAAATCTCCATCTACGTAGTGTAAGGGCATTGGTGTACAAGTAGAGATTGCCTTTACAAGATGTTTGGAAATTACAATAAGAACAATTAGGAGATCATCATAGGCCATCATATGGCGTTAGTACATCGCCCATTTTAGATCTGTTGTGGAATCCTTTGTCATGCTTTCGTCTGTCGAGATTGCATGGATTCACTCCCAAGTAGTTCCTTTGACATTTTCCTTAGGAGTGGTTTGTGCATCATTTTTTCTCTAGTTGTCCTTGTTTCAATTGCCTTTGTCGCCATGATCTTGTCGAAGCGGTTGCTCCATACACGTTAGCTTTTACCTTCACTATTTGTTGAATCGTGGCCTTAGTTCGTCAAACTCAGACCTGTCCAATTTCTTTTAGCTAGTCATTTGGCCAATTTGATTTCACCTTGCTTCGTGGTGTACCTCATATATCTTTTGTCCTTTTTTCCTTATTCATACTCAAGGCGTTCAGGGGATTGAAAATACTCAAAATCTCTATTTGCTCGAAATATTTGTTGGCTCGGGCAATGAAATTCATCAGGGAGAATCTTAGCTAAAAATGAGATTATTTCGGTTGTGTACATAGTTTCCCTTAATGATTCACACAGTCTTGGTCAAACACTGAGCAGGTACATAGGATCCTCTTTTTTTTTTTTTTTAGAGCATTTTCAATGAGGGCTAGCTAACCAAATCAGGAGTAATGTCTGGCACATGGTTGCGTTGTCCACCTTCAATTGGGCGTTATGGGATTTATTTTCTTATGATGCGTTGGCGAAAGTAAAAGCTTAGAGCCTTGTAGGAGTGCTTGCTTAGGTAAATTGATAGAAATCAAGACCTTCTTGGTACGTACTTCCTTGTAAGCAACCTATGCTTCCCTTATTCCAAAATTTTCTCTATGACCTTTAGAAGTCCTCTATTGGATTGACCACGATGCCATAGTTTTGGATGATCATAAATGGATGAATTAAACCAAAATTTCACTTCCCTTTCAGGTTGTATTTTTAACAGATTCTTTGTCCCTGGTCGTTTTTCATGTCCACTATCATCTTATAACTGTCTTATCCTTGACGATATGCTCATAAGAAAGCCCTTAAATGATTTCAGCTCATGTTTCTTAGAGTCATGTTTCTCGGAGGCTCTTCATAGATTAATTTAAGCAGTGTGGATTCTGAGAAGGTTGACGTGATCTTCTTATTAGCAACGCAAGTTGGACTCTTTTGGAAGTTAAGCATCGTGTTGTGCCCTAAATGTATCATAGTTTTTCTTTAATCCCTCATATTTAGCGGGCAAAACTACTGGCAACAATTTAATGAGGATCTCATTTTAGGGCTATTGAGGGTTTGTGGAAACCCGTATACGACCTCTGATAGCATACTAGAAGACCTCATTGATGCGCAAGCCCCCCAGCTTCCTAGATAGGGTGTGTTGGCTAGTGTCTCTTCTTGTACCCAACTGACTTCTAGCACTAACAGACCTGGCTGTGCACATTGCCAAACTTAGCTTTTTGTCAGTTTCCCATAGATGACGGGGTCACTCCCGTCACTAAAAATAATAAAAAAATTAAATAAAAAGTTTAAATTTAGCAACGGGTCACTCCCGTCGCTAAAAATTAAAAATAAATAAAATAAAAAATTTAAATTTAGCGACGGGGTATTTCCCGTTGCTAAAAATTAAATAAAAAAATTTTAATTTAGCGACAGGCTCAACTCCGTCGCTAAAATATAAAAAATAAATAAATAAATTAATTAATATTTAGCGACGGGTGTTAACCTGTCACTAAAAAATATAAAAAATAAAAATAAAGAGTTAAAATTTAGCGACAGAGTCTAACCCATCGTTAAAAAATAAAAATAACAATTAAATAAAGAATTAAAATTTAGCGACGGGTCAACCCGTCACTAAAAAAAAATTAAATAAAAAATTAAAAATTTTACATTTAAACATATCACAATAATTTTTACTAACATTAATATTAGTAGAAATTAAACTAATAATTTTTTAAATATATTAAAATTCAAATCAAAATCAAAATCAAAACATAATTTTTCACTGCTAATATAATAATTAATAAAGTTTTATTTAAATTAATAACGAAATAAAATTAAAATTAATATTCATTTCCCTTTACTAACATTAAATATTAAAATTAATATCATTAAATAAGTTTGATAAATTTTGGTGTATAAATATAATTCTAAAATATTTGAAAAAAATATTATAAATATATTTTATATACATCAATGAACAAGAAGGCTTTCAGATCGGCTGGTTCGCACGTGAAACTTGGTCATAAGAGGTTGAGAGTTCGAATCTTGTTGAGAGCATTAGATAATTGCTTGGAGTATTATCCCAGCGATGCCACATGGCGAGTAAAGGAGCGGCCACGTGGCGTACATGAGGGGTGGATGGGATTTTAATTTAGCGACGGGGATGACCCCGTTGTTGATTAGTGACGGGTACAACCCCCGTCGCTGATTCCGTCGTTAAAATACTCCCGTCGCTAAATTTCAGCGACGCCCTTTTTAGCGACTGAAAGGTGCTCATTACCAAATCCATCGCTAAATTTTTTAGTGACGAATTTTTATGTTTTAACGACGGAATTTTTCAACGTTAATTTTTTGTAGTGTAAAAGGAATCCTTCCCGGAAGACCGAACAACCTAAGGAGTCTTCCGGGAGAAGGTGAGTCTTACGGCGAACTGTCGAAGCAGGTTCTTGCCTCTAGGAGGCCAATCTCGATACAGTTCCAAGTTGTCAAAGGATGCTTCCAAGCGTTGTTTACTATTTTAGAGATTTTCATAATATTTTCGCGATGGATTATTTTCCATTGAAGATTAAGAGTCAATGTAGTGTGTGGGGCCTCCGCATGTAGTTTAATCGATTAAAGGAGGGCTTTAGGGAAGCCATGTGGCCTAACTAAAAGGGCAGGGCCAGACCTTCCATGAGGCCCGTGAGGCAGCTACCTCAGGGCTCATGAAAATTAATGTATTTGGGGGCCTATAAATTGGAACCCCCCCTTTTAGTAAGGGCCCAATCGCCCACGGTTTCCCCCTTCCCTTCGAAGCTTCGTGTTCGCCCCTGCCTTTCGCGCCCTCTCGCTCTCACTTTCGCAGCCCTTTCTCGCTCAGTTTCTCTGTATGTCCCTCCGTCGTCCTCATCCTTGCGCCTCGCCTTCGCCGTCGGTCGGTCAGTGGCTCGCCCTCACTCTCGCCTCTCGCTGCCTCTCTCTCATTTCGCTGCTCCGTCAGATCGTCTCCCTTCGCCCTTGCTTTCTCACCTCTTGCTGCTCGATCGGCGTCGGCGTCGGCGGTAGCTCGCCCTCGTGGCCGGTCACCGGTGACTCGCTCCTCGCTGCCTCGCTCTCAGTCGACAGTCGCTCCAGCTTGACCGCTTGCTGCCTCAGATTCGGTCCGATCCTTGAAGCAAATCTGCTTCTCCATAAGAATCCAGATCTGCTTAGCTTAGCTTTAACTTTCACTTTCAGCGGTTAGTTTCTCTTTCACGAATCATTTTCATTTTGTTTTGTTTGTGATATATTCGGAGATTTGGATTATTTGATAGCTTGCCTATGTCTATTTTATTGATGTTGGCTAACTTGACTTTATTGATGTTGGATGAATCTGGAAAAAGAAAATTTAAATGTACTCTATGATTCGAGGGCCCATTTTTATATTTTGCCACAGGACCCCCAAATCTCAGGTCCAGCACTGTAAAAGGGCTTACGTGGCTTTACATGCTTGCGAGGGCCATTAAATAAGCTTGGGAACAATTTGGGGCGCAAGCGTAATTTATGAAAATAGTGTGCAAATTACCTTATAATTAAAATATGTGCAACATGAAATGATGGAGCTAGCAGATCGCGCATGGAACCTGGCAGCTTAGCGAACGCGGGATCCAGACCTAGGGGATGCAGTGCTGGAATTTTATTTTCCAGCGCTGCCGTGTGGCAGCTTCCTGTGGGGTTGCGTGGCGTACAGAGGCACGGCCACGTGGGGCGCGCGTCAGGCGCAGCATGCAGGTGCGAGCTTCGGAAGGAAATTGTGTCTGCGATAAGGAGATGTTGCTTCAGAAAGAATTCACGGAAAGGAAGGTTGTGCCACGTGGCAGGACGCGGTAAGACATGCTCGCCTACCACGTGGCGCACCCCAATAATTTCCTATAGAAACAACTCACGGCTAGCTCTACGGAAGGAAAAAGATCATGGAAATAATGCTCCTTCAAGAAGAAAATTAGGTCTCTTCGGAAGGAATAAAAATGCTATTTCAGAAGAAAAATAACGCTATTTCAGAAGGAATAAAAATGACTGCTTCCAAATGAAAATAATATCCCTTCGAAAGGAATAAAAATACTTGCTTCGGAAGGAAAATAATATCCCTTCAGAAAGAATAAAAATGCTTGTTTCGAGAAGAAGATTTCATACCATTTCTGAAGGAACTTGCAAAGCCCTTCGGGAGGAAAATCCTTCAGAAGGAAAATTCCAAAATGCTTCATGACCAAATTTATGCTTTGAAAAGTGTCAAAAAGATCCCCTTCTATTCATTTACTGTGTAATTTATAGGGAATAGTGTCACATTTTTCCTTAGATCATTTTGCTCTCAAAATCATGAATATTTACATTATAAGCGTTATTTGCCACTTAATCATGATTTATTCTTCGAAAAAAATACACTCACTTGGAATTATTCGTTTAAAATACACCCACTTTAATTAGAAACACCCCAAGTGGATGTTTTTCGAAAAATCTATGGCACAACAATAGGAGAAGATGATTATGGTAAAGGATTTGGGTTTATTTTTCAAAGAAAGAGATTTGGATGCCAAGATTGTTAGAGATTTTAAGTGGGATCGTAAGAGAGTCCATAAAATCGGATTATAAAATCAAATCGTAAAATCGTAAGATTTTATGGATAATAAAAAACATCATTTAATTTATGTAAATATATATTTATAATGACATAATTCTTATTATAAATGAAATATATGTACTTATTTCAAAATTACTTCATCTATCAATTTCAAAAATACTAAATAATATGAAATTTCTAAATATGAAATCCATCATTTATCATCAATTCATTATTCATCCATCCATAATCAAAATTCCAAACAACAAACATTACTATCATTATCAACAAATATTATTAAATATAAATAAAAATACTAAGTCATGAAAATAACAAATATTTTTAAACTTTTATAATATGTCATTGCACTAATTAAGTTACCAATACCAAAAAGGTATATTTGTTTCTTCCTAATCATCAATCTTAATATAAAATTAGACCTATCCATGATCTGATTGTGACATATTTAAGATTAATTCTTTGAATCTGCATCTATTTGTACATGTAGATAACAACATCACAAATAAAAATGTACACATACATACATATATATGGTAAACTCATAAACCCGGACTGGTAAACTCGTGAATCGGGTCCGATTCTATAAAAACTCGATCATACGAACGAGTTGACTTATTTTATGTCTGTTGTTGCCAAAATACAACAATTAGAATTTTTAGGAGTGGGATACACGTGGATGTCGTCGCCTTTGGGACTTGATCTAAGATTTGGCTGGAAAACTAAGGGTGGCTTCCGAAGGGTTCCTTCCGAAGGACGCTTCCGAAACCTTCCTTCCGAAGGGTCAATGTGGGCTTCCAAAGGTAGCTTCCGTGGGCAACTTCCGAAGGGTTCAAGTGGGCTTCCGAAGCTCGCTTCCGTGGGCAGCTTCCGAAGGGTTCAGGAGGGCTTTCGAAGCTCGCTTCCGTAAGCAGCTTCCGAAGGTCCAAGAGAGCTTCCAAAGCGCGCTTTCGTAGACAGCTTCTGAAGGTCCAGGGGAGCTTCCGAAGCTCGCTTCCGTAGACAGCTTCCGAAGGTCTTCCCTGCAGCTTCCGAAGGGTTTTGTGTCCTTCCGAAGGGTATTTGGTTCTTCGGAAGGAACTGTAGTGGACAAACAAGGATTAGAAGGCTCGCGGGATATTCCTCCCACGAAGGCCCTCCGATGCTCAAGTCAGTAACGGAAGGAAAATAATAGCGAGGAATGAACAAGAATACTAAGTTTCAAAAGGAAAATGGGAGAGAAATACCGATGTCCGGATCCTTTTCTGAGGGTTGAACTTGGCCTTTTATAGAGATCGAGTAGGGAGCACACGTGGCCCTTCCGAAGGATTCCTTCCGAAGGGCTCCTTCCGAAGGAACCTTCCCCAGCCGCTTTCGAATGGGGCTTCCGAATGGAGCTTTCGAAGCTCCTTCCTCAGCAGCTTCCGAAGCCCTTCCTCAACAGCTTCCGAATGTGGCTTTCCCACCATGCTTGGACTTTTTCGTTTTCAATTTTTTGGGGCACCACAATTGTCCCTCACTCTTTGTTTTGTTCTTTTTAGATACAAAATGAAGAGTATTTTCTAAACATAGGGCACCAACAATCGAAAATGGCTCTTCCCGAATGACCTTTATTTTCTCATGAACCTTGCTTCCCCGGGAATTTTTCTAGATGTAACTTTTGACAATGTTATGTCCGTGGAGCTCTTACGCTCATGAGCTCGAAGAGGGCGAAGTAAGTGTCGGCACATCTAGCACCACTCAGATTGGGTTAAAGATCCAATGCGGGATTCATCCCGAGCATCCGAGTTTTTACCGGGAGACCTAGGCGCCAGATCGATTGAGGAATCGGGTCTAGCTTAAGAGCATAGCACTGGACTCAGTCGAGTGATCTAGGTGAGTCTGCGGGCATAGGCGTCGGTGTAACGCCCAATATTTTTAAACTGAAATATAATGTAATACTCGGGATTTTTTTTAGCTTCTAATACTTGAGGAAATATGTCCTTTCAAGGGATTAGTCCTTTTTTTGGGGACTAAAATGCAATTAAAAATTGGCTTAGGGACTAAGTTGGAAAGGGTCTAAGTGCAATTACCTGAAAAGTTTGGGCCAAAGTGTAATTCTTGAAACCTTTTTATTAAGGGCATTTTGGAGATTCAAGAAAAGCCTCATAAATGATTTTAGAGATAAGGATGAAACCTCATGATGACGTTAGAAATAAGATGAAGACTCATGATGACTTTAGAGATAAAGATTAAGCCTCATGATGACTTTAAGAATAAGATTTGATTTGATTTGGATAAGATTTGATTTAGATAAGAATGATTGCAGAAAATCTAAGAAGATTTGGAATGATTAGAGAATATCTTAGAAGATTTGTAATGATTAGAGAAAATCTTAGAAGATTTGGAATGATTAGAGAATATTTTAGAAGATTTGAAATAATTGGAATATCTTGAAAGATTTAGAAAAGATTTGAAATGATTGTGACTTACTTGGTGGCTAAGTTTTCAAGCCTATAAATAGGGCTCATGGCCAAGGGTTTCCTCATTCTAAGTTGGGATAAATTCGTGCTAAACGGAAGTGCTTCGAGCTTTTTGTAAAGGTGAAGCCTTCAACATTCAAATCTCATCAAACCAAGTTAAGGTAAGTACACTATAAACTATTTATGATGTTTAAGCATGACCATGAATTTATGTTATGTGGTCCCTCATGTTATGTTATGTTCACGCAAGTTTTGGGACTAGAGCTCGGTAGCGCTACGCACGAGGGATTGTTCCCCCGTAGTTGGTGGAACCTCTCGTGTCTCCATATGATATGTTATGTTATGTCATAACTTGTTTAAATATATATGATGGTTCTCTTGTACTTACTGAGATTCGCATAATCTCACCCCTTATGTTCCCCCCCCCCAGGTGAGTATGAATGAGGAGATCGAGACATGGACGTGGAGCGTGGTGGCTTGTTTAAAAATGATTTTCAAGAATTTAAGTTTAGTTTCCTTTTGAAACAATGTTTTTAGGGTTGAACTCTGATCTTTTCCTATATGTATGCCATAAAGCATGTCTTAAAATTTTATTTGATTTAAAGGAAGTATGATTTTGATTTTAAGCTCTGGATATTTTTATATGAATATTATTATCATTAAGCATGTAAGTAAGTTATGGGTGTCACATAGTGGCATCAGAGCAAGGTTTACATTCCTGTGACTCAAATTGTTTTTAAAGAAAATTTTATTTTTTTTGCTTTTAGTAAAATTTTTAAGGAAATGCTTTTAAGGAAACATGAAAATTCATCACGTCCCGTTCAATCTTCTGATCTCCGGGTAAATTATAAGAATTGCTATGCTTATTCTTTACGAATACTATGCTCATGCAAGTCATATCCCTCTTACCTATGTAGTTATTCTCTCAAGCTATATTTATGAGCATATGTTGTTATATGTATGTACGCGTATGAAGCTCATGTTGAAATAAGTATGTGAGAGATATGATTCTTATTTGTTATTAATTAGTATGCGTTTTTCGCTAGTGATATTGCTCCAAACTCAAGAGTTCATGATTATAGCGGAAATACTTGTTTAGGAAAAGCTTATTAGAATGAAAGCAATTAGGAATCAAGTCCATCAAGAATATGAAACAATGGACTAACAAATCATAGTTAATACGAAGTTCCACAAAAGTACTCTTTATTCTTAAGGACCCTACATTCAGGAATTAATTATTCTTTTTCACATAAGGTTATGGAAACCCGTGCAAGAAGTGCTAATAGTAGGAGCAGGTAGCCGCAAAATGAGGCTAGCGAAACCAACAACCTCAATGGGCAGTTCATGCAGTTCATTGATGCCATTCGCAACATGACGCCACTTGCCACACCACCAGTTGTACCTCCCCAAGAAAACCTAAGAAACAATGCTACCCTGGTTGACCAGTTTTGGAAGTTTCAACCTCCAACTTTTGAGGGTTGGTTGGACCCTCTGGTAGCTGAAGATTGGATAGCAGCAATTGAACTGATCTTTAATCTCATAGATTGTTCAAACCCTAGGAAGGTAACTTGCGCTACATATATGTTACAACATGGAGCAAGGCATTGGTGGGATTCGACTACCAGATCCCGACCCCAAGGACATGTGTGGACCTGGGATTAGTTCAAGGAACTTTTTCCTAAGAAGTATTACCCCGCTAACATCCGTAACCAGAAGGAAGCAGAGTTCCTCATGTTAAAACAAGGTAGCTTGACCTTGATTGAATATGAAAGGAAGTTTGATGAGCTATCACATTTTGCCCCAGCCTTAGTGGATATAGAACAAAAGCGGGCAAGGCGCTTTAAACAAGGGTTGAGAGATGATTTATGGCAGGCAGTCGTAACTTTTGAGTTAGGCACGTATCATAAGGTGCTAGCTAAGGCCCAACTGGCGAACTTTAGAGAAAGTTCCAGCAACAATAGCAAGCTATCGCAGTCTGGACCACTAGAAAAAAGTAAGTGGGAGGATAAAGGTAAAGGAAAGTAGGATTATTCAAAGAAGAATAGAGAAGGCAGTCCAACATCAGGGTATTATCAACTGAACCCAATGTGTGGCAAATGTCAGAAGCGTCATACTGGACTGTGTCTCATGGGAACCGGCGCCTGTTACAATTGTGGTGAAATGGGTCATATCGCCAAATTCTGTCCCAAGGGTCAGGTAAAGAAACAGCAACAACAACCATATCAACAAAAGCCAGGAAATCCCCCTAAGGGGCAAGCTAGGGTGTATGCACTCACAGGATAAGAGGAGGATCAGGACCGCAACGTGTTGGCAGGTAACATCCTCATCTCTAGAATACCTGCTTATACTTTGTTTGATTCTGGTTCCACCCATTCTTTTATATCCCCTAAGTTTGCAAGTAAATGCAATGCACATGTGGAACATGTAAGTACTCCCTTAGGAGTAGCAATACCCTCAGGAGATATAATAAGCACGAATCATGTAGTAAGAACAGCTAAGGTGGAGGTCGAGGGAAAGTTTTTAGAAACAACCTTATATGTCTTAGATATGCAAGAATTCGATGTGATTTTGGGAATGGACTGGCTTTCCAAGCACCATGCAACCATTCTATGCTTTGAAAAGGAAATAGTTTGTAAGTATCCTGAAGGGATAGAACTTTTCCTTTCAGTGGCTGAGACAAAATACCTTCCTCGTGTCATTTCAGCATTAAAAGTCAAGAAACTATTACAGTCGGAAGGATGTATTGGATTCTTAATGTCAGTGATGGTTAAGGGAGGAAAAGAATTAATAGTGAATGACGTTAAAGTAGTAAAAGACTTTCCGGAGATTTTCCCTGATGACTTGACTGAAATGTCACCAGAACGAGAAGTAGAGTTCACTATTGATCTAGTGCCCGGTTCCGCACCTATTTCTAAAGCTCCTTACAGGATGGCACCAAAGGAGCTACACGAGTTGAAAACCCAGTTAGAGGAACTGTTGGGGAAAGGATTTATTCGACCAAGTGTATCCCCCTAGAAAGCACCGGTATTATTCATCAAGAGGAAAGACGGATCAATGAGGATGTGCATCGATTACCGAGAATTGAATAAGATTACTATTAAGAACAAGTATCCTCTTCCCAGGATCGAGGACTTATTTGATCAGTTACAAGGTGCACTAGTATTCTCAAAGATTGATCTGAGGTCAGGATATCACCAGTTGAGGATCAAATCTAGTGACATCTCAAAGATAGCTTTTAGAACTCGATATGGTCATTATGAGTTTTTAGTCATGTCATTTGGCTTGACTAATGCGCCTGGAGTTTTTATGGACCTAATGAATCGAGTTTTCTATGAGTACTTGGATAAAATTTTCATTGTCTTTATTGATGATATATTGGTGTATTCTCGAAGTGAACAAGAGCATGAAAAACATTTGAGGGTTGTTTTAGGGATCTTGAAGGAAAAGAAGCTATTTGCAAAGTTCAAGAAGTGCGAGTTTTGGTTGGAGCGGGTGGTATTCCTTGGACGTGTTGTCACAGCTCAAGGAATAGAAGTGGACCCCAACAAGGTAAAAGCGGTATTAAATTGGTCAAGACCAACCAATGTAAATGAGGTTCGCAGCTTTTTGGGTTTAGTTGGATACTACAGGAGGTTCATCGAAGGGTTCTCCAAATTGGCAGGGCCTTTGACTCAGGTGACTCGCAAAGGTACTAAGTTTGAATGGACAGAGAAATGTGAAATTAGTTTTGAAGAATTAAAGAAGAGGCTGGTGTAACGCCCCGCTCCCACTTACGGGTGTTACTCGTGAACAATCACCCGAATTGTCCACCTGCCTGGCCTTTGGCGAAGGGTGAACCATGTTTCAAGACGAAACACCCTAGGTGGGAACTAAGCTTGTCCTTCCCTTCGTTGAATCCCAGGATTCACTAGCACAATTGGGCTTTAGCCTCACCGCATTGGCTATAAAGAAAATTTCATTCAGACGCCCAATCGCCACTTTTTCAATTATTTTTAATTCTTTTCCCATTCAAGAATTTTTACCGGGCTCCATAAAATCACTAATTAAATCAATCCATTGATTTATTACCCGTTTTGGAGGAAAAACTCATTATTTTTAATTTTTCAAAATTTCGGCATTTTCTTCAAAAATGCCCGAAATATCCCTTTATTTTGAAAATTCCTCTAGGGCCCAAAATAAATTTAAAAATGCCCCTTAATTCCCCAAAATTCCAAAATTTTTAAAAAAATTGGCCAGCGGGCCCTCCTAGTGCGCCCAGGGCCCCGCTGGGCACTGGCCGCGCCTGCCCGCGCCTGCCCACACGTGGGCGCGGCCACTGCAGCCCGCACACGCGCAGGCTGCTGTTGCCTCCAAAAATATATATATATATATATATTTTTTTCTTCTTGGGCCTCCTAACCCAATTTTTTCAGAAATGAAATTAATCAAGATACTTCACATTCATTCAAGTTTTTGCCTCTATTTCTCCATAAATAAGGCTTAAACCACATCTTTGAATATTACACAACATACATCAAAATTTCCTTCCATCTCACACATGAGCCTTACACATCTTATTGTTGCTCACATAACAACTTCCAAAATAAATATCACACATGATTAAATACAACAATTGGGCTCTCCTAGCCATAAGATCACAATTAAAATAAGCACATGCCTAGGCTTCTTTAAGCATTATCTTTACAACAAAAATAAAGGAAATATACACCAAGAGCTTCCAACCCCAAGCTTGCATTTTCCTCTTTTTCTTTAACATCAAACAACCTACAAGGGGAGGATAAAACCTCATGAGCCACAAAGCTCAGTAAGGGTGCATATGCAAAGTAAATACAAGTATAACAAATATATGTAATGGCAAATGCATGCAAGCATGGTTAGGTTATTCCATCCTCACAACCCAACATGGTTTGAGGCATCAACCTACCACTTCTTTCCCACCCCCATGGCCATAGGTCTCATGAACAAGTAAAGCATGCAAAGAGATACATAAAAATTTATGCAACCTACTTACAATGCAATGCAAGGCCTCCACCACATGGGGCCATCCCTTACCTCTTCTTAAAGCTTTAAATCTTTATTTCAAGAAAGCTTCCAACATCCTTTTCTTCCACCTAAAATGGCATTTCAAAAGATATTTACTTTCCTTGCATACAAGAACACTAAATAAGGAGAAGAAGAATGAGACTTACCTTGATTCCTTCTTCATTTCTTCTCCCTTTCCTCTCATTTCTTCTTTCTTTTCTTTCTTCTTCTCTTTTTCTTTCATTCAAATGGCCAAAGGGGAAACAAGTCTTCCATACTTGCCCTTATATACTACCATTTTCCAATTTCAAGAATGGATCTTCACCATCCATTTAAAGCACAATTCATGTGCTTAAGGGAGACTCAATCTCAACCATTCATTAAAACAACCAAGTCTCCTCTCTAGGAGAAAACACACTTTTAAATAGGTTGGCAATCCATGCCATTTACTCTCTTTAAATCCCCACCCTTGGATTTATTCTCCTTCTCAAGAATGCATCTCACCCATTAGATCTCTTGCATTTTTCATTTATTTCTTATTTACTTAATGAGACTATTTTCATATCTATTTTCAAGACTTAATATAAGCCATTGGATATCTTTCACCTTTTCAAGACTTGATCCTAACCCTTGGATCATTTAGTCTTCCAGTACCAAAATTAGCCATTTTCTCAAATATTTATTTTGACTAATTTCACTCTTTCTCAATTAATAAAATCTCCATATTTTCCAAGGCATTAATGGGAGACCATTTTCCCATTTTCCTTTAAATTTATTTAATTCACCATAATTTCAAGTATTAATGGTGACTAATTTCACATTTTCTTTTTGGATTTTCCTTAATCCATATAATCATGCCTCTCATTAAATGCTTGAAAGACCAATTAACTTTTCTTTTGCATTTAATTAAATCAGCCCATTTAACTTGGACCACAAAATGCCAAGTGTCATTACAAGACACTAACCTTGGCTTCCAAGCTTCCATCTCCACCATCCATGTGGCATCACCACAATTATCCACCAATTTAGGGAAAAATTAATTATTTTCTCAAATAATTTCATATTCTCCATTTTCCCTATTTTCCATAATTAATTTCCTCTATGGAAATAAATTCCAAAATACCCTTTGTGAATTTATTAATCCCATATATCTCCACATAAATACCAAATTGGGATTTTATTCACTTACACACCTAATTCCACATAGGAATTATTTTCAATTTCTCAAAATACCCTTTTTATTGGACTTCACTATCCAAATTACCAAAATACCCTTCTCATGGGCATTCTCAATCTCAAGGATCCATCACCTTCACAAGGGCATTTTTGGAAGTTTTCTCACTTCCATTCTCATTCTCTTAACACCGGTTACACCAGATGTTACAGTTGGTCAACGCGCCAGTATTAACTATTCCTGAAGGGTCAAAAGGTTTTGTTATTTATAGTGATGCGTCCAAACAAGGAATTGGATGCGTATTGATGCAAAAAGGTAAGGTAGTTGCATATGCATCAAGGCAGTTGAAGCCTTATGTGCAAAACTATCCTACACATGACCTAGAACTTGCTGTAGTAGTGCATGCCTTGAAAATCTGGAGACACTATCTATACGGAGGTAAATACGTTATCTATACCGATCATAAGAGCTTTAAGTACATCTTCACACAAAAAGAGTTAAATATGAGGCAAATGAGATGGCTGGAATTGGTGAAGAATTATGATTGTGAAATCCACTACCACCCCGGCAAAGCAAACGTGGTGGCTGACGCCTTGAGTAGAAAGAAAATGAGCCAGTAGCAGCTTTGACAGCACAAAATCTTTTGTGTAAGGAGTTCGAGAGGTTAAGCCTCGAGTTTGTTGCTACGCCATCTAATTCTAATGCTCATATGGCAGCACTCTCTGTTCGACAGACTCTCCGTGATCGGATTAAGAGCCATCAGAAGGGAGACTAATTATTTGAATACATCAAAGCTGAGGTTAACACTGAGAAGCAAAAGGACTTCACAATAGCTAGTGGTGACACGCTCTACTACCAAGGGAGACTGTGTGTGCCAAACTTTGAGGAACTAAGGCAAGAAATTCTAGAAGAAGCCCACTCCACCCCTTATTCTGTACATCCTAGAAGTATAAAGATGTATCGTGACCTAAAGGCAGTGTTTTGGTGGAGGAATATGAAAGAAGATATAGCTAAATTTGTTGAAAAATGTTTGATATGTCAGCAGGTGAAAGCTGAGCACCAACGACCAGCAGGGTTACTACAACCATTGGAGGTTCCAGAGTGGAAATGGGAACATGTGACGATGGACTTTGTTGTAGGATTTCCAAAGTCAATAGCAGGACATGAGGCTATTTGGGTGATCGTGGATCGACTTACCAAATCAGCTCACTTCTTACCTATTCGAATGACATTTACAATGGATCAGCTTGCACGACTATATGTTAAAGAAATAGTAAGACTACACGGTGTTCCAGTTTCCATTGTATCGGATAGGGACCCGAGGTTCACATCCAACTTTTGGAAGAGCTTACACAGAGCCATGGGAACCAAATTGAGTTTTAGTATAGCTTTTCATCCTCAGACAGATGGACAATCAGAAAGGACAATACAAACTTTAGAGGATATACTTCGTATTTGTACCCTAGAATTTGGTGGACATTGGGAGAAACATCTACCATTAATTGAATTCGCATACAACAATAGTCACCATGCATCTATTGGCATAGCACCCTATGAGGCGCTATATGGAATGAAATGCAAATGCAGATCACCTGTTCATTGGAATGAAGTTAGCGAGCGAAAGATTTTGGGTCCAGAGATTGTGGAACAAACTGTACAAGCCATTGAAAAGATCAAAGATAGTGTGAAGAAGGCTCAAGATAGACAGAAAAACTATGTAGATAAAAGAAGAAGGGATTTGGAGTTTTCCATTAGTGATAAGGTATTCTTAAAAGTTACACCCATAAAAGGAGTTTTACGGTTTGGGAAGAAAGGAAAGCTTAGACCTCGGTTTCTAGGCTCATTTGAGATCTTAAAGCGGGTTCGGAACGCTGCTTATCAGCTAGCCTTACCACCAGATCTCTCAGCAGTACATGACGTTTTCCACATATCAATGCTCAGAAAGTATGTCCCTGACCCAACCCATGTATTAAAACATCAACCATTAGAGATACAACAAGACCTGAAATATGAGGAGGCACCAATAAGCATTGTTACTCGGGAGGTACAAAGGCTTCGCAATAAAGATATACCGTTGGTCAAGGTGTTATGGCAACATCATTCAATTGAAGAAGCAACATGGGAGCGCGAGGACGTTATGCGATCCAAATATCCCCAGCTATTTCATGACAAGAAGTAAGGTAAATTTTCGAGAACGAAATTTCTTTTTAGGAGGGTAGATTATAACGCCCAAGATTTTTAAACTGAAATATAATGTAATACTCGGGATTTTTTTTAGCTTCTAATACTTGAGGAAATATGTCCTTTCAAGGGATTATAGAAGCCTTGAGACAAAGGTTCAGTTTTTGAGCCAATGGCAAAATCGTAAATATTGAGGTTCGGGTAAAAGTGTAATTTACCTAAAAACTAGGGGTATTAGCGTAATTAGTCCTTTTTTGGGGGACTAAAATGCAATTAAAAATTGGCCTAAGGACTAAGTTGGAAAGGGTCTAAGTGCAATTACCTAAAAAGTTTGGGCCAAAGTGTAATTCTTGAAACCTTTTTATTAAGGTCATTTGGGAGATTCAAGAAAAGCCTCATAAATGATTTTAGAGATAAGGATGAAGCCTCATGATGACGTTAGAAATAAGATGAAGGTTCATGATGACTTTAGAGATAAGATAAAGGTTCATGATGACTTTAGAGATAAAGATTAAGCCTCATGATGACTTTAAGGATAAGATTTGATTTGATTTGGATAAGATTTGATAAGATCTTATTTGGATAAGATTTGATTTAGATAAGAATGATTACAGAAAATCTAAGAAGATTTGGAATGATTAGAGAATATCTTAGAAGATTTGTAATGATTAGAGAATATCTTAGAAGATTTGGAATGATTAGAGAATATTTTAGAAGATTTGAAATAATTGGAATATCTTGAAAGATTTATAAAAGATTTGAAATGATTGTGACTTACTTAGTGGCCAAGTTTCCAATCCTATAAATAGGGCTTATGGCCAAGGGTTTCCTCATTCTAAGTTGGGATAAATTCGTGCTAGACGGGAGTGCTTCGAGCTTTTTGTAAAGGTGAAGCCTTCAACATTCAAATCTCATCAAACCAAGTTAAGATAAGTACACTATGAACTATTATGATGTTTAAGCATGACCATGAATTTATGTTATGTGGTCCCTTATGTTATGTTATGTTCAAGCAAGTTTCGGGACCAGAGCTCGGTAGCGCTACGCACAAGGGATTGTTCCCCCGTAGTTGGTGGAACCTCTCGTGTCTCCATATGATATGTTATGTTATGTCATGACTTGTTTAAATATATATGATGGTTCTCTTGTACTTACTGAGATTCGCATAATCTCACCCCTTATGTTTCCCCCCCCCCCCAGGTGAGTATGAATGAGGAGATCGGGACATGGGCGTGGAGCGTGGTGGCTTGTTTAAAAAGGATTTTCAAGAATTTAAGTTTAGTTTCCTTTTGAAACAATGTTTTTAGGGTTAAACTCTGATCTTTTCCTATATGTATGCCATAAAGCATGTCTTGGAATTTTATTTGATTTAAAGGAAGTATGATTTTGGTTTTAAACTCCGGATATTTTTATATGAATATTATTATCATTAAGCATGTAAGTAAGTTACGGGTGTCACAGTCGGAGCATCCGATGATCCCGAGTTGATCTATCGTCATGGGTGGTTCTCGATGGTGCCTGTTGTTTTCCATCAGTTTCGTTTGCCATAGGAGGGTTGGATTGAGTCAAGGATCCAACGCGGGATTCGTCTTGGGCGTCCGAGTTTTTACCGGGAGACCTAGGCGCCAGATCGATCGAGGAGTCGGGTCTAACTTAGGAGCGTAGCACCGGACTCAGTCGAGTGATCTAGGTGAGTCTGCAGGCATAGGTGTCAGGGCATCCGATGATCCAAAGTTGATCTATCGTCATGGGTGTTAAATTGAGTCCTGGCGGTCGGGTCTTCAAGAGTTACATCTTGTCTCTTACTTTCTTCGTCTATCGCTTTGAGGTCCGATCTATCCAAGGGGATCTGGCTTTGACTAACGATCCAATTCAAGATTCCTTCTGGGTGCCCGAGCTTACCGGGAGACCTAGGCGCCAGATCGATCGAGGAGTCGGGTCTAGCTTAAGAGTGTAGCACCGGACTCAGTCGAGTGATCTAGGTGAGTCTACGGGCACAGGCGTTGGAGCATCCAATGATCCTGAGTTGGTCTTAGGTCATAAGAACCAGATCGCACTTAGGCGACATAACCTCGCATGGCGAGGACGTCTTTTGACTTACCATGTAGCGGCTTCACCACCTTTTGTCCCTCATGAGAGTCAGTCTGTCCTCGGTGTATCCGGGTTCAATAGCCAGTCAGGTTCTGGATTCTTTCCGGGTGTCCGAGCTTGTCGAGAGACCTAGGCGCCAGATCAATCGAGGAGTCGGGTCTAGCTCAGGGGCATAGCACTGGACTCAAACGAGGGATCCAGGTGAGTCTGCGAGCATAGGTATCGGAGCATCCGATGATCCCGACCCTGCCTTGGGTCATATGCACTCGATTTCTACCTAGTCACCCTGATCTCATCGAGGTCATCGCCGAGTTGTTGCACCTGCATTACATTTCATCATACATATAAATGCTCAAGGCCTAGGTTACGTGGTTTAGCTTATAATTTTGCCTACTCCACGGGAATACAGGGGGTATATTCTTTTACGTATTGGGGGATATTATTACAATGGAAAATTTAAAAAATAATTCCAGTTCATAGTGGAGTCAGGTAGTGCTTCTTGCAATGAACACATCTCTATGTCTTGTGCTTCAAATCTTTCATAGCTAGCCTCGACCGATAGAGCAGGGAAATACTTTTGATGGTGCATAGTGTTCTAGGTCTTGCTCTTCACATCTCCTCTAATTGTTTCTCCTAGACCTTTTCTCCCAGCCTTGATGGTTTTTTGGTTTATGAATCGATTGAGTTTCCCATCTTTGATTAGCTGTTCAATCTAGTTTCATAGCTCCTGACACTATTCTGTAGTGTGCCCTGGGGACTCGTGAAATTTTTCATAAAGAGTCCATGTCCCTACTCATGTGCAATGGAGGAAAGGATAGCAACTCTTAGCTTGGTAAGGGGTGCAAAGCTTTAGAATTGCATCTTTTAGGGGCTCTCCTTTTCTCAGCAACTTCACTGATGTGTCTGACCCAACGTCATTCGGCCTTCCTCTTCTTTTCCCTTCCCATGCTTCTAAAATTTCCATTTGAACGATGAATTGTTCGGCTCGGCCAAACAATTTGGCCATTGAGTCTGGCTTAGAAAATGCTAGTGATCTTCTGAGCAGGGCGTAGGCGATTCCATTAAGCAAGGCTGAGGCTGCCAAACTGATTGGGAGGTCCCTTACCTCTTACGTTGCAGCCCTAAACCGCTCAATGTATCGCTTTAGGGATTCATTTGGCCTTTGCTGCAAGCTCATCAAATACATGGCACTCTTCTTCTTCGGGACATAGGCAATGAACGCCTCCAAAAACTCTTTCTTCAGCTGTTCAAATGATCGGACATGTCCGGTTGGTAATTCAGTGAACCATTGTTGAGCTTGTCCTACCAGGGAGAGCGAGAAGGCTCTGTACTTAGTGACCTCATTCCACCCATGTAAAGCGGCCATTGTGACGAAGTGTTGTAGGTGCTTCTCTGGGTCTTCCTTTCCTGAGTATACCAAAAGCTGCGGTAGCTCGAACCCTTGTTACACTGGTTGCCTTTGGAGTTCTTCAGATAAAGGAAACCCCTTCGGGGGCATTTCCTTTGGCGTCATCATTACCTGCTTCTGCTCTAGCACCTCTTCTATGAGGCGCTCGATGTCAGAAGCCTTGAGTGTTTCTTATTCTGCTTCGTTTTTGCGAGGAGGTGTGACATAAAAAGCTCGTGAGTATGTGCTTCCTGCTGCCTCTTTATACATGAGAGCTTTCCCTATCCTCCTATCATGTTCCCTTCCCAAGTCTGTCATCTCTGGGACTTGGTTATTCGACCATGAAGTTATAATTCTTACCCCCTGCCGTGTGGTCCTTGGAGAGGTTTCTATGGATCTCCGGTGTTCTCCTCCCGTATCGGCTTGTCTCATGTGGGGAATCAGTTCACGCAACAAAGCAGTGATTCCCTGTAGTCTTCTCGTGTTCTTCTCATTGTTTATCTTGAGTTCATCATTTTGTTGTTTTAGTTCCTCAAAATTCTTCCGTAGTTGTTCATAATCTGATAGCAGGACCGTGGGTGGGGCTATCCTGGAGGGTTCTAGAGGTACTAAAGTCTCCACAAGGTCTCTATTTGGAATTGAAAACTGTCCAAATAAGTGTTGTTCCTGACTAGCGGGTGCTGCATGCTGGACTTGCTTCCCTCGTTCTATTGCATACCTCCTTAATCTAGTTACGTGTACTTTTTCTTGCTCTGAACGTTCCATGCCCCCCAGTCCAGTGGTCTGGTTGCCATCAAGCGTAGGAAAATTTTCTGAACGCACTTCATGGTCATGGTGATCTTCTGAAAATTATGGCACCGTAGGGTGCACTTAATTGGGGCCTCTTATGTCTTTTGTCTTCGTACGAGCGCTCCTTCGGGTGGAGTTATGCATGTTTGTCGAACTAGCTGATCTAACCCCATTCGGTATTTTGCGTTAAGATTGGCTTTTTGTTGCGTTTCCCACAGACGGCGCCAAATTGTTGTTGTCAAAATACAACAATTAGAATTTTTAGGAGTGGGATACACGTGGATGCCATCGGCCTCGGGACTTGATCGAAGATTTGGATGCAAAACTAAGGGGGGCTTCCGAAGGGTTCCTTCCGAAGAACGCTTCCAAAGCCTTCCTTCTGAAGGGTCAATATGGGTTTTCGAATGTAGCTTCCGAAGGGTTCAAGTGGGCTTCTGAAGCTCGCTTCCGTGAGCAACTTCCGAAGCATTCAGGAGGGCTTCCGAAGCGCGCTTTCGTAGACAGCTTTCGAAGGTCTAGGGGAGCTTCCAAAGCTCGCTTCCGTAGACAGCTTCCGAAGGTCTTCTTCAGCAGCTTCAGAAATTCTTCTCTAGCAGCTTCCGAAGGTCTTCCCTGCAACTTCCGAAGGGTTTTTTATCCTTCTGAAGGGTATTTGGTCCTTCAGAAGGAACTATAGTGGATAAACAAGGATTAGAAGGCTCGCGGGATTTTCCTCCCACGAAGGCCATCCAATGCTCAAGTTAGTAATGGAAGGAAAATAATCGCGAGGAATGGAAAAAAATACTAAGTTTCGGAAGGAAAGTGGGAAAGAAATACTGACTTGGAGTGGGATACACGTGGATGCCATCAGCCTCGGGACTTGATCAAAGATTTGGCTACAAAACTAAGGGGGGCTTCCGAAGGGTTCCTTCCGAAGGACGCTTCCGAAGCCTTTCTTCTGAAGGGTCAATGTGGGCTTCCGAAGGTAGCTTCCGTGGGCAGCTTCCAAAGGGTTCAAGTGGGCTTCCGAAGCTCGCTTTCGTGGGCAGCTTCCAAAGGGTTTAGGAGGGCTTCTGAAGCTCGTTTCTATAGGCAGCTTCTGAAGGTCCAGGGGAGCTTCTGAAGCGCGCTTTCGTAGATAGCTTCCGAAGGTCCAGGGGAGCTTTCGAAGCTCGCTTCCATAGACAGCTTCCCAAGGTCTTCTCCAGCAGCTTAAGAAAGTCTTCTCTAGCAGCTTCCGAAGGTCTTCCCTGCAGCTTCCGAAGGGTTTTTTATCCTTTTGAAGGGTATTTGGTCCTTCGAAAGGAACTGTAGTGGACAAACAAGGATTAGAAGGCTCACGGGATTTTCCTCCCGCGAAGGCCCTTCGATGCTCAAGTCAGTAACGGAAGGAAAATAATCGCGAGGAATGGAAAAGAATACTAAGTTTCGGAAGGAAAGTGGGAGAGAAATACCGATGTCCAGATCCTTTTCTGAGGGTTGAACTTGGCCTTTTATAGAGATCAAGTAGGGAGCACACGTGGCCCTTCCGAAGGATTCCTTCCGAATGGCTCTTTCCAAAGGAACCTTCCCCAACCGCTTCCGAATGGGGCTTCCGAATGGAGCTTCCGAAGCTCCTTCCTCAGTAGCTTCCGAATCCCGTTCCTCGGCAGCTTTCGAAGCCCCTTCCTCAGCAGCTTCCGAAACTCTTCATCAGCAGCTTTCGAAGCCCTTCCTCAGCTTCCGAAGCTCCTTTCTCAGCAGCTTCCGGAGCCCTTTCCTCAGCAGCTTCCGAAGCCCTTCCTCAACAGCTTCCGAATGTGGCTTTCTCGCCATGCTTGGACTTTTTCGTTTTTGATTTTTTGGGACACCACAATGTCTCATGACATGTGAAATCATAAAATCGTACGAATTGCCTCGTGACAATGTCAAATGCATTTATAGCCTTTAAGAATTCTAAGGCCCTTAGTAACAAGGAAAAGTGTCAATGTGGTTAAATCTTTAATGTTCAATAGAGGAGATGAATGGACATTAAAAGATTCAATCAATTTTATGAAACACGTGTAATTCATCACGTGTTTCATGTAATTATTTCGAGGTCTCGATAACAAAATTGTAATATCAAGAAATTTTTAAAAATATATATAAAGAAATAGGAAATTCAAATAAATAAGGTCAAAGGGTTTATTAATAATTTTGTCAAAGACTATAACCCTTTAAGCATACTTTGATAATTTTCCCAAAATTAAAACCTAAATAAGGACATTTTGGAAAAAATTTCAAGGGTATAAATGCAAGAATTATAAGAAAATAGGGTTGTAGTGTGATATTTCAAAGATTATTGGGGTGCAAGTGTACTTAGAACTCTACGAGATGAAATTGAGAACCAAACTTGAAAGGGGACACTCATTGGATCTCAACGACTAACCAATAAAGGCCTAGATAAAAGAAGAAATAAAGATAAGGGGTTTAAGCATAATTTTAAAAAATTTCTAAGGCAGTGAAAGTATAACCCAACTCTAATCATGGAGCAAGATACGAGGTGGGTGTTGGGGTACTAAAGTTAAGGAGTAAAACCCAACTCCTTCCCGTCATGTTGTCCCTCCAATTCCTAAGAGGATTATAAAATAAATTATATACATGAAACACATCATTTAACCTTGGACTTAATATTATACTGCATTAACAAGCTATCATAATATCTATCAAAAAATATTTATAAAAAAATACAACTACCACAATATATCATCTTTATAAGAATAAGCAGTTGCTAAGTTCTTTTTCCTTTTTTCATAGATGATCATCAACATACAATTTACATTATTTTTTTAAGTTACAAATCATTATAATAATTGAGGTTTCTGTTACTAACCCACTAATCAATAAAATCTTCTAAAACTTACTTGAGTGAATACTTTTATACCTTTCTTTTCAAAGAATTCTGCATTCTCAACTAACATTGGATGAATATAATTAATGTGATGCCATATGCGGTTGGACAATGTGTAATTACCGGTCCATTAATAACAAACAAGAGAGGTTTGGGTGGGACATGTAATGAATGTAGCCTTCCTTCCAATAATTTAGTCATTTATGGACGCTTTGAAGGATCGGTTTGTATGCACCACAAGCTAACTATTATCATCTTTCTTGCTTTTTCATCTTCTTCTTTGCTTGTAATACAATGAAGCCCAATTTCTTGTTCTTTTTCAAGATGTTTGTATATCCAATTTGGAAAATACACATCACTACTACAATCAACGAATGAATCATTTCAATTTTCTCTCCCCACAACCATGTCCAAAATTATCATCCCATAGCTATAAACATCTACTTTATAAGAGACCTCTCTGTAGTTTCTTGAAAATAGCTCAGGGGCAATATGTCCAATCGTCCCTCTTGTTTCAAACAATGATATGAAACTTTGCTTAGGAAGACATTGTTTAGCAAGTACAAAATCAGATATTTTGGGACAAAAATGTTCTTTTAGAAGAATGTTGTGAGGCTTTATATCAAAGTGCAAAATCCTTGTCTTACAACCCAAATGGAGGTACTCTAACCCTTTAGCAACACCAACTGCAATCTTATATAATTCTTCCAATCTCAATTCATGTTCTTTTGGCATATTTCTATCATATATAAATTTGTCAAGAGATCCATTAGTCATGAACTCATAAATTAGAGCTCTTTTTCCACTCTCATAACAAAAACCCAGTAGACTTACAGTATTAACATGAAATATCCGACTTATACTTGCAACCTCATTAATACATTGTTCTCCATCACCTTTTGATTCCTTCAAAAGTTTCATTGCCACGAGGTGCCCATCATCTAACTTTCCTTTATAAACACCACCAAAGTCTCCTTCACCGAGTTTATTTTTGAAAGAGTTCGTGATTTAATTTCTTAATCTCCAAGTAGCTATATCTTTTAGGGACAAGAGAACCAAAATTCTTTAGAAATGCCTCAACATTTTGATCATCTATTTTCCCAAGATTTGCAAAACAAAGAATTGTTTTTGACAAGTGTTTCCATTCAATATAGTAGAACAAGAATATGATGGCCACTAATGCAGTAGTTCCAATACCTGTAATCAAGCATTCAAGATGAAATAGCAAGTAGAAAGTATCAGATATATAAATTCTCAAATTTATATAGATTATACATGCTACTTTTGAGTAAAACATATATCCACTTACACCAATACATAAAAGTACAAAAAGATCAATTCTATTGGTTAATTAGCTTAAAAAAAATTACTTTCACCAAGTTAGTTAAGCAAAATTCCTTTTTGCTTGTCCTCAAGAGTGGCTATATGGCCGTGACCAGCACTTCATGCATGGCAAATAATTATTTATAATTATTTTTCATGTAAAAAAAATCCTTTTGTTTTTGCAACATAGCCAAATGGTTACAATAACTTTAAATGAGTATAAGAATATTTGACATCTAAACACATTATAACACATTATTTCTAGTTTTTATATAAATAACCTAGCATGTTGGTTGACAACTTTAAACGACATTTCCTGATCTTGTTTCAAAAAATCACGGAAATGAAATAGAAAACTAAAATCACGGTTTGTAGCTTGCTGGTTTTGATTTTTTTTATTTTTTATTCTCATTGATCTCAAAACGTAAACAGAATGGGTTTAATTGTTTGTTTTAATTTATAATAAATTAAATTTTTTGGAAAAAATCAAGAAAAACATGTTTTTTGTTTCAATTTTACTCAATTTCCCTTATTGGAGGCAGAAGAGATAAGAGAAATAATTAATAGAAAAATTCAAACAAAGTAAAGAGAAAATTATTTGTTGCCTTTTTATGCTTAGGATATTTAAAGGTTAAACTCTAAAAAGATACTTCTTATACGCTATTCCCGTATCACCTCTTTATGGCCAAATTTAGTCTAATGGGCCGGCCCAATCACCCAGAGCTCAGAAAATCCCGGCAACCTCGTCGAACGAAATCCATACACCACCGAATCTCAAAACCCATAAAGCAAGCACCTTGCGAGCTCCTGATAAAACCCCTAACAAGCTCTCGACGATCGACTAACAGACTCGCTATAAAATCTTCAATTCGCTGAATCACCCAGATCGTTGGCCTAAAACCATCAACTCGCATAAGTGGTAAAGCTGATAAGAAATCAGAGGTAGAGACTATTCACTTTACTTGCAACAGCCCATGCCCCTCGTAATGAGAATCTCACTCCCAATTTTGTGTAGACGATAAGGGTTGTTTGTCCCCCATTATACAATCATTGTATTTCTTTATGTTATCTAAATTGTAAAAGTCCCTCAATATAAATAAAAATCGTAGATATTATGAGGGGCGAAGACAGAGAGAATAATCAGATACCGCCATTCTGAGAAAGTAATGAGAAGGTGGTCGTGGAGTAGGTATCTTTCTGGCCGAACCATGTAAAAAATTCTGGTGTCAATTCACGTCCGAGATCTTTGTTTTCTTCTTCTTGGCACTTTGGATTTACTCACCGCGGCCCAAAAACCTAATCGGGGTCGACTAAAATTGAACGTCGACAACACTATTAAGTTAAGAGATATAATTTCTTCTTTTTACATGTGCGGATAATGAATATAAATAAATAAATCTCTAATATTGAACTAATAGGTAGGAGATGTTCACTATTGTTCAAATTATAATAGCTTCTGTTCTAGAGGTTTTGTGCTTAAAATTTGTGTTCTTGTAAATTTTAAATTTTACAACAAAATTTAAAATTAATGTGGTGGTCATCACTAACAAGAAAGAAGCAGGCAGAAACAGAACAACGAAAGAACAAATAGAGAAGTTAGTTTAGAAGGTTTTCATTACCTAAGGGAAGGATCAGTTTGAGGTTTGGCCCTGCAATAAACAGCAGGTTAAACGAATTATTAGGTAATAGTCTGATACATATTACTGCAGATAGAGAAGTAACAGCTGCAAGATTCATGTGCAGGTGTAGTAGAGAAGTACCGTTTTTTGCTGTGCAGTGAAATTTTGAGTTGATGGTACCATTCAATAGTTTTAATAGATCGTCATCGTTCTCACCAGGTTCAGTTTTAGTTTTAGATGGCGTCGAAGTCAAAGGCAGAAGAATGGTGTCGCAGCCTTGGAAAGAATCGGCAGAAGCAGAAACGTTGTGATGATCATCTGGTAAATGCTTCTTGTAGTACAAATTGAAATCATCACAGCCTGTGTAGTTGAAATACTCATCATGTGCGGGAGGGCTAAGTGGAGAGCTTTTCCTGCACCTGAAGAGGGTGAGATTGTGAGGGATAGTGAAGGAAATAGAAGGAGAATTGGGTATGCTGAAATTCCTTATGCCACTGCAATCGCCGGCAAGTAAACTGTTTGTGAACTCTGGGTCATGGACGACTGTAACACTGCCGTTACCGCTGGGCGTGGATGAGATGTCAATTATCTGAAATTCTTCTTCACTTCCAAAATTGATATATGATACAGGATGTTCGTGATTACCGCAAATCACAGTGCACAGCCCGCACTGGGGATTGTTGATATTGGAGAGAGGAAAATAAAGCTGTGGTCCGGAATTTCCGCAGCGAAACGACGTGGGACAACTAATCTTGGGTGCAAGTGGTGAAATCTCTCACCTTAAGAGCTACTCACACATTATTCTATGTACATGGGAGGAGTTAATTACGATACACGGTGGGCTCCAAGTATGAAGCACAGTGCATAGTGCCCACAAGGAACCACCCCACAAGAGGTTGAAACTCCCACACTGCGGCTGCCATGACTCGAACCTGCATCTTTGGGTGTCATCTTTTACCCTGTGAACCATCTGTGCTACGCTCATGGGGAGAAAAAAATGGTGAAATTATAATCTTGGTCCAAAAGGTGAAATCGCTCACCCCGGGCGCCCCTCACACCCGGCCCGACAGGACGTGGGGGAGTTAATCATGGTGACCTAGCCGGACGCAGTGGCTAGACCCGGGCTCACCGTGCACAAGAAGCCCCCCTCACTTTGGAGAGAGGTACCCCCACACTGCCGCTTGCGAGACTCAATTCTTAGTCTTGGTCCAAGATTCACTACGGAAGGCACTTTAAGCCCCCTTCTTGACCAACTGAGCTGCCCACGCGGGCATGAAATTATAATCTTGATATTATTGTTGCTGTTATCAAGAGCAGAAACAGCGGGATGAGACAGGAAATACAAGGCCACAAACGGAAAGATAGAAACAGCCGCGATCGATATGAACGCCAACTGTTCACTGCAATTTAATTGGGCAAAAGAGGATGGGAATTACAATACAAGAATCGCTAAATATGCATGTTTGAGATGATGAATTAATGAAGGAATTTGCAGCTCAAGCACGGCAGTGAATTGACCCCTAAGACTTCGTCCCACTCACCAGAAAGCATCCCATAGCCTAGCTACGCTAGAAAATTCAATCCAGTCGGGGACGAGGAGTTTTGAGTATTTTAAAGGTGAAATTCATTATAAAAAATATAAAAAATTCAAGAAAAAAATTAGAACAAAAAAGTAGTTGGGATCAAAAGTGGAGAAAAACTTTCAATCATATTCTGCAACAATCAGAACAGTGGAAGAGAATCATCAATTATGGTCAAGGCAGTTGAAAAAAATTATGCATGATCAAATCATTTGTCCTATATAAGTAAAAAGCTTGGAAAGAAATTAGAGAAACTAAAAAAAAATCACGTGGAAAGCTTATCCTTTTTACTCCATCTTTTATTTTGATTTACGCAAAACATTATCCTTTTGGGGGGTTTAGAGGAACCTTACGAGTTTTATTAGAAGTAATGAAATAAATATCATATATGGCTAAGGATGCAACTCTGTTCTTTGCAGCTCAAGCACGGCAGTGAATTGACCCCGAAGACTTCGTCCCAATCACCAGATAGCATCCTCTTCGACCTGCCCCCTCCAACTTGTGAAGACTTCTGACTCTTCTTCGTCCATGGGTATGGGGCTCAGCCTCACTCATTAGTCATCATCTCTTACTTCTCTTTCCCATCCCACACTAGACGGCAAGCTCTCGACAATCTTTCAAAGAAGTGTCAATTTCATGGAAAATACAATACTTGAAGAGTATTTGTAAGAATCCATATTTTTGTGAGATTGTCACATAATTTAATTAAATTTAGAATACAAAAAAATTGGCTTGATAACAGTTATAAGTATCGAATCAACTGTAGGGAATGCCTCAGAGTAAAATTATCTAAGGAAAATGATTCGACATTGATGAGAATCCCGAGATAGGATTTATGGTATCAAAAGAAATTAGAATTGAATCGGTTTTTGGTACAGCTAAAATACAGCTATTATTTAGGCTACAAAATTGAATTGTTGTAGGGAATTTTCAAGAAGTCAACGAAAACTTGAGAAGGTTTCGATTTTTTGTAATGAGCAACCCTTCAATGATTTCAAGATGAAACGATAGCTCGGTGAAGATATTGGGGCGGAATCGTCATTATCGAGTAATCTTCAAGTTATTAATTTTGAATTTTCGGTATCGTAATGCAAATTAATTTGGTGTTTGAGTATGTAATTGCAATTAGAGAATTGCCCAAGTGTAATAGAGATGAAAATTAGGGTTTAATGTGTAATTTTTATATATATTAATGTAATATATGATATATATAGTATATATATATATATATATATAGGCATGGAATGGTAGCCATGCCCTGAAAACTCCCGTGCCTCTACAGCTTCAGCCATGCCCTGCAAGATTTGGAGAAATTTACACGCATTGAGGGAAGGCTTGAGGAATGGCCATGGCAAGCTCGAGGTAATAGAAATGCCTACAAATAGAGAGGAAGAATTTGAGAGAGATGAAGAATGGAAGATGGCCGAGAACCAGAGCAGCAAGCTTCCAGCAGCGAGCATTGAAGTAGTAGCGGCTAAGGCAGCTCGGTGGAGGTCCGGGAGGTGGCTAGTGGCGTCGGAGGTAACCGACGATGGCTGAGGCGAGCAGCAGCACCGGTTAGCCATGGCCGACGCGAAGCGGAGCTGCTGGCCACAATGCAGGGGTCGGCTGGGGTGTTGTGCGTGATGGCGGTCGTGGCGCATGGAGGCAGCGGTGGTCGTAGTAGTAGTAGATGACGGCAGGGCTAGCTGACTGAGGCAGGTGGAGGAAGGCAGTAGGCCGCCATGCATGTAAGAGTTGCAGGCAGAAGGAGAAGAAGGAGGAGGAGGAAGAAGAAGAAGAAAGAAGGAAAAAGAAAAAGGAAGAAAAGAAAAGAAATGGATATTTATTAATATTTCAAAGATTTTGAAGAGAAAAATGGTTCGGGTACGCGTTTCAAGGATATGACATGCATACCGAGGAAGTCTGAGAGGCTTAGTTAAGGTAAATAAAATTTTTTAAAAAATTTTAGAAATTCAGGAATATTATTTTATAAATTGTCATAGTGAAATATTTAAGAAATATTTAGTTTGGATTTATTTAGGAAAAATAGGAGGAAATAGAGAGAAAATGCAAGAAATTATGAAAAAATAGATTTTAATGCTTAAATAAATATGGTGATTAGGATACTTGAGGCTTAAGATGAAGTGCCTTGTGCGAATCTTGAGGTTGACACGCAAATCGAGATGATGCACGAATTTCTAGGCAAGGCGCGAAATCAAGGTAGCCTGATAAGCTTGAGAATGTAAGTGTACTTCTACAAGATTAGTACGGTTATAAATGATATACCTTTAAATAGGTACTTGGTACTACGTAAGTGATTTGTGTTTAAAAATCTGATCTTCGGGAATGTTTTCATCATATTGACATTCCCTGATATGTACCCATCACGTAGATTGCATACATGACATGACTATGAAATGCATATGTACACATTGATATCATTGGTCACACGCATTGTATCCATTTGAGAGTATGAACTAGCACCGCTATTTTGCCAAAGGTGCCCCCATGCACCTCGGCTTTGAAAGAGGTAGCTGTAAAAATTGTAAGCAACATGAAGGTGCAATTGACCCTTACGAAGAAGTAAGACATTGCATACATGCACAATAAAATATTTTATGCCCTTACTTAGATGGTTCATCATCTAATTTGAGTTTTGCCCCTAGAATATTCAAACGTTTCAGATAGAAATTGTAGCTGATACGAGAATGAATGATGCATGAAATGACACTTAGCAAAGTGCATGATGAATGAAAAGTATGTAATGTAGCCCATGTATTTAAGTTCTATTACTTTGAAATCTGAACGTTTTGAGGAATGATGATATTTAATCATTTGGTTAATGATAATGTAAAACTTTATTTATGATTAATGAGAATGTAAGAATTGATTTATGATTAATGTTAAGATGTCAGATTCGATCCTTGCTTCCGCATTTGATGCGTATAATAATTCTCTTTCGAGAAAATATTTGAAAATTTTGGAATACATATGAGAAATGATATGATTTAGTATTAGTTTGAAAGAAAAAATTTATTGTCTTAGAATTATTTCAAGTTATAACACGCTGGATAAAGTGGAATGTTACAGTATTGGTGGTGTTTTATAGATTACAAAAGTTAGTTAATATTAAACGGCGTTCACATTGCCATTTGATAATTGAATATGTGTGCAAAACTAATAAGAATATGTTAATCGGTACTCTAGAAATTGGAATGCATGTGTAAAGGTAATTGTTGGTGGGATTTCATTGTACTGTATTGTCTTTAAATATTGAAATAGTCAAAGTTAAAATTAAATGTTACATATATATATATACTGAAATTTGTAAAGTGGGCCATCCTAGAATTTTAGATACCATGATGGGCAAATCCCGAGAATTTGTAAAGCTTTTAAAACAGAGTGCTAGTTATAATCATTGTTTGGTTACAAATATTAAGTTCTGATGAGATAATAATAAAATAAAATAATATTATTTAACGTTAAATAAAAAATAATTCTCAGGTAATACTATTCCTTATTTGTTTTAAAAAAGGGATTTGATATTATAATACCTTGGCTTAATTTTTCATTTTACAAAAATGTCCATCACGTCCAAATTAAAAGAACTGACTTATACCCTCAAAATTCAAACCGATGGACTAGGTCAACTGACACATAAACTTAATGGCCCAATTTATAAATCTACCAAGGGAAGAGAGACGTCAGGATGCCAATGGCAAGAGATAAGAAATCTCATCATTTCTCCTCAAGATCAATGCCCGAACTAAATTATCTTACAGGCAAATGGGGCAAGTTTCTCCCACTCCCATGGGATTAACACATTCTTACGACAAATGATGTTGGGAGTACTCAAAATGTAGAAATGATCAAAATTTTATTTTGTCACGTGTTTATATCATTAAATGATAAGGATACAATTACTATTTCTTTGTTTAAAGAATAACTACTAATAGAAGATCGTCGATTCCTCGCATCTCTAAGCAATCTAAAGGCCATATCACTATCTGAGTTATATTTTATCCAAATAATTAAGGATAAACACTATTTTTCATTATTGTTAAAATCTCGATTTTATGCATACGATTTTACGATTCGAAGACCCCCAAACGATTCAAATCCCATGTAAAATCTAATTTGGGATAAAATCCTATAAAATCTCGATTTTACATGTACGATTTTACGATTCAGAGATCCTCAAACGATTTTACGATTCAAAGACCTCCATTGATTTAAGTTGTAATTTAGAGGATGCTTCCAACGTCTCAATGTCACATAGCATCTGACATTGGAACTTATGCAATGAATTGTTATATTTTGCCTCTAAATTGGAACTTGATTTAACATTGATTGCATAAGTTCCAATGTCACATAGCATCTAACATTAATTGCATAAGTTCCAATTTACTTGATTTAAATTATAATTTTTACTTGATTTAACATTGATTGCATAAGTAAATCAAAACAAACAAGTAATTAATTAATGGACCACCCAACTCCAAATTGGGATATTACTTGATTTAATCAATGTTAAATCAAGAAAAAATTACAATCTAAATCTAATGGAAGACGTTAGAAGCATCCTCTAAAGAATTTTAAGCTATATTTTATCTCTAAATTACCTATATTTTGCCTTTAAATTGCCTATACCAACCTGCTAGTTTTTGAGCTATATTTTGGAAATATCATCTTTTGAATTATAATAAGGAATAATTAGGTTATTAAATAATATTAATTCATTTTCTACAAAATTATGTTATTATAAACATATATTTACAAAAATTAAAGGGTATTTTTAATTATCTCTAAAATCTTACGATTTTACGATTCGATTTTACGATATGATTTTATGGACCCTTTGTCGATCCCACTTAAAATCCCGATTTTAACAACCTTGCTATTTTTATTAATTCATCTCATAATAATTTTTTATAACTTAGAGTCATATAGTTTAAGAATCTTGGAGATGATAATTTTAAGTATCTTGGTTCTATCACCTATATAAAGGCATAGAAACTCCCATAAGTAAACCGAGTAACTCTAAGCATTCAATACTTTTTGGGAAAAGCTATTTGTACAGAAGACGGTTACAGATTGCTTTATAGGGGTATTAAAATGACCAATTTGTCCCTTTGAAAAATTACCCAAATGCCCCAATCCCAAAAGACCCAGCCCCTCTCTCTCCTTCCCTTTGTCTCTCTCTGGCTCTCCCTCTCGTAGACACCCAACGGCCTCAACCCTCCAACTGCCCCACCACCGTCCCTCTCTCGCTTTCGCGCTCACGACCGTCACCCCACTGTCCGGCCAACCCTCAGACTCGCGACCGACTCTCTCTCTCTCTCTCCCCTTCTCGCAGACACTGTTAGCTCCATTCACCTCTCCATTTCACGACACCTCTTCGTCTCCCAACACCGTCGGCTTCACCATCGTCTCGCTCTTTCTCTCTCGATCGCTTTAACGACCGTCAGAGAAGAGGTACGACCACCTGTCCCTTACCTGCCGCCCAGAAACCAACAAATCTCCAAAATCCCCAAAATGAAACCCCGCCCACCTACCGCCCACTGCATCTGCCACCTTTGGCCAATGCTCATGGTATATAGTAGTTTGAGTTTTATATATTTGCCTATATCTTCACAAAATAGCATTCTTGAAAAGCGAATGTTCAGTGCGTGGTGTTTTGTCACTTGTTAATTGAAAATTAGAAATTTTATATTAGCCTGGTCTTCCTATTCTCCTGTGATCATCAAGATTGTGCTTGAGAATGGGAAGGTCATTGTTCATCTCAGTATGGATAGACTGCCATCATTTGGTATGGTTAGGGTTCCATACTGGCATACCCTCATTTCATATGGTTGGTGATCTTTGGAACAGTTTGATGCTTAATATATGTGTGTATATATGTGCATGCCCCACCCAACTGATCTTGAAGTTTCTACTTGCATGTTATGAAGAGGGTTTAACATATTTTTTGCTCATATGTTGGTTTAACATGTTACGAAATAAATTTGGACAACTTTGGTGGAACCTAGTTTCCAAGTGCAGGAAAAGTAACAGAACTTATCCCTGGCATGAACCGAGTTATTGTTTATTTATTTATTGATTTCTTCTGGTATTTCTCTGTTGGTAATGGATCCTATATTTTTGAATGACCTAAAAAGTGGATAGAACAAAGATTCTTATAGAGAACCAAATTCGAATATCCTAATTAGATGAGGCGAAGAAGTATGGAAATGGATTCGGGACAGGGACATGATATGGACAACTGGAGATGACATGAACACAGACATGATTAGTTCAACTCTTCAACTGTTGGTATATTTTGTGAGTACATGTTTGATATAGTAATAGCTTACATTTGCGATTTAGAGGAAATGTGTAACACTCTCTCTCTATAAAAGTCTTGTTATTATGAATCTTCTTTTTCTTTTGTTGTTATTAATTGAAGTGAAATTTTTAATTCACAGTGTTACAATGACGGGACGAAATGCAGGAGTATGTCATAGCTGTAGACGGCGAGGGCACTACTTTGCAGCATGTCCAACAAAGCGACCATGCCCATCGTGTAAACAAGGCATTGTAAAATGTTTTGAGGTGGAAAAAGAGTCCATAAATAAAGGAAGGTTGTTCAATATTTGTAGTATTAAATGTGGATTTTGGAAGTAGGTGGAAGAAGGTGAATCGAGTGGTGGTGCTTCGGGAAAGTCTACGACCAATTTTCTTGTGGAAGAGTTCTCTCCCATTCCAGACACTAGCTCAAATATATGAAGAAGATGACGTGGAGATTTCAGTGAACGTAACCATGCACAAGGGAGAAGGAAGTGCGAACGAACATGGTAAAGGAAAGGGGTTGGCATGAATATTGTGGTTGACATTTGAGAACTGTATTTATATATGCGTATGTAGTAATTTTTTTTAGTTGTATTTGAGAACAGTTTCTTTTAACTGTTTTTTAAGCTTGAGCAAATCTATATTTTGTGAACATTTTCAAGTGAATAGTTTATTTTACTGTTTTTCAGCTTGAACTATGTTATAATTTTTTTCAGCTTGAAATATGTATCCCGACTACTACTAATGTTGGCTAATATGCCATCTCCATCTTAACATGGGCAGGTCCCCAACCTAGCAGGAGTGAATCAATCCTTACCCACAAAAGGATGAGATATTAGGCTACATAAAAAAAAAAAATCACAAAAATAGCACCTATATGATATTATGTTGATCAATCACTATCCAGAGAACGCCTCTGCATTCAATCATCTTAAAGACATCACTTAACATACATATATAAGAAACAGAACAGTCCTGAGTGTTCCAACTTTGCCGTAGACGCTTAGACACACCAAGTTTAATGTATAATTTATAACTTTCTAAAACAAAAATTACCTTGGGAGGTTAGCTGGCACAAGTGCCACATGCTTAAACACATTCAAAATATAGCACTAGTTATAAGGAATATAGCACTAGTTAATGAAAAAAGTCAACCAAAATAGAACAGTACAAAAGTTAGTAACTAACTAAAAAAAACGTCACACAACAATAGAAGAGAAAGTATTAGAAATGAGAAGCCATGCGGAAGCCAACAACCATCCCAATGATGAACTCAAGCCGTACATAGATGAGCCAAAAATTAACAAGCTTCTGAATGACTACTCCATCAAAAAACTGAATGAACTAAACACTTTGGCCATGTCTCTGCAAATGTAATAATAGTACAGAAGTCATTCCTGTCAACTAGAAGTCATGGCAAGAGGTAAGAAATCAGGTTCACAAGAGCGCCAAGAAATCACGCCTATCAAAATATTGTAGTAGTAACAAAGAGATAATGTTAAGAAATGTGAAAACAGTATTCAAAAAGCAATGGAACAAAAAAGAGGACAGCATAACACTTTTCATTAAGACACTTGAGACAAAAAGGTAACATTATGAAGGAGGATCACTCAAAGAAACAAGAGTAGCACATCAACATATATATATATATATTTATATATATATTATCAGGCTGGTATTTCCTAATAATTAATTCATAGTCAGGCTCAAAACAATTTATATGGGAAATACATCATCATATGCTTGAACTGAGTTTCTTGGGGCCAAAAGAACTACAAATAACAGAGAAACACTTGTCCCGTGGAATGTTAATTTTGGATACCCTCACACCAAAGATAAATCAATAGGTTCATACATAAGAATATGTTATATACATGGTCATGAGCTCCTACATAACACTTCATTACTATTAGACTCGTCTACTAATCCAGCAGCTTCTCCCGTCGTGGGACGTTGAAGTGGCAAAAAATTTGGAACCAAAGGTTGACTAATCCCTACTGTAGGTGTCAAACTCATTTCGTAAACATGACTCCAATTTGTTGATTGAACACCTTGCACATAAATAAGTAACATGAACCACAAAAATTATATTTATGTGTTGTATGTGCCAATATTTGTATCTTTTGTGTGATGAAAGACATAACCGATTATGAGAGAATGTTGTGTTTGACTCTAATGAAATATTTATGTGTTGTATGTGCCAATACTCATGGAACCCATTTTTTTTACTGTGTGCAACATGTGGCATATTGTGATTGGTTTCAAATGTGATCTTAACGGAGTATGAGAAAAAGTTTCGTATAGTTTTACCATTAGCTTTAGCTGTTGTGAAAATGAGAGCGGAGTAAGCATGGATGGAGTTTGGCTCAATTAATGTGATTGTTGTGATGGCTGAATGATGATCGGTCCCTTCTGTGATGCAGTTTGGCTCAAGTTTTTGCATTTCGTTGTTTTCGAACCTACTTGTACAAAATAACAAATAATGAGTTAGATGAATATCAAAATAGTTAAAAAAAACACATCCAATTGTAAAAATAGCCATTCTTTTAAACAATTTATAAAAGTTAAATGAGCCCACATTTTAAACAAAAATTTTTGAAACTGACCTTAGATTTCTTTGAAGTTCATTCTAATGCGCCTTTTATGCGATGCGCACAGTTCGGATCTTGAATGTTCCTACTACTAGTATTTTCTTGTTCCTTACTTTCGAATGCAACTTGAACACTTTGTTGGGATGGGACATTACTCCCACAACTTGTTCCTATTTTTGATAAGTCATTCATTTGAAATTCAATCCACTCCATAACTGTCCGAGTTCGTGATTCACTATTTGCTGCCAAGTTTGCGACCTTGTCAAATGCTTTACGCATTTCATCATATCTTCTTTGTTCGGGAGTACTGACCGAACCATCGTAGTTGACTGCGACCCTCGAATGGGCTCTTCTCACATCTTTTCGCCATCTCCTCAATATGTACATCTCAAGAAGCGTAGTGACATCATTGCGTACCAAAATTGAGATAGCATGTCTGCATAGTATTCCCCTGAACTCAAACAAATGACAACTGCAAACAATATGATGGTCCTCTCTCTAAAATGAAACTGTAAATACTTTCTTCTTCCTCCTTCTATCAAACATGAGAACCTCTTAAACATCGTATCTCATCACCATAAAACCCTCATCAGTGGATATAACCTGACAATACATCATTCCGATGAACTCTTCTTGACATTCCTTGAATTTTAATATTGTGTAGACTGACTGAAGTTGTTTCTCCATTTCGTACCTAGATGCACATGGGATCATTTGAGAAAAAGTCTTAAAAATCTGCTTGAAACTCATTTTCCACTTAGCTCTTCAATGCCCATTCATACTATTCAACAAATTTTTTCAACGAAGTCAGTGAGTTAACATACCCATCAAAGAACGCATTCATACTCTCACTCCTTTGCGTTGTCGACATCCTTGTCCAAAAACTTGTCTTCAAAAAACATGGCACCCAACGATTTCTTTCTATAAAGTCCTGCCAACCATTCATTCTCATGCAATGTGTACATATTAATCATTGAAGTCCAGCCCTATTCAAATTCTTCAGGAGTTTGAGATTCATATACTACATCGTGAATTGCTGAATGTATAGATCCCTTGTGAACATGGTTCCCAAATTTTTCTGGTAACCTTTTAAGAATATGCCACAAACATCATCTATACTTAGTGTTTGGAAAAACTATCTGAATTGCATTCTACATTACCTTATCTTGGTCCGTTATTATGCCAGTAGGAACTTAACCATGCATGCACTGGAGCCATGTCTAAAGAGCCAAACAAAAGTCTTAGTATCCTCATTTGACATTAAACCACATCCAAGCAGTGTCGATTGGCCATGACAATTCACACCAACAAAAGGAGCAAATGGCATGTCATACTTATTCGCAAGATATGTGGTATCAAAGGTGACTACATTGTCAAACTCCTTGTAGGCTTCCCTACACCTATTATCTTCCCAAAACACATTCTTTAATCGAGCCTTGTCATCTAAATCAATATTGAAATAAAAATCAGGGCATTGAATTTGCATTCTCGAGAAGTATGCCTGTATTGCAATAGCATCTCCCTCTCCAAGTCTTAACCACCTGACTTTTTCAATGTAGTGTCTACAATCTTTTTGGACGCAAGTCATTTGGTCATATCCCCCTGCCTCAACAACTGTAACACCCCCCTCCCACCTACGGGTGTTACTCACAAATAGCCAGCTTACTATTCACACGCTAGGGCAAAGATGAAGAGATGGCTACGTTTCAATGAGAAACGACCTAGGTGGGAACTAGGCTTTGCCCTCCCTTCGCTCCACTCAAGGATCCTGAAAATATCGAAATGACCCCGCGACAATAAAACCCTAAACCTCGCAAAGTGTCACCCCTTCTCAAGCTCTTAATGAAGAGCTAAGGATGACTTTCCAAGATCGACAAAATAAACTAACTCACTCGCTTCATATAAATTATGGCATAAGGCCTTAATTATAAGAAAATAAATTTTCTTTGCCCCAACTATTAACCCATTTATCTCACCTCCAATTCCCTTAGAAAATATTTGGATTAATATTTCTTTGAAAAAATTTAATAAAATTCTCCTTATCAAATCTCCATTGATTTTTCTTTTAACTATTTCAAAATACCTCAAATTTCCAACTCTTAGGAAATTAATTTTTGAAATTCAAACCTCAAGCATCCTCATCCATTTTTCAAAATTTAAGGAAAATACTCCGTTATTTATTTTCCAAAATATAGGAATTTTTCCACAATTGCCTCAAAATTTATATTAATTTAATAATTAATTTGGAGGCTTAAATACTCATTTATTTAATTATTTAAACATGCTTTTATTTCAGAAAATCCCATAATAGCATATTTTATTAAATAAATAGAAGAAAAAAAATAAAATATAAAAAAAATTTCAACAGCAGCAGCAGGGGAGTGCAGAAGCCCCCAGCTGCAGCCCCAACGCTGGCCGCGCGCTGGCCCCACATGCGTGAGTGCTACCGTGCAGGCCTCACGCGTTGGCCGCCTACCGTGCGCACTCACTACCCACAGCCGTGCCCTAGCTGCACGACAGGCGCGCCCGGCCTCTCCAACCCGACCTGCCACCAAAAATATATATATATTTTTCTTTTTAAACCCAAAATTTCCAAAATGCTTAGACACAGTAAATACCTTTCAAAATATCCAAGTTTGCCACTATTCATCCACATTGAGCATTCATACATATTTAACAAAATAAATACATCATACACAAACCATACACCAACACATACATTGTAAGCACCCCCGCTTGGATATCCCAACCACCCGGTCTATCTGAACGAAAACGCTTCCATAAGGGAACAGAAACAAACACAAGACAAAAATACCCTGGCATGCATACATAAGAAATACAACAGCGGAAATAAAATGATATACATGCACGCCCATGAATACCCCGCTGAAACAGGGATCACGGAGTATATAAATATATACAGACCCTGTGCCAGCAAATAGGAGATACAGGGAACAACCTGGCACAGTCAAAAATAAGAAACAAAAATCCTATCAAAATATCAGAGATAATGGGGAGAAGTTAAATGTACACCCTACCGACACAGCTGGCTGCTAGGTGGAACGATCTTCGCCCTCGGCCTTCGCTTTACCCTTACCTGGAATGATGGAAAGCAAGGTGAGTCGCAAGACTCAGCAAGTTATAAGAAAAGGAAGGCTATACAAAAAATAGAGGAGAATGTCACCCCAAACACCGTCCCACACATACACACAAGCCATGAGACGCAACAATATAATAGTGCAACATAATAAAAGTACATACCGACCCTTGGGGCCCACATAAGACACCTGGCACCCAAGTCCCATACCAACATGCCACTGCCTTGAAAGGCAATATAAATCTCCACAAACTTGTACGCGTTGTCTCGGGTCGGTACTCCCGTCACCCGTGTCTATGTCGGTACTCCTGACACCCGAGCCATAGGCTCCCTCGGAACGATCCTCCCGTCCGAGAACTAATAACTACCAGTAGCCATGCAATGCACATAAAAATGCAATGGCGTAGTGAGCATCAACGTGATACACTGGCGCTCATACATCCAGGCATCAGCCCATGCTCCGCCGATATAGTAAACCACACGCGATGCATATGCCCGTGCTGGATGCGACATAACCAAGCTAGTATGTCCGTGACCAAGCATAACCAGATCATGAAAACCCCAACATGCAGCCCGTACCTATGTGCACACCAAAACATGCAACAAGAATAAAATGATACCAGTCATGCTATAATCACGTACCGATAGAGCTAGTCAACAGTGCTTGGCACCGGTCAACGGTCAGTGAATAGGAGAGACCAGCTGACGGCCTAAGATATACCGTACAACAGTCACTCCGTCACCGAACAGCCGATCCTTGCCCCCACTGCACAACCGCTCTAGCCTATAAATAACCAAAATTCATAATAATACCCGAACAACTAAGAATCTAACCCCGGGTAAGTACGGCATCATTCCCACAGGCTTGGGGGTGGAACAAACCCTCGTAGGCAACCAACGAATAAAATCCTTGAGACCAGTTTAATAAATCAAATTTTAAAACAAACCATTTAAAATTCCATAATTAATTAACGGCCGAAACAAACGATGGAAGGTCAAATAAATTGACAACGAAGGAAACGTCGTGGAGGGCATAAAGAACTTGCCTTTACGAAGATATCCTTAGACTCGTTTTGGCCAAATGCGGTAAAAATTATACAAACTGTAATACCCCAATAATTCGCCAAAATTAACAAAATTGGACTCTAACCGAAATTTCGACCGTACAGAATATTAATTACTAGCTTCTCTACATACCTGGCAATTTAAATCTTCAATTAAACTGGATTTAATCTGAATTTTTCCACCCAAAATCTCCCAATTTCTTGTTCGCGGGTGCACTGAAATTTCCCACTTAATTTGTTGCTTCTGTTGCAGCAAAAGCGCCCGAAATCGGGCTTAAATTCATGCAAAAAGAAGCGGACGAAAGGGCGCCACGTGGCATCGGGCGAGCCAGTCGCTGGGAGGCCACCGCCTCACCGAAACGGCGTCGTTTTGGACGCCTAGGCTGATTAAAAATTAGCTAAAATCCAGCCCTCGCGTGCGCAGCCCCCGCGTCTCGAACCCGCGACCGCCCTCGCCTCCGCATGCCCACGTACCATCCGCGCCACACGTTGCCTTCATACATATACCGCACTGCATTAAATTTAAAGGGATCTTCGGTCCCTTTCTGGAATTCGCACCAGCCCCCTCCAACTTCCATTATTTACACACACACACCCCTTCATTAATTACACTAACGCCCAAAATTACCAAAAATCACACAATTTAATTTATTTCAATTTTTCTCTTATTCCAGAAAATATTCTAAAATAAATAATTAATTACCCTAATTTCTTATTTCCTTAAAATCACATAATTTATTTTTTTATTTATAACAACAAGTAATATTAATATTTCTTTTAAATTAAATTACCCCGATAATGAATAATTAAATTAAATCGCAATTTATGGGTCGCTACATACATTCTTCTTGCTTCATTACCTTCAACCTTCCAAAATTCCCTTTCCTTTAAAAGATTCTCCACCTACATAGAGGTCAAAAGACCTTATAAGCCAATGCTCAGTAAGGGTGCTATGCAAATGTAAATGTAACATGAGAATAAACATATAATGCAAATACAATGCATATAATGGGTAGTCCTCCATACCCTCATAACCACATAGGTTAAGACACCAACCAACCCCTCCCTCATCACTAGTCCTCCATATGGCCATAGGTCCACTAGAACACAAAACATACAATATGACCATTACATGCAACTCATTCAAAACAAGTACAAATGCAAGCAAACCCCACCACTTGGGGTTATCCCTTACCTCTTTATCCTTGAAGCTTCAAGCCCTCACTTGCCAAGACTCTCTCTTTGGCTTTCAACCACCTTAAGAAAAATATTCTTAAAGTATTAAAAATCTTGAAAATTAAAGAAATGAAAGGAGAATGAAGACTTACTTTCTTCCTAGAAGAGATTTAAATCAAGACTTACCTTTCTCTCCTTTGGAAGCTCACAAGAAAGCTCTCATTGATCTCTAATTTCTTCCACCAAGCAAAACCTCATCTTAGAGATTTCTCTTCCTTTATATAATAAGTCTTGACATCTCACAAGTTCAAAACTAATTTCTAGCCCTTGATCAATCTTTTGAAGTATAAATCCCTACCCTTGAAACTAGCACAATCCTTGTGCTTTTGGATAACTTGATCCTAGCCTTTGATTTAGAGAGAACTAATCTCTACTCTCTAAAGAAACATAATCCTTGCCATCTAGTCTCTTTAAATCTCCACCATTGATGATAAACTTGAGACTAAATCTCTATCATCCATTCTTTTATTAGGCTTATTAGATATTTATTTAATTTGCAAATTTGGCAATCCATGCCACTTTTAAGACTCAATTATAGCCATTAGATCTTAATCCATTTCAAGCTAAATCCCCAACCATTGGATCAATTCTCCAATTCCCATAATTCTCCAATTTTCAAAATTAATGAATTTTGACTAATTTCAAGATTGACCATTTTCTCTATTTTTTATTTAATTTAAATTTCATAAATTTTCAAACATTTAATGGAGACTAATATCTTTTTCTTTTTGATTTAATTTAAATTGCTCTTGAAAGACATTATTCCCTTTAATTTGGCATTTATTTTAATCCACCATTTTCTCACATAAATGCATGACTAATTTCCATTTAATAAAGAATTTCTTTAATTCTCTCCATAATGAACTCTCATTTAATGCTTGAGAGACATTTTCCTTTTCTTTTTGAATTTCTTTAAATCCTACTCTTGCTTCACAAGATCATGCCAAGTGTCACAAATTACACTTAATCAACTAATTTATTATTCCCAAGTTTAATTAAATCTCTTTCCATGAGATCTTATCAAGTGTCACCAGTCTAACCTACTTGGCTTCCATTTTATTCCTAATTATCCATGCATTTTCCCATGCATTTAAACAAGAATTAAATTTTCCCAAAAATCAATTCTCTAATATATAATTATTTTCTCCACCAAAAATAATTTACCTTTTATGGGACAGGACTCCAAATTACCGTTTGCCCTTCTTAAGGCATCCTATATATATGTGTCTTCTCTTTGATTCAAGGGCAATTTTAGAAATTTTCATATACCATTATTCCCTTAATTGATAATTTTATCACGACTCATCAAGGGTATTACAACAATTGCTGAATTAAAATTTTTGTACAATGGAATCCCAGTAACATCATTTACTTCAAGCTTGCGTTTCACATGTGCACTAAGTTCCCGATTGCATCAATATAACCTAGACTTTGAAGGACTTATTAAATTATTATGTTCAAGAATGACAAAGTTAATCCACCACACCCCACAAGTCATTAAACATGCTAACACTCTAGCTTTACACCATATTTGAGTCATTGGTTGAGACTTCAAAGAAGTGCTTGCAGTGCTACTTCTTGGGCCTTCTCGACTACACGTGAATGTCACATACTTTACAACTCTATCGTTATGCTTCTTCGAGTTCAACTGGGAAGCCTATCTCATAAGCATATGATTTGTAAAAATCGAATACTGCATTTTCATTATCGAACTTCATCCCAACCTTAGGCACAAGCAGACCATCTTTTCCTAACAATTCATCATCCACTCTGTTCTTATCCTCCCTTATTATCACATTATCATCTTCTCCCAAAAGTTCATCATCCTCAATTTCAAAATTGGCATTTCCTTCATAAACAAATCAATTTGAAAGAAAAAACATCAATTACACATACAAGATAATGACATGTTCATTACGATGACATTTCTAACCTTTATCGACCATCTTTAATGTTGGATGTTGTTGGTCGCCCTAGTCACGGGTGATGGGTTAGTTCCGAAAGCAGCGAAGTACAAAATCAAGAGCAAAATTGAAATCAAGTTTCAATGCACACCTGTAAACCAATTGCACAGATAGTGGCTAAAGAAGAAACAAGTACACAAAGATCTAGAAAGTTCACTTCATGATATTATCAATTAAACTTGCAAATTTGTAACATCAGCCACTATACACCATCACACATTCAAATGAGAGTAAAAGAAGATCCATTACTCGACAAAAACTAGACTGGTGTAGATGAGAATATTGCTTTAAATAGTTTGATTCTCATTTTTGTGAATTTTTTATAGGTTGATTATGCTGTTCCATATAGTGATCTTCCCATGATCGATAAGCGTGCCTTTTTTCATCTTGAAAATGTCGTAAGTAACATCAAAGAGAGCTATGAAAAATATCAATTCTTCAAAATATTCTAGGTATGAATGTTCTTGATCTGATTGGTTTTATATGATACCATATCAAGTTCACACTGAATGAAATGGTGGTTACTGTTAGAATACATGGTCATTGCTTCAAAGCTGAGATATGTAGAGATATTGTCAAGACATTGATTAGCACATCTGAGGGGCATGTGTTAAAGCCACTTGTGTTTTATTATTTTCTTTAGCAAATTTGATTCTCGAAATCTTGATGAACTTAAAAAGTATAGGTGTACATAGGGGAACACCTCAAAAGTGTCCTGTATCTCCCCAATGAGCATTATGTGGAGGTTTTAGACTCTATATTTACCTTTAGTTCAGACATATGTTCCAGTTCAATTCACGCTCATTTCTGTGGTGGCAACACAAGTTTTCAAAAATTTAGATAATTTTCTATTTTGGCTATCAATCTATTGAAATTTATAGAAGAATGGGCACTTATATTTTCCAGTTCTATTCCCATCTGTAAACTGCCCATGCTATTCCATATAGTGATCAACAAATTTTTCATAGTCTTATTGTCTTGAATATTTGCAGTTGGAAAGGATAAAAAAGACACTCATGAAGTCACTTCAAGATGAAGATAACCCTATGAGTATTACAGGATCACATTTTTTCTATTTCAAAAATTGTTATCATGATTCATGAGATATTAATTCGACAAAAACTGGTTAAGAACAATAGTGACTACTGACTAGTGATCCTAGCAACTAAAATCCATGACATTACATGCAAATTCATACTGACTTTGACTGCTAACAAAATCTTTGTCACAGGCAGGACAGTCTTGGGTTGCTGCTACTCAAACAACAACTCATGTAAGCTTGTCTTCTCAATCACTTGCTGGAGGTCATATTAAATTTTGTCTTCATTTTATTGGCTATTTCTATTTGAGAAAATATGAGTTGCTCTATTACTTGATAAAAATTATTTGTCAATAGTAGTGGGGAGAGGGAGAAATTATTAATTGATCACTCTGATTTGGTACATCCTGCACAATTGAATGTAAAAGCCCATCCAAATCATTGTCTATTAAAACTCTCTATTTCTAGTTTCAGGCCTCTTATTCTCCATTTTTGTTTTCCTTGTTCAACCAAAAGTAAACTCTAAACACTAAGAGGCCCAATTCAAAAACTTCCCAACTTAGATCTAAAAGATTCTTGCATATCTATCGCCAAGAACTTTCCAACTTAGAACTGAACTAAAACAAGGTGGGAATCACAGAAGACGATTCATATTGCCTGGATTTGCATTTTTCATTATGCCATGAATCTTAAATTAAAAGAAAAACTGCACATTATCAGACATCTTGCAGAAGCTAGACAACGCCCAAAGAAATGCTAATAACACTGATACTAAGGTAAGATTGAAGTATATAGATAACATGCACATGGGAGCTTCGAGGCGGTGGCTATGGAGATATCGGGAGAACGGTGGCGCAATGACTCACCGTCAGGGAAGGGGTTGTGGAGGAAGTAGCTTCTCCCGCTTTCTCAATCGCCGATGGAGAGTGGTGGCTTCGTTGGTGGTCGGTGGTCTCTGTCGATTGAGAGAAAGGGTTTTGGAAAAAGGTTTTGTCCCATCTCTCTCCCTCTCTCTTTCATTTAAATGGGCAAGATATTGCGATAACATATCCTTCCATCACCCAATATATCGCCAATTTATCACGATATCCAACTCCTATAAAGCAATTTGTAACACTCTTTCTGTATGAATAGCGAGACTCATACTTTTTACCTTGTCCCCGATAAGGTTCTAAACCTCATTGGTTGGGTTTGTTCTTTGGCATATAATAATCATTTTCTTTGAGAATTTGGGTTAGGGTGAACATTGACCGAGACTACACAATAACCTTCGACTATTTACCCGTTACATCTAATAAATTGAAGTTAATGAACTATCCTAATCGCGAGAACTAAAGGATACCAATGAAGATGGAGTCCTTTAGAAAAGAGGCAAGGCCAACTCTCTCAATTGAGGCTGGGCCTAGAGTGGAGTTGGTCTTGGGCCTCAAAATTTGAGGGTACGTAGACTTTGGTGTTCAAGTTTGAAAACAAAGGTGGGCTGGGCCCTAGAGTGGAGTTGGTCTCAGGCCTCAAAACTTGAGACTAGAATGCAGGCTATAGGCACAATTTGGATATGTGAACCTTATCACACAAGTCGTCTAAAGTAATTTTTAATTTATAAACAATTTCTATGCAAATGCCTCAAATCACATTAAATTATAATGCAATTTAAGCAACAATGAAAATGGGATCAAATTTTAACTTTCATTTATCACAAGAAAAAAAAAAAATCAAACCTAAACCTAGCTATACATCGGGAGTATATGGGTTTGTCAAATATTATTGTGTTATGAAAATAACGTTAATAAAATAATATTTGACGAGTGAGTGTAGTATTGTGTTTATTAAAGTTGAAAGCAAGTGATAAGTTTATGGTTAATATTTTATTATTATAATGTAGATTAAAAACACCTCAATACAAAACATGCAGTATATTTGCCTGGTGATGATAAAGGCATGTTGCTATCATTAATTATAACTCATGATGCGCGGCATGGCTGCTTCATCATTTCTCATAGTGTTGTAATGTGCATTCATCACCATATAGGTTAACGACAGAGGTGTATTGGGTGGGATTAGTGTCAGTTTTAAATAAATTTAGACTCGAATTAATTATAATATTATCTAAACTTAAAACTAATGTAATCATAGAACAACATTGAATTACTTAAACTTGATTAAATTCAAGTTGGGTCAAATCGGGTTTTGATTCTAAAGTTTATAAATTTATACTAAAATTTATAATTTAAAAGTTTTATCACATAAACAATTCATATTTATAAAATTATTTTATTAGAATTTTTCAATATATATATATATATATATATCAACCAAGTATGTGAACAACCCAAACAATTTTTTTTTTGTAAGTAAGTATTTATTGAAAAAATACTCAAAGCGTCTCCAACTTTTACTAAGTTATATCTGAATAGAAGGTGAAATATCTGAATTTAAACTATTAATTTAGATAATATCATCCTCCTAACATAAAGGATAAATGAAATATGTGAGAGGATGTCTTTTGCCATCTTAATAGCATTTGTGGCCCTAAGCAAGACTTAATTTAGTAACTTTTTAATAATATAAATAAATACTAAAAATTATTTAATTTTTATTTTATTTAGTTTTTGAGATGCAAAATTGTTAATTAAATTTTTGTATTCAAATCTAAAAAGAAAATCTTTTTCAATTGACAATATAGACAAGAAAAAAAAGATATGAAAACGTAAAAATTGAATAAATAAAAAAATATGAAGAGGTTATAGATAAGTCATGCATATTAAAAATTCACTAATTTACTTTCTTTTTTTAATATCCAAATCAATACAGATTCTTTAGACAAAATTTTCGTCGTTCAAAGAATCATTTTATCAAATTGTCCACCTAAACTAATACCACTTTTTATCATTTTTTTTTATTGTTACTTTACTACTTTACACCTCATTATTCATTGTCTAATATTGAAAATGATCTGTAAATTTAAAAAGTTAGAAATCTCATCATCTAAATGATATCTCAGTATTCATTACCTAATACTAGATCATTTACATTACCTAATATTAGAAAATGATCTATGGACTTGAGAAGTTGGGGTCTTCTCTTTCAATTAAAATAATAAAATAAACAGAATATAAATTCAAAAAAAATCATCTTAAAATAGAATTAATAATTTTGTGTCTCAAAATATTAAAAAATTAATTAATTATCAATTTTGGGACCCCACTTTCTCTTGAGGGCCTAGGCCTAGGCTTTAGTGGGCTATGCCTTGACCCAAGCTTAGATGTCTTCAAAATGACCGCAATTATAAATTTAAAAATCACAATCCTCACTTTATCTCATAAACTCAGATAGGACAACTAAACAAATTTAATTAGATTGGAGATAAAAAAAATAAAAAAATAATTTTCTTAAAATAAAACTTTATATTTTCAAGTGTTGATAAACACAATAATTTAACTCCATTTCATTTTCATTCAAGTGACAATATTGTGTATGGACTAAAGTTTTGGTTGAGACCTGTTATAATCTTTTGTGTAGAGAAAGTTCTTCTAAAAAATAACGTTTATGAGAGAAATAATTGTTTTGAAAGAGCATATGACAATTTTCTTGAGACCCGCTTATTGGAGTTGTATCTTGCACTACCTCCGGTTGAGCCCACCTCCCATCTCCCTGATTTTTTTTATTATATATAGGCAGATCAATATGTTTATATATATATATATATATATTAAGTAATTAAAATTCACTTTATGTATTATATTCAACGCGAGATCTTTGACCATTGAAAACAATAGGGATTATGCATGGGATAGTGGGTTGAATCATTGCTAGACAACTGTGTGAGATATATTATTAAATATAAATAAAAATATTAAGTTTTAAAAATAATAAATATTATTAAATTTCAACGTTAACTCATTACACTTATAATACATGAGATACCGTAAATATCTTGATTTTAGGCCCTAAAGAAATTTCAATGAGTATATATAAATTTAGTAGCGAAATTTATTTAATGATATAAGGAATATGACCCTAAATAAATTATTAGAATTTTAAATGTTTATTAAGTATAAATTTATTTTTAGTGATATGTAATTAATTTAGTTTAAATCATATAGTATAATTAAAATATGCTTATAAATAGTGCTTATGCCAGAAATTATAGTATGTACTGTTATATGTATAAATATGTAAATAAGTATAAATATATATATATATATATATAAATGCAAAATCTACCAGAAGATCGAAGTAGGCGCGCGCCATGCTCTGGCCCCGCCTGCAAACAAGAAATCAGGGAGAAGGGGGGCGTTTAATGGGAAATGAACTTAGGAATGGCCCCAGGGACGCGTGGCACCCTTGATTTGATCGTTCGCAGCCGAGTTTGGCTATAAATAGCCGCGATCAAGCAACCCCATTCATCCAAAAATTTTTACTTCTTAGAGCAGTCGATTGAGGCAGCGTTTGCGAGTTTTGAAAGTAGGGTTGTAATCCTTGCATCGTGGGCAAGCTTCCTAGAGTATTTGGTGGCCAACAAAGCAGCGGAGAAGAAGAAATCAAGCTCGCCGGAAAATGCGCAAGTCGCTGGAGCCGCGCCTTCGATCGACAAATCGAGGTACTTCTTGTGCCTTTTTCTCAATTTTAAGGCCATATTTGGGTTCCGGAGATCGGGTTTAGGGGAGTAGGGCCTCGTTTCAAAGCTCGGGGGCTCGGGAGGTTCGCCGGCGGGGAGGAAACCGCCAGAGAAGAAGAACCAGACTGGGCGCGTGCCTTCCACGCGCCCGCAAAAAAAAAAAAAAGAAAAGAAAAGAAAATGAAATAAAATAGGAAAAAGTTTTGAAAAAAATTTCAAAAATTTTCGAAAAATCTAGAATATTGTTTATGTCTTATTTTGTGAAAAATTTTCTGGAAAATGCTAATTTTATTATTTATTTAAGTAGTTTTTCTATTATGGAAATAAAGAAAAAATAGGATATTAAGTTGGAAAATTCCAAGAAAATTTCAGAATGTTAGAAGTATTATTTAAGGAATATTAATGAAGAGAAATTGAATAATATGAAAGTTTAGATAATTATCATGTAATTTTGAAGAAATAAGGTTTAGAAAAAAAAATTATAGAAATTATGAGAAATAGTAAATTATATTCTGAACAATAAATCTAATGTTTAGGAGTCATTGAGGGCAAGAAGCTTCAGAAATAACCGCTCGACATGATTTTCGAGGCCGACACATCTTTCGAAACAACTTAGCTGTAAGTGTACCGTTTCAAGTTTAGTACGATTATAATGTTTATCTTCAAGAATGCTTTCATCATATTGACATACTATGATATGTACCCAACACGTAGGCTGCATCCATTATATGAAATGCATAAATACATGTTAATATCATTGATCACACGCATTTGAGGCCGTAGGGAGTATGAACTGGCACCGCTGCCTTACCAAGGGTGCGCCCATACACCCCAGCTTAAAAAAATGTGGCCGCAAAAATGGTAGGTAGCATGAGGGGTGCAGTTGACACATACGATAAAAGACATTGCATACACACATGACATAGCATTATGTACCTTAGATAGTTCATCATCTAACTTGGGTTCACCCCTGGAACATTCGACGTTCTAGTCGGGATCTGCAGTGATGGTACAGAGGTTGAAGATGTGTAGTAAAGCGAGACGTTAAAGAAACAAGTAAATGTGCCATGTTATGTTAATAGTTCAAGAATTATGTACATTTAATTTATTTTCAGAAGTTTATGTATCAAGTTTGTAATAAATGCCATGATCAGTTATTATGTAATGCCATGAGCAGGTTCGATTCAGCTTCTGCTTATTTTACGATTGTGTAATTTCGTCAACACTAGATAGGTCTTATGGAATTTTAGAAAAAAAAAAAAAGCCCTAAATTTCCTAAGGCATAACACGCCCTGAGAAGGTGGGCTGTTACAACACTAATTAAGTTATCAATACCAAAGAGATATATTTATTTCTTACTAATCATCAATCTTAATATAAAATTAGACCCACCTATGATCTGATTATAATATATTTAAGATTAATTCTTTAAATTTGCACCTATTTGTACATGTAGATAACATCACAAATAAAAATATACACATACATATATATATATGGTAAACTCATAAACTTGGATCGGTAAACTCGTAAATTCAGACTGACAAACTTGTGAATTGGGTCCAATTCTATAAACACCTAATCATACAATTGAGTTGACTCGTTTTATGCCTCATGACATGTAAACTTGTAAAATCGTACAAGTTAATTTGCAATTTTAACAACAATGTTGGATGCATTTATAGTCTTTAAGAATTCCAAGACTCTTGGTAACAATGAAAAGTGTTCATGTGGTTAAAAGATTCAATAAATTTTATGAAGCTGGTGTAATTCATCACCATGTAATTATTTTGAGGCCTCCATAACAAAATTGTAACATCTAGAAATTTAAAAAATATATATATAAAGAATTAGAAAATTCAAATAAATAAGGTCAAAGGGTTTATTAATAATCTTGTCAAAGAGTATAACCCTTTTAAGTGTACTTTGATAATTTTCTCAAAATTAAAACCTAAATAAGGACATTTTGGCAAGAAAAAAAAGAAAAAAAAGAAATCAAGGGTATAAATGCAAGAATTATAAGAAAATAGGGTTGTAGTATGATATTTCAAAGATTACTGGGGTGCGAGTGCACTCAGAACTCTATGGGATGGAATTGAGAACCAAACTTAGAAATAGGGCCACTGATTCAACGACTAACTAATAAAGACCTAGATGAAAGAAGAAATAAAGATAAGAGATTTAAGCATAATTTTAAAAAAATTCTAAAACAGGAAAGGTATAACCCAACTCTAAGCTTGGAGCAAGATACAAGGTGGGTGTTGGGTTATTAAAGTTGAGGAGTAAAACCCAACTCCTTCCCATCATGCTATCCCTTCAATTCTTAAGAGAATTATAAAATAAATTATCTAAGTAGAGTTTTATATACATGAAACACATCATTTAACCTTGGACTTAATATTGCACTGCGTTAAAAAGCTATCATAATATCTATTAAAAAATATTTATAAAAAAACACAACTACCACAATATCTCATCTTTAAAAGAATAAGCAGTTGCTAAGTTTTTTTTATTTTTTTCCTTTTTTCATAAATGATCATCAACATACAATTTACATTATTTTCCTTAGTTACAAATCATTATAATAATTGAGATTTCTGTTACTAACCCAGTAATCAATAAAAACTTCTAATATTTGCATAGGTAAATATTTTTATACCTTTCTTCTCAAAGAATTCTACATCCTCAACTCACATTGGATCAACATAATGTGATGCCATCTGTGGTTGAACAATCAGTAATTAACGGTCCATTAATAGAAAACAAGAGAGGTTTGGGTGGGACATGTAATGAATGTAGGTTTCCTTCTAACATTTCCAACACTTTAGTTATTGATGGACGGTTTGAAGGATTGGTTTGTATGCACCACAAGCCAACTATTATCATCTTTCTTGCTTTTTCATTTTCTTCCTCGCTTGTAATACAATGAAGCCCAATTTCTTGTTCCTTTTCAAGATGTTTGTATATCCAATTTGGAAAATATATATCACTACTACAATCAACGGCTGAATCATTCCAATTTTTTCTTCCCACAACTATGTCCAAAATCATCATCCCATAGCTATAAACATCTACCTTATAAGAGATTCCTCCGTAGTGTCTTGAAAATAACTCAGGGGCAATATATCCAATCGTCCCTCTTGTTCCAAACAATGATATGATACTTTGCTTATGAAGACATTGTTTAGCAAGTCCGAAATCAGATATTTTAGGACAAAAATTTTCATCTAGAAGAATGTTGTGAGGCTTTATATCAAAGTGTAAAATCCTTGTCTTACAACCCAAATGGAGGTACTCTAACCCTTTAGCAACACCAACTGCAATCTTATATAATTGTTCCAAACCCAAGTCATGTTCTTTTGGCATATTTCTATCGTGTATAAATTTGTCGAGAGATCCATTAGCCATGAACTCATAAATTAGAGCCCTTTTTCCACTCTCATAACAGAAACCCAATAGACTCACAATATTAACATGAGATGTTCGACTTATACTTGCAACCTCATTAATAAATTGTTCTCCATCACCTTTTGATTCCTTCAAAAGTTTCACTGCCACGAGGTGCCCATCATGTAACTTTCCTTTATAAACACCACCAAAGCCTCCTTCACCGAGTTTATTGTTGAAAGAGTTGGTAATTTTCTTAATCTCCAAATAGCTATATCTTTTAGGGACAAGAGAACCAAAGCTCTTTAGAAAAGCCTCAACATTTTGATCATCTATTTTTCCAAGATTTGCAAAACAAAGAATTCTTTTTGACAAGTGTTTCCATTCGGTAGAGTAGAACAAGAATATCAGGGCCACTAATGCAATAGTTCCAATTACTGTACCTATAATTAAGCCTTCAAGATGAAATAGCAATCAGAAAGTATCATATATATAAAATTTCAAATTTATATTGGTTATACATGCTACTTTTGAGTAAAATATATATCCACTTACACCAATACATAGAAGTAATATTTAAATTGACTTGAATGATCAGTTATGTGGGTTAATTAGTTTCATAAAAATTACTTTCATCAAGTTAGTTGAGCAAAATTCCTTTTTGCTTGTCCTCAAGAGTGGCTATATATGGTCATGACCAACACTATGACAAGTATAAGGTTGTAGGTTTATATCCTTCCAAGTCCTTTTTTGTAGACGTTTATAATTATTTTTCATGAAAAAAGAATCCTTTTGCTTTATGACGGTGATAAATTTAAATGAGTATAAGAATATTTAACATCTAAACACATTATTCTATCATATAATAAATATCAAAACATATGTAAATATTATTCGGTCAATCATAGATTTTTTAAACATTTTATAAGGTATCGAAAACAGAAAAATGTTATTAATATATATCATGAGCTATAACTTGGACTATATAATATAGTTAAAATGTTTAAAATACCCTTCACCCAAGACAGTGAAGTGAGGTGGTGAGACGCATGACTAAAATACCTTTCATCTAAGATGGTGCGAGATAGTGAGGTGTGATGGTGAGGCACGAGAGATATTTTTGTCATTTGTAATGCATTGTGTAGTTTAAGATGTAGCTCAAGCAGTACCAATAGTATGGTCTTCGAAAACAAAGCTAAGAATCTCAGCTTTTAAGAAAAATTGTTGAAAAATCTTATAAGATGGGGTAACTTATAAGTCTCTCCAACTTTATCAACCAAATAATAAAACAATTTAACTCATAAAGAGTTTATAATCTTCCCTAGCAAAAAATAAGCTAAGCCATTTAGGAGCAGGGCTGAAACAGAATGATTACTCGGATGTCTAGGGCTGTGGATGGAAAAGCTTTAAAAATGGAAAATCAAAAGTGGTTTGGGAACAGAGAAGTCAGTTTTGAAGGTTCTTACCCATGAGGGTGACCAGTTTGACGTTTACCCCTCCTGCCATAAACAGCAGGTTAAGGAATGAAATTGAATTTCACATTCTAAAACCTCGAAAATAGAATGGTTAAGTTCTGTCTATGAACGACAGCAGCTTGATACCATGATATTTGACGTTTAGATGCGGCAAAGGATACCTGTTTTGGCCGTGCAGCGAAATTTTTGGCCGATCTCCTGACATTGGCCTCCTCTGCGGTGACATTTTAGGCAATCCTCGGACGCTTGCAATTCGACGAAATAGCTAGCAGTCAGTAGTTCGAATAGGTCGCCGACATCGCCAGGTTCAAATTCTTCTGAACTTAAAGGCAGCTGAATCAGGGAGCAGACATTAAAAAGTTGAGCTTGAGAATAAGAAACGTTATCACGATGTGGTGGATACTTGTAGTAGTAAATATAGCTATGATCATCGCAGCCTGTGTAGTTCAAATAGAGATTATCCGTGGGAGAGCTAGATGCAAAGGAGCTTCTGTTGCATTGGAAGAGGGTGAGATTGTGAGGGATGGAGAATGAAAGAGAAGCAGAGTTGGGTAAACTCAAATTCCTCAAGGCTCTGCAATTTCTGGCATCTAAATCAGCTTTGAAGATTGTGTTATTGACTTTAATCCTGCTGCTACCGTTGGTACAGGATGAGATTTCGGTTACGTTATTGAGAGAAAACCGTTCACTTGGATCATAGATATGTGCTTGAGGAAGCTGATCGTCTTCATTGCAGAACACTATGGAGAGGCCGCACTGGGAATAAATCTGATTAGTCAACGGAAAATACAGAGGTTCGAATTTTCCACAGCCAAAGGAGTTGGGGCAGCTGATCTTGATGTTGCTGTTGCTGTTGCTATTGCTATTGATGTCTTCTGCATGAGCAGAAACAGAGCGAAGAAGCTGCAGATGTGATAGGGAACACAAGCACAGAAACAGAACGATAGGAAGAGACATCTGGATTTTCTGGGCAACCAAACAGCTAGGCTAGTGCACTTAGCAGGCAAAGAAAATGATAACAAAGAGGAGGAGAACAAGAACCTGTTAAACACCCAAGGATGATGTTTATGATAATCATTAAAACATACAATCAATCTACCACATCTTATATACAAAACTAACTAAATTTCCCATTATTCAACCTAAAAAATAGAGAAAGCAACCCAAGAAAATACGAACACATAAATCCACAATTTGTGGGATCCCATAAATTGTGGATCCTTTGTCTCCATTACCAACATTTCCTAATGAGAATAATATGTTCAGACACGGCAGTTGACTCCATAGTCTTTGTTATATGCTGCAGAGACTGTAACGCGTCCAATAATTTTCCTATACCAAACTGAACGGCAGTTTACTCAATGGTACGGCAGTTGACTCATGTCGAATCCTTATCAATTTTATATTAATTATTTAATATCGTCATATAAATTCACATGTTTCACACGTAAGATTACACATCATCCCATTCTGATCAGATTGGATTTATTTACCAGAGATTGGATTTGTTTTCTTATTTTACAAGTAGAACCGAGAGATAAGATTTATTTTATTTTATCAGAAATAAGATTTATTTTCTCACGAAATTCAATCAAAAAATCAAATTCTGTAAAATTTGCTGTTTCGCCGTAAAACAGCAAGTCGGGATGTTCTCGACCTGCAGATCCTGTAGATGCGGCAGCGGGCGACCGCGACGGGAACACGAGGCAGAGATGGACCGTCGGCGGTGGCGGAAGCAACGTTGGAGGAAGGAGACCCTTAATCTTCACCGTTCCTGACGCTTGACGGCGATGGGAAGCGGCGATGGTGGAGGCAATAGGAGACCTTCGTCTTCTCCGTTCCTGGCGCTCGACAGCATTGGGAAGAGACAGAAGCGGAGTCGACCACCGGAACCAGAGGCGAATCGACAGATCCAACGGAATCATATCCGGCGCGAGTCTCTGTAGCAGATGGAGGAAGAAGAAGAAGACGAAGGGGCGCGGGTTCCTCTTCTGGGTTGGTCCTCTTCTTCTTTTTCATTTTTTTTTTTTTCTTTTAGGCCGGTGGTTTAGCCTAGCCCTCCCAGCTGGGCTGGGCTAAAACCGCGCCCATTTTTGGTTTTCATTTTTAATTTTGACCCACAGCCAAGTCCTTTTTTTCTGGGCCAAATATTTAAGGACCAAGGCTGAAAAATACAAATCAGTTGGGCTAGATTATTTTCTGTGGTCAAACCCATTAAGATAATATTTATTAAAATAAACAAGATAAAATCAGAATAATTTTTGGAATAAGATATAAAATAATTAAGATAAAATTAAGAAGCATTCCAAAATTTTTATCAAACTGTTTGTTAAATTCTTTGAAATGAATTAAAAAACATATGTATCATTTTTTTCTTATATGCAAGGACGAAAATATGCTCATCTTGAAAGGGATGAGAGATATGCATATCTTATTTTTAATAAGATAGGAGGTCATAAAATGATTTTTCTAAGAATGGTCAAATAAACTTAATAAATATATTAAAAATGATAAAAGTTCGAAATGCATCTCATATTTTGACTTTTTCACCCCATATTTTGATTAACAAATACCCCTAAATAAAATAAAAATAAAAGATAAAGACCTATTTTCCTTAAGGAGCCGAAAAAATAAAAAAATAAAATCGGATCAGCTGCGAATGAAAATCGGATCAAATTCCTCATCAACCGGCCCCTCCAACTTGCGAATACTTCTGACTCTTCTTTGTCCATGGGGTATGGGGCTCAGCCTCGCTCATTAGTCATCATCTCTTACTTTTCTTTTCCATCCCACACTAGACAACAAGCTCTCTCACAATCTTCCAAAGAAGTGTCAATTTCATGGAAAATGCTACCATACTTGAAGAGTATTGGTGGTGCTCCGTCAAATACAAAAGTTGTTAATATTAAACACCGCTCACATTGTATTGATAATTAATTTCAGATTAAGCATATTGCCATTTGATGATTGAATATGGGTGCAAAACTAATAAGAATATGTTAAAAGTGACAACAAAGAAGAGTTGGTGGGATTTTATTCGTTTTGTATTGTCTTTAAACATTGAAATAGTCAAAATTGAAATTAAATGTTATATATATACCAAGACTTGTAAAGTGGGACCATCCTAGAAGTTGTAAAGTTTTGAAGATGAATGACAATCGTGGTCATTTGGTATAAATATTAAATTATGATGAGATAAAACTAATAATAAAATAAAATAATAATATAATTAAATAATATTGTTTAACAGTTTGTAGAAAATTATTTCTGAGGGTAAAACTATTCCTTATTTGTTCTACAAAAGGGATTTGATATTATAATACCTTGGCTTAATTTTCTATTTTACAAAAATGTCCATCACGTCCAAATTAAAAAAAAAAAAAATTGACTTATGCCCTCAAAATCCATGGAGCTGGACATTAGCTTAATACAGTGGAAAGACGTAAGAAATCTCATTCATATAATATAAGGACTTTTTTATCCAAATATATCACTTCTCCTCAATATAAATGTTGGGACTAAATATAATGAAATAGTCAATGTTGAAATTAAATATTAAAATAGTCAAAAATTGAAATTAAATGCTACATATATACTGAAATTCTTAAGGTGGGGTCATCCTAGAATTTTAGATACCATGATGGCTAATCATTGCTTGGTTGCAGTGGCGGAGCCACGTGCAGCCAAAGGTGGGCAGTTGAACACCTAGATTTTTAGAAAAATTATTATATTTAATAATTTAATATTTTTTATTTTTTTTTTCTAAATGTCTATTCTTTGAAGGTGATTGCCTTTTATTGCCAAAAACAACCGGCCACGATGGCTGATAACAATTTTCAAATCTATTTACGCGTATTGGATTTGGCCAAAAGTTTAAACTTAGATTTATGAAATTTGGCCATTAGATTTTATTAATTTTTTGTGTATGTTGATCGATGAGAATAAGGGTGTCGAGTGATTGCCTCAGATCGTCAAAAATCATCGGTCATGGTGGCTGGTGGCGACTACCAGTGTTTTTTTCAGTATCGGCCAAAAATTAAAAATAAAATATATGAAAATTTGATCCACTTTTTTTTTGTGTATGTTAACATTCCTTGACCATTTCTTTAATTATGTTTTAATTAAAGGGATTAATTTTTTTATTTTTGTTATAAATTTATCAATTATATATTTAAAACTATGGTAGAAAACATATTTTCTGGTATGAAGTTTGTCAAGATTCGACTTCGTAATTGAATTGAAAATTAATGATTAAATGACAATCTGTCATGAAGTTTATCAAGACTCGGCTATGCAATCAAATTAGAGATTAATGATTGAACGACAACTTAGTTGTGTATATTAAAAAATAGATATTTAATAAAATCAATAATGATATTATTGTGCGACGTTATTAAAATATGAAAATACGTTGATTGTATAATTTATTGATATATATATATTTTTATATTATATTATTTTTAATTTTTTTATATTATTTAATTTTAGACAAAATTTAGAATTTTAGGGTTTAATTTTTGCTAAAATTTCTGGCTCGGTCATTGCTTGGTTACAAATATTAAGTTCTGATGAGATAATAATAAAATAAATAATATTATTTAACATTTAATAAAAAATAATTCTCAAGGTAATACTATTCCTTACTTGTTTTAAAAAGGGAATTGATATTTATAATACCTTGGCTTAATTTTCCATTTTACAAAAATGCCCATCTCGTCCAAATAAAATAACAAAAACTGACTTGTACCCTCAAAACCCGTGAAACGGGTCAACTCACGCATTGGATTAATGGTCCAATTTATAAAAATCCACCAAGAGAAAGGGACGTTGGGATGCCAATGAAAGAGAAGAAATTTCAATTCATATAATACAAGGACAGTTTTGTCCAAATACATCATTTCTCCTCAAGATAAATGCCCGGACTAAATTATCTTACGGGCAAGTGGGGGCAACTTTCTCCCACTCCCATGGGATTGTCACGCTCTTACGACAAAATGACGTTGGAGTATTCAAAATGCAGAAATAGTCAAAATTTTATCTTATTTTATATCATTAAATAGTAAGAAAAAAAAGTACAATTCTCTCAAAAAATAATTATTAATAAAAAATCATTAATTCATCTCATGTCTAAATAATTCAAAAGTCATATCTCAATCTGACTCATATCTTATCCGCAAAATTAAGGATAAACATAATTTTTATTAGTTCATCTCATAATAATTTCTTATAACTTAGAATCATATAGTTTAAGAATTTCAAAGATGATAATTCTAAATATCTCGATTCTATCGCTTATATAAAAAGATAGAAACTCTCATAAGTAAATTAAGTAAGTCTAAACATTTAATACTTCTTACCTTGTTTCAGACAATGTCCTAAAACTCATTAGTTGGGTTAATTTTTGGCATATAGAGATTCTTTTTGTTTTTTTGTTTTATTGAGAACTTGGGTTAAGGTGAACATTGACTAAGATGACACAACAACCTTCAATTATTTACCCGTTACATCTAATAAACTGAAGTTAATGAACTATCCTAATCGCAAGAACTAAAGGATAGCAATGTAGATGGAGTCTTTTAGTAAAAAGGCAAGGCCAACTCTCTCAACGAGGAGAGTGGAGTTGGTCTTGGGCCTCAAAGTTTGAGGGTAGACTTTGGTGTTCAAGTTTGAAAACAAAGGTGGGCTGGGCCGTAGAGTGGTGTTGGTCTTAGGCCTCAACTTGAGGCTAGACTTTGGTGTTTAAGTTTGAATACAAAGGTGTTTAAGTTTGAATACAAAGTTAATGAACAATTTGGATATGTGAACCTTATCACCCAAGTCCTATAAAGTAATTTTTAATTTATAAACAATTTCTATGCAAATGCCTCAAATTACATTAAATTATAACGCAATTTAAGCTCCAATGAAAATGAGATCAAATTTTGACTTTCATTTATCACTAGAGAAAAAGGAAAAAAAAAAAAAAACCTAAACTCAGCTATGATATTGTGTACCCTCAAATTTGAAAGTATATGGGTCTGTCAAGTATTGTTGCCTTATTGTGTCATGAAAGTAACGTTAATAAAGTAATATTTGACAAGTGGGTATCGTATTATGTTTATTAACATCGAAAGCAAGTGATAAGTCTATGGCTAATATTTTATTATTATAATATAAATTAAAAAATAACTAAAAAGCATAATAAGGTATTAAAAAGTGATTTAATTATAAAGAAAGCCGATATTTATAAAAGTTACAGTATATTTATTAATAAAAAGTTTTTATACTTTTCATAAAAAGCAGGTCTCTTATTTTACTTAAAAGAAATATGTGTACTTTAAAAAAAATAATTCTCTATTAAATAATATTTAAAATATTAATTAAAAATAAATAATTACTATATTTAAAAAACACCTCAACACGAAGCATGCAGTATATTTGGCCCAATCTAGAGGGGTTGATAGTTGCCTGGTGATGAACTGATGATAAAGACATGTTGCTATCATTAATTCTAACAGATGATGAGGAGAGCGATTTTGTTCACCCTTTTAACGGGGTGATATCACCCTCACTATTTTTGTGAGGGTGAAAAGTAACGGAACGATATAGAGTAATTTTTAATTATCATTCTTGATGATGGTATTTGGGACCGATCACCACATGCCACCTTTGCGACTGGACCTTGGGAATGGTACCTCGGACTTGGTGATGTCAGACCTCGGGTGTAGAACCTGCAAGACAATGGAGGGCCGGGGCTAGGATCCCCCGGGGTGGATTCCGACGCTCAAATCAGTAGAGTAAATGCAAGCAGAAGTAAATGAGAGAGCTGTAGAGCTTGGATATACCTGGCGAGAGTCCTTGTCTTTTATAGGCGAACCCGTTTTGGGGTACCCGAGATGAGCGGGCACGACTCCCGAGAATCCCAGTCAAGTTGGAACGGGTCTTGCAGTTCGGCCTGGATTTCCCGGGCTCCGCTCCGGAGTGTTGACTTGCCACGTGTCGGTCTCTTCGGTGATCCACGTGGCAGGTGAGACTATTAGCGCGTATGGGTATTCTAGTAATTCTAGGTGGTGCCACATCACTTGCCCCCACTCTTTGAGCCGAGCTGAGAATCTTGCTGGGTCGAGGAGTAACTTAATTTCTAAGTTTATTTGACTGTAAATTTTTCCCAAGGTGCACAAGAGTATTTTTAAGTATGAGACAACCAAACCCCAAACTCTTGAGGTTAGTTTTTTTTCCTTGCTTTTTCTATTTATATTATTTTTATTTTATTATTTTTTACTTTTATCTTTCTTTCTCTATTTTTTTTTTAAATGTATCTTCTTCCTCGACCAGGCAAAGGTCTGCCTGGCCGAGGCCAGATCTCGGCATGGCCGCGCTCAGCCTCGGCCACGCCCTGGCCAAGCTCGGCCATGGCTGAGGTGCGGCCAGGACTGACCTGGCCTCCCTCAGCCAAGGCTGGCTAGGCCAGCCACCCTTGGGGTGCTTGCCCCCCTGCTCGTTTGCTTGCTTTTTTTTTTTTTAATATATAAATATATATATACATATATAGATATATTGGGTCGGCCATGGCCGACCCTTGGGGATCTTGCCCCCTTCCTTACTTTTTCTAATTTTTTTTTCAATGTGTATATATATATAAATACTTTAATGTAAATGCATATATATATATGTATGCTGAGGTCGCCTATGGCCGACCTTGGGTCACCTGCCCTTTTTATATATATATATATATATATATATATAAATTTATTAATAACAACAAAATAAGTCGACTAACCAATTTCTTTAGCTTTTCTTTGTCACAGGTGTGGTTTGAGATTTCTCAATCTAAGTCACGTCTGTTGAGCTCCTTTTGGCTTGTGTCCAGCTATGGTTTTCCTTCCTTGACCTCTGTCTTTCTTCTCTTGGTCAGGCTAGAATATCCTCTAGTGGGATTCCTTGGTCTGGCTGATTAGGCTGAGATATCCTCTTGTCAAGATGGGATCCCTTGGTCTCTTGACCTTTGGATTTCAGTCACTCCCACGCAGAAGAGGGTACTGGGCTTTGATTTTTTTTTTTTTTTTGCCATTAGTTCACCTTCGGCTTGGGAATGGCTTAGGATCCTGACCCTTGGGTTCTTGTCACTCCCTCGTCGAGGAGGGTGTTGAGTTTCTTCCGGCCATTAGTCCACCTTCTATTTGTGGACGGCCTAGGGCACTTGACCCTTGGATTTTAGCCATTCCCTCGCGGAGGAGGGTGTTGGGCTAGAATTTTTCCTTGGCCATTAGTCCACTTTCGAGGACGGACTAGGGCTCGTGACCCTTGAATTTTAGTCACTCCCTCGCAGAGGAGGGTGTTGGGCTAGAGATTTTTCGGGGCCATTAGTCCACCTTGAGGACGGCCTAGGGCTCGTGACCCTTGGATTTTAGCCACTCCCTCGCGGATGAGGGTGTTGGGCTAGAATTTTTCCTTGGCCATTAGTCCACTTTCGAAGACGACCTAGGGCTCGTGACACTTGAATTTTAGTCACTCCCTCGCGGAGGAGGGTGTTGGGCTAGAGATTTTTCGGGGCCATTAGTCCACCTTGAGGACAGCCTAGGGCTCGTGACCCTTGGATTTTAGCCACTCCCTCGCGGATGAGGGTGTTGGGCTAGAGTTTTTTCGTGGCCATTAGTCCACCTTTTGGGGACGATCTAGGGCTCGTGACCCTTGGATTTTAGCCATTCCCTCGCGGAGGAGGGTGTTGGGCTAGAATTTTTCCGTGGCCATTAGTCTACCTTTGGGGACGGCTTAGGACTCGTGACCCTTGGATTTTAGCCACTCCCTCACGGAGGAGGGTGTTAGGCTAAAGTTCTTCTGTGACCATTAGTCCACTTTTAGGGACGGCCTAGGGCTTGTGACCCTTGGATTTTAGCCACTCCCTCACGGAGGAGGGTGTTAGGCTAGAGTTCTTCCGTGGCCATTAGTCCACCTTTGGGGACGGCCTAGGGCTCGTGACCCTTGAATTTTAGCCACTTCCTCACGGAGGAGGGTGTTAGGCTAGAGTTCTTCCGTGGCCATTAGTCCACCTTTGGGGACAGCCTAGGGCTCGTGACCCTTGGATTTTTCTTTGGCGAAGTGTTGGCCTTTGTGAGATTGCTGTTAGATGGAGAGAATGCGAAGTCTTGCCATTAGTCTTAAAAAAGAGTACAAAGAGATTTGAGGAATTCCCTTCCTCGTTGAAAAAACTTCCTTAAGTTTTGGACATTCCAGGTATGCTTCAAGGACTTGCCTTCCATGTCTTCTAGTCGATATGCCTCTCGAACTTAAGGATTCTACCACCCGGTACGATCCATCCCAATTCGGAGTTAGTTTATTCGCGTCTCGAGGATGACTCACGTCGAACCGTCACAATATAAGATCTCAAGGCATGAAACTCCTAGCGTGGACTCATCGGTTATAGTACCTAGCAATGCGCTAATTACACATAGCTTTTTGAATTTGCAACAGGTTCCGGAACTCATCCATCCCCAACAGGCTATTTTCCTTCTCTCCGGGACGGTGTCCAACTTCGCTCTCGGAAGCGATCCCGCGTAGGAGACCTTCTCCTATTATCCGACTTGGACTCAACTCTACCCAAACTCATGCCTTCTTAGCCAACGAAATCTCGAAGGTAACCCCGGTTGATAAGCTCTTGAATCTCTTCTTTTAACTGGATGCAGTCCTCTGTAACATGACCATGGTCGTGGTGGAATCGGCAATACTTCCTTTTGTTTCGAGTGTTGGGTGGAGACCTCAGCGGTGGAGGACGCCGCAAATAATCCTTATCCTCCAATGCCAGTAGAATCTCGGCTCGACTGGCATTGAGAGGAGTATAACTCATCGGGCTTTCACGTGCACCCTCGAAACCCGGGCGATCTGGAGCTCGGGAGAGGCGATAGTCCGTCTTCTGCTCCACTACTGCCTTTTTCTTCTCCTTTTCTCTTTCCTTCCTTTCAGGTTGTTCCGCCTGCTTCACCTTCATCACCTCTTCAGCATTAATGTACTTATTAGCCCGGGCCAATGCCTCTGTGAAAGTACGAGGTGGAGTCTTGGCCAAGGACTGAGCAAATGGCCCAGCTCTCAAGCCATTTTGAAGAGCCACCATTGCGATCCGCTGGTCGAACTCGTCGATACTCAATGCCTCCTCGTTGAACCTCGCCATGAAATCCCTTAGGGATTCACCCTGGTTTTGCTTGATGCTTACCAGAGCCATGGAAGACTTTCGGTGGCGCTTCAAGGGAGCGTAGTGGGCTAAGAAACAGGTCTTCAGCTCTTCCCAGCGGTTAATGGAACGATGGGGAAGGCAGGAGTACCAGGTCCGGGCATGTCCTCCCAAAGTAGCCGAAAATGCCCGGCACCACATCGCATCCGACCCCGATTGCACCAGCATGTGAGAGCAGAAAAGCTCGACGTGGTCATAGGGATCTGTGCTTCCGTCATAGAGCTTGATGGAGGGGATACGAAACCTTTCCGGTGGAACCTCTGTCATGATGCCCTTACTCAAGGGTTGGTTAGAGCCGAGGTGGAGCAGCTCTTCCTTGATGTTCTACCCTTGTGCTTAGTTTCGATGATGAAAAACATATGTTATTAAATCCCTAAGTCATGAATCAAGGTGGTGGTTTTCAACAAAAATCAATTTCAAGTGCATTGTTAAAATGAAACCCAAAAAGATTTATGATTTTCTATTTTAGTTAGAGATTTGCAAAGTCAAGTTTTTAGTCTTAAAAGAATCTCCTAAAATGATTTTCAAATTAGTTTTGAAGTCGTTGATCAACATAGAGCTAAAATTGTTCTAAGGCAAAAGACCAACTTGAACATAAATGTGTTTGATGAAAATTCAATCTTAAGTATGAAAAATCATTTATGTAAATCTCATTCTTCAGAATAAGCTTTCATATTTTGATACATGCATGAAAGGTTTTGGTTTGAAACTTAATCGTATGAAAAATCCTTTAGTTCATGCATCATGTCTTGAAACTCGTTTTGATATCGCTTCAATATTTTTCTAAGTCTGGAAGCCTAGCACCTTATAAGGAGACATATATGAAAATGGTTTCTTTTTAGAAAACTAACTCCCGGTAATTCAATAACTAACATTCATTAGTGATAAAATGATTTTTAACGAATTTTTCAAGAGATGAAAAGTGTATATCTTGGAGGTGATAAAATCGCAAAATCCTAAGTTCCTTCTAAAATCCAAATTCTACTTTTTTATTCTTATGGATTTTGATTTTTTAGATATTTTTATTGAATCTAAATGGGGGGTACTTTCTTATTTACATTTATGTATTAAAGTAAATGGAAGGTAAAATATAAATTAAACAAAATGAGGACATTTACTTAAACTAAAGAAATGTAAATATGTTGTAATGTTTTCAAAATTCATTCTATTGAAAATCTTCTTCATCTGTCGACTGTGTGCTTCAATCTGTCGACTATGCATAAGGATAGTCGACTATGCTTCTTCAATCTGTCGACTATATCTTGCATCTGTCGACTATTTTTGTGTCTGTCGACTATTGTGAAAGGATAGTCGACTATGCTTTTTCATCTGTCGACTATTTTTGTTCTGTAAATTCAAAGTTTTCTTCACATTTTTGCAATAGTCGACTATGCATATGTATCTGTCGACTATGGGATTTTTGTGTTATAAGATAGTCGACTATGATTTTCTTTCTGTCGACTATGGCTAGTTTTATTTGATAAAATAGTTGACTAACCTATTTGATCTGTCGACTATGTGTTTCACAGAAAATTTCAACGGCTAGTTTTTGGCGCATTTAATGCTCGCCCAACCACCACAACGGTCGGATTCTTGGATCTATCTACCATCAACTATAAATATGGGTTGGGAGAATCGATTGAAGGTTGTTGGAAAACATTTAATATCTTCAACCACCGAGCTTTCATTTTACATCGAGCGATTAATATCTTCTCTCTCTGTATTTACATTTCTGAGGCTTTGTATACACTGTTACATTCATTGTAAACCTAAATTTATCAGTTGTAGAGAGCTTGTAACTAAGAGTTTGTACTCTTAGACTCTCATCTTCACGATTACTGTAATTGTCCTAGCGTAAGCTAGAGGGCCCATTATATTGGGAGGTTTGTAAGTTTTTCCTAGTCACGGACTAGAGGACCTACTCGGGTTGAGTAGGGGGTTGATAGTGAATTTGTTTTAAAATCCTTAGTGGGTAGCTAAGGTAATGGATTAGGCTTGGAAAGCCGAACCACTATAAATCTTTTGTCTTCTGTGCTTCTTGTTTTTATTTGTTCATGTTAGCATTTTTATCCCTACTTAATTCATTCATTCATCCATAAGATTTCATATTTACTTTTCACAAAACAAGATTGTTTTTACACGGATGATATCTCTGTTTCTCTACTTCAATTTTTAATATAACCAATTCACTCCCCCTCTTGGTGTGTGCCACAACACCTCCTGTTCTAACATTCCTTTCCCTTCTTGAGTTCCTGGAGTTGCTTTTCTAGGAAACGCAATCGTCTCTCCTGCGAAGTCCCTCTTTCTCGTGAGGGGGCAGAAGTGGATCCTGTCGCCTCAGAGGAGTGGATTTCCTGACCCGTCTGGCGGGATTGACGAGGCTCTCGAGCAGGAAGAGGTGACTGATGCTCCGCCCGCTGAGAGGGCACATGCGAACGATGCTGTTCAGTCTGGTGTAAATAACCAGTCAACAACTCAGTTAGCTGTTGGACCTGGTTTTCCAACCTGGTGAGTCGGTCCTCCGGCATTGGATTGGCTGGAGGTGGTGGATTTTCCCCTTGCTATGGGGCCCCTAGATTGGCTCCGACCTGGCTACGAGTCACGTCTCTTCGGGGAGCCATGTAGTTAGTTATAGCAAGGAGTGAAAGTCGTTTGACACTTGTGGAAAGCCTGAGGTCCGAGGTGAGGAGTTGAAGTCCGAAGCGTGAGGTAGGGAATGAAGAGGCTAGCGAGTTTGGACGTCGGCCCCACGGTGGGCGCCAAATGATGATGGTATTTGGGACCGACCACCACGTGCCACCTCTGCGACTGGACCTCGGGAATGGTACCTCGGACTTGGTGATGTCAGACCTCGGGTGTAGAACCTGCAAGACAATGGAGGGCCGGGGCTAGGATCCCCCAGGGTGGACTCCGACGCTCAAATCAGTAGAATAAATGCAAGTAGAAGTAAATGAGAGAGTTGTAGAGCTTGGATATACCTGGCGAGAGTCCTTGTCTTTTATAGGTGAACCCGTTTTGGGGTACCCGAGATGAGCGGGCACGACTCTCGAGAATCCCGGTCAAGTTGGAACGGGTCTTGCAGTTCGGCCCGGATTTCTCGGGCTCCGCTCCGGAGTGTTGACTTGCCACGTGTCGGTCTCTCCGGTGATCCACGTGACAGGTGAGACTATTAGCTCGTATGGGTATTCTACTAATTCTAGGTGGTGCCACATCAATTCTGTTATTTTTTATTCTCACAAAAATAATGAAGGTGATGATCACCTTATTAAAGGGGTGAACAAAATCGAACTCGATGCTGGGTGCCCGCTTTTTGTGGGCAAGTGATAGGAGGCATGCGTGGCATGACTGTTCATCATTTCTTATATTATTGTAATGTGCATTCATCACAATGTATTGGGTGGGATTAGTGTTCAATTTTAAATAAATTTAGAATCGAATTAATTATAATATTATCTAAACTTAAAAGTAATGTAATCAGAGAATAAAATTGAATTACTTAAACTTGATTAAATTCGAGTTGGGTTTTTTTTTTTTTAGTGGGTAAGTGGTTATTGAAAAAATTCAAAGCGTCAATAGTTTTTGCTATATCTCGAGCATCATATGAAAAATTGAATAAAAGATGAAATATTTGAATTCAGACTACTAATTTACAGGGGCAAAGCTAGGATTTTTTTAACCGCAGAGCTTCAATTTTTTTTTTTTCAATCGTCAACTTCATCAATAGAATTTTTTTTTTCCAACCACGAAAGTCAAGGGTGAAACTAGAATTTAACAGAATTTGGGAAAGAAAATGAGGGGGGGGGGGGGGGGAGCTGTGAAACTAGAATTTAATATTCAAAATCAACTTTTAAAAAAAATTGGAGGGTTTCAGCCCCCTGCCTCTACCACTGCTAATTTAGATGATATATTCCTCTTAACATAAAAAATATATGAAATATGCGGGGGAATGTCTTCAAAATGACCGCACTTCCAAATTTTGAAATTACGGTCTCTATTTTTTCTCTCTCTCTCTCAAAATATTATTAGGTTTTTTGCACAAATATTAATATTTTATGATAAAAATACCCAATTACTCATCTAAAAAAAAAACTTAGAGAGAACAACTAAATAAATTTAACTAGATTAAAGATAAAAAAAATAAAAAGACCATTTTTCAAAAATAAAACTTTATATTTCAAAGTCGGGTTGACTTCATAAACACAATAATTTAACTCCATTTCATTTACATTCAGGTGACAATGTGAATGGCTTAAAATTTTGGTTGAGACGTGTTATAATTTTTTATTTAAAAAGAATTCTCATCGAGAAAATAACGTTTCTGAGAGAAGTAATTTTACTAAAAGAGTTGTCTCGAATTGATTATCCCAAAAGACCATGTGACAATTTTTTTTAGACTCCCTTATTCGAGTTTTATCTTGCAGTCCCTCCCCTCGAGTCCACCTTCCACCTCCCTAGGTTATTATATATAGGCATATCAATATGTTTTATATATATATATATATATATACTAAGTAATTAAAATTCACTTTATGTATTATATTCAACGCAAGATCTTTGACCATTGAAAACATAAGGGATTATGCATGGGATAGTGGGTTGAATCAATAATTGAGATTTTCGTTACTAATCCAATAATCAATAAAAACTTCTAAAACTTACATAAATGAACATTTTTATACCTTTCTTTTCAAAGAATTCTACATCCTTAACTCACATTAGATGAACATAATGTGATGTCTTCCGAGGTTAAACAATGTGTAATTACCGGTCCATTAATAGAAAATAAGATAGGTTTGGGTGGGACATGTAATGAATGTAGATTTCCTTCTAACATTTCCAACACTTTAGTCATTGATGGACGGTTTAAGGGATCAGTTTGTATGCACCACAAGCCAACTATTATCATCTTTCTTGCTTTTTCATCTTCTTCTTCGCTTGTAATACAATGATACCCAATTTCTTGTTCCTTTTCAAGATGTTTGTATATCCAATCTGAAAAATACATATCACTACTACAATCAACAGCTGAATCATTCCAATTTTTTCTTCCCACAATCATGTCCAAAATCATCATCCCATAACTATAAACATCTACTTTATAAGAGACCCCTCCGTAGTTTCTTAAAACTAGTTCAGGGGCAATATATCCAATCGTCCCTCTTGTTCCAAACAATGATATGATACTTTGCTTATGAAGACATTGTTTAGCAAGTCCGAAATCAGATATTTTGGGACAAAAATTTTCGTCTAGAAGAATGTTGTGAGGCTTTATATCAAAGTGCAAAATCCTTGTCTTACAACCCAAATGGAGGTACTCTAACCCTTTAGCAACCCCAACTACAATCTTATATAATTGTTCCAAACCCAAGTCATGTTCTTTTGGCATATTTCTATCATATATAAATTTGTCGAGAGATCCATTAGCCATGAACTCAAAAATTAGAGCCCTTTTCCCATTCTCATAACAGAAACCCAACAGACTTACAATATTAACATGAGATGTCCGACTTATACTTGCAACCTCATTAATAAATTGTTCTCCATCACCCTTTGATTCTTTCAAAAGTTTCACTGCCACGAACTGCCCATCATGTAACTTTCCTTTATAAACACCACCAAAGCCTCCTTCACCGAGTTTATTTTCGAAAGAGTTGGTGATTTTCTTAATCTCCAAGTAGCTATATCTTTTAGAGACAAGAGAACCAAAACTCTTTAGAAATGCCTCAACATTTTGATCATCTATTTTTCCAAGATTTGCCAAACAAAGAATTTTTTTTGACAAGTGTTTCCATTCAATATAGTAGAACAAGAATATCATGGCTACTAATGCAATAGTTCCTGTAATCAAGCGTTCAAGATGAAATAATAAGCAAAAAGTATCAAATATATAAAATTTCAAATTTATATAGGTAATATTTGAGTAAAACATATATCCACTTATACCAATGCATAAAAGTAATATTTAAATTGACTCAAGAAGGTCAATCATGTTGGTTAATTAGTTTCATAAAAATTACTTTCAAAGCAAAATTCCTTTTGCTTGTCCTCAAGAGTGGCTATATGGCCGTGACCAACACTTCAAGACAAATAATTATTTATAATTATTTTTCATGTAAAAAAAATCCTTTTGCTTCTTGCAACATAGCCAAATGGTTGCAATAACTTTAAATGAGTATAAGAATATTTGACATCTAAACACATTATACCTATCATATAATAATAAATATCAAAACACATATATAACACATTATTTCTAGTTTTTATATGTTTTGTTTTTGTCCAATTCTTGTTTTCATTTAAAGCAAATAAATAACCTAGCATGTTGGTTGACAACTTTAAATGACATTTCCTGATCTTGTTTAAAAAAATCACGGAAATGAAATGGAAAACTAAAGTCAGGGTTTGTAGCTTGCTGGTTTTGATTTTTTTTATTTTTTATTCTCATTGATCTCAAAACGTAAACAGAATGGGTTTAATTGTTTGTTTTAATTTACAACAAAATTTAAAATTCATGTGGTGGTCATCAGCGACAAGAAAGAGGCAGGGCAGAAACAGAACAATAAAAGAACAAATAGAGAAGTTAGTTTAGAAGGTTTTCTTTACCTAAGGGAAGGATCAGTTTGAGGTTTGGCCCTGCACTAAACAGCAGCAGGTTAAACGAATTATTAGGCTCAAGCTTTTTGGGAGAAAGAAGCACAATGATACTGCTGAAGATAGAGAAGTAACAGTTTAGAAGTACCGTTTTTTCTTGCTGTGCAGTGAAATCTTTGGTTGATGGTCAGGCATTGGCCTCCTCTCACGTGACATTTGAGACACTCCTCGGACGCTTGCAATTCGATATAAAAGGTACCATTCAATAGTTTTAATAGATCGTCGTCGTCCTCACCAGGTTCAGTTTTAGTTTTATATGGCGTCGAAGTCAAAGGCAAAAGAATGGTGTCGCAGCCATGAAAAGAATCGGCAGAAGCAGAAACGTTGTGATGATCATCTAGTGGATGCTTCTTGTAGTACAAATCGAAATCATGACAGCCTGTGTAGTTGAAATACTCATCACGTGCGGGAGGGATAGGTAGAGAGCTTTTCATGCACTTGAAGAGCGTGAGATTGTGAGGGATAGTGAAGGAAATAGAAAGAGGATTGGGTAAGCTGAAATTCCTTAAGCCACTGCAATCGCCGGGATGTAAACGATCTGTGAACTCTGGGCCACCGACGACTTTAACACTGCCTTTACCGCTGCTGGCCGTGGATGAGATTTCAGTTATCTGAAATTCTTCTTCGCTTCCAAAATTGATAAATGATTCACCATGTTCAGAGCAAAACACAGTGCACAGTCCGCACTGGGGATTGGAGATATTGGAGAATGGAAAATAAAACGGTGGTCCGGAATTTCCGCAGCGAAACGACGTGGGACAGGTAATCTTGATATCATTGTTGCTCTTATCATCAGCAGAAACGGCGGGATGAGACAGGAAATAAAAGGCCACAAACGGAAAGAAAGAAACAGCCGCCATCGATCTGAATCGCTAAATGCCCACTTTTCACAGCAATTTAATTGGGCAAAAGAGGATGGGAATTACAATACAAGAATCGCTAAATATGCATGTTTGAAATAATGAAGGAATTTGCAGCTCAAGCACGGCAGTGAATTGACCTCGAAGACTTCGTCCCAATCCAGTGGGGCAGGAGGAGTTTCGAGTTTCCCACACAGCTGCTTCCTCGTCCACCCGCCCCTCCAACTTGCGAAGACTTCTGACTCTTCTTCGTCCATGGGGTAGGGGCTCAGCCTCGCTCATTAGTCATCATCTCTTACTTCTCTTTCCCATCCCACACTAGACGGCAAGCTCTCTCACAATCTTCCAAAGAAGTGTCAATTTCATGGAAAATGCTACCATACTTGAAGAGTACTATTGATAATTGAATATGGGTGCAAAACTAATAAGAATATGTTAAAAGTGAAAACTAAGAAGAGTTGGTGGGATTTTATTGTATTGTATTGTCTTTAAATATTGAAATAGTCAAAGTTAAAATTAAATGTTACATACATATATACACTAAAATTTGTAAAGTGGGGCCATCCTAGAATTTTAGATACCATGATGAGTAAATCCCGAGAACTTGTAAAGCTTTTAAAGAAGAGTGCTAGTTATAATCATTGTTTGGCTACAAATATTAAGTTTTGATGAGATAATAATAAAATAAAATAGTATTATTTAACATTTAATAAAAAATAATTCTCAGTATAATACTATAGTACCTTGGCTTAATTTTCCAAATAAAAAAACTAATGCATTAGATTAATGGCCCAGTTTATAAATCTACGACGAGAAATGGACTCTGAGATGCCAATAGAAAAATATAAGAAATCTCAATTCATATAATGCAACGACATTTTTGTCCAAATACATCATATAGTTTGAGAATCTCATAGATAATAATTTTAAGTATTTCAGTTCTATCACCTATATAGTAACATAGGAACTCCTATAAATAAACCAAGTAACTTTAACCATTCAATACTTTTTGTGTAATCCTAAACAAAGTCCTAAACCTCATTAGTTGGGTTGTTCTTCAATGTGTAGTGATCCTTTTCTTCGAGAATTTGAGTTAGGGTGAACATTAACCAAGACTACACAACAACCTTCAACCATTTACCCTTCACATCTAAGAAACTGAAGTTAATGAATTATCCTAATCGCAAGAACTAAGGGATACCAATGAAGATGGAGTCTTTTAGTAAAGAGGCAAGGCCAACTCTCTCGATTGAGGCTGGGCCTAGAGTGGAGTTGGTCTTGGGCCTCAAAATTTGAGGCTAGACTTTGGTGTTCAAGTTTGAAAACAAAGGTGGGCTGGGCCCTAGAGTGGAGTTGGTCTTAGGCCTCAAAACTGGAGGCTAGACTTTGGTGTTTAAGTTCGAATACAAAGGTGAGGCGCGTGTAGGCTATAGGGTATAGGCACAATTTGGATATGTGAACCTTATCACCCAAGTCCTCTAAAGTAATTTTTAATTTATAAACAATTTCTATGCAAATAACTCAAATTACATTAAATTATAACGCAATTTAAGCGCTAATGGAAATGGGATCAAATTTTGACTTTCATTTATCACAAGAAAAAAAGGAAAAAAAAACCTAAATCTAACCGTACATCGAGAGTATATGAGTCTGTCAGGTATTGTTGTATTATGAAAGTAATGTTAATAAAGTAATATTTAACAATTGAGTGTAGTATTATGTTTATTAACGCTAAAACAAGTGATAAGTCTATGGTTAATATTTTATTATTATAATATAAATTAAAAAATAACTAAAAAGAATAATAAGATATTAAAAAGTGATTTAATTATAAAGAAAGCCAATATTTATAAAAGTTACAGTCTGTTTATTAATAATTGTAAGTCTCATTAAAAGTTTTTATACTTTTCATAAAAAGCAGGTCTCTTATTTTACTTAAAAGAAATATGTGTACTTTAAAAATAAAAGAATTATCTATTAAATAATATGTAAAATATTAATTAAATAAATAATTACTATTGTTCCTTCCCGACCAAAAGGGGACAATCAGAGGCGGGGCACAGGCTCCGACGATGAGTCCATCCGGGAGGCGACTGGTACCTGCAAGCACTCCAACGGTCGAGTGAGTAAGAAAGTAAGGAGATGTAGTGTATCAGTAGATCAGGGATCAAAACATACCTTGACTTTGAAGAGAGATGGTTGATATAGAAGGAGGAGATGTCATTCTGCATGCATGCGTCGTGCGTTTGCAAGTGATGAGACTGGCTATATGGCGCCGGTGGAGGTTCCCAGGTAGTAGCATGGTGGCGACGAGACCCTCATTAATGTGGATGTGATCTGCCATTAATAAGGACATGATCTAAGGCTGTCGCGTGGATATCCAGTGGGAGTTGCAATGATGCCGTGGCAAGTTGGCGTTGGGCCAAGGCTTGGTCCAGAGAGAGGACCAAGATTGGGCCTAAGAAGAGGGCCAAAATTTGGCCTACGAAGAGGGTCAAGATTGGGCCCGAACAGTCCACAACCCCTTAGGTTGGATGCTCGAGTAACGAGCATTCGAGTTAGAAAAAGAAGGTCTGGGTGATTTTTGCTGCATACGCCAATTTTGGAGAGTTAGATGTTTGATTCGAGGCACGACTTTGGAGTCAAGCCTAAGTAGACTCGAGGTCTGACGTGCCTGTCTAATGCAAAGCACGATTTTGGAGTCGGACTGAGGTAGACTCGATGTCTGGCGTGTCTGTCTGATACAAGGTACAACTTGAGAGCGGAAGTTGGACCAAGGTGGGCTCAAGGTCCTGTACGCTTATCTAATACATGGCGTGGCTCGATAGGGCCAAGGAAGCCTTGAGGCCCTAGAACAGTGACGAGGCTATGCCCGAGGTCCGCATCGGTATGGAGCACGGCTATTGGAGGACCGAGGTAACTTGAAGTCCTGCTACTGATCGCGTTGGTCTGGATCCCGAGCACTGGAAATGGAGGACCGAGGCGGGCTCGAGGTCCTGTGACGAACGGCGTCGACCTAGGTCCAGAGTACTACAAAAGGGGGATCAAGATTCTATGACGAACTGCGTCAACCTAGGTTCAGAGCACTGCAAAAGGGAAAGAGGGGACCGAGGCGGGCTCGAGGTCCTGTGACGGATCGCATTGACCTAGGTCCGGAGCACTACAAAGGGTGGACCGAGGTCCTGTGATGGACCGCGTAGACCTAGGTCCGAAGCATTGCAAATAGGGGATCGAGCTGTGCTTGAAGTCCTCTGACGGATCGCGTCGACCTAGGTCAGAGCATTGCAATGGGGGGACCGAGGTGGGCTCGAGGTCCTGTGACAGACCGCGTTGACCTAGGTCTGAAGCATTGGCTCTAGCTCTTGTTATGGACCGCGTCGACCTAGGTTCGGAGCACTGTAGAGGGGGGACCGAGCCAGCCTTAAGGTCCTCTGAGGGACCAGGTCGACCTAGGTCTGAAGCATTGGCTCGAGGTTCTATGATGGTCCATGTCGACCTAGGTCCAAAGCACTGCAAAGAGGGGACCGAGGTGAGCTCGAGGTCTTGTGACTGACCATGTCGACCTAGGTCCGAAGCGCTGGCTCTAAGTCCTGTGATGGACCGTGTCGACCTAGGTCCGGAGCACTGCAGATGGGGGATTGAGCTGGGCTCGAGGTCCTCTGATGGACCGGGTCGACCTAAGTCCAAAGCACTGGCTTTAGGTCTTGTGATGGACCGCGTCGACCTAGGTCTGGAGCACTGCAGAGGGGGGATCGAGTCGGACTTGAGGTCCTTTGACAGATCGGGTTGACCTAGGTTCGAAGCACTGCAAATGAGGGACCAAGGCGGACTCAAGGTCCTATGACAGACGGTGTTGGCCTAGGTCCGGAGCACTACAAATGGGGGATCGAGGCGGGCTCTTGGTCCTATGATGGACCGCGCTGACCTAGGTTCGAAGCACTGGCTCGAGGTCCTGTGATGGACCACGTCGACCTAGGTCGGGAGCACTGCAAAGGAAGGAGCGAGCCGAGCTTGAGGTCCTCTGACGGACCGCGTCGACCTAGGTTCGGAGCACTGTAATAGGGGGATTGATGAGGGCTCGAGGTCATGTGACAAATCGCGTTGACCTAAGTCTAGAGCACTGCAAATGGGGGACCAAGCTAGGCTCGAGGTCCTCTGATGGACCCCGTCGACCTAGGTCCGGAGCACTGCAAACGGAGGACCGAGGCGGGCTTGAGGTGTTGTGATGGACCACATCGACCTAGGTTTAGAGCACTGCCAACGGAGGACTAAGGCTGGCTCGAGGTCCGGTACGACTTTGGAGTTGGATTGAGACAGACTCGAGGTCCGGCATGCTTGTCTTGTACAAGGCATGAGTGGATGGGGTTGTGGAGGACTTGAAACCCTAGAACAATGACAGGGCTGTGCTTGAGGTCCTGCTTATACTTATATTGAATGAGTTACGAGTAATAAAATGAAAAATTCTTGGGTACCTTATATTTAGCTGGTCGAGTGAGTCCAAGGTGACCCAAGATCTGTTTATGCTGTGCCTATTTGATACAAGGTTAACTTTGGGGAGTGGCCAAGGTTACTCGAGGTCGGGCCTAAACTGAGAAAGCTCAAGGTCTGTCAATACCTGTTTGATACAAGGCTATCTTTAGGGAGAGTGGCTGAGGTTACTTGAGGCTGGGGTTAGATAGAGGAAGCTCGAGGTCTGCCAATGCCTGCTTGATAAAAGGCTATCTTCAGGGATAGTGGCCGAGGTTACTCAAGGCCGGGGTTAGACCAAGGAAGCTTGAGGTCTGCCAATGCCTGTTTGATACAAGGCTAGCCTGGTAAGGGAATACAAGGGTGTAAAAGGTGAGGGAATAGGGGTGTGGGTAGCCTGGTGGTGTTGGTGACGACTGCCTTCTGCATCGCAGTTGGTTCGCTCGTTGGGTTGGTCAAGCTGTTGGTTTTGGGTTAATTCAACAACTCGATTCTAGGGCTGTTCGACTGTCTGGAGGAGGACTTCTATGATAACTAGGTATTGCGGGGGATGATCGGGGTTATTCGGCTCTTGGGTGGGGGCTTTTCTGGTTCGCACCATAGTGTCGCCACGGGGAGGTTGGTTTGAAAGGCTCTAGTGAATTTATGGGGTAAGTAAGTTTTACTGAGCCCCATAGTGGGCGCCTGATGTTCCTTCCGACCAAAAGGGGACCATAAGAGGGGGGGCGTGGGCTCCGACGACAGGTCCATCCGGGGGGCAGGTGGCACATGCAAGCACTCCGATGGTCGATTGAGTAAGAGAGTAAGGAGAGGCAATGTATCAATAGGTCAGAGATTAGAACATACATTGGCTCTGAAGAGAGTTAGTTGATATAAAAGGAGGAGATGTCCTTATACATGCATATGCCATGCATTTACAGGTGATGGGATTTGCTATCGGGTACTGGTGAAGGTTCTCAGGTGGTAACATGGTGGCGATGGGACCCTCATTAATGTGGATGGGATCCACCATTAATGAGGATAAGATCTAAGGCTGCTGATAAGTGTCTTTTATACACTTATTTTGGTCTATAAACCTAGCATTTATACATTCAATGAGTATGATTTCTACTTGATTTGGTTCTATATATGGTTATGTAGATGTGGAGCTGTGTTAAAGCGGACATGGAGCAAAAAGAGTGATTTTTGGTGGATGATGGGAGTGAAATGAAGTTTGGAGGCATGGTCGGGTTTTGAATTAAAAAGAAGCAAAAGAGTATCGAAAACAAGAAGTTGAAGATAATAAAGCAAGAGGCCAAAGAAGAAGGCTAGCGGGCTTATAGCGGTATGCATACCGCTGTAGCACCGCTATAAGACTTAGTTTCTGGAGCTCACGGTCTTACAGCGGTATGCATACCGCTGTAGGACCGCTTTAGGAATTATTTTCTGGAGCTCACGGGTCTGCAGCAACAAGCATACCGCGGTAGGACCGCGGTAGGGTTCAAAGCTTCGTGACAAGGCCGTTTTAAGCCCGTTTTAATCCAAATAAAAGGAAAATAGACTCCTTCAAGGTGAAGGACTTTGATAACCTAAAGAGGGCTATATAAAGGCTTATTTTTGGGAGATTAAGGAGTTAGTTTTGGAAGGAGGAGAAGACGGCAAGTTGAGGCAAAAAGAGAAGATTTCTTGAAGAACTTCGGTTTTGGTTTTATTTTTCTGTTCTTTATTCTTTGCAACATCATGAACTCCGTTTTTATTACTTTTTCGTTGGTTGAAACTATGTTAGGCTAAGTACTTTGTGGCTAGGGTGATTGATGAAACCTAGTTCAATGATGGTTTAATTAAAAGTATTTGGGTTTTATTTTATTCTTGTCTTTTGAGTTGATCGTTTGTTATGCACTAATTCCGTTTTGATGCTTGGCCGCCATTAGAACGTGTTTGTGATTTATATTGCTTTCGAGAGATTCAATATAGATTAGCACTTGATAATAAATGACATAAGGTTCGATAATAGGTAGAGATACCGTTATGCCTTGTGAAATCTTATTTTGATGATCATTGTGGATAAATGCATGTTTTTATATTTGCAGATTAATTAGAGATAATTAATCTCATATGCGAGCATAGATTCGATTGACCATCGAGAGAGGCTTTTGATTAACTTAGGATCATCGATTTTCAGATCAAAGCAAGAATTATAAAACTCAATCACTGAGAGATTAAACCAAATATAGAACTACGGTGGATTCATGAACCCTAGCGCATTAGATTTTCATATTTAAAACCTAAAGAATTATTTTGTGTTTTTCTTTGGTGAGTTAGTTTTAATTTATATAAAACTTCCATTGAGTATTCTTTGAGTTGTGTGTGGCTTATTAAAGTTAATAGTGGTTAAAGTAGGGACCAAAAACCAATCCTCGTGGGAACGATACTTGATTCATCATTATATTACTTGTTACGATTCCGTACACTTGCGGGAAAGAAAAAGTCTAACAAGTTTTTGGCGCCGTTGCCGGGGATTGGTTATTTTGATTACTACTTTAATTAAGATTAACTTTAATACTTGTGTTGCTTTACTTATTCTTGACGCTGAATTATTTCAATTTTTGCTGTGTTAGGATTGAAAATAGTGCATGCAGCGTTCAAAACGTCTTAATCTTGTTGAGTTTGATCCGGAGATTAAACAAACCTTTCATCAAAGACGTCGTGAACAAAGAGCAAAAAGGGAACAACAACAAAGCACAATGGACGACAACGAAAATCAGCTTGTTCAAGTGGAGCGTACTGTTGAGATCAATGAGAGAGATATCTTGATGGGAGATTTCATGATGCCTCCAGTCGTTGAGAACCGGTCAAGCATAGTTTATCCTCCATATGGGCACGATAACATTCAGTTGAGACCGGATGTGATAAATTTGTTCTCCAACAACATTCCATTCTATGGGAGAATTGATGAAAATCCACACTACCATCTCTCTCGGTTTCTAGAGTATTGTGGCAACTTTAAGTATCAAGGGATCAACGAAGAAGCAATGAGGATGCGACTTTTTCCTCATACTTTGAAAGACAAAGCTCGGGAGTGGTTGGATTCGCTATCACCTGGTAGCATCACTACATGGGCTGATTTGGTTCACAAGTTCACACTTAAATATTTTCCACCAGCCAAGATCAGCAAATTAAAGCATGAAATTTCGACTTTCCAGCAAGCTGAAATTGAGAACTTTCATGAGGCATGGGAACGGTACAAAGAATTTCTAAGGAAGTGTTCAAATCATGGGTTTTCTTTACCAGCTCAAAATCACTATTTCTATGCCGGGTTAACTCCTTACAGCCGTTCGGCGGGTAGATTCTACAGCAGGTGGTTCTATTATAAACAAATCGGCTGGAGAGTTACATGATCTTTTTGAAACAATGAGTGAGCAATTTGTAATGTGGCCGGATAGGAGTTCAAATAGGAGAGCAGCTAGAGTACACGAAGTGGATATGAATACATTGATGTTGGCCAAGATTGATGCTATTTCAAAACAGATGGAAAACTTAAAATACTCTCCATCAGTTAACATGGTGCAAGGATCTCTTCCAGTTTGTGTAAGTTGTGGGGCAAACCATCTGTCATCCGAATGCCCATTGACCGTTAGGGATCATTCACTCACAGAGCAGGCTGCATATGCGCAAAATTTCCCACGTCAACAAAGTTTCCAGTGTCCACAAAATAATCCATATTCTCCAACATACAATCCCGGCTGGAGAAACCATCCAAATTTTTCATATGGCAACAATCAGGGAATTCAAAATCCACCAAAGCAAGGAAGACCACATGAGGAAAAAGGAGGATGGGAAGCAGCAATTTCAAAACTTTAAGAACGAAGTGAGCGGACCGATGCAGCCATAAAAAATATAGAGACTCAAATTGGGCAATTAGCTAAAATTCTTACTGAGAGGCAACAGGGCACATGGCCAAGCAACACTAAAGTTAATCCTAAGGAGCAAGCAAATGCAATCACCACAAGGAGTGGAGTGCAACTCCCGGAAATCCATGTTAAAAGACCAAGTATGGAAAAGAAAACTGATGCCGAAAAGGAGATAGCAACTGAGAATAAAGAGCCCGAAGATATAGCTGAACAAGAAAAAGTGGTTTCATCACCAATCAAGCCTTATGTTCCACCAATTCCATTTCCTCAAAGATTGCGCAAGCACAAGTTGGATAAACAATTTGAGAAATTTTTGGAGGTGTTCAAAAAGCTACATATCAATATCCCATTTGCTGAAGCTCTATCTCAAATGCCCAACTATGCAAAATTTATGAAGGAGATTCTATTGAACAAGAGGAAGCTTGAGGAGCATGAAACCGTGATGCTAACAGAGGAATGTAGTGCCATTTTACAGAATAAATTACCACCAAAGTTGAAAGATCCAGGAAGTTTCACCATCCCTTGCACCATTGGCAGCTTATATTTTGAACGGTCCTTATGTGATTTGGGTGCTAGCATTAATTTGATGCCATTCTCTATCTTTCAAAAGCTTGGTTTAGGTGAAGCAAAACCTACAAGGGTGTCATTGCAGCTAGCGGATCGGTCCGTGAAACATCCACGTGGAATTGTCGAAGATATCTTGGTAAAAGTGGACAAGTTTATATTTCCAGCAGATTTCATTATTTTGGATATGGCTGAAGATAGGGATATTCCCCTTATTTTGGGGCGACCTTTTCTAGCTACTGGACGAGCTCTTATTGATGTGCAAAAAGGATAACTCATGTTAAGGCTGAATGATGAGCAAATCACTTTTAATGTGTTTGAAGCACTAAAATTTCCTACTGCTTCAGATTCTTGTTTTCGAATTGATATTTTGGACAAAGAGATAGAAAACACATTCGCTTTGAATCAACCATCAGATCCTTGGGAAGCATGTCTGATGCACTCACAAGTTGAAGATACCGACTCGACTACGATTGAAGAATGTGTCAAATATTTGCAAGGATCTGAACTTATTCAAAAGGGAAAGCATTACAAGGCATTGGGCACGGGACCTCCACGACCTTTACCTTCCATTCAACAAGCTCCGAAATTGGAGCTAAAGCAGCTGCCATCCCATCTTCGGTATGCCTATTTGGGTGAGTCCTCTACTCTTCCAGTTATCATTGCTAAATCCATTAACCAAGAAGAAGAGGAAAAGTTACTCCGAGTGCTTCGGGAACATAAGTCAGCTCTTGGATGGACTATAGCTGATATAAAAGGTATTAGCCCATCTCTTTGCATGCACAAGATATTAATGGAAGACACTTACAAGCCGGTAGTGCAACATCAACGACGACTAAATCCTCATCTGCAAGAAGTGGTGAGGGCTGAAGTACTGAAGTTACTAGATGCTGGAATTATCTATTCTATCTCAGATAGTGCTTGGGTTAGCCCGGTTCAAGTGGTGCCTAAGAAGGGAGGTATTACAGTGGAAAAGAACGAAAATAATGAGCTCATTCCAGTTCGACCTATTACCGGATGGCGGGTTTGCATCGACTATCGTAAGTTGAATGATGCAACGCGAAAGGATCATTTTCCTCTACCATTCATTGATCAAATGTTGGAGCGCTTAGCAGGTCATTCCCACTATTGTTTCCTTGATGGCTATTCGGGATACAATCAAATTTCAATAGCTCCAGAAGACCAAGAGAAGACAACGTTCACTTGTCCATATGGTACATTCGCCTACCGACGGATGCCGTTTGGTTTGTGCAATGCCCCTGCCACTTTTCAGCGATGTATGATGTCAATCTTCTCCGATATGGTAGAAAGATTTATTGAAGTGTTCATGGATGATTTTTCGGTCTTTGGTTCTTCATATGACAAATGCTTAAAGAACTTGACACTTGTTTTGAAGCGTTGTGAAGAAACAAACTTGGTGCTCAATTGGGAGAAATGTCACTTCATGGTCCAAGAGGGAATTGTATTGGGACATTGAATTTCAGTTAGGGGTATTGAAGTTGACAAGGCAAAAATTCAAGTGATTGAGAAGCTACCTCCGCCCACATCCGTCAAGGGTATCCGCAGTTTTTTGGGACATGCCGGTTTTTATAGAAGATTCATTAAGGATTTCTCCAAGATTACAAAGCCTTTATGCAACTTGTTGGAGAAAGACGTAAAATTTGAATTTTCTGAGGAGTGCCTAAAATCATTCACCACTCTAAAGGAAAAGTTAATTTCCGCACCTATTATTGTGGCACCAGATTGGAACATGCCGTTCGAATTAATGTGTGATGCTAGTGACTATGCAGTTGGGACCGTTTTGGGACAACGAAGGGACAAAGTCTTACATGTGATTTACTATGCTAGTCGGACTCTCAATGATGCCCAAATGAACTACGCCACAACAGAAAAAGAGCTCCTAGCAGTGGTCTTTGCTTTTGAAAAATTTCGATCATATCTCATTGGTTCAAAGGTGATTGTCTATACGGATCATGCCGCATTGAAATATTTATTTTCAAAAAAAGAGGCAAAACCAAGGTTAATCCGCTGGGTCCTACTTCTCCAAGAGTTTGATTTGGAAATTCGAGATAAGAGAGGATGTGAGAATATGGTAGCCGACCACCTCTCAAGATTGGAGCAACAAAATCAATCTGAAACAGGGGATATTAATGAAAAATTTCCAGATGAGCAGCTTCTAAGAGTGGAACGAGCAAGCAACGAAACAGAGGTACCATGGTATGCCGACTATGTCAATTACCTTGCAAGTAACATCGTACCTCTTGATTATGATTACCATCAAAGAAAAAAATTCTTTTCGGAGCTCAAATTCTATTTTTGGGAGGATCCCATCCTTTATCGGAGAGGAGCAGATCAAGTAATCCAGAGGTGTGTTCCAGAAGATGAGATGGAGATGATCTTAGAGCAATGCCATGCCTCCCCCTATGGTGGACATTTCGGAGCAACAAAAACAGCAGCTAAGGTACTCCAATCTGGGTTTTATTGGCCAACTCTATTTAAGGATGCTTATACCTTGGTAAAAAAATGTGATAAATGCCAAAGAATGGGGAACATCTCCAGGAAGCACGAGATGCCCTTACATGGCATTCTTGAGGTTGAATTATTTGATGTTTGGGGCATTGACTTTATGGGGCCGTTTCCATCCTCATTCTCCAATTTATACATCCTAGTGGCAGTGGATTATGTCTCTAGGTGGGTCGAAGCAGTAGCACTACCAACTAACGATGGCCGAGCAGTGGTAAGTTTTCTGAAAACGAACATCTTCACTCGTTTTGGAACTCCTAGGGCCATTATCAGTGATGGCGGGAAGCATTTTTGTAACCGGCATTTTGAAGCTCTTTTGGCAAAGTACGGGGTAAGGCATAAAGTTGCTACGCCATACCTGAAGGATCATGAACGAGGATCAAAAGCATGCAACGGAAGCGTTTTAAAATAAAAACGATCCTCGTATTGGTTAGAGTCTAGGAGACTTACTTTTACGGCGGATTACCGGACGGAATGGAGCGATGGGAGCTTCTTCGTGTGGAGGAGACGACGGCTGTCCTGCTAGCCTTCGGCTCCGTCGCATCAGAACTCAAACGCCCCCTTTCGATCTTCCGGAGTATGACTCGAACTCGTGGCCTCTCTTCGGTGAAGAAGAATGAAAAACGACTTCGATGAAAAAACAACTAAAGAGAGATATATATAGGGAGAACCCTAGGGTTAAAACCCTAGTGGGCCAAACCCTAATGGGCCAAGATCTTTTAATTAATTTTCTAATTGGGTTAGCCCAATTAATTAATTAAGACCCTAATGAACTATTATTTTATTTTAGCCCAATGGACCATTCTAAATAAAATAATTCTCTCTTAATGTAATTCATCCAACAAGCCAAATGTATTAAAAAATACATGAGTTACATCGAGCTACCCCGGGGACCAAAAGACAAATTATTCACGGCTGCTAAAATGACCAAAATATCCCTGCTACCTAGTAGCTATATTTTGTCATTCTAAGTGTTCCAACTATCACCATATGGTAACACTGACCCCACGAATAATTTTGCATATGCCATGTCTTTGACCTACTAGTGTAATGACGAAAATACCCCTCTGCGTAACACCCATCATTTAGAAAGGAATAATGTACTAACACCTTTCTAAATGACTTCTACCATCCTTAGATCACTAGTCCAATAATCCGTGACTACTCGAATGTACTTGCTTATCATTGGGAGCTACCCAGAAGCACACACTCATAAGTCACGTTCCCAGGGCCCTGGATTATTCGATTATTCTTGGACAATCACAAGGGGGTGAATCACAGAAACTATCTTGTATTAGTCTGTCTTAGCTAATTAGAAACCATACTCCCAACTCAAAAGGATATTGATCTTTGATAGACCTCACCTGCAATGAATCTAAGAATATAGCTCTAGGTTCACTAGACCACCAACTAATACTCAAGTATTAGAGTACTCGTCCACGTAGTAGCAGTGATAGACTAGCTCCATGATAATTAGTACTTTGTCATTAGCTTCTATCACAGGTCCACTCTACGCATTCCAAATGCGCTTGTACAATTAGAGTAAACGGACTGTTTACTGGCTAAGGCAAGCCATCCTCCATTAGGATCTATTGCACAATGATCTTATCATGATAGAATGCCCAGTTCTATCAAAAGATCAAGAGTTATATTTTCTTGCTTATTAAGTACCCATGATTCATGCCTAACTGTGAAGAACGACCCATCACATGAATCACTTACTTAATAGCATGGACACCTTTCCAACAATTAAATGCAAATAATATATGTGCCATAAACTGAATAAAAGAAACATCATTACCATAAATTAAACAAAACGTGTCTTTAGGGCATACATTTCCAACAATACCACCCCCAAACAAGTGGCCAAGTGAAAATTTTGAATAGAGAGATAAAGAAGATCCTTGAGCTTACAGTGAGTACTTCTCGTAAAGATTGGGCTAAGAAGTTGGACGATGCATTATGGGCATACAGAACAGCCTTCAAAACACCAATTGGTATGTCTCCATATCGCCTTGTTTTCGGGAAAGCATGTCACTTACCTGTTGAGCTAGAGCACTGGGCATATTGGGCAATGAAAAAGTTGAATTTTGATCTCAAGCAAGTTGGTGAGATATGGTTGCTACAGTTAAATGAGATGGATGAGTTTCGGTTGGAAGCCTATGAGAATGCCAAGTTATATAAAGAAAAGACCAAGAAATGGCATGATCAGCATGTACACCGAAAAAAATTTGAGGTGGGGCAAAAAGTGTTATTATTCAACTCACGTCTCAAGCTATTTCCAGGCAAGTTGCGCTCAAGGTGGTCTGGGCCATTCACTGTTGCCAAAGTTTATCCACATGGCGCTGTTGATGTCACTCACGACACCAAGGGTACTTTTAAGGTGAATGGACAACGACTCAAGCCATATCTTGGGGAGGAATTTGCTAAGGAAAAGACATCCACCGAATTGAGCAATCCGGAATGAGCAGCAGCACAGTCAAGCTAATGACTCTAAACAAGCGCTTTTGGGAGGCAACCCAATTTTATATCCTTTCATTTTTATTTATTTGTTGTTTCTTTTATTTTCTCTATTTTGCATTTGTTTTAAAGTGTTAGGTTCTAGGTTAGAGAGTGCCTTGGTTAGGAGAGTTTATCACTTAGAGCCTAGGCTATATAAATGAAAATTAAAAGCAAAAAAAAAAAAAAAAAAAAAAAAAATTCAAAAAGAGGGGGCCAGCTCGCGCCTTGGCCGCGGCATGCATGCCGCAGCCGCAGCACGAGGTAGCAGCCTCTCTGCTGCTCGCGGGCGAGCCGCGGTATGCATACCGCGGCCAGCCCGCGCCACAGCATCCTTGTTGTGGCTCGCGGGCGAGCCGCGACATGCATGCCGCGGCCGCACCGCGGTCCGGGTCGGCCTTAATAGGCCGACCACCCCCATTTTATTTCCCCCCCTGCTCTTCCCTTTTCTTCTCCCTCTACACTCTTTCCTCACCCCTCTCTCTCCTAACACTCTCAGCTTGCTTCCTCCCCATTCTTCCCCACTTCTCCCTCAAGGCCCTCCTTTCTACTCTCTCCCACTTCAATATCAAAGGTATGTTTGGAATTATTTGAATTTTTTTTTTTTGTGTTTATGCAATTTGTTCCTTTTTTGTGCAAATGGGTGGTGAGTTGCTTGTGAATGGGAGTAATGAAGTTGTGGTTGGTGATGTTGGGGTTGAATTATTGCTTGTTTCTATGCTTTTATTTGGGAAAATTTCATGGATCCTAAGCCTTATTTTCTATTTGTCCTCTCAGCATGCCCACCAAGTGTTCGCTCAAATGCCCCAACCACACATCTCCACACATTTGCACACACATTGCATTAGGAATTGAGGGAATGAAATAACTTAAGTTTGGGGGGGGGGGGTCTTGTGGCATCTTTGGCTTCTCCAACACATTTAATTCTTATAAAATAAATAAATCAAAAAAAAAAAAATCAATAAATCAACAAATAAAAGAAAAACAAAAAAAACGAACAAGCCAAGAATTATTTGATTCTTTCTCTTATTCATTCTCATGATTGGTTTTGTGCTTTCAGGACCGAGCCCAAGCAAAGATGGCACCCAAAAACCCGCTACACTCCAACCGCAAATAAGGGTAAAGCCGTTGCAACCAGTTCAAACACTTCCAAGCGACCGCGAGTTGATCCGCCACCCTATCCAATCTACCTCACTGCCAAAGTAGAGGAACGAGCTCGAGTGATAGAGTCATGGCCTCTCCACCGAGAGCGGGAAGTTGACTTGGCTAGCATTGCGGTTACTGGGGTTTCTGAGATTATTCATGCCCAGCAGTGGCTCAAGTTTTATTCAAAGCCTCCCAAGATATATCCCTCTGTGGTTCGAGAATTCATCGCCAACTTCAACGACAACATCCTTGGAGGTGACGATGACGATGACGATGAGGAAATTCATGCCTTCCATACCTATGTGCGCGGAGTATGGGTGCCATTCAGTCCCGACATCATTCAAAATTTCTATCAAGTGCCATCCGGGGCAGATCTCGGGGACATAGAAGATTGGAATCAAGTGGCTCGCCTTTGCCTTAATGAAGACATCCCACCGGTGTGGCCAAGCCACAATGTGGTGCTCCATAGTGAGCTTAACCTTAAGGCGAAGATGTTCCATTACATCTTATCTTCTAACATCTCTCCATCTTCACACATGACAGAGATATACCCTCCACGGATGCAGCTTCTTTATGCCTTGACTACTGGATATGCGGTGAATTTTGGTGAGCGTATCTTCCAACAAATAGTCGCCCTCGCCTTGACCAAAGGCAATAAGAAAAGGATTTACTTCACCGCTCTGATCTCCGCATTATGCAAGCAAGCCAAAGTCCCTACATCTGCATCTGAGCTTGACAAGATGAAGCCCGCACCGATCAATTTATACACTATTCGGCAGTCACATACTCAGATTGCCCAACACCGACATGCAGCTCGCATGAGAGACATAGCAGCAGAGGCTGAGGAGGACGATGACGCCGAGGAGTACATGGAACCCGAAGCACCACCAGCCGTGAGACCACCACCCCGACGCCAACCTGGAGGGGTCAACTTTGGCCCCACATTGGAGGCAATGCAAGCACAGATCCAAGAAAATCGAGTGGAACAGGATCGACAATTTCACATGCTGCAAGCAGGCTTGGATGTTCTTCATGCCCAGCACGAGGAGATGAGATCCATGTTAGTCCAGCTACTCCGGTCACAGCCGCCGCCACCTCTCGAAGACCATTGATTCACTTTGGCAATCCATGCACCAACTCTTTTGCCCAGGTACCTTCCTTCCTTTTTACTGTCTTTCGAGCCCTTGGGACAATGGCTCATTTTAAGTTTGGGGGGAGGGTTTTGATGATCCAATCATGCACTATATGTTAATCTACTTGGTCGTCTATAAAAAAAAATAAAATATATATATATATATATATATAAAAAAGAGAGAATTGTTTTGTTGGGTAGACATGCCATCAATGATGAATCTTATTTGGTACCATTTTGATGAAACGAGTAAAGATAGTGATGCTACTCATTTCGGTTTTGTGATTCACTATCCATGTTAGACGATTATTTGAGCACAAGTGTCAGGAGGTTAAATGCATAGGTTTCCATATAGACTTTCGCCCTTAAACCCACTTTGTGAGCAATTCAATCATCAATATATATATATATATATATATGAAAAGAAGAGTTTGGGGAAGATTGAGCCATGGTGGTAAATGTTGAGGAATGTGTCGACTCCGTGCATGTTAAAATTTGTGTGGAATGTGTTAGGCATACTAAGAGAAGCTAGGCAATGACCATAGGCTAGTGATCTCATCCCTATGTCACTATGTCGTGCACCAAATTAAATTTGAGCCTGCATATATCTTATACCTTTCTTCGTAGCCTGAATGACTTGAGTGATTATGCCCGTAGAGGTATCTTAAAACCTGGTGCCCCGTGGTCATCTGGCTTAGGAGTCATCGGCTGAAAGCTCGTTACAAGGGTCATTCAGAAAGCTTAATGGAGTGAAGGCTTGCACAAAAAAAAAAAAAAAAAAAAAAACTCAATAATGGTGCCGATGTTTGTAACTCTTAGGGATTGAGAAAACTGGTGGGTTTGACTGTCTAGTGGATGTTAGCATGCCGAATCATTCAAAATAAAAGAGAGTCCTCACAAACCAAGACAACGCCATTTTTGGCTGAGTCCAACCAAACTTGAACAAGAAAGAAAAGAGTGATTGAGAGCACCTAGGGACTGAATGAAAAGACCAAGTTTGGGGGTGGAGTGCATATTACGAGCGAGAAAGTGTACATGACCATCGAAGGGTCGGGATACCAACAACCTTATGCATGATATTGTACCTGACAGGATTCGCGCACACACACGTCAAAACATGGAATGAGTCCAAAATATTTGTGTAGCATTACTAGAAAACTCTGTGTGAATCATGAATGATACCAAAATCTGAGGCTACTTGGAAGGCTATCCAACTTGTAAAGTGATTTTGAAATATTAACTATTTTCTACTTGAGGGGTGATATATTTGAGTCGATAATCTTGCTCGGGACGATCAAGAGTCTAAGTTTGGGGGTATTTGATAAGTGTCTTTTATACACTTATTTTGGTCTATAAACCTAGCATTTATACATTCAATGAGCATGATTTCTACTTGATTTGGTTCTATATATGGTTATGTAGATGTGGAGCTGTGTTAAAGCGGACATGGAGCAAAAAGAGTGATTTTTGGTGCATGATGGGAGTGAAATGAAATTTGGAGGCATGGTCGGGTTTCGAATTAAAAAGAAGCAAAAGAGTATTGAAAACAAGAAGTTGAAGATGATAAAGCAAGAGGCCAAAGAAGAAGGCTAGTGGGCTTATAGCGGTATGCATACCGCTGTAGCACCGCTATAAGACTTAGTTTCTGGAGCTCACGGTCTTACAGCGGTATGCATACCGCTGTAGGACCGCTTTAGGAATTATTTTCTAGAGCTCACGGGTCTGCAGCAACAAGCATACCGCAGTAGGACCGCGGTAGGGTTCAAAGCTTCGTGATAAGGCCGTTTTAAGCCCGTTTTAATCCAAATAAAAGGAAAATAGACTCCTTCAAGGTGAAGGACTTTGATAACCTAAAGAGGGCTATATAAAGGCTTATTTTTGGGAGATTAAGGAGTTAGTTTTGGAAGGAGGAGAAGACGGCAAGTTGAGGCAAAAAGAGAAGATTTTCTTGAAGAACTTCAGTTTTGGTTTTATTTTTCTGTTCTTTATTCTTTGCAACATCATGAACTCCGTTTTTATTACTTTTTCGTTGGTTGAAACTATGTTAGGCTAAGTACTTTGTGGCTAGGGTGATTGATGAAACCTAGTTCAATGATGGTTTAATTAAAAGTATTTGGGTTTTATTTTATTCTTGTCTTTTGAGTTGATCGTTTGTTATGCACTAATTCCGTTTTGATGCTTGGCCGCCATTAGAACGTGTTTGTGATTTATATTGCTTTCGAGAGATTCAATATAGATTAGCACTTGATAATAAATGACATAAGGTTCGATAATAGGTAGAGATACCGTTATGCCTTGTGAAATCTTATTTTGATGATCATTGTGGATAAATGCATGTTTTTATATTTGCAGATTAATTAGAGATAATTAATCTCATATGCGAGCATAGATTCGATTGACCATCGAGAGAGGCTTTTGATTAACTTAGGATCATCGATTTTCAGATCAAAGCAAGAATTATAAAACTCAATCACTGAGAGATTAAACCAAATATAGAACTACGGTGGATTCATGAACCCTAGCGCATTAGATTTTCATATTTAAAACCTAAAGAATTATTTTGTGTTTTTCTTTGGTGAGTTAGTTTTAATTTATATAAAACTTCCATTGAGTATTCTTTGAGTTGTGTGTGGCTTATTAAAGTTAATAGTGGTTAAAGTAGGGACCAAAAACCAATCCTCGTGGGAACGATACTTGATTCATCATTATATTACTTGTTACGATTCCGTACACTTGCGGGAAAGAAAAAGTCTAACAGTTGCCGTGCGGATATCCAGTGGGAGTTGCAATGATGCCGTGGCAGGCTGGTGCTAGGCCAAGGTATAACGACCCGCTCCCACTTACGGGCACTACCAGTGAATAATCATTTGGATTACTCACATGACAAACCAACAATTGAAGGGTTGGACTATGTTTGAATAGGAAACGCCCTAGGTGGGCACTAGGCTTTGTCCTTCTTTTCGTTCCACTTGAGGAATCGGTTCCAAAACATAAAAGGAAGCACAGCTGAACGAGACCCGAAATCCGAGTGACTTTCATCTTTCTTTAGCTCGTCTCAAACAAGCCAAAGGTGACCCAGGCATAAAATAATAACACATTACACATCTGCTGAGTACTAGGGATTTATGGGAACATACCTTTTTGATCCTCACCTGACTCGAAACTTGGCTTCATCAACTAAAGCCATATACATCAAGCAATCTCACAAACACCTATCACACTATGGTGATTACAACAACTAGATACATCAAGCACTCAACAACATTTACATTCAACCACATGAATATTGATGAATCACATGATAGATCTATGATTCAAATATAAATATTTTTGTTTTAATGATGAAAAACATCTCTTATTTTTGCAAAATCTTCTATTAAAAAAGATTTGTCATTATCTAAAGCCGTTAGTAATTTCTTTCCAAAAAGAAGCATTTGTTTTAAAATTCAGTAGGCCATCTGTCGATTGGTCAAAATGACATGTCGACTGTTTTTCAAATTTTGGCTCAGCTATTGACCAATGATTTTTTATCTGTCGATCGACATAATGATTGTCAACTGAAAGACCTTCATCTGTTAACAGATTTCTTGTCATTTGTCGACCGATCCTTTGTATTGACCTTCATCTGTCAACTGGTAGTATATGTCTTCTGAAGGATGGCTTCATCTATCGACCGATGTTTAAACATCTGTCGACCGATCTTATATCTTAAAAAGGAACTGTCTATCGAAGCTTTTGCATCTGTCGACCAGCAGAATGCCAATCCTTGATGCTTCTTTGGTGAGTAATCCATTTGTCGACTGATGCCTATGCATTTGTTAACCAACATAATGCTTGCACAAGGAACTGTTGACAGTCTCAAATGATCTGTTGACCGGATTTTGAATTTTTACTAATCTGTCGACCGTTTGCTTGGCAGAGACACATAACGGCTAGTTCATCTTTTGTACTCAAGTGCTCTCTCCACTAACAACGGTCTGATTCAAACATGGGCTTTCAAGAGGCTATAAATACAAGTAACTTGGAGATTTCAAATACCCCAAGCAATCAATCTACAAGCTCCCAACTGCTAAAACCGTTGTTGTGCTTCATTGGTAAAATTGTTCTCTTTTCAAGGCATTGTATTTATCTTGTGTAATTCTTTTTCATGCCTTGTCTTAATCTTTGAGAGAACTTGTAATTAAGAATATTGTTTCTTAGATCCTCTCGTATATTATAACAATTTGCATTATCCTAGCGTGTCTTACTAGAGGACCTACTTTGTTTGTAGGAGGTTTTTAGGATACTTAGCTTTGCCTAGAAGGCTTGCTTGTTCAAGTAAGAGGTTTGTATCTTCCTAGCTTAGTGCTAGAGGTCCTATCCAGTGTGGTAGGAGTGTTATAGTATTTTGTTTGAAAATTCTTAGTGAGGAGCTAAGGTAATGGATTAGACTTAGTTAAGCCGAACCATTATAATTCCTTGTTTTCTCTTGTGCTTGTGACCTTTCCTTTTCATTATTTTAAGCATTTCGTTATTTCTTTCTTGGTTCATATATTTAAAATTTTCACTGAGAAAGATACCATATATATCATTCTTGTGTTCTTCATTGTCAAAATGAGATTGTCTTAAATACGATTGATACCTCATCGTGCCATTTCAAGGTCTTGAGGTTTAACGAAGCCATAATCTTCATAGACGACATCTCCATTTATCAAAAGAATTTTTAAATATACCAATTCACCCCCCTCTTGGTACTTGCCGTAGACTCTTCAAATCTAACAATTGGTAACAGAGGTGCCCATTTCTTTTAAATAGGTCTGACAACCTAGGGACAACATCCATCTATGGCTCATTTTGCTAGTTCATCCCATTCCAAGGGTAAAAGCACCGCTTGTCCACCTTTATTTGATGGTACTAATTATAATTATTGGAAAGCAAGAATGCAAATTTATCTTATGTAGGATTCCACTCTTATGCAAGCCATCAAGAAGGATATTACATTTGCCGATATGGAGAAAATGGAAACTTGACTAAAGAAGAAAGGAGAAACATGGAGATCAATGCAAAAGTAATGAATGCATTGATATGTGCCCTAAGTGCAGAAGAATTCAACTGTATATCAACTTGGAAGACCACCAAAGAAATATGGGACAAGTTAGAGGTAACACATGAAGGTACAAAATAGGTAAAAGAAACAAAAATTAATTTACTTGTTCATGATTATGAATTACTTTCCATGAAAGAAGATGAGTCTATAAAAGATATGTTTACTAGAGTTAATGATATAGTTTCAGGTTTAGAATCTCTAGGAAAAACATATCCAAATGCAGAAACAACTATAAAAGTGTTAAGGAGTCTTCCTAGAATTTGGGATCTAAAAGTCATCGCCATAACGGAAGCCAAAGACCTAGATACTCTAACCTTTGATACCTTGTTAGGAACACTAATGACTCATGAAATTTTGATTGAAAGAAATGATGTAGATGAATCAAAGAAAAACAAAAATATAGCTTTTAAGATAGAAACCGACAACCAAGATTCACAAGATAGTGAGGACGAACACTTTGCAATGTTTACTAGGAGATTTAATAGATTCATGAAAAATAAAAAATTTAATCAAAGAAGATGCTTTAAGAAAGATAATGAGCAAAAAGAAGAAGATACTAAAGAAATTAAATGTTATGAGTGCAAGAAAACAGGTCATGTAAGATTCAAATGTCCTTCTTTGAAGAAAAATGAATGGAAAGGGAAGAAGAAAGCCTTAGCCGCATGGCGTGAGAATGACATCTCCTCGGGAGATGAAGATAAAAATGAAGAAGTTGCCAACCTTTGTATTATGGCCAATATTGAAGAGGTAAGTTCTTCTAAATCCTTGAATTTTGCTCGTGAAGAATTACAAGATGCATTAAATGAAATCATGAATGGGTTTGAGTAAGTTAGTTTCAAATACAACGTTCTCAGAAAGAAATCAAAATCATTAGTTAGTGAAGTAAAAATATTACGAGAAGAAAAAGACTCTTGGATGAATGAGAAAAATGACATAGTAAGTAAAAATGAAATTCTCACCAAACAAAATCTTAACTTAAAAGAATCCTTAGAAAAACTTGTTAAAGGGAAAAAGAAATTTGAAATGATCATAGGAGCTTAAAGAAGCTTTGGAGATAAACAAAGACTGGGTTTTGATCCATGTCTAGATAATCAAAACAAAACCGTTTTTGTAAAAGCTTCATATCAAAAACCGAAAGATCATTTTCGTAAACCATACTTTTCAAAGAAAAAGATCACGTGCTATTATTGTGGGAGACATAATCACTCTATCAACAAATGTTTCATAAGAAACAACCCACATAGATAAAAATTTGGGTACCAAAAAGAGAGTTATATGCTAACATGAATGAACCTAAAAAGGGTTGGGTACCAAAGGAAGCAACTTGATTGCTTGTGTGACATGTTGCTCTTGCTACAAATGTTGTGAGAAGCAAGTGGTTTCTTGATAGTGGTTGTTCAAAACACATGACCGAAGATGAATGACACTTCAACAACATCACCTACAAACAAGGAGGTAACGTTGTCTATGGGGACAACTCAGAAGGTAAAATTTGTGGTATTGGTTCTATATGTTTTCCAAATTTTGTACTTGAAAATGTTGCTTTGGTAGATGGTCTTAAACACAATTTAATTAGTATAAGTCAATTGTGTGATAATGGAAATAAAGTGTGTTTTAATGCCTTTGCATGTGAGGTGTCATGTTTGAAAACAAATGATATAAAAATTATAGGAAATAGAATTGATAATGTATATATAATTTACCTAGACTTATCCTTATCTAGTATAGAAAGATGTCTAATAACCACCATATCTCAAAATACTTGGTTATGGCATAGTAGACTAGGTCATGCTAGTATGAATCTTGTAAATAAATTATCAAAACATGATCTTGTTAAGGGGCTACCTAAGTTAAAATATGAAAGAAATCACATTTGTGATGCTTGCATGAAAGGCAAATAGATAAGTATTTCCTTCAAACCCTCAAATGAAATTTCAACTTCTAGGCCTCTAGCATTGCTTCACTTAGATCTTTTTGGCCTTATGAGAACCTAAAGCCTAGGAGGAAAACATTATACTCTTTTCATTGCAAATGACTACTCTAGGTTTACTTGGGTAATATTCCTTGCATAAAAAAATGAAACATTCAAACAATTCAAAATTTTCTGGAAAAGAGTTCAAAAAGACAAAGGAATATGTATTTCAAAGATTAGGAGTGATCATGGAGGAGAATTTGAAAATGAACACTTTAAATATTTTTTGAAGATAATGGTATTGAACATAATTTTTCCTGTGCTAAAACCTCTTAACAAAATGGAGTAGTTGAAAGGAAAAATAGGTCTTTACAAGAAATGGCTAGAACCATGTTATGCAACAAAAATCTTCCTAAAAATCTTTGGGCAGAAGCCGTAAATACACCTGGCTATATTCTAAATAGAGTATCCATAAGATTTATTTTAAAGAAAACCCCATATGAACTATATAAAGGAAGAAAACCTGATATTTCATACTTTCACATTTTTGGTAGCAAATGCTTCATTCTAAATAATAAAGATGCCTTAGGTAAATTCGATTCAAAATGTGATGAGGGCATATTCTTAGGATACTCAGTACTAAGTAAGGCATATAGAGTATTCAACAAAAGACATTAGCGATAGAAGAAACTATTCAAGTAAAAGTTGATGATACAAACTCTATTGCCCAAAAATCTCACGAAAAAGATGAAAACGAATTAAGCAAAAATCCTAAAAAACTCTCATTAGAACATCAAAATAATCAACCCCCTAGTAACAAAAGTCAAAATGAAGAAATTATTCCTCAAGAAGAAAAAGAACCATCATTCCCAAGAGAAAGAAAATATGCAAAAGAAAATGACATTATAGGTGGTCCTTCTAAAGGAATTAGGACAAGAGAATCTATTAGAAATGAGTGTCAATATGTTGCCTTTATATCTCAAATAGAGCCTAAAAACATTAAGGATGCCTTGAATGATGAAAATTGGATCACGGTTATGCAAGAAGAGTTGAATCAATTTGAAAGAAATGAAGTGTGAAAATTGGTCCCATGATCTAAAGATCACCCACCTATAGGAACCAAATGGGTATTTAGGAACAAAATGGATGAAAATGGAATTGTTACAAGAAATAAAGCTAGGTTAGTGGTGCTGCATCGCTCACCCTGCATTTATCACTTTTTGTATTTTTCTTTTACTAACTCAGCTGATTTAGCAGCTATTTATGTTCACAGAAAGGATGAGGCATTTAGACTCGCCGGTGCACGAGTGTGATTGTAGCAGAAAATTTATATGTAATTTTTTCGGGTAAGACTGGGTCGACTCACAGGGAGATTACTCATGGAAGGAGATAACCACACTAGTTCTTTTGATTAATGAAATAATAAGATGAGATAAAACTAAATGTAATATGACTGTAATCTGGATATGGAGGGGTCTTGGGTCAAGACAGATCTGGTGCCAAACCCAACTGATTTACCATATAGCTTTATGTGATGTAACTAGCAGCTCAAATAACTTGGATTTTAACCATTAAATATACTACTAAGATGATGATAACTCTTTGTTCAAGCAACCTCCATACATGGCATGGATACTTTATGTTAAGAAGCTATCATAAATCAGTGTATAAATTGAAAGTAAAGCAAGATTGCTACGGGGCAAGCAGAGTAGTTCAAAAATTTTGAACCTTATCCCGATCCCGGTGATTGGATCAACTTTGAAATTAAATCATTCACAAACAAATAAATAAATCTAACCTTTAGATTACAGAGTCATTCGCGGATTCGAGCCGTCCAAGCGTCCGGCCTATAACTCATGATACTCGGCACGCGTCCGTTGGCAAGGAGAGCGGAATAGGAGTGCTAGCTCCTTCTCCTTTGCGCGGCTTGTGTATGGACGGTAAAAGAACACCCACATTTCAAATCGATGCCAAAAGAAACGGGAAGAGTGAACGGCAATGCGTTTTTCAACTCTTGAAAAACGACACCAAAAATCACTTCAATAATGGGCAACCTATAAAAGGATATTTATAATGAAATATCCTAGGGTTTTTAAAACCCTAATGGATTGGGCTAGCCCATTAATTCTAATTTAATTATAATCTTAAGTGGGCTTATTCTACTCCAACTAGAAATATAATTAAATAGCCTAATCCTTTTATAGGTTAAATAAAATATTATGGCCCAAATCTAATTCAAGCCCAAATATATTTTATTTAATATTTGGCCCAAATCTAATTTGGTCCAAATATAATATTTAATATTTGGCCCAAATCTAATTTAGTCTAAATATAATATTTATTTTAATATTTGGCCCAAATCCAATTTAGTCCAAATATAATATTTAATTTAATATTTGGCCCAAATCTAATTTAGTCCAAATATTAACTTAAGCCCAAAAATATTTTATTTCCTATTTGCCACTCCAACAAATAGAAAATCATTAAATTAGAAACTCCTTCCTAATTTAATCATATGCCATTTTTAGGAAACTCTTTCCATTATGACGACTCCTCGTCATATCGACGTCATTACGTCTATTTGTTCTTTTTCCGTGAGAACCTACGACGGCACAACTTCTTGCCGAAGTGTCCCACTTAACCATACGTCCACTCTCCTAGTTTAAGCCAGGGACCGTGCCTATTGCGTATGACTCATTGGGCTTCCGAATATGTTGGCAATGTGTCAGTACGAACACATAAGACAAGATTGGCCTCTAGCAAGGCGTCATGCCTACCCAATTATTTAGAAGGATTCATAATCCGCAAATAACCTTTCACGAGCATGGTTACCGTGTAATACGATCCTCTCGTTAATGTATCTTATGTGATCTCAAGTATGGCGATGTGTTGCTTGATAATGATCACATGAGTTTTCTTCGGTCTTCTGGATATCTTCACTTAATAGAAAGTAAATCAATAACTCCTTATTGATCTCTTTTACCATGGCCATGGATTTAAAGTGAATATCCACCGAAGGCGCCTTAGATACATCATCCTCTATCAAGGGATAGATGAGTCCCATCTTGGCTATGCACCCATCTCCATAAGCCTCATGATATACCCAACGATCGCCCACGTGCAGCCTTTGTCTAGGCCCATCGAAATGATGTCAAAGCATACCGGTCTTCTTATGAGATGACCGTGACAACCTCAGGTCCAAGGATTAGTTACACCCATCTCGTATGAGAATTCGATCAACATATAACCAAAATGGATTCTCATGGCGAGTCATGTCTAGTGACACGTTCTCCAACATTGGTCACCTATGTACTTGTCTAGGCATCCCCATGCCTATGGGTGTGAGACCCCCATTGCTATCACATAGCAAAAACATAGCACATACAAGTCTTACCGCAATTGTCAATGTCCATTCTTGACATTGCTACGACTTGGGACGTTTAATGATGTCTAGAAACTGTGATGCATCATCTCACATCTTTATAGATTATTCACAGTATACATCATATGGACTTCTATCTAGTTTCATTCGGTTATTACAATAATAACAAGAAACTAATAGAATGACTTCTTGTGAATTTGAATAACTCCTTTTTCAAATAATAACATGATTACAATTGTCAGTGTACAACATGCCCAATTTGATTGGGTCTAGAGCACCTACACTAACATAAATAACGTTTTGACAAAATAATTGCTCGAGGCTTGGGTATGAGAATGTTTCTAGGTCAAGCAATTCCCATACGTGGTATGGAAACTCTAAGTTAGGCGTACGAACCAATCCAAGCCTGAGGTTTTCATTAATAACATTTCCCAAACAACTTTTGCTTTGGTTACTTTAACATATGAGGTTCTCCTATATTGATTCATCAGTGGCTTTGGGCACCATCTTTGCCTTAACCCAATGATCGAATTAGCCACACATCTTCATTGGAAGTGCACGACTAAAACTTATCTCAACGGATGAATACAAGATTTACAGAGAAAATAAATTGGAACAAACAATAAGAATTAGATAAACTATTGCTGTATTGATTACTGAAACGAACTACAACTTGAAATAGAAAATAAAATGGACTTGTAATATATCTGGAGTAAAAGCTCAGAGCAAAAAAAAAAAACGAAGAAGAATGATTGAAAAATAAAAATACCAGTTTAAAATATAGACAAGAACTAAATAAAAGGAAACAGACAGAATGAAAAGACTTGCAACTTTTCAATGACCTTTGTCTTTTTGTGTTTTTTCGAGTATCCTCTGCTCTCACCATCCTCTGATTCCAAAGAATGTTTGTTCCTTTTTAAGCTTACCGCACATGGAAGTGAGGGCCACTTGATGAAAAGTTTTTCAAAAAGTTGGTTGAATTTACCTTAGAGTCACTGTGTTTATTTGCTCATGTCAGAGTTTTTTCGGATCCTCATTCGAATATGCTAGCAGAGATATTTGAATGCATGCTTAGTTTCCCTTAGCTGCTTGGGTCACTCGAATGAATCTTAATTCCATTCGAATGAATTTCACACTTTACTATTCCTTACACGGTGATTTTTTCTATCATTCAAATGTAACAATACTTTCATTCGAATGAATTTCTAATTTTCCTCTTGACTTCTTCATAACATTCGAATGACTTGGGGAGTATTCAAATTTTGAGTTCTTTGTGTTGCTTCTTATTCGAATTACTCAGCCTTCATTCGAATAGGTTTTCTTTCTTCTTTAATTACATTCGAATGACTTGGTCTTCATTCGAATATATCTTCATTGCTTCCATACGATATGTTTATCCGAATTTCTTCTCATTCTTAGCTCATTCAAATGATTTGGCCTTCATTCGGATATACACAATTTTACCAGGAGTTCTTGATTTTACTACTTCTTATCTGAATTAGGCCAAGCTTATCCAAATACATTGCCGATAGTTTGCATATTCGAATGTTTGAATGATTTATTCGAATGATTGACTAGCTTCTATCTGAATTGCTCCATATTTGAATATCTTCTGAAGACTCATTTGAATTACTCAGCCTTTATTCGAATGGTTTTGACTCTTATCAGAACACCTTCACTTCTTGGCTTTTTCTTCCTCTTTTAATCATTTATTTGGAGAGTTAAATCATTCCTTTCATCTCTTTTCCTTCTTTTGGGCTGCAACAAGCAATTCTTAAGATTTTAAGCCGATCAAATGGATTAGGAGGTAATAAAAATATAACAAATTTGGGCATTTTTGAGCATCAATCACACCCCCCAACTTAAACATTGCTAGTCCCCTTAGCAATCAAATTAAATGCACGAATACTTCATCATTCACAAACTCGTTGATAGATTAAATCTCGTATGTGAAACAAAAGTGTATGGTCAGTAGCATAGGGACTTCGGACAATCAAAGGAATGTTTATTATTTGAACTTTTGTCCAGGGCATATTAAGTTAAATCAATCAGCATATTACATTCAATTCTCTAAGCTTTGATTGCAAACCTCACTGGATATGTTTCTCTTCAATAAAATGATCACTCAAAGTTGCTCTCAAATGATGTACCTCAATTTGGGTAGATGTAATTCAAGTTCAAAAAGGTATCATCAATTATCAAGAATGCAATTAAGAAAGGAAATGACCTGACCTAGCTTCATGATTAGAATAGCATCTCAATGAATAACATCTAAAATTAACCAAGTCTCCTTACTCTTGAAATTATATCTTGAAATTGCATGATTGATAGAACCAAGAGGGATCTTTTTGGGAAGTAATAGGGCCAAATGGTGATGTGGGATAGAAAAGGGGATGATGGAAATCGAAAGAGTTTTTAGGTCTCGGGAATTTTCCACTGTGGCTAAGAACGGATAAATAACTTTGACATTTTTTTTTTTTAGATACTGGAAATAAATATGCACATGTGATGCATTCATGCATCAATAGCTGAAATCATATCAGGACATCTAAATTCAGTTGGTCATATCCGAACCTGAATCTAACTGCTATTCCAACTGATAATGACCAAGCTTCCATTGCTTCACCCTCAATGGCTATGGGGGTGTTTTTAATGTCCCAGACCTAGAGACAACCATTTATCTTAAATGGCAAAGTGGTCTTTTAACGTTAAATTCCCAGACGATTTATTTATTTATTTTTTATACTAAGCCTATAGAATAATTCTCGGGACCTAATCAATGGATGAGAAAAATCTTATGGCTATGGTTTGGACAGAGGGAATGATGCAACCGGTCATGAAGAGCTTCAATGGGCTATAAATGGAAATTGGTCAAAAAGAAATAGGTTGATTGGCTCAAGTGATAGGAAAATGATCCCTCTATGATGTTCCATAAAATAATGCTATTCATTCAACTGGTTTCAAGCTTAGAGTCAGTTAAAATTAGCCGCGATCATTAAAGACACTCAAAGCAAAATGTTGTTTTGAAGCTATTGAAAGACAACAGAATCAACAAAGTATTTTATTGCATGAATAGGTGTTATTTCACTCAGAATAAACTGTTATCAAGCTCCAACACTCACTTGGGTAACAAATCTCCACTTAATTTGAGAATTTGGGCAATTTGTTGATCATTTCACCATGTTTTATATGCCATCCAAACAAATGAACAAAAATAAAGTAGGCTAAGTAGTCCTGGTCTTGGTTCTAAATCTCATATAGTTCTATTTTCAAACAAAAGATTATCATGCAAATAACCAGTTGTGAATCTAAAGCATCAAGTAGAATAATCTGAAGCATAGAGTAAGCAAAAAGTCATTTTTATTGAAAAATGAAGATGTGATTAATCTTTGTAGTTCATAGGTACAGAAGTTAAGTATGAAGAATCAAATCCTATGACTACTCAGTGCCATCAGTGGCATCATCAGAAGTGGAGTTCTCCTCAGTGGAGTCTCCAGAAGGAGTCTTTGATAAGGGATCAGCAGGAGGAACAGAGGAAGAAGATGGAATGGTAGGCTGAGAAGGTGCTGCATGCTCAAGCTACGGATGTGTCCCTGATGTAGAAGGTGCACCCTCTTCATCTCACCACATGTCAATGGTCCTCTGTATGCAAGTCTCAGCATCAACCAACTTAGCCTTTGAAGATTTCAATGGAAGCTCCTCTATAGATGTGCTCAGAAGCTGACCTACCCTCTTATCCATCGTAGTGTAACGGTCATTCATGGTCATCACTCCTGAATAGATGACTCTTTGCCTCCACTATAGATCCTCATAAATGGCCTCCTGTCTCTCTTGGATCTTCTTCAATGATTACTCCACTAAGGCTTCATGTCTCACTTTCCTTTCTTGCATCTCCTTGACTAACTCGTACAAGCCTCTAAGTGTATGATCTTCCTCTTGTCTCTTTGTTTGGTCCTCATGCAGTGGCAGTTCCTGAGATGGTCCTTCTTGTACTTCAACCTGCTTACCTGATGCCTCTCATTTCTCGGGTGTTGTTGCTTCAAGCCTCTTCAATTGCCCACTGCTTCTTCGTGTAGATGCTGGGCTGATCCTATCCATTGGTATGATGACTTCAAAAGTTGCCTTCTCTTTTACCCCATTTCTCAGTACAAAGTAGGTAATCAGTCCTCCACCTTAATGTGCATGCTTAGCCACTAGGTCTATGGTATCAAAAATGTGCTTGGCCAAGTCTATGTGTACTCCCAGGATCATCTTTCCCATGAACGTGGCTTGCTTAACCGAAACACTGCCAGTGAATGCGTGGGGCATGAAGTGAGAGCAAAGAAGTCTATGCAAGATGATGCATTTAGGGGACAAATTCTTCTTTGGGAGGGTAGGACTTAACCAAACAGCATCGTCTGTCTCTGTCAACATCCTTGCCAGGTTTTCTTTCCCCAAGTCCACACTTGCCTCCTCAAGGTCCCTTGGTGATGCCTTTCTTGGGATTTGGAAGGTTTCAACAATATCAGAGGGCTTCAACTCTATTTTCACCTTTCTTACTTCAGTAACTAAGCACCTATTTCCCGAGTCATCTCTGTCACTGGTTACATTTGAGTAAAACTCTTTGACTAAGGGAACTATGGCCTTGTGTTGAAACTTAACCCAAGACTGCCATCCTTTGGCAGTAATCAATGGCAATAAATCACACGGGGGCTCTTCAAAATGTTCCAACATGATTCCCCTCTCACAAAGCACTGGCCTCTTAGCATATCCCTCACTATAATTCTTTTCAGCCACGGGGCTAATGAACCTGATATTGGAATATGGAGGGTTCAAATCAATGGTTGGGGTGGCAGCGGTTTCTTTTCCTTTCTGCCTTTTTGAGGCCCTAGAGCTTTCTGCTACAACCTTAGGGCGTTTTTGCTTTGGAGACATGTCAAATTGAGGGCTGTTTGGTCTAGGGAGTTGGCTTTGGGATTTTGCAGAACAATTGGTAGGCACAATGTGGTTCCTCTCTTTTCTTCTTCTTTCAATTGCCCAACCAATCTTCCTTTTCTCACACTGATCTCCTTCACTCCCTCTTCACAACAAATCCTTTATCCAATCAATAGAATTCGAATTTAATCAATGGGAACAACCCTTACCTCTCGGCTGTTCTCTTCCTGGAGTATTAGGATGTAACAACTCCCTATTCGAATGCTAGCGGACTGTTCTTCCTCGTGTGTAACCAACTTGATCTTCGGATGGATGATATGGATGATGAATGAGGGTGATTAAAAACAGGCAACAAGATATATAGGGAGAGTTCGGGTGGATGGATGAATGATCGCATCGATTGAGAAGGGGTTTCGATCTTTAAAGGGGGGGCGTCGATTCGGATTTCAGAATGGTTATGAGATTAACAGGAGCATCATTCGAATGATTTTGGGGTTATACGAATGATAGAGGCAGATTCGAATGGAAACTGGGTGATTCAAATGATAGCTCGGGTCTTAGAACAATGGATAACAGGGGATTCGAATGAGAGAGGGAGAATATGAATGTTCGCTGAAAGCTTTTAAAGGACCAGACACCTCATTCGAATGTGGAAAAATTCATTCGAATGAATTTTAAATAGTAACTTGACTTATCGAAGGATTTGAGCTACTCATTCGAATGCAACAATACTTTCATTTGAATGGATTTCTCGGTCATTCGAATGACTATGAGAGTCATTCGAATGAATCTGGCAGTACGCTCACAAAAGGGGTATTGAATAGAATGATCATTCGGATACAAAAAGCTTCATTCGAATAACTTATGAGATAATAAGAAAAATGTATTATTCTTATTTTTATTATTATTATTATTATTATTATTATTATTATTATTATTATTATTATTATTTTTAATTTAATTTTTTATTTTAATTAAATTTTTTTAATTTTTTTTTACAAGGTAAATTAACTAATTGAAGCCATATTCGGATGTTAGAAATGGATTCAGATGAAGGGTAGGTTATTCGAATGAAGGCTTCAATTTTTAAAGAAATAGCATATTCATTCGAATGAAATTTGAGTATGGAGAAATTCATTCGAATGAATTTTAAATAGTAATTTCATTTGTGAAGGAATTTGGCCGGCTATTCGAATGCAACAGTACTTTCATTCGAATGAATTTTGGACACATTCGAATACAACAGAGACTATTCAAATGCTTTCTCAATTTATTCTTTAACAGTTCATAGGTCATTCGAATGGTTTACAACACATTCGAATGACTAAGCTCATCCGAACACGGTATTCAAATAACGATGAAAGAAAATTTTTTTTTTTTTGCTTTTTTTTTTTTATATATATTATCATCTCTTTTTTATGCACACACATTTCCAAAGACCCAAATACCTATCACAAAGTTTAAATTCTCACAGCAGATTATCAAGATATATATATATATATATATATACAAATAAGCAGAAATCGTCACAACTGTTCAGGCATACCTTTACCCCCCAACTTGTTTTGCATAATTCTAAAGAAAAAGGGTGTAAGGGATACCTGAATGTCTTCAAAAAAGTTCCAAACACAACAATCCAGTTGCTTACTCAGATATTGCTACTAGTCTTCATTACATGTGTGGATTCCGGGAGCTTGCTTTAATACTTAAATCAAAATGAAGAGTGAAAATAGTTTATGAAATCAAAATACTAAATCCTTATTTTTTTTTATATATATATGACTAACCACTACCCAATGGGTGGATTTGTAAGATCCATGTTCTCTTCCTGTTCATTCAAAGATTCATAGTAGGGTTTCAGACATTGTCCATTCACTTTGAGAACCTGACTAGATTGAAGATTTTCAATATCAAATATGCCATGAGCTGAGATGGAACAAATTTTAAAGGGCCCAGTCCACCTTGACTTGAGTTTTCCAGGAAACAGATGAAGCCTTGAATCGTAAAGAAGCACATGTTGACCTACACAAAAATTCTTCCTGTTAATGTGCTGGTCATGCAATTTCTTCATGTGCATCTTAGAGAACTTGGCATTCTCAAATGCCTTATTTCTAAGTTCCTCAAGCTCATTCAGTTGCAACTTTCTGTTAAGTCCCATCTCTTCTAAACTTTCATTCATCTTCCTGATGGCCCAGTAAGCCTTGTGCTCAACCTGTACTGGCAGATGACATGGTTTTCCATAAACCAGTCGATAGGGAGACATGCCTAATATGGTTTTATGTGCAGTCCTATAGGCCCAAAGAGCATCAATTAACCTCAAGGACCAATCATTTCGGTTGGAATTGACAATTTTTTCTAAAATGAGCTTGATCTCCCTATTTGCTAATTCTTCCTGGCCATTGGTCTGAGAGTGGTATGGTGTTGAGAGTTTATGAACTACCCCATACTTTTTCATTAATTCTGCTACTGGCTTGTTACAGAAATGAGAACCTCCATCACTGATGATGGCACAAGGCATACCAAACCTACTGAAAATGTTTTCCTTAAAAAATTTCACTACAATCCTGTGATCATTTGTCCTTGTTGGGATTGCCTCAACCCACTTGGAGACATAGTCTATAGCAAGCAGGATGTATTCATGTCCAAGTGAGTTAACAAAAGGGCCCATAAAATCTATTCCCCAACAATCAAAAATTTCAAGAACCAGAATGGGTTGCAAAGGCATCATGCTCTTTTTGGCCAGACTTCCTAACCTCTAACACTTATCACATGACAAGCAAAATTGGTGTACATCCCTAAACATAGTAGGCCAGTAAAATCCACTTTGTAGGATTTTTGCTATGGTTTTCTGGGTAAAGAAATGACCTCCACAAGGAAGGGTGTACAGAAGTTCATCACACTATGTTGCTCATGTTCTGTTGCTCATGTTCTGGAATACACCTTCGCAAGATCTGATCAGCACGATACTTAAACATATATGGTTCATCCCAGAAAAATGTTCTGACCTTTCTGAAAAACTTTTGTCTATCTAGCTTAGTCCAATGACTGGGAACTGTACCTACATCTAAATAATTGGCTATGTCAGCATACCAAGGGGCAGAAGTCAATGTACTCACATGAAGAAGATGGTCATCAGGAAAATTATCAAGAATGGAACCCTCAGTAAGATCCTGACCTAGGATTCTAGACAGATGGTCAGCTACAACATTCTCTACTCCCTTTCTATCCTTAATTTCTATGTGAAACTCTCGGAGGAGCAGAATCCACCTAATGAGACGTGGCTTGGTGTTTTTCTTGGTGAATAGGTATTTCAAAGCAGCATGATCTGTGTACACAATCACCTTTGATCCTACCAGGTATGACCTAAACTTATCCAATGCAAATACCACAATCAACAATTCTTTTTCTGTGGTAGTGTAATTTCTCTGGGCTTCATTTAAGGTTCTGCTAGCATAGTAAATGACATGGGGCTTCTTCTCTTTTCTCTGTCCTAACACAACCCCTATGGCATAATCACTTGCATCACACATTAGTTCAAAAGGTAAAGTCCAGTTAGGAGGTTGTATGATGGGTGCAGTGATAAGTGCATGTTTCAGCTTCTCAAAGGCACTTTGACAATTTGAAGTCCATTCGAATGGAACGTCTTGAGATAACAGACAACACAAAGGTCTTGCTATTGTGCTAAATGAGGCAATAAATCTCCTATAAAAGCCAGCATGACCAAGAAAATATCTAATGTCCTTGACATTTCTAGGGGCTGGAAGCTTCTGAATGGCTTCAACTTTGGCTTTGTTTACTTCTAGACCCCTAGATGAGACTATGTGTCCTAAGACAATGCCTTGTTTAACCATGAAGTGGCATTTTTCCCAATTGAGCACAAGATGAGTCTCTTGACAACGAATCAAAACTTTCTCCAGATTCTTTAAACACAAGTCAAAACTACTTCCATATACAGAGAAGTCATCCATAAATACCTCCACAATATGTTCGGCCATTTCACTAAAGATACTCATCATGCACCTTTGAAAGGTGGCAAGAGTATTGCATAACCCAAATGGCATATGTTTATATACAAATGTCCCAAAAGGGCACGTGAAGGTTGTTTTCTCTTGATCTTCTAGTGCTACATCAATCTGATTATATCCTGAATATCCATCCAAAAAGTAGTAGAATGCTTGACCTACTATCCTTTCAAGTGTTTGATCTAGAAACGGGAGAGGAAAATGGTCCTTCCTAGTCATGGAGTTGAGTTTTCTATAGTCTATGCACACATGCCAACCTGTTTGGAGGTGGATTGGGACTAACTCATTCTTCTCATTTTTCACCACAGTAACTCCAGACCGTTTAGGAACGTCCTGAGTTGGACTAACCCATTTTGAATCAGATATTGGATAAATAATACATGCATCCAGTAATTTGAGAACTTCTTTCCTAACCACTTCTTTCATATTGGGATTTAGTCTTCTCTGTATTTGCCACACTGGTTTTGCATTTTCTTCTAAGAAGATCCTATGGGTGCAAATTAGAGGGCTAATTCCATGCAAGTCTGATATGGTCCATCCTAAAGCCTTCTTGTGTGCTTTTAGTACTTCTATCAACTGCACTTCTTGTTGGGTGCTTAGGCTGGAAGAAATGACTACTGGGTATGTCTCTCCTTTTCCTAGAAAAGCATACTTCAACTCATTCGGCAGTGGTTTCTTTTCAGGAATGGGTGGATGACTCACAGAGGTTGATGGTTTATGCAAAGGCTCTACAGGCTCTAGCTTAGGAATCCATTGAGTCATGGGCATCTCACTTTCATTTCTGCTATCCTCCAAGTGATTCTCTCCCTTCACAGTTCCACTCACAAATTCTTTCTCAAAAGACTCTTCAGACAGAGTTTGAATCAAATCTACCTCTTCTATCTCAGTTTCAGTGTTTTGTTGTTTGGAAATTCTAAAAATATTCATCTCCACAATCATATTTCCAAATGACAGTTTCAAAACTCCATTCCTCCAATTAATGATTGCATTGGAAGTTGCTAGGAATGGTCTCCCCAAGATGACAAGAACAGGTGGTGGTGGACCATGGTGGGGTTGAATGTCTAGAACTATGAAGTCTATTGGGAAGTAGAATTTATCCACTTGAACTAAGACATCTTCCACAATACCCCTAGGAACTTTGACTAATCTGTCTACCAGTTATAGAGTGACTCTGATAGGGTTAAGTTCTCCTAGACCCAACTGTTGATAGACATTATAACGCAATAGGTTGACACTTGCTCCTAAGTCTAAGAATGCTTGATCAACTTTCTGGCTTCCTATTATGCATGAGATGGTCGGACAGCCTGGATCCTTGTATTTGGGAGGAGTCTTAAATTGCAAAATGGAACTCACTTGCTCAGTCAAAAATGCTTTTCCATGCACATTCACTTTTCTCTTTACAGTGCAAAGATATTTTAGGAATTTTAGATATGAGGGTGTTTGTTTGATCGCATCCAAGAGTGGAATATTGATCCTTACTTGTTTAAACACCTCATATATATTAGCATTTTGTTGTTCCTTTTTTTTAACACTCAGTCTTTGAGGAAAAGGAGGTTTAGGATGATATTGACTTTCTCTTTCAATGTTCTTACCTTTTCCATCTTTTTTTTTTATTTTTGCTTGTTTTTTTATTTTTCATTGTTTTCTAAGATTGGCTCTTGCCCTTCTGCTTTCTCTTTCTCATCAAAAGTTTAGCTTATCCTAAGATCATTTGGTTTTTCAATTACCTTTCCATTTCTTAGGATAGTCACGGATTGAACTTGTTCATGTGTATTACTTTCACCACTAGAAGATTCCACCTGATTTGTTTACCTAACTGGGTTAGGGTTGGTTTGAGAAGGGAATCTTCCAGGTTCTATCACACTTAGTGTTTGGGTTAACTTTGTTATCTGGCTTCTCATATCTTCCATGGCTCTATTTCTTTGCACTTGATTTTTTTGTAAGCTTGGCAACCTGATTGTTGATACCTGTTTGATGTTGAATGAACTGATGCAAGGTATCTCCCAAAGATCTCCTATGAGGAGGTTGGTAAGTATTGGATGAAGAACCTTGATTTTGTTGGAAGGATTGTTGATGTGCAGGGAAGGGATTTTGAGAATGATTTCCAGAATCATGTCTCCATGAAAAATTAGGGTGATACCTATTATTGGGATGGTATGAATTGTAGTTCTGATTGTTCCCGTAATAGGTTCCACTTTGATTTTGATTTTGTCTTCCCTCAAAATTGTGTGAATTATTGTTATTAGTCTGCCCATACAATACCTCCTTGAAAGCAGGTAGAGTAGGGCATTCTTCAGTCGCATGATCTATTGCTTCACACACAACACATTTCACTTCCACTTGTTTAACAGATTGTACCTTTTTGGGCTCCATGTTTTCAACTTTTTTTGTTAAGGCAATTAGTCTTGCATTTAGATCATCATTCTCATTCAACTGGTATCTCCCTCTTGGTTGTGGATTTTCCATCAGATCAAGAGAAGGTGTTGGGCCAACTTCCCAATTTCTTATATTTTTAGCCAATGTGTCAAAGAAGTGAAAAGCTTCTTCTGGAGTTTTCCCATAGAATTCTCCATTGCACATTATAGAAACTAACATTTTTAATTGGGGCGTGAGTGAGTCATAAAAGAAATTGACCACTCGCTATTGCTCAAAGGCATGGTACGGACAAGTGTGAAGAAGGTCTTTGAATCTTTCCCACGCTTGGACAAAATTTTCATTTGATTTATAGGCAAAGTTCATGATTTGTCTTTGAAGAGTAGTGGTTCTGTTGGCAGGAAAATATTTTTTTAAGAAACTTGCTTGCATCTCTCTCTAAGTTCCTATAGATCTAGGTAGGAGAGTGCCTAACCACATTTTTGCCTTAGCTTTCAGTGAGAATGGAAAAAGTTTTAACCTTATAACATCCTCATTTACTGTATGGTCCATGCAAGTGCTACACACTTCCTCGAATTCTTTCATATGAGTATATGGATTTTCAGAATCCATGCCATGGAAGGTGGGCAACAATTGGATTATGCCAGGTTTGAAGTTGAACCTATAGTGATTTATGGGAAGGATGATACACGAGGGTGTTGTCTGCCTTGGAGGGTGAAGGTACTCTCAAAGAGGTCTAATCAATTCCTAATTAACAGGATCAGGATCACCATGGTCACTCCTATGTTCAGACATGTTGTTTGGTTGAGCCATAAATGAGCGCGGTAATGAAAACTCAAAATCAGATGGAGTACTTTATGAATGTAACACTTGTTCCACCACTCTACTGGATCTAAGTCTCATACACCAAACTAAACTGATAGAGAAGAGAAACTAAAGAACAAAAATAAAAGAAAAAGGACTAGGGATGATTATTTGTCTTACCTCAATCTTCCCGGCAACGGCGCCAAAATTTGCTGCATCGATCACCCTACATATATCACTTGTGTATTTTTCTTTTACTAACTCAGCTGATTAGCAGCTATTTATGTTCACAAAAAGGATGAGGGATTTAGACTTGCCAGTGCACGAGTGTGATTGTAGCAGAAAATTTATATGTAATTTTTCAGGGCAAGACCGGGTCGACTCATAAGGAGATTACTCATGGAAGGAGATAACCACACCAGTTCTTTTGATTAATGAAATAATAAGATGAGATCAAACTAAATGTAATATGACTGTAATCTGGATATGGAGGGGTCTTGGGTCAAGACAGATCTAGTGCCAAACCCAACTAATTTACCATATAGCTTTCTGTGATGTAACCAGCAGCTCAAATAGCTTGGATTTTAACCATTAAATATACTACTGAGATGATGATAACTCTTTGTTCAATCAACCTCCATACATGGCATGGAGACTCTATGTTAAGCAGCTATCATAAATCAGTGTATAAATAATGTTTTGACAAAATAATTGCTCGGGGCTTGGGTATGAGAACGTTTCTAGGTCAAGCAATTCCCATATGTGGTATGGAAACTCTAAGTTAGGCGTACGAACCAATCCATGCCTGAGGTTTTCATTAATAACATTTCCCAAACTACTTTTGCTTTGGTTACTTTAACATCTGAGGTTCTGCTATATTGATTCATCAGTGGCTTTGGGCACCGTCTTTGCCTTAACCCAAGAATCGAATTAGCCACACATCTTCATGGGAAGTGCATGACTAAAACTAATCTCAACGGATGAATACGAGATTTACAGAGAAAATAAATTGGAACAAACAATAAGAATTAGATAAACTACTGCTGTATTGATTACTAAAACGAAATACAACTTGAAACAGAAAATAAAATGGATTTGTAATATATTTGGAGCAAAAGCTCAGAGCAAAAAAAACAAAGAAGAATGATTGAAAAAAAAAATACCAGTTTAAAATACAGACAAAAACTAAATCAAAGGAAATAGACAGAATGAAAAGACTTGCAACTTTTCGATAACCTTCGTCTTTTTGTGTTTTTCCGAGTATCTTTTACTCTCACCACCCTCTGATTCCAAAGAATGTTGGTTCCTTTTTAAGCTTACCGCGCATGGAAGTGGGGGCCACTTGATGAAAAGTTGTTCAAAAAGTTGGTTGAATTTACCTTAGAGCCACCGTGTTTATTTACGCATGTCAGAGTTTTTTCGGATCTTCATTCGAATATGCTAGTAGAGATATTCGAATGCATGCTTAGTTTCCCTTGGCCGCTCGGGTCATTCGAAAGAATCTTAATTCCATTCAAATGAATTTCACACTTTATTGTTCCTTACACGGTGATTTTTTCTATCATTCGAATGCAACAGTACTTTCATTCGAATGAATTTCTAATTTTCCTCTTAACTTCTTCATAAAATTCGAATGACTTGGGGAGCATTCGAATTTTGAGTTCTTTGTGTTGTTTCTTATTCGAATTACTCAGCCTTCATTCGAATAGGTTTTCTTTCTTCTTCAATTACATTCGAATAACTTGGTCTTCATTCGGATATATCTTCATTCCTTCCATACGATATGTTTATCCGAATTTCTTCTCATTCTTAGCTCATTCGAATGACTTGGCCTTCATTCGGATATACACAATTTTACCTGGAGTTCTTGATTTTGCTACTTCTTATCCGAATTGGGCCAAGCTTATCCGAATACATTCCTGATAGTTTGCATATTCGAATGTTTAAATGATTCATTCGAATGATTGACTAGCTTCCATCTGAATTGCTCCATATTTGAATATCTTTTGAAGACTCATTCGAATTACTCAGCCTTCATTCGAATGGTTTTGACTCTTATCAGAACACATTCATTTCTTGGCTTTTTCTTCCTCTTTTAATCATGTCTTTGGAGAGTTAAATCATTCCTTTCATCTCTTTTCCTTCTTTTGGGCTGCAACAAGCAATTCTTAAGATTTTAAGTCGATCAAATGGATTAGGAGGTAATAAAAATATAACAAATTTTGGCATTTTTGAGCATCAATCAAGTGGCTCAAGGATATAGCCAAGAAAAAAGAATAGATTATGATGAAACTTATGCTCCTGTAGCTAGGCTTGAAGCCATAAGAATGCTATTATCATTTACATGCTACAAAGATTTCAAACTATATCAAATGGACGTCAAAAGTGCTTTCTTAAATGGTTACATAAATGAGGAAGTACATGTAGAACAACCCCCAAGGTTTGAGGACCCAAAATTTGAGGATCATGTATTCAAACTATCTAAGGCTTTATATGGTTTAAAACAAGCCCCTAGGGCTTGGTATGAAAGACTTAGCAAATTTCTTATTGAAAAAAAGTTCAAGAGAGGATAAATAGATACAACCCTATTCATAAAATTGCAAGACAAAGATATTCTATTAGTTTAAATATATGTTGATGATATTATTTTTGGGTCAACTAATAAATCTCTATGTGATAATTTTTCAAATCTAATGCAATGAGAGTTTGAAATGAGTATGATGGGAGAATTGAAATATTTTCTTAGATTACAAATTAGACAAGAAGATGAAGAGATCTATATATCTCAACAAAAATACATTAAGGATCTTCTTAAGAAATTCAATGTTCAAGATAGCAAACCTATAGCTACTCCCATGAGCAGTTCATTATACTTAGACAAAGATGAGATAGGACAAAAAGTGGACAATAAGTTGTGTATAAGCATGATTGGATCACTATTATATTTAACAACAAGTAGGCCGGATATTAAGTTTAGTGTTTGCTTATGTGCTAGATTTCAATCCGATCCTAAGGAGTCTCATTTGAAAGCAGTAAAACGAATCTTTAGATACTTAAAAGGATCATCTAATCTAGAACTATTGTACCCTAAGTCAAATGATTTTTATCTTGAAGCTTATACCGATGCTGACTACGATGGGTGCAAAATTGATAGAAAAAGGACTAATGGCTCGTGTCAATTTCTAGGCTATTCTCTAGTATCATAGTCGAGTAGAAAGCAAAATACCGTCGCACTCTCTTCCACCAAAGCTGAATATGTAGCAGCCGAAAGTTGTTGTACTCAAATTTTATGGATGAAACATCAATTTGAAGACTATGGCATAAAGCTTCATAATATACCTATAAAGTGTGATAACACAAGTGCAATAACCTTAACCAAAAACCCTGTATTTCATGCTCGAATTAAGCACATTGAGGTTAAACATCATTTCATCAGAGATCATGTGCAGAAAGGCAATATAGAACTTGATTTTATAGATGTAAATCATCAAATTGCCTTTATTTTCACAAAACCTCTTGACAAAGGAAAGTTTGAATATTTTAGGAGTAAATTAGGAATGATTATTCATTAAATGTGATTATTAAATGGTGTGCTTGAGATTCTCTTTATTGCTCTGTATCTGTTGGCCAAAAGTATTGATCTATCGATAGATGATATTTAACTATCGACCAATTATAAAAAATTGTGCAAATTGTAGACCGATGTATTCACATCTGTCGACTGTTCTATCAAAAGGCCAAAATTAACTGTGATACATAAAGAAATTGTCAACCAATTGTGTTTTATCTGTCAACCATTTTATTCGTTTTTGCATATCTCTTGACCATTTCGATCGGTCTTTAAAAGGAACAGGCAACCACCCATTTTCATTTTACGCCCTAATTCCTCTCAAAATCGATTCTCTCTCTTTCGATTTCTCTCTTCAAATCGTCTTTTCCTCAAGATTTCTCCTTTCAATCATCAATCAATCCCTCATTCATCATCATGACTCACACAAAGAATTCGGAAAAAGGGAAGGAAAAGGCCACTTCAAGTCATCCTCCATGTTCTCTTCCTCGACCTCAACTTTTTTAGAGCAACCTTCAAAATGAAAGGTATCTTCAAAAGTTTGAATCTAGAGAGGCACTTCTTGGAGGCTATTTGGATATTGATTTTTTGATAGGCATTAAGTTTCCTTACATCACCACTTTCAAAGATTTTGGATGGTGGAATTTTTTTACTATACATAGGGATATCCTAGAAGATGTCATAAGGGCCTTTTATATAGGGGTGTTCGCAGTTCGGTGTAGGCGCCCCTAATTAGGGACCCATAATAAGATGACATAAATGCTAATTGCCATTAAATACATTACACATCCTCTTTGGTATTGACAACGAAAGCCACACTCATACATTCTTACTCATAGATAAACACAATAGTGTCCACATGCTCACATAAACAAAAGTAACTCAATATTACACACCACATCAAGGTCATAAACCCACCATATCCCTTCAGGGGAACAAGCTAAAACATAAACAAGCATAACTTAACATTACATACCACAAAACAACCCCCAAAGACCTTTGATTGAGATGGCTCTGTACACATTGCTACCCCATGGATTTTGATTCACTTGGCTCGCCCTCTACTTTAGCCTTACCCTTACTTGGAATGACGCAAACAAACATGAGCCACAAGGCCCAACAAGTATAACTGGAAAAAAGCGAGCATAAGAGTCATGGGGATCAAGAAGCAAAAGAGACATGAATGCCATTTAAGGTACTTTCACATGATAAAATGATGATACATGCATCCATGCTCTTATGCAGTACTTTTTAGAACTATAAACATGGGATCGAAGTCCGAAACCTTGAGACCGAAGTCCATAACATAAACGTGGGACCGAAGTCCAACTTTGCGCTCAACACTTTTTCTATGGATATATCTTGCGGATTCGTCCGCTGCGCGTATCATGAGGCCTTTACACATTTTTAAAAACCATTTTCATGCACATGTTTTATGCATTCTCTTAACATGCATATTTGTAGTAACTGCTCATATATATATAACTGACATGCAATTAACGAAGCAATATGCACAATAGTGCAACATTCATGCAAGACAACATCAAACCCTTACATGTTCACAATAAAGCATCATTCCTAAGGAAAGATAGGGTGATATAAAACCCTACTTGAGATTCAATAGGTACAAGTGAGAATCATAAAATAATTTACTAGAAAATAAGAGTAACTTGCAAAGTGTCTTGCTAAGATAGAAACTTAAACTTGCAATAACAGGAATAAGAGTATGGAACTTGTAATTTAAACATAACTTGAGGAAAGAGGGACTGAACTTGTAAGATAGGTAAAGAACTTGCATAAAAAGGAATTGAACTTGCCAAATTAGGGATAAGAACTTAGAACTTGCATATTAGTAAGAAAACTTAGATCTTGCCTCTTAAATGGAATAAAGAGGAAGAAGAACTTGCAATAACTAGGAAGAGAACTTGCCTTTAAATGACCGATTCTCGTTTTTATCACACTCTCACTTACTACCAAAATTCCTCCTCAAGCTCACGTCCAATTCCTCTGCTTTTCCTTCACTTCCTCATTCTATTCTTTTACATCCATGTTTTCTATTTATACTCAATTTTGCACTCAATTCATTACACTTCACCTAGTTTATTCTCTGCAAAGCTTGGAGAAACATCATCATGCTTATTCCTTTAATTTCTAAGGGTTCAATTTCCAAGGGTCATCATGCTTATTCCTTCAATTTCCAAGGGTTCAATTTAAGGGTCATCATGCTTATTTATTCAATTTCCAAGGGTCATCATGCTTATTCCTTCAATTTCCAAGGCAATTGCATCAAAGAAATGAAAAAAAAGATATTATCTTCAATTTTCAAAATATTCCCAAATAAAATAATTAATTACCCATTTCCCCAAATATTCCATAATAACCTCAAATAATTTCGAATAACTCACATAAACAAAAGTAACTCAATATTACACACCACATCAAGGTCATAAACCCACCATATCCCTTCAGGGGAACAAGCTAAAACATAAACAAGCATAACTTAACATTACATACCACAAAACAACCCCCAAGGACCTTTGATTGAGATGGCTCTGTACACATTGCTACCCCATGGATCTTGATTCACTTGGCTCGCCATCTACTTTAGCGTTACCCTTACTTGGAATGACGCAAACAAACATGAGCCACAAGGCCCAACAAGTATAACTGGAAAAAAGCGAGCATAAGAGTCATGGGGATCAAGAAGCAAAAGAGACATGAATGCCATTTAAGGTACTTTCACATGATAAAATGATGATACATGCATCCATGCTCTTATGCAGTACTTTTTAGAACTATAAACATGGGATCGAAGTCCGAAACCTTGAGACTGAAGTCCATAACATAAACTTGGGACCGAAGTCCAACTTTGCGCTCAACACTTTTTCTATGGATATATCTTGCGGATTCGTCCGCTGCGCGTATCATGAGGCCTTTACACATTTTTAAAAACCATTTTCATGCACATGTTTTATGCATTCTCTTAACATGCATATTTGTAGTAACTGCTCATATATATATAATTGACATGCAATTAACGAAGCAATATGCATAATAGGGCAACATTCATGCAAGACAACATCAAACCCTTGCATGTTCACAATAAAGCATCATTCCTAAGGAAAGATAGGGTGATATAAAACCCTACTTGAGATTCAATAGGTACAAGTGAGAATCATAAAATAATTTACTAGAAAATAAGAGTAACTTGCAAAGTGTCTTGCTAAGATAGAAACTTAAACTTGCAATAACAGGAATAAGAGTATGGAACTTGTAATTTAAACATAACTTGAGGAAAGAGGGACTGAACTTGTAAGATAGGTAAAGAACTTGCATAAAAAGGAATTGAACTTGCCAAATTAGGGATAAGAACTTAGAACTTGCATATTAGTAAGAAAACTAAGATCTTGCCTCTTAAATGGAACAAAGAGAAAGAAGAACTTGCAAAAACTAGGAAGAGAACTTGCCTTTAAATGACCGATTCTCGTCTTTATCACACTCTCACTTACTACCAAAATTCCTCCTCAAGCTCACGTCCAATTCCTCTACTTTTCCTTCACCTCCTCATTATATTCTTTTACATCCATGTTTTCTATTTATACTCAATTTTGCACTCAATTCATTACACTTCACCTAGTTTATTCTCTGCAAAGCTTGGAGAAACATCATCATGCTTATTCCTTTAATTTCTAAGGGTTCAATTTCCAAGGGTCATCATGCTTATTCCTTCAATTTCCAAGGGTTCAATTTCTAAGGGTCATCATGCTTATTTATTCAATTTCCAATGGTTCAATTTCCAAGGGTCATCATGCTTATTCCTTCAATTTCCAAGGCAATTGCATCAAAGAAATGAAAAAAAAAGATATTATCTTCAATTTTCAAAATATTCCCAAATAAAATAATTAATTACCCATTTCCCCAAATATTCCATAATAACCTCAAATAATTTCGAATATTTACCAAAGCTCACTTGATAATTTTAATTTTTCTCCAATTAATTTTTCACATTAATTCATAAATAAACGGGTCATTACACAAAGCAACTTCGTGATGTTGAAGACCCGCACTACAACTCACCCAAAGGCTAGAGCATGCCCTGTGTTCCAAACATGGCATAATCAACAGAATTAGAGAAAGAGAAAGAGAGAGAGAGAGAGAGAGAGAGAGCAAACCTATTGCGATTATACTGGGATTCAAACAGTGACACGACCAGCGACTGACGATGGGAATGGGAGGAGGAAGAAAATAGGGCGACGGGTGATTGGAATAGGAGAGCCAAGAGGGCGCTCAAGCCTACGACGGCGGGGGGCTACAGTGGGACTCGGGCCGATCGACGTTCGAGTGGGGGATTAGAAATGGTGTTGTCGGCTGCGACAGCGTGGGGCCGTCGGTGGGTTGGGGTTGATTGACGATGGTCCGATGGAAATGTAAAAGAGGAAAGCAAGAGGGTGCGGTGAGGGCTGGGTGCAAAATGGCAAATTTTAGGGTTGTGGGCCTTTTATACTTTATATATATATTTTTTAATTTTATAAAATACATGCGGGTGTTTGATTTTGAACCAAACCGCCGGTCTTCCAAACCGTGAACCACGCAGTTTGGAAGTTCTCCAAGTCGAACCGAACCGTCAGTTCTAAAAAATCGACTGGTTCGGTCCGGTCCAGTGCAGTTTGACCAGAAATCGCGGTCCAGCGATTTTTTTGTACACTCCTACTTTTATACAAATGTTGATAATTTGTTCAATGGATGAAGGTCTATCATTAGGTTTAGAACTAATATAGGGAAAACCCACTTTGAGGTAAACCTAGATTTGATTCAAAACCATTTTCGGATTTCTCAAGGAGGAGAGGACTATACCTCATGGACTAAAGATTTAGTTCAAGCATGCAAAGAAGTTTATGAAGATGATTCCATAACAGCTCATATAAATGAAACAACGAGGATGAGTCTACACACTAGGATATTGTATCTAATTTGCTGTCAAATGTTAATTCCTAGAAGTGGAAATTTTTCAGAAGTCACTCGACTAGACCTATGGCTTATGCAATGCATTATAGCTAAAAAGAAGCCAAATCTTTCCCTTCTTATTGTGAATCACTTGATTGAATCGTTTAGAGGGAGTAAAAGATATCTACCATATGGGATGGCCCTAAGTTATCTTCTAGAAAAAGAAGTGGGACATCTTGGAGGTGCAAGAAAAATTTACTTGAACCCTACAGAACATATAAATAGCAATACAGTTATAAGGATAGGGTTTGTGGCTAACGAATGAGGGATATGGGTCCGAGAAAAGCGAGCAAGAAAAGGAAGACCGTCACTCCAGTCAAGCCATCCTCAGTGCCATCCTCATCTTCATCCATTCTTGATGATCTTATTCATGGCTTAGCTGAACTCAAGTCAAAATTTTCAAGCTTTAGAGAAGAAGTTTGACATGAGCTGAGGGAGCTTCATCGTCGTCGTGACAACCTTTTCAGTCTCATTTCATCTCGTCTCCCAGCCGCTTCATCTCATCCTCATACATCTACTTCATCATCATCTTCATCATCTAAAGACATTTAAAATGTTTCTCTTATGTATCACACATTGTTCCTTACTATTTTCTACTGTTAAACTATTTTGTGTTGCTAGCTATGATGGATTATGTATGATTATTTTCTCTTAAAAATACATGTCTTGTTACTCTATGGATGTTTTGAGATTATCTATCTGCTTATGATGAATGAATGGCTCATTTTTTTGGGGATTTCCAAACTCTTCGGAAAACAACCATGTTTTGGTTTAAGAAGGAGCCTAGCCTAAATGATGTATGTTTTCTTTTGTTTTTGACTTATGACAAAAAGAGGGAGAAATTTGGGTAAATAAAATCACTTTGAAAATTTTCAAAATCCAAGTAAAGCTTTTGTCATCATCAAAAAGGGGGAGAATGATGAATCACATGATAGATCTATGATTCAAACATAAAGATTTTAGTTTTAATGATGAAAAATATCTCTTGTTTTTTGTAAAATCTTCTATTAAAAACGATTTTTCATTATCCAAAGCCGTTAGTCATTTCGTTCCAAGAAGAAGCATTTGTTTTAAAATTCAATAGGACATTTGTCGACTGGTTTTCAAATTTTGGCTCAACTGTCGACTAATGTTTTTTTTATCTGTTGATTGGCAGAATGATTATCAATTGAAAGACCTTCATCTGTCGTTAGATTTCTTATCATCTGTCAACCGATGCCTATGCATCTGTCGATTGATAGTATATGTCTTTTGAAGGATGGCTTCATCTGTCGACTGATGTTTAAACATCTGTTGACCGATCTTATATCTTAACAAGGAACTATCGACCGAACCTTTTGCATCTGTCGACCATCAGAATGCCAATCCTTGATGCTTCTTTGGTGAGCAAGCCATCTGTCGACCGATGCCTATGCATCAGTCGCCCGACAGAATGCTTGCACAAGGAACTGTCGACAGTCTCAAATGATCTGTCGACCGAATTTTTAATTTTTATTAATCTATCGACCGATGCCTTGCATCTGTCAACCGTTTGCTTCGCAGAGACACATAACGGCTAGTTCATCTTTTGCACTCAAAGTTCTCTCTCCACTAACAACTGCTTGATTCAAACATGGGCTTTCAAGAGGCTATAAATACAAGTCATTTGGAGATTTCAAATACCCCAAGCAATCAATCTACAAGCTCCCAAGTGCTAAAACCGTTGTTGTGCTTCATTGGTAAAGTTGTTCTCTTTTCAAGGCATTGTATTTATCTTGTGTAATTTTTTTTCATGCCTTGTCTTAATCTTTGAGAGAACTTGTAATTGAGAATATTGTTTCTCATATCCTTTTGTATATTGTAACAATTTGCATTATCCTAGTGTGTCATGCTAGAGGGCCTCCTTTGTTTGTAGGAGGTTTTTGGGATACCTAGCTTTGCCTAGAAGGGTTGCTTGTTCAAGCAAGAGGTTTGTATTTTCCTACCTTAGTGCTAGAGGGCCTATCTAGTGTAGTATAAGAGTTATAGTATTTTGCTTGAAAATCCTTAGTGAGGAGTTAAGGTAGTGGATTAGGCTTAGTTAAGCCGAATCACTATAATTCCTTGTGTTCTCTTATGCTTGTGACATTTCCTCTTCATTCTTTTAAGCATTTCGTTATTTCTTCCTTGGTCCATATATTTAAATTTTTCATTAAGAAAGATATCATATATATCATTCTTGTGTTCTCCATTGTCAAAACGAGATTGTCTTAAATACGGTTGATACATCATCGTATCATTTCAAGGTCTTGAGGTTTAATGAAGCCGTAGTCTTCATAGACGACATCTCTTTTTATGAAAAGAATTTTTAAATATACCAATTCATCCCCCTCTTGGTACTTGCCGTAGACTCTTCAAATCTTACAAATACATACATGATATATGCATAACATACAACTCGGTAACACCGCTAGTTGCCACAACAGTCTCCCAGCACCATCCCTGCTTGCATCTAGACTTACATCATCTACAACATAAGGTAAAACCTCATGAGTCATAAAGACTTAGTAAGGGTGCAATGCATAAGTAAATGAAGCATGAGAGAGCATGTAATGCAAAATGTAATGCAAATGGGTAGTCTTCCCTGCCATCATAACCTCCATAAGTTAAGGCATCGACCAACCCTTCCTATCACCAGTCCTCTATATGGCCATAGGTATACCAGAACACATATCCTACAAATGTTTACGACTACACATATCCTACAAATGTTTACCACTACATGCAACTCAAATGTTTACTACCCCCCTTCTTCAGCTCGGCCTCCCACTAGCTTGGCAACACAGCCTCCCACCAACTCGACTACACGGCCTCCCACCAGCTCGACAGCTCGGCCCTTTGCTAGCTCGGCAACACGGCCTCCACCAACTCAGTAATGCCTAATTCGAGCTACACATCCCAGCTCCGACCAACCACCTTCTAAAACTTTTGGATCTCTTTCTCAAAATTGACTGATTTTACCACCGGATCTCACTGAACCCTCGCATTAGTGGCTTACACGACACATAACAAGGCCTTACGCTCACAGTCCTTGAGCCTTACGCTCTCATCATCGCCATTACAGGTGCTACCACTTGGCGATCAATCCCGTGTCATCAACTAAAAATCCATCCAGTGTTACATGAGGATGCCTCCTCATTTTCACATCGACACATTCTGAATTACCACTCAACTGTACAACTATGACCCTTCACAGATTCCGTAACCATGTCGTGGCCACATTTTCAGCCTATCACAACTCACGTCACAAGTTTAGAAAGCCATATACCTGAAACTCCAACACATTTCAGTTTTCTCATCTCATGGCTGGCTTTCAACTCGTAAGTCCCACCCTGCGCGATACTTACTTCACCTCTTGGGGTCACTTTCCAGCACCTCTAGTTAGCCCTATATTCCCACATTGCACAGGGTTACATTAGGTCTATCACCCCAATTTACCAAATCAAACACGATCAACTCTAGGCACAAATGCTCTAAGATCCTTTAATAAGGAGCATCATAACGCGTCTTACTATCATTCCATAAGTCCTCACTTAACATGGAACTTAGGCTTAGCCTGAACATAACCTACAAATCGATCTAGGGTTTTGGCGTCTAATCGTCTCCGCTATAGACTGGTTAGTTACTCTCCACAAAGGGTCCCGGTCCCTCATCATGAGCTAACCCAATGGCCACCTGCCATCTACATCTGCATCAATGGTCCCTAGCATTAAACTTATCCTTGGTAGGCATCACCTGTAGCATTATTCCATGCTAGAGCCATTCCTTGTTCCTTGGGTTCCACTCTCTTTGGACATCTCGAAATACCACATGGTCTCAACATTCGACGAACCATTTCATCACTGCTTCATTGCTACAAATGACTTAACCCCCACTTCGGCCTTTGTGCACTTCGCCCAACTTGGCCTCCATGCAGTTACCCAACTTGCAACTCTCAGCTACTCAATTGAGCTTTCCTTTCAACACTAAGCGACTAATCACCACGATACATAAGACATTATCGCTAACCGTGCTACCCTAGTCTCTCGGTCACCTTGACCTTCATAGAAGATTATCGGTCCTACGAAACCTAGACCGTTATCTGACATAATTCCTATGGTGCTGCTTTAAATCTTCGGCATCCGATCGTCACCTGCAGTTCACTATGTTGCTCCGGCCAATGGCCCACCTGCCCTTACCGTGAGCCAACTCATTAGTCCTCTGCCACATGGTCCATGGCATCAGATTCGTCACTGCGAGCCTTGCACCTGTAATAATAATGCCACAATGAAACCTTTATGAGCTATGTTGGTTCCACCACCATCAAACGAAAGCAACCTCATCAGGCCGTCCTTGCCTTGATAACCTTAGGCTCACTCCATGAGCCTTATTCCTCAAGACTTTACATCTCTTACAACCCTAAGAGAATCTCAAACCAAACCAACTCTTAAACCCTCATGATATTACCCCACGAGATCATACCTCATGGCTTTTCAATTAAAATTTGAAGGATTTATCTTTCCACAACAATGGATCCAAGTCCATCATAAATCTCTTGCCACCAAGTTCATCCCAAAGCTTAACTACCTCAGGTTTCGGCACCTATTGCCCGGAGTGCAAACCGTCACCCTCCAGGTGAGTAGAGACCTTGAGTCTCCACTTGCACACCCTCATATGCATTCAGTCACTATGCCCAGCCTGGCTTTCTAGCACACCTTACTTGGGCTCCCATGACTTGGAATTACAACCAAGGCCTTTACATCACTCATCACGCCCCCGACACACTTAGCATCCGAAGTTAGCATTTCTTGTGCATGCATATCCTATGGATGTCTTGTTGCCATAACTCTCCCATCACTGCACTCGGACTACACAACTCGTTCACACCCTTCATTGGGTGACCTCTACCTCACCCCAACAAGGATCTCGTGACCTTAGGCGTCATTCCCGACCCTAAGCATCACAATGAGGGTCTATTCACCTCTTATCTCTTGACCTAAGGCGTCCCATTAGACCCCAAGCATCATCATGAGAGTTTTATTAGCCCCTTATCCATCCATCATGTGAACGGTCTCTTGGCCCTTCACAACATGGACTTCTAATCCAATGGCTCTCACACGTATATCAACACATGCCCAACTCCTTCATTCCCAATCTGGATTCCCTTGAATCAGAGCTCAACCCGCTAGGGACTTTCCATCTGCCACACACCTAACCTTCCTTAGGATAGACCTTGATTCATCTCGAAACCAACTAGGGTCCACTCATACCCTAAGCACACCCTCTCTAGGATCACCACAATGATATGATTACCTCGTACCATATACATCTCACATGCATACCTCACACCTGACTCCCCTCAGAGCCCTTTCGCAAGCTACTTACGTCATGCCTACCCTGGCCATGATATACATATGCATCACATGCATGCTTTACCTAAAGCCTCACTACAAGTAACCTTATCTTACTCCCCTCCTGGAGCTCGTCACATGACCCGATGATGAATCCTCTTCTTGAGCCTTGAGCTAACTCTCACTTTAGCTCTTTCTAACCCAAGCACCAATTCCTTATTGCACCTCTTTTAAAGGAACAACTCCTCTTCCTCAAACATATTTGGAAAATCCCTAACATAGGGACGCTCCACTAATCCCCTCCCGGATTATTTATACCTTAAGCTCTCTTTGCCCCTTCATGACTCGGCTTCGTGTTCCCACATAAGCCTCAACACCTCAATCTCAGGAATTCTCATCCTTAGAATGCTTAATATCCTTGAAATTCCAACATTCGGGTATCTTGACACCAACACCCACACCTAGGTTTTCAGTTCTCCTTTGCCTCAACCTGTATACCACTTATGGGTATATCATCTCAACCCATGATATTTTTCGATTCCTAAAATAGGAATATCCAAGCATACCCTTCAAACCAGCACAAGCGTCAACGCTTCGACCCAATCCCTAGGGTTCTCAGACCATATGTTCTTACTTTTGAGGCCATTGAATCAACCTCATATTGAAATCTCAAGATTTCAAACCAACCGTTCCCAACCCCAACCCAGCAGCTAGGACATTCCGACTCACATTCAACTAAGCCAGACATTCTCAACTCCTAACTCTGAGAATTTCTCACATCAATGACTTAACTGACCATACATAACACCCCAACATGCTAGCTTTTCCCACTCATATAGCTAGCCATACTCTGATACCAACTGTAATGACCCGCCCCCACCTACGGGCGCTACCGATGAATAATCAATCGGATTACTCACACGACAAACCAACAACTGAAGGGTTAGACTATGTTTCAACAGGAAACGCCCTAGGTAGGCACTAGTCTTTGTCCTTCCCTTCACTCTACTTGAGGAATCGATCCCAAAACATAAAAGGAAGCACAGTGGAATGGACCCGAAACTCGAGTGAGCTTCACGTTTCTTCAGCTCGTCTCACAACAAACCAAAGGTGACCCAAGCACAAAATAATAATACATTACACATGCTGAGTACTGGGGATTTATGGGAACATACCTTTTCGATCCTTACCTGACCTGAAACTTGGCTTTGCCAACTAAAGCCATATACATCAAGCAATCTCACAAACACCTATCACACTATGGTGATTAAAACAACTAGATACATCAAGCACTCAACAACATTTACATTCAACCACATGAATACATACATGATAAATGCATAACATACAACTCAGCAACACCGCTAGTTGCCACAACATTCTCCTGGCACAATCCCTGCTTGCATTTGGACTTGCATCATCTACATGATAAATGAAAATGCCCCACCCAAAACTGCCTCTTGAGTTGCCACCACACGCTTGAATTCCCATTTCGAGCCTCCGGTACACTCTCGAGCCCCAATTTAATTTGCAAAAATTTCTAGGATTTTTCTGAAATTTTTCTCCATTTTTTTCTATTTTTCCAGATTTTCTTTTCTTTTCTTTTTATATATTTTTTCTTTTTCTTTCATTTTCTTCTCCCTCCTCACTTCTTCTTCTTCCTCTTTTCTTCTCCCGCGCATGCCTGCGCCTTCTTCTTCAACCTCGAGCACGCACTAGCAGCCCCCCATGTGTACGCCGCCGCTGCCTACCTTCGAGCTCTGGATGGTCGCCACAGCAGCCGCGCCACCACTGGCCATCAACATTGCAACGAGCAACCACTGCGACCGACGCTCCGCGCACGTGCAGCACTGCCTCTTGCCATGGCCGCTGCAACCGATTACTCCATTGCCTCTGACCGTCGACGTCGCCGCCTCAGCTCACTGTGACCCCGCAAGCCACCTACGTGTGCTCCACCGCTTGCCACCGTTGGTCCGCCTTTGCTGCTTAAAGCTCTACCAAATGCCACAAAGGCCATGGCCGCCTCTACTCGCCTCCAGCCAACACGCGGTCGTCGTCGCCTTGTGCTGCCACGGGCCTCATCTTCCTCTCTCTCTTGCGCAATCATTGCTCTCTCTCAGCCATGCTCTCTAGCTCTGGCAAGCTCTCTTCTCCCTCTGTGATTCTCGAATTCAAAATATCGTAACGGGAAGAAGCTTCCTCCCCACATTCGTGAACACACATGTATATATAAATATATATATATCACATTATTACTTCAAATTTCCCATTAATTCCACTTAAGGAATTTTAATAATAGCACTTGGGCCCTCCAAGACATAGATAATTATATTAAGCCACACAAAATCTTGATTTTTCCAAAATTAATTATTGGCATTTACTCGATAAAGGTCGATTTCGTCCCTGCACCTGCACGAGACCTCTATTCCATCCAAAAAAACTTCAGGTTGGATGCTCAAAATTGGGCTTAAGGAGAGGGTCGAGATTGGGCCTAAGAAGAGGGCCGAGATTGGGTCAGGACGATGCACAACCCCCAAGTCGGATGCTCGAGTAACGAGCGTTCGAGCTAGAAAAGGAAGGTCTGGGCAATTTTTGATGCATACACCAGTTTTGGAGAGTTGGATGCCTGATTCGAGGCACAACTTTGGAGTCGAGCCTAAGTAGACTTGAGGTTCGACGTGCCTGTCTAATACAAGGCACGACTTTGGAGTCAGACCGAGGTAGACTCGAGGTCTAGTGTGCTTGTCTGATATAATGTACGACTTAAGAGTGGAAGTTGGACCAAGGTGGGCTTGAGGTCCTGTGCGCTTATCTAATACAAGTCGTGGCTCGATAGGGCCGAGGAAGCCACAAGGCCCTAGAATAGTGACAAGGTTGTGCCCAAGGTCCTCGTCAGTATGGGTCTTGAGCACGGCTATTGGAGGACCGAGGTAACTTGAAGTCCTGCTCCTGACCACATCGGTCTGGATCCCGAGAACTGCATATGGAGGACCGAGGTGGGCACGAGGTTATGTGACGAACCGTGTCGACCTAGGTCTAGAGCACTATAAAGGGAGGACCGAGGCATGCTCGAGGTCCTACGACGAATTCCGTTGACCTTGGTCCGGAGCACTTTAAAAGAGGGACCGAGGTCTTGTGACGGACCGCATCGACCTAGGTTTGGAGCACTATAAAGGGGGGACCGAGAGGAGCTCGAGGTCCTGTGACGAGCTACGTCGACTTAGGTTCAAAGTTCTGGCTCGAGGTCCTGTGATGGACCGCGTCGACCTAGGTCCAGAACACTGCACATTGGGGACTGAGGCGGGCTCGAGGTCTTGTGACGGACCACGTCGACCTAGGTCCAAAGCGCTGGCTTGAGGTCCTGTGATAAATCATGTCGACCTAGGTCCGGAGCACTGCAAAGGGGAGACCGAGCTGGGCTCGAGGTCCTCTCATGGACCAGATCGACCTAGGTTCAGAGCACTACAAATGGGGGACCGAGGTGGGATCAAGGTCCTGTGACAGACCGCGTCGACCTAGGTTCGGAGCACTACAATTGGGGGACCGAGGTGGGCTCGAGGTCCTGTGACAGACCGCGTTAACCTAGGTCCAAAGCAATGCAATTGGGGGACTGAGGCGAGCTCGAGGTCCTCTGACGGACCATGTCAACCTAGGTCCGGAGCACTACAAAGAGGGATCGAGCCGAGCTTGAGGTCCTCTGACGAACCACATCGACCTAGGTCCGGAGCACTGCAAACGGAAGATCGAGGTGGGCTCGAGGTCCTGTGATAAACCGCATCGACCTAGGTCAGGAGCATTTCACAATTGGACCGAGGCGGGCTCAAGGTCCTGTGACATACCACGTTGACCTAGGTCCGAAGCACTGGCTCGAGGTCTTGTGATTGACCACATCGTCCTAGGTTCGGAGCACTGCAAAGGGGGGACCGAGGCGGGCTCGAGGTCCTGTGATAGACCGCATCGACCTAGATCCAGAACACTGCAAATAGGGGACCAAGGTGGGCTTGAGGTCCTCTTACGGATCGCATCGACCTAGGTCCAAAGCATTGCAAATGGAAGACCAAGGCAAGCTCGAGGTCCTGTGACGAACCATGTCGACCTAGGTTTGGACTGTCAACGGAAGGCCAAGGCGGGCTCGAGGTTCGGCATGCCTGTCTAGTACAAGGTATGACTGGATAGGGCCGTGGTAGACTCAAAGCCTTAGAGCAATGACGTGGTTGCGCCCAAGGTCCTGCTAATACTTGTATTGAATGAGTTAAGAGTAATAAAATGAAAAATTCTTGGGTACCTTATATTTAGCTAGTCAAGTGAGTCCAAGGTGACCCAAGATCTGTTTATACTGTACCTGTTTGATACAAGGCTAACTTTGGGGAGTGGTCGAGGTAACTCGAGGCCGGGGCTAAACCAAGGAAGCTCGAGGTCTGCCAATTCATGTTTTATACAAGGCTATCTTTAGGGAGAGTGATTGAGGTTACTCGAGGCAGGGGCTAGACCGAAGAAGCTTGAGGTCTGCCAATCCCTGTTTGATACAAGGCTATCTTCAAGGATAGTGGCCGAGATTACTCGAGGCTGGGGCTAGACCAAGGAAGCTTGAGGTCTGCCAATGCCTGTTTGATACAAGGCTATCTTCAGGAAGAGTGGTCGAGGTTACTCGAGGTTAGGGTTAGACCGAGGAAGCTTGAAGTTTGCCAATGTCTATTTGATACAATACTATCTTTAGGGAGAGTGACCGAGGTTACTCGAGGTCGGGGCTAGACCGAGGAAGCTCGAGATCTGCCAATGCCTGTTTGATATAAGGCTATCTTCAGGGAGTGTGACCGGGGTTACTCGAGGCCAGGGCTAGACCAAGGAAGCTCGAGGTCTGCCAATGCTTGTTTGATATAAGGCTATCTTCAGGGAGAGTGGTCGGGGTTACTTGAGGCCGGGGCTAGACCGAGGAAGCTCGAGGTCTGCCAATGCTTGTTTGATACAAGGCTAGCCTAGTAAGGGAATACAAGGGTGTAGAAGATGAGGGAATAAGGGTATGGGTAGCCTGGTGGTGTTGGTGATTACTGCCTTTTGCATCGTAGTCACTTCACTCGTTGGGTTGGTCACGCTGCTGGTTTTGGGTTAATTCGGCAACTCGATTCTGGAGTTGCTGGACTGTCTAGAGAAGGACTTCTATGATAGTTGGGTTTTGCGAGGTATGATCGAGGTTATTCGGCTCTTGGGTGGGGGCACTTCTGGTTCGTACCATGGTATGGCCACGGGGAAGTTAGTTTGGAAGGCTCTAGTTAATTTATGGGGTAAGTAAGTTTTACTGAGCCCCACGGTGGGCACCAGATGTTCCATCCTGACCAAAAGGGGACGATCGGAGGTGTGGCGCTGGCTCCGGCGACGAGTCAGTCCAAAGGGCGGCTGGCACCTGGTAGCACTCCGACGGTCGAGTGAGTAAGAGAGTAAGAAGAGACAATGTATCAGTAGGTCAGAGATTAGAACATACCTTGGCTCTGAAGAGAGCTAGTTGATATAGAAGGAGGAAATGTCTTCCTGCATGCATGCGTCGTGTGTTTACAAGTGATGAGACTAGCTATCCGGCGCCGGTAGAGATTCTCAGGTGGTAGCATGGTGGTGACGAGACCCTCATTAATATGGATGAGATTCGCCATTAATAAGGACAAGATCTAAGGCTGTCACGTGGATATCTAGTGAGAGTTGCAATGATACCGTGGCAAGCTGGCGCTGGGCCAAGGCTGGGTTCAAAGGGATGACCAAGATTGGGCCTAAAAAGAGGGCCGAGATTGGGCCCGGACAGTCCAGTTGCCTTTTGGGATTATCATTTTTATACGCTCCCCATCGCTCATGCCCTCGATTTTAGCAGAGGAAGTAAATCACAAGTGAAGATTTTATCTCACTGCACAGAGCAAGGAATCGAACCTATGACCTACTAGTACAAATCTCACCTTATCATACTCCAACCACTTAACATATGCCCAACTCCCATGTGATTCACATTCTTTAGACAAATGATGTAAGAGTATTCAAAATGTAGAAATTATCAAAATTTCATCTTGTCACATGTTTATATCATTAAATGACAAGAAAACATTACAGTTCTCTTGCTTGAAAAATAACTACTAATAAAAGACCATCGATTCATCCCATGTCTAAGTAATCCAAAGACTATATCTCTATCTTACTCATATCTTATTCGAATAATTAAGGATAAATATCATTTTCATTAATTATCTCATAATAATTTCTTATAATTAGAGTCATATAGTTTGAGAATTTTAAAGATGATAATACTAAGTATATCGGCTCTATCTCCTATATGAGGACATAGAAACTCCTATAAGTAAACCAAGTAACTCTAAACATTCAATACTTTTTATCTTGTTCCATACAATGTGTCCTAAAGCTCATTGGTTGGGTTATTCTTTCGCGTATAGTGATCCTCTTCTTCAAGAATTTGGGTTAGGGTAAACATTGATCTAAAAGATACAACAACCTTCAACTATTTACCCGTTACTTCTAATAAACTGAAGTTAATGAACTATCCTACTCGCAAGAACAAAAAGATACCAATGAAGATGGAGTCTTCTAGTAAAGAGGCAAGGCCCACTCTCTCAATTGAGGCTGGGCCTAGAGTGGAGTTGGTCTTAGGCCTCAAAACTTGAGGCTAGACTTTGTTGTTTTAAGTTTGAATACAAAGGTGAGGCGCTTGTAGGCTATAGGCACAATTTGGATACGTGAACCTTATCACACAAGTCCTCTAAAGTAATTTTTAATTTATAAACAATTTCTATGCAAATGTCTCAAATCACATTAAATTATAATACAATTTAATCTCCCATAAAAATGGGATCAAATTTTAACTTTCATTTATCACAAGAAAAAAAGAAAAAATAAATAAACCTAAACCTAGGCATACATCGGGAGTATATGGGTCTGTCAGGTGTTATTGTGTTATGAAAATAATGTTAATAAAGTAATATTTGACAAGTGGGTATAGTATTATGTTTATTAACATTGAAAGCAAGTGTTAAGTCTATGGTTAATATTTTATTATTATAATATAGATTACAAAATAACTAAAAAGAATAATAAGGTATTAAAAAGTGATTTAATTAGAAAGAAAGCCAATATTTATAAAAGTTACAGTCTATTTATTAATAATTGTAAATCTCATTAAAAGTTTTTATACTTTTCATAAAAAGCAGGTCTCTTATTTTACTTAAAAGAAATATGCGTACTTTAAAAACACAATAATTCTCTATTAAATAATATTTAAAATATTAATTAAATAAATAATTATTATATTTAAAAAACACCTCAATACGAAGCATGCATTATATTTGGCCCAATCTAGAGGGGCTGATAGTTGCCTGGCGATGATAAAGACATGTTGCTATCATTAATTCTAAGTACTGATGATGGGGTGGGGGGCACGGCGCTTTTTGTGGGCAAGTGATAGGAGGCATGCGTGGCATGGCTGCTTCATCATTTCTCATGTTGTTGTAATGTGCATTCATCACAATATAAGTTAACGACAGAAGTGTATTGGGTGGGCTTAGTGTCAGTTTTAAATAAATTTAGACTCGAATTAATTATAATATTATCTACACTTAAAACTATTGTAATCATAGAACAAAATTGAATTACTTAAACTTGATTAAATTCAAGTTGGGTCAAATTGGGTTTTGATTCTAATGTTTATAAATTTATACTAAAATTTATAATTTAAAAGTTATATCACATAAACAATTGATATTTATAAAACTTATTTTAATAGAATTTTTCAAAAAAAAAAAAATTATCAATCAACTATGTGAACAACACACATAGTTTTTTTTTTTTGTAAGTAAGTATTTATTGAAAAAAAACTCTAAGCGTCAATAGTTTTTGGTAAGATATATCTCAAACATCACATGAAAAATTGAATAAAATATCTGAATTTAAACTATTAATTTAAATGATATAATTCTTCTAACATAAAAGATATATGGAACATACAAGAGGATGTCTTTAAAACAACCATACTTTTAAATTTTGAAATCACGGTCTCTATTTTTTTTCTCTTTCTAAATGTTATTAGATTTTTGACATAAATATCAATATTTTATAATAAAAATACCCAATTACTCATCTAAAAAGAAAATTTAAAGAGGACAACTAAACAAATTTAAGTGAATTGAAGATAAAAAAAAAAATATAAAGACAATTTTTCAAAAATAAAATTTTATATTTTTAAGTCGGGTTGAGTTCATAAAAACAATAATTTAACTCTATTTCATTTACAATTCAAGTGACAATGTGTATGACCTAAAATTTTGGTTGAGACGTGTTATAATATTTTATTTAAAGAAAATTCTCTCAAAAAAAAGTATCACTTTTTAAAAATAAAATAAGTTTTTCAAAAGAATTACCTATTCTCCCAAAAACCATGTCACAATTTTTTTAAGACCCGCTTATTGAGTTGTATCATGCAGTCTCTCCCGTCGAGCCCACCTCCCATCTCTCTAGGTTATTATATATGGGCTGATCACTATGTAATATATATATATATATATATATATTAAATAATTAAAATTCACTTTATGTATTATATTCAACGCAAGATCTTTGACCATTGAAAACAGAAGGGATTATGCATGGGATAGTGGGTTGAATCATTGCTAAACAACTGTGTGAGATGAGAAACACTCACCACTTTGTGGAAAAAAAAAAAAGAAGAATAAAAAAAAGTAAAAAAGTGAAGCTGCATGCAGCCCCGAGCACGCCAAGCTTCCCACTCTATTAATCATTGTCAACTGAAATCACCCACCAATTCTACTATGAATATCCCAATCCAAGTGATCATTAGCTTTGCTTAAATCACCTTTACCCTCTTAGGCCTTTTTCTTTTCACTTATATAATATATATATATATAGCACATATATAATTAATTACTGTGATTCTATATATAGATTTCTAGGATTTAATTGACCGCTTCTCATCATCATGATGATTGCAAGTGCATTTTCACCATAAGTGAGTTTCCAAGGTTATTTATTTTCGTTAATGATTGATCAGTCTTAACAGTAGTTGGTAAATTTGACATTACTTACTCTGCTGGCCTAATATTCTTCACCTTGTAGTTGAGAGGAATAAATTATAGTTCTAGTTATCTCGGTGTATAGATTGAGCGATCGAGCAAATGATATATATATCGACGTCAATTTAATGGGTCATGAGTTCGATTCACATCCTGCGCAGTGAGACGGAACCTCAAACCTACGATTTACTTCCTTTAAAGTAATCGGGAGCATGAATATCGAGAGCCGCACAAAGACGATCATCCCAAATTAGAGTACAAGCTATATATATATTTTATGATTAGAAAAAATATTATAATTAAGTGACTAAGTATATGTTTGTTATAATTGTTTTTAATTTTGACGAAAATTGAAGCATTAAGCATCCAAAATATTTAAAAAATTTATTATGAGTTATGTAAAACTACATCACTTTTCTTTAATTCATAAACTATGTGATATGTGAATACTCAAAATATTAATAAGTATTTTAAACTTAGACTTAAAAGACAAATCACCATTCAAAGGATAGGATACAATTATAGTGGCCTTTTGCATTTGCAGCCACTCCTTTTGAATTATGCCACACCTCTCACTTCATACTGTACTCATAATTATATAGAAATATTAATATAATTGATTATCTTGGGATGACGCTCCCTTGCGAGTGCTTTTACCGTCCAGCTCTAAAGAATGATAGAGGAGATAAATTAAAAAATTTACAGCGACTAATAGTTGAACATGACACATCGCAAATATGAAGATAAAAAATCTTTCGTGTACGTCCTGAACTGTTGAGCTCAACGTTAGAGTTTATACTTGATTACCTTAATATATATATATTAGGTGAGAAGGAAAATCATGATAAATTACATAAATACTAATTAGAAGCTAGTTCGTGTCCCTTAAAACCATGAGGAGACCCATTAATATTAGAGATGACCATAATGCTTGGCACAAAATCATCAAAAAATGCCAATCTACAAGACAAGGGACAGCCAAATTCCTGGCGGAGGAATTGGGTTGACCATCATATTTCCAAGTTATTTTTTGTTTTTAGAAATCAATAGCTTATGGAAATGGGTATTGGCGACAAAATGTCGATTGATTAATCTAACTTTATGATGGAAAAGAGTTGGATCGGTGGAAAGGGTTGTTTGGCAAGCTGCAAGTAATTCAACCACAGGGTCCCTAAGTCTAATAAAAAACAGTGGCTACAGAAGAAAAGCAAGGATAAGACAAGCAAAGCGTGATGTCCTCTAAGCTTCAAAGCAACCACTAATTCATCATAAAAAGTGGGTCCACTCCAGTTGGTACACTTAGCAAACATGGCCTTGCTAATGATATGGTAAAGCGGCCAACCCCTGTATTAAGGAAAATTAAATGTTTAGTACTTGGATTGGATATTGCATGCCATTAATTCATATGATGTTACAACATGAAGACATGTAAACGTGTATTTTCTCCAACAGTAAAGTTTAAAAATAATGGAGCAATCAACAACTATGAGGAGTAGTTGTTTAATTTTTTGTCTCAATATGTCTATGGATTTTTTTTCATTTTATTTTTACATTTTGTTAATTGGGTTTGATAATCTTGTTGTCCTATAATGTTGCTATTTTCAAAAATGTTAAAATTAAACATAAAATATCATTCTTGATAAAAATTTATCGACATCAACAAAAATGACCTTATCTACTCTAGAACCAAAGCGATGATCTCATGCTATTATTGTACAGCTACTTAAATCGTCAATAGTATATATTATACACATACCAAATATTATTTTTATTTTTATAAAAGTAGAGAATTAAAAAATAAAAATTACGAGTGCAAAATCAAATGGGTCTATTAAAGGGGATATTGTATTGTTGGATCCTATGACGCATGAACTATAAAAATAGCTTCGATAATTGCAGAGAGAGTTAGTAATTGCTGTACTGCTAATTAATCAACTGGTGCCAAGTACAAGCGCTCCTCTAATTTGAGCCAAAAGGCATCATCACCTCCATACACGAACAACGTAGCAGTCTAAAGTCTAAAACATTATTATTTCAATGAACGTATCGTTTAGTGATTAATTTATTAAATATTAAATATTAAAATTTATTAAAACTCAATTAAAATTTGCTATAAAAGTCTTTTACGTAAGTTTACTTTTTCCTAATTAACGCATCTTGTGGGGCAACAAAGTGGTCATGAATTCAAAAATATTAAATTAAGAAAATTAACAACCTAGTCACAAGTTATTTGGAATCAAATCTAGTGGGGTTGTAGGGCATAGATTAATTGGCAAAAGAAAAATAGTTAGAGCGTTACTTTTTGGGCCCTTAGATTCCGACTTTGAGTCCTGGTCAGAGGAAAAAGCTCAGCAGCTAAGGACTATCTTGAAAATTAAAAAATGTTAGGTCGCCCTCACGTCAACAGAAGGAGGATAGGGATAGAAATTGGTTGCTGGATTTCCTGATTTACATTTTCTGTTAGAATCGTGGGGCCGAGCAGGAGGGGGTGCTCATCATAGTGCGTTAAAAAAAAAAAAATCTAGAGGGGTTGCAACTTGAGAATCGAACAAAACAAAGAAGGAATAAATATAGTCTATACCAAACAACTCGTAAAACAAAAGACAAGCAGAGAAAAACGTGTTCTACTATCACTGATAAGCAAGGATCAATAGGACTTAAAAGATTATAATTCAAATAATCTGCAATCCCTTCCCCACTATACAGCTTTAAGTCTACACGCACCACCCATTACGCTCAAACAAACCAGTCAAACTGATCTCTATCCCCATTAACATTCTAGGAAATCCACTTATACCCACAAAGAAAAGATGTAAAAAGCTAAACCCTAACAAGGGATGATAGCGACCTAAATAAGTTAATGCACCTTTTAAGAGAAGCGAATGCTATAGACATTGTAACTAAATAGGAGGGTTTAACTACTTAAAAAATGAGGGAGATATCAATGAGAACGATTGTAGTTAATTTAAGGAAATTAATAACTTAGTCAATTCTTTACCACCATGTAACAACTAATTAACATTTTTTTCCCGGTAACTACATTCACACAAAGGGTAAAATTGCACAATTCAAAGTGATTGATTCACCATCTGTTTTGGCATCTTCCTCCCCATCTCCCATTATAAATCCCACTGGCAGCTCTCCACCAAAGCACCCACCTCTTTCATCATCTTCTTCTTCTTCTTCTTCTTCTTCTTCTTCTTCTTCTTCTTCTTCTTCTTCTTCTCTCTCTGACTCTGAAACTTAATGATGATGAAAGTGTGGTGCATAGCAGTGTGGGCAGTGGTGGCGCTGCTGGTGGCCGGGGGAAGTCAAGTGAGCATGGCGGCGACATGTAACCCGATGGAGCTGAGCCCCTGTGCCAGCGCAATCGTGTCGGCAAGGCCACCAACGGCGGCATGCTGCAGCAAGCTGAAGGAGCAGAGGCCTTGCCTTTGCAGTTACCTCAAGAACCCCAACCTCCAGAAGTTCATCAAATCTCCCAACGCCAGCAAGGTGGCCTCCACTTGTGGCGCTCCATTCCCTAGATGCTAGATACACCAACCAATTTACAATATATATATATATATATATCGATCTGATGGGTACTTAATACTTACTGGGTCGTCTTGCTATTGAGATCATCATCATCATCTACTATATATTATTCAGCTGCCTGCAACGAGTGTCAGTGAAGTGAGTTCATGTGGACTTGTATTGTTGAATGTTGGGAGGAACTGGCTTTTCTCCATCGCGCGTCTGCTTAATTTGTGGAGTGCTTTTCTGAGTTATGCAGTTTGCTTGATTATTAGTTACTTTTATAAATTAAGCTGTAGCATTATATGTACTTTTATTTTCCTCCATGCTCTACGGGCCTTCAGTTTATTTGGTTTATTAGTTTTGGAAAGCCAGTCATTGTTCATTGTGATCACCTGTTCTTTTTCCATATTATTGCAATGGAATGCAATACCTTTAGTGGCGTTTTATTGAAAAATGACGATAAATTTCATCTGGTGCTTAAAATTTTAAATCATATTCATGCATATTCATCCGAGCATGGCACCACAAATTAGAGCTATCAAATGGTGGAGTTAGGCTGGCCTACCCATTTTAAGACTTCAATTGGTATGATTTGACATTGTATTAGACTAGTCTTGTTGACTTAACTCATATATATAAACGACCTTATCGAGTTAAGAATTTTTAACTTTGACCTAACACAAACACCAAACTAGCTCAAGTTGACGTGGCATAGGACCTATTTGATCCATTAGGTTAGTTTAAATTTAAAATAAAAATAAAAATTAAACAAAACAATTTTGAGAGATAAAATTAAATTTAATGAATCATCATGACGAATTAAAATGTAATTGTTTATGGATTAATAATGTAATGTTTATTATGGTTACTCATCATTATAAGTCTAATCATCTATATTTTTAAGTTAATACTTTATTCTAACATTTAGTCATTATAATGTTTCAGTTCTATTTTAAAAATATTAATTAATTTAATTTAATATATCAAATAAATCGATAACCTAATCAACTTTATTTAAGTTACTTGGAAGGCTGGACCATACGAAAATGATAAATTGGATCATAATTATGAATTTTATGGAAGTTAGCTTTTATTTTATGTGAATTTTATTTCTTGCACTTACATTAAATATTTTCTCTTAAAATTATAATTAGTTAAGCATTTGAGTGCCCTTTGAGGGCAACCCAACAAAGGTAACTCCTTAGGAGGGAGATTGGAAAATAGAGGATAATCCCTTGAACTGCAATTTAAAATTCAAAACTTCAAAGATGTCAACTTTGAAGATGGGTTGGATAATATTTAAAATTTTATAAATAAAGAAATAATTTTATTATATTCAATAACATTTTATGTTTTAAAATAATTATAAACATTTCTTTACAAAATGAATTTTAAACACTTCTTTATAAAATTTATAAGACCAACCCATTGGACCAATTGGAACTAAGGTTCAACCTTGCTCTTTGTATGGCCCAACACTTGTATTAAGGGCCTAGAATCCATACTAAGCCCTTTTCTTGTATATGGGTCAAGTGACTTATTTTGGAAACATCTGATGCCTAGTTTGACAACTCTACCATCAATGTCTAGTGATTTTGTTTTTTAAATATCATGGAAGCATATAATATGCAAGTCACTTTTGTTGGAGGAGGAAGAATATTGGGAAGAGGTTGTGGTTTCATTCACTCTTTTCTCATACTCCAAATACAATATTATTGAAGTATATAAGAAACATGGATGACCTTTTGAAAACTAACTACATGCATCACTTTAATCTTCTAATGCAAAAACTATACTTAATACTAGATGTATGTACTACTAAAATACAAACATCCATTCATCCTTTATACGCATCTAGCTAGAAATACAAATATATCTTTTTTGACTTGCATGACATTTTTTTATATGTAAATAGAAAAGACAAGTAACAGAGTAACATATAATATAGTGCAAATATATAAGATCAACCCCAATTAACCACAAGATATCCTTAACATCGCTTGCAGCTGTGGGGTAGCCTTACCAAGATGTACAGAGAAATGTTGAGAAGACGAATTTATGGCTCAGGCAAACTGCGAACTCCCGTTTGGCTTCAGGCGATTATTGGTTAAACTGCTCATTAGAGATGAGAAGTCTTCTGTCCATAATGCATGCGCCGGGGGTAAATTTAATACACTTACTCAACTTTAAAAATGCAATTAGTTACTCATTGAACTTTATATTATTAACTCATACTCACTAAACTTTGTTTAACATCAACCACAATCACTTGTTACATCTTGCAAACGAAAAATGCTCACGTGACTAACGAAATATGAAAAAATTTAACAAACACTTACTAAACTTTAAAAATGTAACTATTTTTTTATTGAATTTTGAATTGTTATTACCTGCTCACTGAACTTTTCTCAACGTTAACTATTCATCGCCCGTTATACCACCGTCTAATCTTGCAAACAAAAAATGATTACATGACTAACGAAATCTAAAGTGGCCCAATCAAATCCTTATTTTTAGCCAATTCAGTAGCACCCTGTTTCTCTTTCTCTCTTTCTCTCCCCTTCCCTTGCTCCAGCAGTAGTGATTGGCGAGTGAGAGGCAAGGCGATGATGCACCAGGCGACAACGCGGCTATGAAAGGTGGCCAGAGGATCGATGCCGACGACCGCCACTGCTAGAGCTGAGTTGGCCAAAAATAAGAATTTATCATGTAATGTAACATCCCGAAATTTGGAGATAAATAATAATTATTAATACCGGTGTTGAGGTCATTAATGAGTATTTGGAGATTTAAAAAAAATAATAATTTATGATATTTTGAGGAAATGAGAAATTAAGGTAATTAATTAAATTATTTGGGAGTATTTACAGAAATAATGATGAAATTAAATTGGTGAATTTTTGGGAATATTTGGAGTATAGGTGTAATAAAGAAAAATGGGTTCAAGGTGTGTGTGTGAATTTCGGAAGTGCTGGGGGTGTTGGTGTAATTTTGGAGAAGAGCCAGGAGATCACCTTATAATTAATTTATAGCGCTTAATTAATGAGGGAGTAGCCAGCCCAGCTGGTCGGGTACACGTGTGCAAGGGAGGCGAGTGCGGGTTCGGGGCAGAGGGAGAGCAGGCGTGCGTGAGGGAAAGTGTAATGCCAAGTATTTAATATCAATGGTATTTTCGGAGACTAAGGGGTCAAAATGGAATTTACCATAGCTTTGGGCCAAAGTGCAATATCCAAAACATAAATGAAAGGCAAGGGTCTATGTCAAAGCAAGAAAATGAAGGTAAAATTGCCCAAATAAGCGATATTTGACAAAATCAAGAGTTTCGCGAAGGTTTGAGATAAAAAAACACGCGATTAGGGGTATCCGAGCAAAAGTGTAAATTTTGTAAACAGTACGAATAAGGTCGAATCAAAGAGTTTTTCAGAAATTCTTGAGGGAAATGAATAATTTGGAACTTGAGGGCAGTAGAGGTATTGTTGAAAAGTTTAAGGGCATCAAGGATAAGGAGAAATGAGGTTGGAAAATAATTGAGGGGCTAAAGTGCAAAAAATGGAAAATCTAGGTCGAAAACCGACCATCGCACATGGTCGCCGGCAGCCGCCTCTGAGGCATCGGGAAGCTCGCTTGGAGGCTTGGGGATAGCCTCCAAGTGATGATGAAGCAAGTGAGGCTTGCTATTGGCCGGAAGAAGTTGAGATTTGACCGAAATTAATGGCGGATGGGATTAAGATTCAGCTGGATTTTTCAAAGGATATAGCTCGCAATTTAGGGCTATTTGAATCATTAGCAAGCTAGATTTGGGGCTTAAGAGATAAGAATAAGTGAGATTTGGTGGAAATTCGTGTCGAGAACAAGTATAAAAGAGGTAGATGGCCGAGAGTTTAAAATAAAAATCAGTCGAAATTTCTCACGTATTGGCTTAAATCGAGGCTCACTGATAAGGAGGTTTTGATCTTTGGGGTCTAGGGAAAAAATCTAGAGAATTTGGAGAAGAATGGTGTAGGTTTAGTGGGGTTTCAAGAAGCTCGTCGAAAAATCGGGCTCGGTCGGACCAAGCCCAGCAACTGGCCATTCGAGGCCTTTCCAGTGATCATTGTCAACGTTTGATGGTTCCATAAGGATCGTCTCGAGGAGAGCTTCAAGCCCATGTACTTTGTTTGTCCATCAAAGACCATTGCGACCGGTTGTCGTCGGAGAGGATGACAGGAGAAGACGGTCCGCGTATGTGCACGTGCGGACTCCACCCTCAGTCACGCACCAGGCGCGTGAGGTACGTGTTTGGTTCGAAAAAAATTTCAGTATTTTTATAAAATTATTTTAGTAATTTTCATGGAAAGATATTTGGAAAAGTTGGTGTTTGGAATTTATTATGAATTTTTGAGGGGAAGAAATGTTTGAAAAATAGGAAAAAAATAGGAAAAATTGAGGAAATCATGGAAATAGTAGAAACATTGATTTCTATAGTCATAATGGCCCACAGGAGATGACTGGACTATTAAAGGAAAAGGTTGCACATTTTTCGAGGTCTGACACGTTTTTCGAGGCGAAAACTGGACTTTTTCGGATTGAGGTGATCAGTGGTTTGATTCTAGTCTTACTCTTGTTTGGAAGTGTGTTGGTGTGTGTGCAGTGGGTTCAAGTGAGCGATTTTATCCTCCCGAACTTAGGTTGCATGTGATTGAACCAGTTCAAGTGAGCGGTCATACCCTCTAGAACTCGGGATGTTATGTTTATGCGTTTTACTTATAGTGACTCGCCGTGCGAGACGGGGTGTTATAGAAAGAATTGTTGATTTTATCAGCAAGGCCAGCCTGAAACGACTTCGTTTTGGGCTGGGGCAATGGCAGCCGTGTGCGGTTGCAGGCGCGCCACATGGCGGCCCTTGGGCCACCCAATTGGCCTTGCGCTCCAAGCAGCGTTTTGTTGCATTTTTAAAGGCCAAATTTGGCCATTTTTCAGGCTAAACTGAGAGGAGAAAGAGAGAAATTATGAGAGATGAGGAGGACGCTCGGCCAGTAGGAAAAGTGGGAAGAAATGGGAGAAAATAAGAGATTTTGAGGGTATTCGGTGTCCAAAAATATCTAGGTAAGTGGATAAAATTACTAAAAGTATTATTTATATTAAAATTATAGGTTTTTCACGATTAGAGTATGCGGATTATGTGATTAGATTTGATTAATTGAAGCCGTAACCCTGTTATTTCATGTAGAATGTTTTACTTCGCAACAGGAGTACAAAAGAGGCAAGAATCGGTTGATTACAGGCAAGCTCCTAACCCTTCCCTTATGTTCTTCATTTCCTGCGAGAGTCTCCGTTATTTTTCATATTTTAATCCCTCATTTACCGTGACTCAGTTCCACGCATTAATAATGCAAATATGTGTGGCAACCATCCTATGTCTTATATGTGATTAATGGGGCTATTGGTAATGAATTAAGTGAAATAAGTGATGTCTTGATGTTATTCATTATGTCCGTCATGGGGCTTCATATCGCTCCGCTTTCCTTGGGAATGATGTCGAACCCGATGGGTTAAGTCCTTAGAAGAGTTGGTATGGATTACAGGGGTATGTTAAAGGGTTTAATGAGAAAAGTGAATGGTTTATTAACATGATAAAAGATGAGAATGAGAACAGTATTATTGTAACTGCCCACCTCCCGTAGCCCTTACCACGCATAGAGGAACCACGAGAGGGTCATTATTTGAATGATATCGAACAAAAACACAAACTAAAACTCACGCATAACACTTTTAGAAACTATAACTTTTTACATCCCATAACATTTCATAACCATATTTACATAATCATTCACAACCTGAGCCCACCTGGGCTTACAAGGTATACATCCATCTCAAAAACATAAAAGTATTATATACTTTGACCAAACATACGACACCTAGGATTTAGTTTGGGGAGAACTTTGCACCTGCTACCATGACTCAACCTTTGGACCCAAACCCCGCTGAATGAATCTGGCAACTCAGACAAATCCCTGACCTGGAATGATGGAAAGCAAATGTGAGTCACAAGACTTAGCAAGCTCTAGAAAGAAACGTTATAAGTTAAAGACAAAACTCTTCCCATAACACCCCATGCAATTCATGCCAATGCAACATCATATCATGCCATGCCCAACACCTGCCTTATTTCTAGATGGATAAACATAAAATGAACTTCACATAAACCGTCTTTGGGGCTGACATAAAACACACATTGGAACCCAAGTCCAACATACAAACCTGTTAGCAGTCTTTTATAGGCTACTATACCATTTCCCTTACACGTCCCTTCCTGGCACTCACAACATAATTTGTCGCCATGGGTCTCACCCTAGGGTCTTACTATTGCCGTGGGTCTCACCCCAAGGTCTTATTATTGCCGTGGGTCTCACCCTAAGGTCTTTCTGTTGGCCACTTCCACGGCCTACGTTCCGTGGTGGGCGCCACCCATCACCCATACTCATCACTTATAGTCACACGTTCTCACCATGCAATGTAACAAGTAGGAAATGCAATGGCTTTTGCAGCATAAACGTGATGACAAAGCCCCCTTAAACCAAGCATCAGGCCATGTTACGCCCACATAGGAATACACACATGCGAAATGCTCTAAATGCACTGGCTCACTTAGGGAGCCTAAGTTAGCTCTTAAACTAACCGGGTCATGAAAATACTCACACATCCCATCACACACAAAGCATGTTCCCCCAAATGCATGCAACCCGATCCCTATGCAGCATACACATCATGATATGCACAAAGCAAGGTGGGAATCTGGCAGTACCAGGTCTTCTGGCCCGTTTAGCGCTTATTGTAACAGCCATGACTGGCGCCCATACATCCAGGTATCAACTGCCCCGACCCACGGTCGACAGTCAGTGGCTTTGTATCCCATACCCTTAGACACACTTACTGACAACATCAAACTTATACACTTCCGACTTAACATTTCTTAAGCTTCTCCCATGACATCTCATGCACTCGTAACATAACCATTAACATACCCTTCTTGTTCTCATTCCTTCTTATTTACATAAAACCATCTCAACATACATAATAGACTCTTAAAATATTCCCATAATTTAAACCATAACATTTTCTAAGAACCTAGCCCCTAAAGGGTTCAGCATCATTCCCAAGGAAAGCGGAGCAATACGATGCTTCGTGATGGTCAAAATGAATGAATCTGAGACATCACTGCTTAGCTCATTTCATTAACAATAAACCCATTAATAAAATATAAGTTATAGAGTGGTTACCACGCGGATTATTATTAATGCATGGAACCGAATCACAGTGAGGGAGGTAATAAAATATAGGAAACCATGAAAACTTTCACAGGAAATAAAGAACATAAGGGGAGGGTTAGGAGCTTGCCTTTATTTGGCTAATTCTCGCATCTCTTGCGCTCTCGATGTGAAGTAAAATGTTCTACAGAAAATAACAAGATTACGGCTCAAATTAATTAAATCTAACCGTGTAATCCACGTAATCTAACCATGAAAAACTTATAATTTAAACGTATAAGACTTCTAGTTATTTTACCTAAGCTCGAGAACTCCTTAATTCCCTCACTTTTCTTCTCTTTTCCTTCCATTCCTTAGCTATCGTGTGCCTCCTCTTTCTTCTCCATTATTTCTCTCATTCCTTCCCTCTTTTCCTCTCTGTTTTCACCCAAAAATGGCCAAAATTGGCCTTTTAAAACACAACAGAATGCTACTTCGCGCACGAGGTAGAATGGGCAGCCCAAGGGCTGCCATGTGGCATGGCCTGCAGTTGCGTATGGCTGCCACTGTCCCAGCCCGAAACGACGTTGTTTATGAACTTCATTTCAGGCTGGCCTTGCTAATTACAATCAGCATTTTTCTTCCAACGCGTGCTCTCCCGCCGAATCGAACCTGCGTCCCCTGCCTAGCCGTCCTCGCACGTGACCACCCGCACTGCACTCGACTTCAACCTATATACGCCCCTCATTAAATTTAAGATGACCCTCAGCCTCTTTTCGAGAAATCGCACTTCAACCCCCAACTTTTCGAAAATCTACACTTTCACCCCACATATGATTTTCCCCATATTCCACTTACACCCCGAATTTCCATAAATTCATCCTAATCAATTTATTTTAATCTTTTCTTATTTCCATAAATATTCTAAAATAAAATAATTAATTACCTTAATTTCCTATTTTCTTAAATCAACATAAATAAATACTTTCTCTTAAATTTCTAAATATTCAATAATGACCTTAAGGACCAGAATTTAATAATTATTATTTATCTCCAAATTTTGGGATATTACAATTATGATGTTTATGTGGCTTTGTACGTGAAGAGTTACGGATAAATGTTATGTAATGTTAAGTTTAAACGATATGAATTAAATGCTGATTATGTGTGTCTTAAGGGTATGGGGTACAAAGTCACTGACTGTCAATCGTGGGTCGTGGCAGTTGATGGCAGGATGTATGGGTGCCAGTCATTTACTGTTGCGATAAGCGTTAAACGAGCCAGAAGTGTAACACCCCGCATCGAGCGATAAGAAGGACCGGAACAACTTACACTGATGGACCTATGCGAACTTTCTAGGGGGGTCACCTATCCTTGGATTACCCCAAGTCAAGCACACTTAACTTGGGAGTTCTTTGCCAACATTCAGCCCAAAAGGTATCCAACTGGTGTTATTTCCTTCCTTACTTATCCTCGTTATATACTATTCTCCTCTGGGCTCCCGAGGTATTACATTCTCCCTCCTTGAGCACATGACGTCCTTTTCATGCCACCTTACAACTGGTCCCAGACCTTCTCCCCTTTGGAGGCTGCCATCCTATAAGCATGTCAAAAGCTGCTCCTTGATCAGGCCTTGCACCCTGGCGCCATTCCTCGCCCTCATTAGACCGCATTTTCCAAGGGTCGACTCTGATACCACCTATAACATCCCTCATCGAACGATAGGAAGGATAAGAACAACTTACCCTGATGGACCTACGTGAACTTCCCAGGGGGGTCACCCATCCTTGGATTACCCCAGGTCAAGCACACTTAACTTGGTAGTTCTTTGCCAACATTCAGCCCAAAAGGTATCCAGCTGGTGTTATTTCCTTCCTTACTTATTCTCGATATATACTATTCTTCTCTGGGCTCCCGGGGTATTACAAGAAGAGTTGGTACTACCAAATTTCTACCTTGGTTTGTGCATATCATGATGTGTGTGTTGCATAGGGACTGAGTTGCATTCATTTGGGGGACATGCTTTGTGTGTGATGGGATGTGTGAGCATTTGCAGGACCTGATTGGTCTAAGAGCTAACTTCAGTTCCCTAGGTGAGCTGGTGTATTTAGAGCATATCACATGTGTGAATTCTTATGTGGGCGTAGCATGGCCTGATGCTTGGTTTGTGGGGGCCTTATCATCACGTTTATGCTACAAAAGCCATTGCATTTCCTATTTGTTGCATTGCGTGGTGAGAATGTGCGATTTTAAGTGATGAGTATGGGTGATGGGTAGGGTCCACCACAGAACGAATGCTGTAGCCGTGGCCCACGGGTTGGTGTGGCCCACCACAGAACGTATGTCGTGGAAATGGCCCACAACCGCAATAAGTTATGATGTTATGTTATGAGTAATAGGAAAAAAAGGGTATGGTATGATGTATGTTATGATAAGTGACAGGAAAATGCATGGTATGACAGGAAAAGCCAATGGATGAATGACAAGTAATAGTAGGTTATGATTGATGTTATGGTAGCCTATTGTGGGCTACTACCAGGTTTGTATGTTGGACTTGGGTGCCAGTGTGTGTTTGGTGTGGGCCCCAAGGACCATTTATGTGAAGCTTACTATATGTTTATGCAACTAGAGATAAGGTAGGCATTGGACATGGCAGGGTATGACGTTGCATTGACATGCATTCCATGGGGTGTTACGGGAAGAGTTTTGTCTTTAACCTACAACCTTCCTTTCTACAACTTACTGAGTCTTGTGACTCACATTTGCTTTCCATCATTCCAGGTCAAGGATTTGTCTGAGTTGCTAGATTCATTCAGCGGGGTTTGGGTCCCGAGGATAGTAAGTGCAGAGTTCTCTCGAAACTAGATCATGGGTGTCATGGTGCCTGTGTTAAGGTTAATGTTTATGTTTTTTGAGATGGATGTCTGTTATGTAAGCCTAGGTGGGCTCATGCTGTAAACAGTTATGTAAGGATGGTTATTATGAGTTATATGACATAAAAGAAAAAGATATGGTTTCAATAAGGGTTGTGAGTGTGTTTTGGCTTGTGTTATTATTCGGTATCATTTATGTAATGACCCTCTCACTGATCTTCTTTGTGCACGGGGAGGCTCCGGGAGGCAGGTCGTTACATGTAACACGTGTATATATGTGCTTAATTATCATGTAACTCTTGCAGCATTGATCCAGTTAGGGGCTATTTTTAAGGGTTTGATTGGTGTAGTGGTAGAGCTTCAATTTAAGCTTATGAATACTTTCAAGAAGTTCATAAATAAATAACCTGCAAAATATTTTGTACAATAATATTAAAAGTTACTTGTTAAAAAACTTTTAGCTTTAAAAATCAAAAACTTGTTTTCAAGTGCTCTTTTGACTTTAAAAACCACATAAACAATAGTAACCGAACGTCTGGTTTTTCTACTGACCAAACAAGCCTTAACTTTTGTCATTGATACGAGAGATGTAACAAAAATTTACCAGGTAAATCATTGGGATAAGCAAAAGCTCGTAAATAGTATATAATAACCAATTTTGCTACTTTTTGATTCATCTGAGGTGTTTAAATTTCACCTGACTAATCCTCAAGAACGGATGATCTTTCCTTCTGATACACTTCTTGAGTAAATGCAGATGCGAATACAGTCTATACATACTTAAGATCTAGACATTCAGAGCAATCCATGCAGAACTTAAACCAATTTTACTACTTTACCTGATAGCTTTATTGAGAGTCTTACCAAAATAATACTACTTTGACAAAAATACCCCTCACCCCTCAACAATATTGCAAAATTAAGAAGGTACCCAATGGCCTAGTCGACGACATTTCCAAGCTCCTCGATTTTCAAACACAGCTCCATACTCTCACTAGGTTTGGTGGTCATTGCGAGAGGGGTGGCAACATTTTTGTAGCTGGAGTCATCAATTTTCAGTTACCATTCCTCATGACCAATCGCCTAACTTACCTTCCCTATTCGTGGATTAAGGCACCATAATGCTTGGACTTTGGGAATGCCGGGAGAAGGACAAAAAAAATTAATAATCATTTCATAGGACTAGTGTCATACTTGAGATTTTGGGACCCTAAGTTGAAATGTAAAAATGGGCCCTCGAATCATACTGTACATTTAAATTTTATTTTTCATAATAAAATATAAAAAAATAAACAAATATTCATACCATATCAAAAAATAAAATATATTTTTTTTAAATAATCAATTAAAAACTACTCTACTCGTAGTTTTGGAGGCAAAACTATCAATTAAATTTACATAATTAAGTTGTTCGAGCATTTTTTTCTTAATAGACAAGAAAACTAATCCATTCAATTTGTCTTGTGACATAGTTGAGTGGAGATAAGTCTTGATCAAGTTCAACTTGAAAAATTTTATTCCTATATATGCAACTATAACATGTATAATCACCAGAACAATTTAATTTGGAATTACAACATTCTAAAGTACACCCGAACAAATATTTGAAATACTATTTTAAAAATATAATATTTGAAATACTTACACATGTTTGGCCCAATAATAGAAAGTATCACATATATAAGAATATATAATAATAAAATATAAATTTTTTACATATTGCTTTACATATTGCTCTACACATTTATTTGCATAAGTATTCTGTGGATTTTTGAAGGGGCATTACTTAAATGCTTAAGAATGATTTTCGAAAGGGCAAAGATGACGTCGGAACATTGAAGCAACAACAAGGAGGAGGATGGCCATGTTCATATGTAAAACAAACAGAACATAAAATGGAGGATTACAGTGAGAAAAAAGAAAGCAAGCTTACCTAGGTCCGACATTGTCGTCGATGGCGGCAGAAGGTGGCCGGTGGTAGCGGGTTATGGCTGTCGGCAAGGAGCAAGAAACGTCTTAATGCAATTTTCTTACAATGGAGGCTTCGATTTCAAACTATGGGTTGTGTGCAAAAGTTTGGCACTTCTCTTTCATCATGCGTCTCCACTAATTGCAAATTATCGCAATATTTTGATAATCAAAATATCGCAATAATTTATTTTCGATAGGTCAGGCAAAGTAGAAAAATTACACAATGACTAAACGAACCAAAGATCGATAGGCTCATATCTCGAAAGAGCTTTAGTCCCTTTAATGTTTGTGTGCAATACAATTGTAGGTGAGGGAAACCAACATTGAGTTTACAGCAACAAAATCAGAAAGTAAGACTTGTCACAACCATGGCTTGCACATATCTGCACATACAAAATGAAACACTCAAAACAAGCAAATATAAATAGCTATAACATGGGTATTTCTTTTCAAACATGAGAGTTGATAGTAATATATATACATGAAATGGAGCTATAATTCAGTACTCTTCTTGATCATCCTCTCTCTATCAAAATTCCCATCCCATTAAAATGTTATGTAAAAATTTTACAACCTTATAGTTAATTGATCATCAGGATAGAATAAAAGAGCCTATTTTATCTCATAATTTACTCACTGTTGACTGAATACAACAATTAAAATTTGTAGTTTGGTGGAGCTCCAATCACTATAGAGTCAAGTGTAGAACAAGGATATCGGGAGAGTGTCGAGGTGTCTTGAGAGTTGCCCAGCGGAGTTTGATATGCTATCCAGGAGAACTTTCACTAGTTGTTGTGGTCTAGGAAAGTCCCCGTTGTCTGAGAGAGTTGATGGGTTGTTAGAAGAAGCTTCTGCAAGACAGAAGACAATCAAAAGACATGCGGAGATTTCTCCCGTGTGGGACCTTCAATGCTTAAGTCAGAATAAGTCATGGATTGTCCATATGCCGGTAAAATGTGAGTGAAAATGACTTGATTTTGGTTGTTCAGGAGAGCAGTAACACATTCTTTGGGAGAGTAAATGGTGTGAGAATGTGGAAGTTGTGTGGGTGCTTGGGAGATGAAGAGTTAGGGAAAAAATTCCTAGAACATGAAAGGTTGAGGGGTATTTATACCCCTTGGTGATAGGGGCACGTGGCACACGGGCACTGGGGCGAGTATTATTACTATGCACGGTGCATATCCTAGGTTAAGCTTGGAAGAGGGCGTAATGAGAAACCCCCTTGGAGGAATGGTTTTATGGGGAAATGAGAGCCTTCTGAGATGGGCTACATTATGCGAACATCGTAGGAAATATTTGTCCAAGAGAGGATCTCCCTGGTGATTTCTTATGAAAATGGCTCGACCGAGTATTCTTTAGCAGGTAGAATGCCTCTCCAGGAAAACTTCCTAATGCTGCCCCTGGGAGAGCCTTTTCTCTAGGAGAACTTTTACTCTTGGAAAAGTCATTTCTTTAATAGAACTTCTTCTCTCGGAGGAGTGCCTTCTCTAGGAGAACTCCCCCTTGGAGGATAGACTACAATAATGGCTCCCCATTCTTGTTTTTTTACTAAAAGTCAAAGGAAATAGTATATTTCGAGTGGCAAAGTTATCTTGGCGAAGCCAAGACTTGTCTCGATTGCATGCTTTTTTTTGTCTAGGAGAGATGTTTCTACATAATGAGGTGAACTATGGTAATATGTGTTAGTGTTAGTGCCCTAATGCTAGATTTAGATGGCATCTGGCATTTATATTTATGAGACTAATAATTTAATCCTTGCAATATGTAATAAAATATATTTCCATATTTAAGGTCATATCTTCATTTATATCTCTTCAATCATTAATATGAAGGAGTCCATAGATTTCCTATTGAAGGTCTTATTCTTAAGTGTTAAGAATATGTGACAATTAACCTTTGTAATAAGGATATCTTAATGGTTATTCCCAGTCGTTAGACTTCTCAAATGAGAACTAGGATTAATGGAGCATAGACTGGCACATGGGATACTATCTTTAATTAGTATGAGATGCTAATGATAAAGGATGGCGAATCGCATGCCATAATCCATGAGATGGATATAGTATACATGAGGGTAGGTGTTAGTGGAACGCTTACTGAATATGATGCACATGATAGATCACATGGCTCAGAGGATCTATTATCTATCACAGGCTTCAATCGTGTTACTGGTCCTTAGACCAGAAGCAACATAGTTGTCATGTATGTTGGTGTCAAGAATTTGCCATTGCTAAGAACCATTTGGTTATTGAGCGAGAGATGCACTATGTGATTCCTATGCAGTAGCGTATGGAGACAGGTGACTATTAATGGGATCCGTCGAACTCCAGCGTGAGGTGAACATCTTATGTGATTAGTGGTGGTTGTGATTGTATAAATCATTGGTCAGGGTACACATATTGAAAATGTGTTTCTAATGTTGGAAGGTGTTTTGATGTGTCATCTCAATCACACCACACTAGATCTAGGCATAGTTATCGAGTTAGTGAGTTTGATCAATCCATGACTCTCACTTGATCGGGATATTAATTGATGGAAGGATTATAGTATACAGGAATTGAAAGCCCAAATAGGTTCTCAAGAAGTATGACTTCATTGCATGTAGGATCACCCTGACATAATGCTAGTTGTCACTCAGGGTCTTTCGAGTTATATTGGAAAAATGAAGAGATCTTCATTGTAAACCAAAGTGTTTGCTTGGCATCAAATAGTTTGATGTGTCTCGATTGCTACTTAGTGATGAACCTAGAAGGTCACACGCATATCCAAGTGTAGTGGTTAATTAAGTGATGAAAGTTATAATTTTCATTAAGAGTTAATGATTTTTACTGGGATATTAATAATGAGAATAGTTCTCATTGGATAATTAATTCTTGCATAATATTTTATGTGTAATAGTTATACATATATTATATTGAGAGAATTAATTTAAATTTAATATATGGAAATTAAAGAGAATTTTCATTATCTATATAATATATATAATATATTATATGAAAAAGAAAATAGCATTTTTATAATATATATAATATATCATATATATATAATTTGAAAAAGAAATGGAAAACATATATGAAAAAGAAAAGGACACTTTCAATATATATATATATAATATATATGATATATTATTGAAAAGAAAAAAATGCACTTTCATTATTTATAATATGTGATGGCCATCTCCTCCTATAAATAGGTGATCATGGAGAGAAATTGGAAGTGTGAGAAAACTATTTAGCCATAAGCTCTTATCCTTCTCATTCTAGTTGGAATTCTCTTAGCCATTACTCCCATTTTGCTCTTGATTCCATTATTGCTAGTGTAACAAGTCCAACCTAATAGAAAGTCTATTAGTTTTTGGAATCCATTTAGCTTTCATCTCCTACATTTAGCTTGGTTAGCACATAAGCTAAGTTGTAGGATTCATTCCTTACTTGGAGCGTGGACTAACTAGGCCCCTCGTGCTTTCGAGGGACAGTTCCATCTAACCGGTTATCTATTCGATAGTTGTTGGTGTGCAATCGTTGTTATCTTGGAGAAGATTCCAACCTCTACACCGGACTACAAACCATTGTGAGGTATATATGCTAAATCCATTATGGCATGGTTTGATTTTGTTTTGCATATGGTCATGGGAAACCAAGTCTTGTAAGGTGGTTTTGAACTTATTTCCGCTGCGTTCTTATTTATGTTTTTGAAAAAGTTTTAAAAAAAATAAAAACTTTTGCATCGATACACTAAGAGTTGGCATTTCCCATCAGCGGTATCAGAGCCTCGGCATGGTTTCAATGACCTATGCTCGATGCATATTTCATTAACATGAAATTTATTTAATATGCCAAATTATTCAATGAGATTGAATAGATGGGTGATCATGGACTTAGTATAATTTGATTGTATGGATTAATGGATGAATGTTATAGGTATTTGAGAAATTGTCTGTAATATTTATTTTTCATTCCATTTGGGACTGTAATGAGACGGAAGTCTCCTTGTTATTTTAATTTTGTCTTAGAAAAATGTATAGTATGTTTCTCTATGTAAAATGAAGATGAAGGCATCAAGAGTTGATGATTCCAAGGAGTAAGAAGGTCGAGAGAAATGTTTTGTGCTCATGTGATTAGCATTGGTTATTTATCTCAATAAATGCTAATTAATTAAATCCAAAGGCTCGAATTTAATTAATATGCATAAGTCCATGATCATCCTATTTTGTGTGTATGCATGTTTCTGTTATGTAAGAGATGCATAATTGGAAATTTTAAATGTGCAAAGTGAAACTTCCAAAATAAATTTAGATTTATTTTGAATGTATGAGTTGGTTATGTATGAGATACATAATTGGAAAATTTAAATGTATGTGCAAAGTGAAAATTTCAAAAATAAATTTAGATTTATTTTGAATGTATGAGTTGGTTATGAGATGTATAATTGGAAACCATAAATGGATATGCAAAGTGAGACCTTTAAAAATGAAAGCCCAAAAACTTTCCAAACTGTGCAAACTTATATTAGATGTGGTAAATAAGATTTATCATGACCCTCCACCGTCGTAGGAATTCGTCACTCGATTGAGTGTATCTTGGCTACCTAAAGGTGTGAGGGTGCATTTCATGAGAGTTGATTGATGTTCCTATCTAAACATAAGATATTATTGGTTACCCCACACGGATATGGCCAACATACCACTAAAATGTTGAGACTGTAGACGTTACAAGTGGATCGTTGACTAAGATGGTGGGTCTAGTCTATGTATGTCATTCTCTAACATACCACAAAAGCGTTGAGGAATAGATGGCATATGGGTCAGTGGATCGAACCTCGCATGAGATGTGATAGGCAAGAGTTGTCTACTCAAATATGTGGGTATCCCAACATACCACTAAAGTGTTGAGGGGTATTCATGTAGGAGAGAACTCTATCATCCACCACGAGTCCCCTTTGGGATTCGTGTTTACCACCATGGGAAGTGTGAGATTTGAAAAATTGAGTGGGAGGTACTATTTGGTTTGAGACCGAAACTAAATGGATCTGCAAGATTAAATCAAACTGACAATTGCTTATTTATTTATGCAGTTTTTTCCAATATGAAAAACTCAAATCCTATTTTTGGTCTTTGGGACAAAAAGATTTTAATTGGACCCGACTATTTGGATTGGCTAAGTGAATCAAAAGTTGATTCGAGTAAAGAGCATAATAATGAGTCATTGGAGAGGTTTGTTCTTACCTTAGTGTTCGAAGAAACTTATAAGGGAGAGTGTGGCCAATGGGAGCAAATAAGGGAGATTAATGGAAAAAATGAAGAAGCAGCTAGGTATGAGATATCTAGGGAACTGTTCAGGTCTAGAATGGCAGAAGGCACGAATGTAGAGGACCATGTCCTTAAGATGATTAATTTGATTGATTAATTGGACTCATTGGGATTTTGCTTGAATGTTGATCTGAAAGTAGACCTCATTCTCCAATCGCTTCCAAATTCATTCGCCCTGTTCATTCTAAAAAATCAAATGAACAATGTTGTGCGCACACTTCTGAGTAGTTAAAGAGTTTAACAATAGCGCAGGCTGAAATGAATGGAAAAAGCAGAGAAGGTGTTCTCCCTATTGCTTCTTCCAATACTTCTAAAAGAAAGAAGAGTTATTTCAAGATCAAGAAGTTGGCCTCGCAGAAGGACATCTCAAAGGGCAAGCACAAAGAGAAGGGATCAAAGAGAAAGTGTTTCCATTGCCAAAAAGATGGGCATTGGAAGAGAAATTGCCCAACCTATCTCTCCATCTTGAAGGTCAAGCACTTAGAGAACCAAGGTACAGGTATATCTTCCTTTTATGTTATTGAGATGATCAATGCGATTGATCATTCTTCCATCTCATGGATTCTTGATTCAGGTGCAACTTCTCATATATATGTTTGCATGCAGGATCTAAAAAGAAGTAGGCTGCTTGAGAAGCAAGAAGTTGTCCTCCAAGTGGGAAATGGAGCTCTTGTAGAGCCATTAGCTATAGGGAAAACTTTTGTAGCTCTTCATACTGGGCATGTATTAACTTTGAAAGACTCTTTATATTTACCTATTGCTTTTCGGAATGTAGTGTCCATTCTTAGACTTGTAAGGGATGGTTATGAACTATCTTTTTTTTTTCTAATTCATGTCAAATTCTTTATGGTAATGAGGTAGTTGGCATGGGCATTATGGTGAATGGTCTTTACATATTAGAGCTACATAAAAGTGTCAGTCAAAGAGATATAAATATTACATCGATTAGCAACAGGAAGTTTTCTCATAGTGACAGTGTTGACCTTAAACACTTATAGCATCTTAAACTAGGCCATATAAACGATAGAAGGATTTGCGAATTGGCCAAAAGATGATTAATTGATGCAATAGGTACTGAACCAAAGCCAACTTGTGAATCCTACCTTCTTGGTAAATTGACCAAGTTACCATTTGTTGGACAAAGTGGGAGAGCTAGTGAATTGTTAGGGTTAATCCACACAGATGTATGTGGGCCATTCTCTGTAACAGAAAGAGGTGGTTATAACTATTTCATAACTTTTACTGATGACTTGTCATGCTATGTTTATGTATACTTGATGAAGTACAAGTCTGAAACTTTTGAAAAGTTCAAAGAGTTTAAGGTTGAAGTAGAAAATCAGATCGAAAAGAGTATTAAAATACTTCGATCAAATCGAGGTGGAGAATACTTGAGTACGGAGTTTAATAACTACCTCAAGGCTAATGGCATTATATCCCAGTTGACTCCTCATGCGATCCTATAGTTAAATGGTGTTTTTGAGAGAAGAAACCATACTTTGTTGGACATGGTATAATTAATGATCACCTTTGCCGATCTACCATTGTCATTGTGGGGCTATGCTTTGTGCACCGCAATTTATCTTCATAACAGGTCTCCAAGTAAATCTATCGAGAGTATTCCATATGAAATATGGATAGGGAGACAACCCATTCTTAAGCATGTTAAGATATGGGGATGTCCTGCCTATGTTAAAAAACTCAAGATGGATAAGATAGAATCTCGTTCTAGCAAAGGAAGATTTGTAGGATATCCTAAGCATTGCAAATGATACTACTTCTACTTTTCCAATGATCAAATAGTGTTGGTCAGTAAGGATGCCATATTTTGGAGAAAGAGTTTTTCCAGGGAGGTGGCATTGGGAAGAAAGTAGAATTCAAAGAGGTGTCTTCTGAACGATAAGTTAAGCCTATTGAAGAAACCAATCTAGAACCTGTAGGTCCAAGTAGTGTCATTCCACGTGAGGCTTATAAATCTAGTAGAGTATCTTGTCCTCTGGAATCATATGGTTTTATTGTGGAGGAGATACATGAAGTATTCTTATATGGAGATAGTGATCAAGATGTTGATCCTACTAACTACGAAGAGGCGATGTCAGACATCGACTCTAAGAAATGGCTAGAGGCTATGCAGTCTAAAATGGAATCCATGTATTCCAACCAAGTATGGACTCTAGTGGATCCACCTAAAGGAATAGTTCCTATAGGGTGTAAATGGATCTATAAGAGGAAGATTGGCCCTAATGGGAAGGTGTAGACCTTCAAAGCACAACTGATGGCAAAAGGATATCGTCAAAAACATGGTATTGACTATGAGAAGACATTTTCTCCAGTCGTAATGCTCAAATCCATCAGAATGATGGTAGCCGTTTCTGCACATTATGATTATGAGATTTGGTAGATGGATGTCAAAACGACGTTCCTAAATGGTTATCTTGAGGAAGATATATTCATGGAACAACCTCGTGGTTTTGAGTCTTTTAATATCAATCAAGTTTGCAAGCTTAAGAGATCTATTTAAGGTCTTAAGCATGCCTCTAGATCTTGGAACATTTGTTTTGATAGTGAGATCAAAGAGTTTGGTTTCATTAGAAATCCGGATGAACCTTGTATATACAAGAAAGTTAGTGGGAGCACGAGATCTTTCCTTATTTTGTATGTGGATGGCATCCTCTTAATGGGGAATGACATTGGCATGTTGATGTCAATAAAATTATATTTGTCCAATAAATTCTCCATGAAAGATCTAGGAGAAGTGACATATATCTTGGGAATTCATGTCTATAGAGATAGAGCGAGAAGAAAAATAGGTCTCTCCTAGAGTCTGTACATAGAAAAGATGCTAAAGAGGTTTAGTATAGAAAATTCTAAGAAGGGTTTTATATCTTTCAGGCATGGAATTCATCTCTCTAAGGAGATGTCTCCCAAGACACCCAAAGAGAGACAACACATAGAAATGATTACTTTTACCTTAGCTGTTGGAAGTCTAATGTATGTTATGCTATGTACAAGGCCTGATATCACATATGCTATGAGTGTCAAGAGTAAATATCAGTCCAATCCAGGTTTGGAACATTGGACAACAGTAAAGTGTATCCTTAAGTACTTGGAAAGGACTAAGGATTTATTACTAATGTATGGAGAAGGTTATATCCATGTTGATGGGTTCACTGATTCAGATTTCCAATCTGATATGGATGATAGAAATTCTACATTCAAGTTTGTGTTTGTCTATAATGGTAGGGTAGTTAGCTGGAAGAGTTCCAAACAAGAAATAACTACAGACTCTACTACGGAAGTCGAATATGTTGCGGCATGCGATGCTACAAAGGAAGCTATTTGGATGAGAAAGTTCATTGCTGAACTATAAGTGGTTTCATCCATTGAGTTGTCGATATCTTTATATTGCGACAACAATGGGGCCATTGCACAGGCCAAGGAACCCAGGTCTCACCAGAAATCTAAGCACATCAAGCGACGATTCCATTTGATCCGAGAGATCATAGCACGTGGAGACGTTCAGTTGTAGAAGATTGTGTTATTGAAAAATGTCGCAGACCCACTGACCAAAACACTATCACAAAGTCATCTTGAGAAGATGGGTATTAAATACCTGGCAACGATTCAATAATGACCTATAGCTTGTAAATCAAGATTAGTGAAAGTGGGAGATTGTTAGTGTTAGTGCCTTAATGCTAGATTTAGATGGCATCTGGCATTTATATTTATGAGACTAATGATGTAATCCTTGCAATATGTAATAAAATATATTTCCATTTTTAAGGTCATATCTTCATTCATAGCTTTCCAATCATTATTGTGAATGAGTCCATAGATTTCCTATTGAAGGTCTTATTCTTAAGTGTTAAGAATATGTGACATTGACCTTTGTAATAAGAATATCTTAATGGTTATTCTCAATCCTTAGACTTCTCAGATGAGGACTATGATTATGATTAGTCGAGTACGGACTGACACGTGGGATACTACGTTTGATTAGTATGAGATGCTAATGATAAAGGATGGCGAGTCACATGCCATAATCCATGAGATGAATATAGTATACATGTGGGTAGATGTTAGTGGAACGCTTACTGAATATGATGCACGTGATAGATCACATGGCTCAAAGAATCTATGATCTATCATAGGCTTTGATCGTGTTACTTAATTAGTGGTTAATTTTGTAAAATTTTGTTATAATTATAACCCCCGTTTTGATTTTAAATTGATTTAATTGAATAGTTATGTGTAATATATATAATATATAATATATTATAATAAACATGTAAATATAATATATATATATTATAACATAATACATATACTCAATGGAGTGCATGCATGGAGCATCTATATAATATATAATTTAATAACACTCAGTTGCTTGCTTGTAGGCATGAAAAAGGTGGGCTTAGAGACTTAAATTGGATTGAAGAATGAAGAATTCAAACCCAACCCATGAAGAATTTAAGGCCCAACTTGAACAACCCCATGGAAGACATCATTTGGAAAAGGCCCAAGCATTTTTTTTAATCCTAGTGAAGACCAAAAACCAAATTGTAGAATTTTTTTTTTTTTTATGAGTGATTTATTAGGTGTGTTTTTTTAGCTAAAATCCATTTAACTTTAGGTGTGTATTATAGCTAAAATCCATTTAACTTTATGAGTTCTTTATTATGTGTGTATTTTAGCTAAAATCCATTTAACTTTAGGTGTGTATTATAGCTAAAATTCATTTAACTTTAAGTGTGTGAGTGCCCATTAGATATAATTATGTCTAGTTGAATAATTTAAATTGTGTGGTTTGTATTGCATCTTGTGGGCTATAAATAGCTCACTTGATTGCATTTGTAAAGGTGATTATTATTTTTGAATCAAAGTTTAGTTGTTTTCTTAAAATTCTCTCTTTGAGAATTGCTTTTGTTCTTTCTTCTTTTCTCTATTGTTTTCTCTTGTGATCTTACTTTTTTTCTTTCTTCTCTTGAATTCTTATGGCCTTTATTGTTATTTTATTATTCACCGCCTAAATGGCCGGTTAATTTATGCCTTTAAATTTCTGCAATTTTAATTCCTGTCATTTAATTATCCACCTCCTAAATGACCGGTTAATTTCTCCAATTTTAATTCCTGTCATTTAAATTCTGTTATTTAAATTACGCTATTTAAATTCCTGTCAATTAACTTTTAAATGGAGATGAGTAGCTAAATCCAATCTTGGGTTAAGGCAAGGACAATATCCAACGCCAATGATTCCCAAAGAAAACTGTGTTTTAAATGAGTAACATTAATTTAAATTTCAGTGTGAGTGTGTATTAATTATTGAGAAATCACTGGGTTTGGATTGGAGCGTAAGCCTAACTTAGAGCTTTCATGCCATGTATGAGAGTTTCTAGAACTGGAAACGCTATCATACCCAAACCCGAATGATTAATTTAGTTATTTCGTGTATTAATTACAATCGGATTTATGGTAGTTGCTTAAACTAGAATCCTGCATATCATGTATGGGGATTGCTTAAACTAGAACTATCATCATCTTTAATTGCATTTAATAACAAACCCTCATATCTGAAACTAAATTAATGTTACTAACCTTGTCTGCTAAAATTTGGGAATCAACGGGTTGGTGCTGAAATTGTCTTAACTCAAGTGTTACCCAATTTCATATTCACATATTTAGTGTTTATTTCAATTTCTGTCTTGTTTTATTTCCTAGTATCTGTTATCTAGAAATCCGTAAAAAAATCTTGTTGCCAATTCATCTAAATTCATGTGAGTGTGTGTGACATTCTTTTTTTCTTTTTCCATAAATAAATCTCTCAATGGACGACCTAAACTTATCCAGAAAATATAAATTTAAATTTGGACTACAACTGCACTCGTATACTGACAAGTATAAACCTCTCACCAAAATAAAGAAAAAAATATAAAAGTTTTAATGTGTTTTTATTGTGTTTTAATTACAGGGTGAGAGTGCAGCCATTACTGGTCCTTAGAACATAAGCAACACAGTTGTCTTATATGTCGGTGTCAGGAATTTTTCATTACTAAGAACCATTCGGTTACTGGGTGGGAGATGCACTGTGTGGTTCATGCGCTGTGGCGTATGGAGACAGGTGACTATTAATGGAATCCGTCAACCTCCGACGTAAGGTGAACATCCTATGCGATTAGTGGTAGTTGTGATTGTATAAATCCCTGGCCAGGGTACACATGATTGAAAAGGTGTTTCTAATGTCAAAAGGTGTTTCGATGTGTCATCTCAATCACACTACACTAGATCTAGGCATAGCTATTGAGTCAATGAGTTTGATTAATCCATGACTCTCACTTGATTGAGATATTAATTCATGGAAGGATTATAGTACACGGGAATCAGAAGCCCAAATAGGTTCTCAAGAAGTATGACTTCATTGCAGATAGGATCGCCCTGACATAATGCTAGTTGTCACTCAAGGTCTTTCGAGTTACATCGGGGAAATGGAGAGATCCTCATTGTAGACCAAAGTGTTTGGTTGGCGTCAAAGAGTTTGATGTGTCTCGATTGCTATTTAGTGGTGAACCTAGAAGGTCATACGCATATCCAAGTGTAGTGGTTAATTAAGTGATGAAAGTTATAATTTTCGTTAAGAGTTAATGATTTTACTGGGATATTAATAATGAGAATGATTCTCATTGGATAATTAATTCTTGTATAATATTTTATGTATAATAGTTATACATATATTATATTATATTGAGTGAATTAATTTGAATTCAATATATGAAAATTAGAAGAGAATATCCATTATCTATATAATATATATGATATATTATATAGAAATTAAAAGAGAATTTCCATTCTACATAATATATATGACATATTATATAGAAAAGTCAAGAGCACTTCCAATATAAAATATATATGATATATTATTGAAAAGAAAAAAATGCACTTTCATTATTTATAATATGTGATGGCCATCTCCTCCTATAAATAGGTGATCATGGAGAGAAATTGGAAGTGTGAGAAAAATATTTGGCCATAAGCTCTTATCCTTCTCATTCTAGTTGGAATTCTCTTAGCCATTACTCCCATTTTGCTCTTGATTCTATTATTGTTAGTGTAGCAAGTCCAACCTAATAGAGAGTCTATTAGTTTTTGGAATCCATTTAGCTTTCATCTCCTACATTTAGTTTGGTTAGCACATAAGCTAAGTTGTAGGATTCATTCCTTACTTGGAGCGTGGACTAACTAGACCCCTCGTGCTTTCGAGGGACAGTTCGGTCTAACAAGTTATATATTCGGTAGCTGTTGGTGTGCAACCAGTGCTATCTTAGAGAAGATTCCATCCTCTACACTGGACTACAAACCATCATGAGGTATATATGCTAAATCCACTATGGCATGGTTTGATTTTGTTTTGTATATGGTCATGGGAAACCAAGTCTTGCAAGGTGGTCTTGAACTTATTTTCGTTGCGTTCTTATTTATGTTTCTAAAAAAGTTTTAAAAACAATAAAAACTCTTGCATCGATACACTAAGAGTTGGCATTTCCCATCAATATGTCCGGGTGAGGTTTGCATAATGGGTCTAGGAAAGGCATGACTTCTATGCCATAAAGCGAGCGATAAGGTCTGCAGCCACAGTGATGATGCATCAGTTGACCTCCTGAGGAAGCAAGCATAAATACGAGGCGATCCCTTACGTGAATCCCACTTTCGCTTCCGTGTTCCCAAGATTTCCTGCATTTGAGTCGTCTAGAAGAACTGTCTTATAGAACATGTGCATTGAAGAAGAAACCTTAGTAGACTGTAATGCCCCACTTTTCCCAGACGTTAAATGACTTAGGAAATTTCAGGGATATATATTTTTTTTCCACAAACATATAACATAAATCATTTCCCAACAATCCCATTCTACCTTCTCAGCATATCAAACTTAGAATCAGTAAGCTAAGACAGGTAACATCATCTTAAATGCGGAAGCTAGATCTAAATCTCAATCAGTACATAACCGAAACCATTTTATTCATAACATGAAAATCGTACCATCGTTTAACATGATATCATCAAAGTAATATACATCATAATAAAAAAGACATTATACGAATCACCTACAAATCGCCGTCACTCCTTAGCAATTCCTTTTCCTTTGGCACCGCTGCTTTTACTTAAAACATTTGAATATTTCAGGGACAAAGTCCAAATAAGATACTGAATCATCTAAGTGAGATTTCAAAACAATTTCATGAATGTATGTAGACATGAAACAAAATTGACATATCCTTGACATGTCCTAGCCCTAGAGAATCCCACACAACACTTAATATTAACCGAGAAAAATGCAATTTCTCTAAGGGTAACACAACCACACCGACACATTGGCATAACATAGTCCTAGCTTAAGAGGGCAACATCAACGCCTCTAGCTAACACAACAAAAAACCATCGATACCACTTTCAACAAGGAATGGTCAACATTAATTCAAGAACCCAGGGAATCACCCCACAATCATGTAAGTGATTATGTTTCCACTCAAAAGTATATCGGATCATGTCAACTCAAAACCCTAGCCGCAAGATGATCAACACTATCCCCGGGAATCCATGTCCACCTTGAAAACAATGATATCGCTCAAAAAAACCTAGGGTGGTGTCCACTCGCAACCTCGCCACTTAAGCCGATTCGGGGTGGTGTCCACTCTAAGCCCTGCCACTTGTCAACTGCCAGGGTGGTGTCCAGTCTCAACCCTCGTCACAAGTGGGCATTTCCCCTTGGCATGCTTCCCTAGTGTTATCACCTAAGTGTCATGTCATAAGTTGACATCCCACATCCCGCATGAACAACCAATTTGGCCACCCAGCCTTACACGGAACCCTAGATAGTCATCCTGGCAAGTACACACAACACGGGATACACCTATACATTGTTCCGACAAATACCCTTGGGGAATTATGGTTACACTATCTAATCAACATCCCAAGTTGACATTCCACATGGACAACACAAAAACATGACAATGCCACATACCATGATTCAATGCATCATATTATAAAACAACATTTCATGTATAAAATTTACTGCACAAAATTCAATGCACATGCATAAAACATTTTGGAATGAACCTCCCACATGAAAACAACCATCATAGGTTAAATCGTTCACATGTAACAAAACCCTTTGCATGTAATCAAATCAAGTTTAGATAGAATCAAAATCAAGTATTTAGGGTAGAATCACTCACAAGAAGCCAAGTTTTTAAGTAAGAACACTTACATTGAACATATCTCAAAACTTCTCGATTCTTGTGCATGACCCCAATTTTCGTGCAAAAACTCAAACAATCGTACTATTACTCAACTCAAGCCTCAACAATCCTAGACATTATGATCATTCAAAGAAATATCAAAATTCATTTTTCTTAATTTCTTCATAATTTTCACCTATTTTCTCCCTATTTTTCTCTCAAAAATTCGAAAATAAATACCTCTTTAAGTATTTTCCAAACTTTTTTTCCATCATAATACATAAAATAATTTTAGAAAAATATTAAAAAAATTCAAAAGAAAATACCTAGCCACGCGCCCTCACACGCTCTATGCGTGTAATTCACTTGCTAGTTGTCTTCTCCGGCTCCGGTCGCCAGTGATTTCTCCAATGCCCGAATTGAGCACACCCCTTGAATCCGATTTCATTCGATGTCATAAATCACGTCTTGAAATTTTTGTTACTACCATATTAGTTTCCTTAGATATCTAGGCTCTTGGGCATTCCCTGTCGTTGATTCGGTCACTCAATACTATACCAATAATTACGTTATAACCCTAATCTTATGAAGATTTTACTTATGGCCCAAGATAAATTACACCTAAAATCTTACAAAATTCTCGGGTGTTACATGGACTACCTCAGAGAACCTTTTCCCGAATGAACTTGCTTTGGAGAACTCATAATATTCTTAGAGAGCTTCAATTTGAGATTGCAACTAAGGTAAATTGCCAACCGTCATTACAAGAATTAAGTTCGTGCATAGGGCTAACAAAGAAGAAGAGAGTGGCGAATGGTCATTAGTTTCCTTAGTTCAACCTTTAATCTTCCACTTTGCTGACATTGAAAGGATAAGAGTGACTTATGACATCCCGACTTTGTGGTTGTTGAGGAAGCCATGAGGGAGGGAACCCAACATGGCTCAAGTTAAATAAGGAGGAATAGCCATGCATGAAGATAGTTTGCGACTTAACTTTCGATTCCTCCTAATTCCATATGGGATGCAATTTTTGTGCAAATACAAACTAGTGTTGGCCCAATTGTATATGAATGAATGGGCTCAACAAGTTGAGTTCTTTATCCTATGTAAAGAACAAGGCATGGAGCCCAACATTGAACTATTTACTTGTTTCTTCCACTTGTACACTGTGAAGGGGCGATCATAATTTGTTAGTCTACAAAAGGTATGCAACACCGGCCCGATATTTATTAGGGCTCTATTGGAAGGAGGACCACTTTGAGACCTCATGGATAATCTTGAGACCACTGCTAACGTGGAAAGCCCTTTAATTTTGGTGCAATGAGGAGGTGGGAAGGACCAATCCCTTATGGAGGCCAAATGTACAAAAGATGGAGGAGAATCAACCCACCATTGTGGAACGGGTCCTTAGAGGAGGGTCGTTGAATCTATTTGATTTACTCACTGACAAAAGATTAAGGGATGTTAGTTGGCTCGTTGAAGAGGGAAAGCCTTCAAGGTCGATAACACCTAAGGGGCCAAACCTCAAGAAGAAAAAGAAGAAAAAGAGGATCCTGAGGGTGCTTACCTTTCCTCTTTCTTTCTTTTTTATGTCCTGCTTTTACTTTTTTGTTTTTCTATTGTATTTTAAATGTGCCTTGTATATGAGTTCTAATAGTGTTTCATTTTAGACTTGTAGAAATGAATCACCTCAGAGTGATGGCCCAAGCAAGAGTGGTTGAGGAGCAGGCTAGATAGGCTTGTGAGCACAAGAAGCAGCCCAAGAAAATCAAGACATGCAAGTGCCACAACAAAAGGCCACTGAGACCTAAAGGGAAACTAAGGTCCCTTTGGTGAGACGAGGACGAGTAAAAAGAGCATGCACTGGCGTGGCTTAAGATGAAGCTGATATGTTCAACCAACCATCTCCATTGTCATTTTTCCTTGCGTTGGGTGAATCTTATGAATTGACAAGTGAGCTTCCTCTTCCATCTCCCATAACGCCACCATTTAAGACACTTTTCAAGTAGTAGTGGAGGAAGAAATGACTTCATAGCTTGATGAGGTAGCTTTGGAGAGGCACCGCCAAAGAAATTAGGCTATTTACTGATTCCCACTTTGGCATAATGTAATATCCCAGATTTTCAAAAGGGCTCTTGAGTAATTTTAATGTGGGCCATAGGTGAAAGTATCAAAAGATTAGGGGCTTAAATATAATTTCTTACAGTTATCAATACCGAATCGACTACAGGGAATGCCTCGGAGTGCAAATGTCTAAGAAAAATTATATGATCTCGATGAGCGTTCTGAGATAGAATTTATGGTATTAAAAGAAATCAGATTTGAGACAATTTTCAGTACAGCTAAAATACAACTATGATATAGGCTGAAAAATCAAATTGTCGTAAGGGGACATCCAGGAAATCAACAGAATCTTGAGGGGGCTCCAGTTTTTCATAATGATCAACCCTGTGGGATTTCAGGACGAGACAAAGGTCCTGTGAGGGAGCATGGATGAAATTGGTATTTGTCGAGCAAATGTCGGTTATTAATGTTGATAAATCAAGATATTGTGTGGCTTGACAGTAATTGTTTTAAGGCCTTGGAGGGTCCAAGAGCTATTATCAAAGATTTTGGTGCAATTATCAAAATCCCTAAGTGTAATTAAGGAGACTTGGTGAGGGTAAATATGTAATTTACACGTGTATATATATGTATATGTTACCCCAGCATTTCTTCATAAATTGGATTTGGTCAAGAATGAGAAAGCAGAGGAAAGAGAGAGTTTGGCTTGGGCTGGGATCAAATGTGAGATCGAAAGGGAGAGAGACCGAGAGTGAGATCAGAAGAGGGACAGAGGGAGAGAGAAGGCCGGCTAAAGTAGGCCGCGACAGCAAGCCGCGGCTGCAACCAACAGGGGCGGCGATGATGGCTGGGCCACGATGGGAGCAGCTAGGGACGATCGATGGTGGTCGCGACGAGCACGTAGAGATGCCAGGTGTTGCAGTAGGTAACAACGGAGCCGGGAGCAGTGGCCATGACCACTAGTGGCCGCTGCCACACAGCAACCAGTCGCAACCGTGAGCAGCGGCGTAAGGGCGATGATGTGGCAGAAGCGATCGAAAGCGCACTGAAGTGGCCGCAAATGGCGTGCGGTGGTGGACTGGGCGCATCGGCAGCGGACGAATGGTGGCTGGCAGGCATGGTTGTGTCGCGTAGAAGGAATAACAGGGAAGAAGAAGATGGGAGGAAGGAGAAGAAGAAAAGAAAAAGGAAAAAGAAAAGAAAGAAAAAGAAATTAGGAAAAAATGTGAACAAATGGAGAAAAATCCTGAAAAATGTTAAAAAGATTTTGGGAATTATCTTGGGGTTAGAGGAGTATTCCGAAGCTGGAAAATTGATCGGGCTCGCTTTTCATGGTCAGGACATGTATACTGAGGAAGCTTGAGAGGCTAAGTCAAGATGAGTAAAATTTCTTAAAAAATTTAAAAAATTCAAGAATATTATTTTATGAATCGTTATAGATAAATATTTGAGAAAATATTCACAGAATATTTAGTCTAGATTTATTGAGAAAAAATATGAAGAAATAGAGAGAAAAATAAAGAAAATGGAAGAAATTATGGAAAAGTAGGTTTTTATGCTTATTTAAATAAATATGAGTATTAGGGTGTTTTGAGGTTTAAATTGAAGTGACTTATGAAAATTTTAAGGTTGACACGCAAATCGAGATAATGCACGTATCTCGAGCAAAGACGCGTATATCGAGGTAGCCCGATAAGGTTGGGAAGATTTGAAGTCTCTGGATTTCGTTCGATCTTCTCCTCAGGCTCGGACTTGAGTCATTCCTTCCCAGGCAAGTAGACAGGATATGTTATGTTTACCTTGTATTATGCATGTATCTGTTCAATGTATAAAGATTATAAACTTGTACTGATTTTTATATGCATAACTTGTACATGATTTTTATATGAGGATCATAGAAAAAAAAAAAAGACTTTTTTTTTTAAATATTTTTAAAATGCATTAAATATTTTCATCCTATTGGGAAAGACATAAGCAGAAAGATTATAAATGATACCCTAACTGATTTCTCATTTTGGGAATGTGAAATATTGAATGATATGGTGTATTTTAGGCACCGCATGAAATGATATATGATTATGACTTGTGCATTAAGTAGGGTATCATTTGTATTATTAGAGGACTAGCATATACCAGTGCCTGAAGGCACGGAGTAAATAATATTAATATTAAAATATAATAATATTTATTAGTATTATAAAAAATTGTAAATACTGAATAAAATACAGAAATTAAAGTTATTATAAATTTATTAACATTTTATAATAAAAAAATTACTAAATCTATATAATAAAGCACATTACTAAGTGTTCTACAACTTGAATACATTAAATTATAAATTAAATATCAAACAATACATACCGATCGTCACCAGGGACCCTTGGAGCCCCCGACAGCGGCCGGTCGGGGGCCCGTGGGTCATCTTAGACCTCCATCGCCCTCCTGCCATCTCTCGCAACGCCTCGCCCCCATTTGCTAGCCCTCCTACTCGTTGTAGACGCTCTCTTCCCCCCCTCACGCTGTTGCACCCATCGATAACATGGGTGGGTGGGTTTGTGAGAGAAAAAAAAAAAGGAAGGAGAATGAAAGAGGCAATGAAGGAATAGGAGAGAGGGTGCAACAGAGGGGGGGAAAGAAGCAATGAATGAGGGAGTGAGTGGCCGTCGCACCCGTCGGCCCCCACATGGCGTCGTCCCTACCGTAGACCTCACTGCCATCACACTTGCTGACCCCCCACTGCCGTCGCACCTATTGATGGCATGGGTGGGTGGGTCTATGAGAGAAAGAGGGAGAGGGAGTGAGGCAATGAGTGAGGGAGTGAGTGGTTGTCGCACCCGTCGGCTCCCTACCCACAGCTCGCCCTCCCTTTCTCCCACCGCCGTTGCACTTGTCGATGGCATGAGTGGGTGGGTTTGTAAGAGAGAAGAAGTGAGTGAGGGGTGGGTGAGTGGATATGCGAGAGAGAGAGAGAAAGACAAAGGGAGAAAGAGAGGCCGTGAGTGAGGGAGTGAATGGGTGGGAACATCATTCAACCATTGATATATATTTAAAATTCATCTCAGCCATTGAAATGTGTCTTTGAAATATTTTATATATTTTTAAATATTCTTCTTTACTATATAGATGATAATTATAATAATAATGTTATTTTTACATATTTTAAAATAAGAGGGTTTTTTTATATTTAATTTTATCTTTATTTTATGAAGAGATGTTTTTAGTTATTTACAAATATCCTATATGATAAATTAATTTTTGTTATTAAACAGTAAATCATAGCTAAACTCAATGTCATACTCATTTTCTTTGATTGATAGTTTGCATGATACATTTTGATTACATAATAAATTCAATATTTTTTTGTTGGGTTAAGAGGGCTTATGGGCAAAGGATTTGTTTGGTTTTGGGTTTGAAGTTTTTAAAATATATAATGATAGATAATTATGAAAAATTTTATAGAATATAGTGACATTTTAAAATAAAAAATAAAAATATTATATCATAAAATTTCTATCATAAAATTTAATTGACAGTTACACACAAAGAAAATATATACACAGAATATATTTAATTAATCCAATACATTAACATACATACACACAGAGATTACAACTATAAAAATAGGCATAAAAAATACATTCCGTGCACAACAATAAAAAATATATTTAATTAATGGAACATGCACCTATAAAAATACATTTATTTAATTAATGGAACGTGCACAGCAACCACCGCAATGTATTAATTAATAATTTGGAGTTTGTGCACAGCAATGTATTAATTAAAAAATATATTTTCTTTTATTTTTTTCCCCTTCTCTGTTCATCTTCTTCCTCCCGATTCTTCTTCCTGCAACGCAACGCACAGCACCAGCCATCACCCGCGCAACCTCCGTCGGCCGCCGCCGTGGCCAACGCCGTCTCCGCCGGTCGTTTTCAGTCGCCGCCCCACCGTCGTCTCCGCCGGTCGTTCACTGCCGCAGGCCACCATCGTCGTTCGACCCTGCGCCCACGGACTGCCATGGCTATTCGACCTTGTTGCTACATCGTCCGACCACCATCAACAGCGCCTTCGACCGCCGCACCCAGCCGCTGTATCGTCTGCCATCGACTACCGTTCGGCCTTCAACTCCCTCGCCCACTGCTTGCTCTCTATATATATATAGAGAGAGTCGGTTGCGTTGTGAGTGTGTGCCTGTGTATATAGCCGAGTGTATATAGATGTTAGTGTATATATATATATATATGTGAGTGTGGGCGGTTGTGTGGAAGATGGCTGCCTGACTTTGGGCAGGAAAACTTTTAATCCCAGCCATCAATGTATCCAAATTTGATCTCAGCCATCAAAATGTCTATACATTTTAGACAATTCAAAAACCATCCTGTTTTATTATATAGATTAACTAGTAGATTCCCTAATGACTCACAGTAGGAAAAGATCATGGTACTGTGAGACTTGGCATGCCAAGGCCATGAGAGTCCCGAATAGTATGTTTCAACACTACTATCATGTGAGTTATTATGATGATATAATGTGACGATGATGTATGTGCTAGTATATGTACTTGTGTGCATGGGTGTATAGGCGTTAGGCCAGTTTCTACTAGTGGGTCCTCAGAATCAGTGCATGCATCGCATATAAAAAGTATAGGAGACTTAGGTGGTTAGGTGAATAACTTATAGGGGTTGTCTCTAGGCACCTATTTTTCCTGTACTATATTTTTCTTTAAATCTCAAATTATGTAAACTTATAGTACATATACTCGTTCATATTACTATTATGCCATTGTGTCCATGATATTCATCGTAGCATTTTTATTGCATACTCTCCTAATGGGCATGACATACCTTATACTTGCGAGTCCACAAGATTCACCCCATTTTTTTTTTCAAAAAAAATATTTTCAAGAGATTCTTTTTTTGAATACTGGACCAGCAGATCTTCTGGTATGATGTCAGACTTCTTTCGATTCCTGATTTTATATAGGATGCCCCGTGGAGACGCACTAGTACTGTTGACTCTATTCTTTTGTACCTTATTTTTGTGGTCCACATGTGTGCCAAAAGCCTGCGATATGGGACTATATATGTAATTATAACAGCAGGATTCTTTTTTGTAGCTGCTGTATATGAGATATCGAGATTTTTTTTTGTGGGAAGGTTATATAGTGTTTTAATTTATGTCTCTATATCTTGTCGATATTATTAATACTTATATCAAATCAAACTAGAGAAGAGGCTTACTAATCTACGGTGGAGTCGTTGGGCCTAGGGATTAGTGCCGGTTAGGACCTATTAAAAATCGAGTTGTGACATATGAGCGCCATGAAAGGAGGATGTTGGATGCAGAGTCGGGCCAATTGTAAGGCCAGATAGGCGGATGCCTAAGGCCCCCAATTGTGAAAGGCCTGGCCTACTTTCAAATTTTTATAATTTTTATATATTTTTTATTTTTAATAATAAATACTTTATTAGAAAAGTTAAATACAAAATACTAATTTTATATTTTCCATGCTCTCTGTCCAGTTTTGTACTGTTGTTCTGCCCAATTTTACAGTGTATTCACAATTCTCAATTCTTAAACCTACCCATTAAACCCACTTTTCACTTCCCCCCCCCCCCCCCCCCTCTCTCTCTCTCTCTCTCTCTCTCTCTCTTTCAAACTCTTAGAATCCCAATTACACCCATTTTTTCCTATTCTCTCTCTCTTTCTTTACAGTCTGGGTCACTGGCTCACTACGTGTTCTTTTTCACTTCTTCTTCTTACTTTTCAATGCCCCCCTCTCTCTCGCACGTGTGCGTGCTTGCACTTGCTTCTGAGTTCAGGCTTTAAACTCAATTTTCACAAACTCACAGTGCGATTTGCAAACTCGCTTCAAGCCTTGAACTTCAATTTTTAGGCTTCGTTGCTTCGACAGACTGCAGACAACAACATCTGTGTTCAATAACTTTTGATTTTTTTTTACTTTAACTTTTGCTTTTGTGTGTATAATATATGTTGTTTTTTAGGTTTTTGTATTCTTGTGTGGGTATTTTTTAGCTTTAATTTGTTGATTGTTGTGTTGTGATTATTGATTAACAGCTAAACTAGTTATCTTTATTTTATTTTTGCTATTTTTCAACCAACATGTATCTCTAACCATTTTTATTTAGTATAGATGATTTGAGATGGAGTCTAATATAAATTTATAATACATTTTTCATGGCTCTAATGTAAATTTGAAAAAAAAAAATCATTAGGTTATTTTTAATATTTAATTAAATTACTCATCTAATTTATAACTAATAATTGTAATGATTGAATTAATGTAAGTCTAACAATAATATTTGTTTACCCATAGTATGCATTTTATGAATTTGATGTTGAATACAAATTTAGTAAAATTAAACGATGTTTTCAATTTTTATTTTTAAAAAATTAATAAATAAAAATAAAAAATAACATCAATTATGTAATTGATTTAAATAAAAAATTAATAAATTTTGTAATGGATTGAACTTCATTTTTTTTTAATTTAATGAAATGATGAAATTTTCTTGAAAAAATATGTATTATTTATTTTTTATAAACAAATTAATACTTTCAAAAAGATTTTTTATTTTCACCTAGAATCTCCAAATTGTTTGGGTCGGCTCTGGTTGGATGTAAAACTGTCCTCCATGCCTCCAGTTTTTCTAGATCTTCCCCCCATCCAAGGCGAGATGACACCGCAAAGGGGTTGTCGACTGCGTGACAAAAATTTCAAGGTGTACCATGGGCTACTTGATATTGATTTAGTGACCAAGCCTGGGGTCGAGATAAAGCTCATGGACTCTACAATCTTGCCTCGTGATGAACAAGATTTTTTTAGGAATATTCTTGATGACATGGATGTTGCTGAACGACGTTTGATTGAGGTAAGACTTTCATTTCATTGCAAAGTCTTATTTGATATAAATATGTTAAAGACTTTTTAACTTTAAGTGCTAACACGTTACTGTTTGTGGAGATGTAGGGTATTCAAAGGATGGTTGTTGCGAATGCCAATAACCATGCACGCTTGGCACGAGGCCTTGAGGTGAGTTGACGAGGTTGCGGAATGGTAACAAAAGCGCTAACATCTCTAAGGGTGAATTCAGAGTCTTGAGGCAGCCCAAGACCAAGTCCGCAGCCTTGAAGTAGAAATTGGCAAGCTGAGAATAAATAATGCATCGTTAGAAGAGGAGCATGAGAGAATAAGGCAGGTGGACGAAGAGCATCAAAGAATGCTAGAAGTGGCTAAAGTTTCCAACACAACCAAATAATTCAAGTTTCCAACGCCTCTCAAGTCTCTAACGTATCTAATGTTGATTTTAATATGATTTTAAAATTTTCAATGTCTGAATTAACTATTAGATTGTTTGCGCATAAATGTTTTTATGCTTTCTGATCGTTTTCTTTCTTACAAAGTTAAGCGATTTGATGACTATACTTTTAGTTGATATACTTATTATTGTGTTTTAACGACAAGAAATTGATTTAAGAAACGTAAAGATGTCTTATATGAAAGACTTCTTTTATTGGCGACAAAGAAGAAAAACTCTCAATTAAGGCTCGTGCTAACTATGTGCCCATTTTATAGCTATGACTTTTTATCCTAAGAGGTTGACTCTTCATGCCCTTGTTTATGTATTTTCACTGTTTTATCCCTAGATTACGAGAAAAGCACATGCTCGATACATATATATGTATATGTATAAATAAAAATTATTTATATACATAATAATTAAAAATAACTAAAATAAATAAATAAATGAAAATTATTTTCATTTCATTTACTTTTTGCATCTATGTAAATTCAAAAAATTTAAATTCTCCCTAATTTTATGTCTTTAGCTAGACTCTTTCGCTTATTAAAATTCTTCATGGATTTTTCTATATCTAGAACAAATAGGGCATTAATGCCATTAAAATCCAAAGGAAATTTTGACAATATTTTTCTCATGATAATTGAAAGTAAAAACTCAATAAAAATTAAATATAATTTAATTAAAAATAAAAATAAGAAAAGGTGAGGTGATGAGGCTTGATGAGTTATCAAACCCTATAAATTTAAATACAACAACACAACAATACTAAAACCTCAACAAAATAAAAAAACAAGAAAGATTTCAAACTTTTAAATAAAGAAGAATAAATAAGGAGAGAGAGAGAGAGAGAGAGAGAGAGAGAGAGAGAGAGAAAAGACTACTTCTAAAAGACTACTATTCTAATATCTCACCTTCACATATAACTATGAGAGAGAGAGAGAGAAGACTACTTCTAAAAGACTACTATTCTAATATCTCACCTTCACATATAACTATGGTTGGTTGGATTGATTTAACAACGGGAAGGGTACTCTTACATGGAAGGCTTGTTTCATTGGTGACAAAGAAAGAATAAATCAATTAGAACTCTAACTCGTGCTAACTATGTGCCCATTTTGTACATGTGGCTTTTTACACTAATTAAGAGGGTGACCCTTCATGTATAAAATGAAAATTATTTATATATAATAATAATAATAATTAGAAATTGCTAAAATATATAATTAAATAAAAATTAATCGTATTTCATTTATTTTCCCCATTTATTTAATTTAAAAATTTTAAATTCCTTCTGATTTTTAGGTCATGAGATCATTTTCCTTAGTAAAATTCTTCCTCCATATTTCTAGATATAAAACAAATAGGGTGTTGTAATTCAAATTAAAAGTCAAAAAAATAATTAAATTTAATTGAATATAAAACTAAAATCTAAGGGTACTACCACTCCAATATCTCACCTACACATGTAAACTCTCAAGCCTTGATTTAACAAATGAAAGGGTAGTTTTATATGGAAGACTTCTTTTTTTGACAACAAATAGAAAAACTCTTAATTAAGTCTCTAACTCGTGCTAATTATGTGCTAACTATGTGCCTATTTTATACAAATGGCTTTTTACCCTAAGAGGCTAACTATGGGCCTATTTTATACATAGGAAAGGATAGTTTTATATGGAAGACTTCATTTTTTGCACTTGCATTATGTGTTTGTATGCCCACTTTTATGGGCTTGCACATTATTGCCTTTGAGTAGGCAATAAATAAAAATAAAGAAAAAATAACTTGTATTTAATTTAATTTTAACATTTATTTAATTTCAAAAAATTTAAATTCTTCCAAATTTTCAGGTCCTTAGATTCTTCTCCTCATTAAAATTGTTCCTCCAATTTCGTATATCAAAAACAAATAGGGTGCTGTAATTCCACAAAAATCCAAATCAAATTTTGATAATATTTTTTTTTTGATAATTGAAGTTAAAAACTCAAAAAGAAATTATGCATAATTTAATTGAAAATAAAAATAAGAAAAGGTGAAGTGGCAGGGCCTGATGAGTTACCAAACATTGTAAATTTAAAAACAAGACAACACAAAAGCCTCCACAAAATAAGGATAAAAAAAAAATAGAAAGACTTCAAACTTCAAATAAAGAAAAATAAGAGGCCAAAAGTATATTTTTGCTCCTAAACTTTTATATTTTTTTTTCTTGTGAAACTCTAAATTTTCCATAGTTTTAAATGTACCCATAAAGTGTGCAAAATCACTACATTTAAACAATTAGGGTGCGTTTGATTGTAAGCATGGAATTTGCATGGAAAGAAAATGTTTTCTAGGCAATTCAATTGTCTAGAATTAAATTCTAGAGAAAATATCAATTGAATGTGTTTGATTGACTTAATTTTTTACCTAGAAATTATTATAATTTTCTAATTTTTGGTGTTTGATAGTGATTATTTTTCATGAAAATAATCACATATACATGTGCAGATAATCAATAAATACATAAATTAATAATCAATTACAAAAAAACAAATTAAATATACATACATAAAATATTTAAAAAAATAAATCAAATGGAAACAGAGACCCAATTCATCCATCCTTCCTTCCTCGCTGCTATTGCTGTTGATGAAACAGAGAGATGAGGAGTTTCCAAGGATGGTTGCCCCTCTTTGCAACAAAGATGGTTCGGCAAACATATTATCTACCGATGATTTCTCTGCAACAAAGATGGTTGCCCCCCCTCTCTCTCTCTATATATATATACATTTCTGTGTGTATATATATATACACAAAAATGAGAGTGCATCATATATATACATTTTTGTGTCCTCTTTCTGCAACAAAGATGGTTGCCCACTCCTCTCTCTCTCTCTCTCTCTATATATATATATATTTCTGTGTGTGTATATATATACACACAGAAATGAGAGTGCATCATATATATACATTTATGTGTCCCTTCTCTGCAACAAAGATGGTTCCCCCCCCTCTCTCTCTCTCTATATATATATATATTTCTGTGTGTGTGTATATATACACACATAAATGAGAGTGCATCATATATATACATTTATGTGTTCCCTCTCTGCAACAAAGATGGTTCCCCCCCTCTCTCTCTCTATATATATATATATATTTCTGTGTGTGTGTATATATACACACAGAAATGAGAGTGCATCATATATATACATTTATGTGTCCCCTCTCTGCAACAAAGATGGTTCCCCCCCCCCCCTCTCTCTCTCTATATATATATATACATTTCTGTCCGTGTGTATATATATACACACATAGAAATGAGGATGAAGGAGGCCGCCGCCCCCACCCGATGTCGAAGATGGATTCCATCTCCTAGCTGTTGCAGGCTTTGAGGATGAAGAATGAGAGTGCATTTGCCTGGAAAACAATTTCTCTCTTCTCCCATGAGAATTCATTTTCCAGCAAAAGTGGAAAAAGAAGATCACGTGACCTTAAGTGAGAAAAGATTTTCTATGAAAAATTTAGTCAATCAAACACTTCAAAAGTTAGAATTTAAGTGGAAAATGATCATTTTCTATGGAAAAGATTGCCAATCAAACAGGCTCTTACTGATGCGCATCTGCAACACACATGTTCTGAGTGCTTGAGAGGGATATGCAGCAAAGAACAAAAAGCCACAAGACGAAAGAAGCCGATGAATATTTTTTGCTTCAAACTGCTTCAAATCAATCCATTTTAGACCGCTTAAAGTCGGCGAACGGAAAGCAATAGAGAATGATTGCTACTGCTTCAAACCACTTCTTGTTCTTGAGATGACGACCTTTACTTGGCAATGAAAGAGTATAGATTCATAAGAAAACTGCAGCTTCAGCTTGAAGAACAAACAAGAGGGAGGTATTAAAATTTAATCACATTCTACCATTTTAATGTGGAAGAATTCTGAAATGGCCAGTTTGTGTCTTTCAATTTGTACTAAAATAAAGGCATACGTACGTACTAACAAGCCAATCTTCAAGGGCAAAAATAAAAGGTAACTAGATTGAATTCATCTGCAAGTCTAATACACAAGTACAAAATCTTTTGAAGGAATTCAATCTTTTCCTCGTTGTTTTTACCTGATCATATGAGGAGTTAGGGTCTAAGATGGGTTGTCGAAGAGCCTGCGGGGAGAAAGTTACCTTCACTAGTGACGGGGTAACTACCAAAGTATTATTAATCTTCGCATTTTCTGGCAACAAAGAGTTCAAGATAGAACATGCAGCCCCAGCTATCTCAATTCCAAGGGAGTTGATGGGGGTTCTTCATGGCTCCACCATAGGCGTTGCATTGCTTGACAGAGAGGACTATATTATCCGTCGCTGAAGCGAAGGAGAAGCTGTTGAGGTGAAGCTTAAAGTGGGGGTTGAGGGCGATGTTAGTGCCGGTGGCATCAAAGCCGCCGGCTTTCTCAGTTTCTGGGAAGTCCATTGTTGATTCTCGATAGTTAATTTCAATGCTTGAAAACTAGCTATTTCGACTTCTTTTGTTATATATTCAAGTGTGTGAGTGTGCGTGTGTGTCCCACATTGGTTGTATAAAAATATGGGAGTGGGTATTTACTTCTCCCTCTCACTTGGGTTTGGTCCCTAAGAGGTACCCAGATTTTGTGAGTGGACGAACCCCTTAGGCCTCGAGCATTGCCGCCATCCGGTTGGACGAGCAGGTATGCTGATGTTCAATGCCGACTTGATTGCGAAGGTTGTTCAATGCCCCGACGCAGCTATAAAAGGTTGGTCGAGCCTCGCTTTCTCGTCACCAAGTTTAGAGCCTTCGTGTGTTTGGTTTTTCCCCTGGAGTTCAGTCTGTCACAGAGAGTGAGTTACTTCCAAGTTTTGCCAGATCCAACTGATCGTGGTCGCTGTTCGCCTGAGTAGGCAATTGCATCCTACGTTAATAGTCGTCGAAGCTTGCCAGTGACTAGAGTAAGGCATTACTATCTTCAGGACAACGCTTCTAGCATGCCTCGGTCGTCGGTTGCTTACTGCTTCTCGTCGTGTTTCGCTTATTAAAATTCTTCCTCGATTTTTCTATATCTAGAACAAATAGGGGATTAATGCCATTAAAATTCGAAGGAAATTTTGGCAATATTTTTCCCATGATAATTGAAAGTAAAAACTCAACAGAAATTAAATATAATTTAATTAAAAATAAAAATAAGAAAAGGTGAGGCGATCAGGTTTCATGAGTTATCAAACTCTATAAATTTAAATAAAACACAACAATATGAAACCTCGACAAAATAAAAAAGAAGAAGAAGAAAGATTTCAAACTTTTAAATAAAGAAGAATAAATGAAACATAGAGGGAGGGAGAGAGAGAGAAGACAACTTCTAAAAGACGACTATTCTAATATCTCACCTTCTCATATAACTCTATGGTTGGTTGGATTGATTTAACAAGGGGAAGGGTAGTCTTATATGGAAGACTTGTTTTATTGGTGAGATCATTTTCCTTAGTAAAATTCTTCCCCCATATTTCTAGATATAAAACAAATAGGGTGTTGTAATTCAAATTAAAAGTCAAAAAAATAATTAAATTTAATTGAAAATAAAACTAAAATCTAAGAGACTACCACTCCAATATCTCAGCTACACATGTAAACTCTCAAGCCTTGATTTAACAAAGGAAATGGTAGTTTTATATGGAAGACTTCTTTTTTTTTTTTACAACAAATAGAAAAACTCTCAATTAAGTCTCTAACTTGTGCTAATTATGTGCTAACTATGTGCCTATTTTATACATATGGCTTTTTACCCTAAGAGGCTAACTATGTTCCTATTTTATACATAGGAAAGGATAGTTTTATATGGCAGACTTCTTTTTTTGCACTTGCATTATGTGTTTGTATGCCCACTTTTATGGGCTTGCGCACATTATTGCCTTTGAGTAAGCAATAAATAAAAATAAAGAAAAATAACTTGTATTTAATTTAATTTTAACATTTATTTAATTTCAAAAAATTTAAATTCTCCCTAATTTTCAAGTCTTTAGATTCTTCTCCTCATTAAAATTGTTCCTCCAATTTCGTATATCAAAAACAAATAGGGTGCTGTAATTCCACAAAAATCGAAAGGAAATTTTGACAATATTTTTTTTTTGATAATTGAAGTTAAAAACTCAAAAGAAATTATGCATAATTTAATTGAAAATTGTTGTGCCATAGAATTCCTGAGCGTCCACCTAGAGATATTTTGGGCATTTGGCCCAGGCGACTGAATCCCAAAAGTGGTCCCAAGCCCAGGTTTTCAATTCCTAGAAAAATTGTGGTCAAACGGGAAAGAAATTATTTAAATCGGAGTCCAAACAAATAATATAGAATTTAAGGGGCAAAAGTGGCATAAGGCCAAACTAAAGGTAAGGGTGAAAGTGTAATAAAAGGTGTAATATCCCAAAAAAAAAAAAAATAAGAATAATGATATAACCATAATAATAATAAACGAAATTAAATTAATTAAACTAAATTAATTTGTTTAAAACATGTGGCTGTGGGCGTATGCTTGGAGGCTACGCCTTGCACAGTAGCCTTTTCTGTCAAAATGAAGCAGAGAGTGAGCAGAGGGTGAGAGATAGAGATCGAGATTGAGGGAGATAGAGTAGGGGGAGCCGAGAGATTGAGATGGAGAGAGAGAGATCAGTGGACTGCTCGACCAAGTGAGGGAGAGATCGAAAGGGAGAGGAAGAGATTAAGAGAGTGAGAAAGAGAGATGGAACGAGGAAGAGAAGGAGCTGGTAGCCATGGAAGCTCCGTGTGAGCTCGGCCATGGCAGCCGAGCGAGGAAGCAGCGGCAGGGGGCGGAGCGACACGAGCAGCAGCGGCCAGCAGGTGCGCGGTGGCGCGCGGTGGTGCGTGGAGGCGGCAACGGAGGCCGGCAGTGGCTGGTTGTTGGAGCGCGCAGGCGCTGTGCGCGCCAAGGAAGAAGGAAAAAGAACAGGAGCACGCGGGAAGAAAAAAGGAAGAAGAAGAGGAAGAAGAAAGGAAGAAGAAGAAAGGAAGAAGAGGAAGAAAAGAAGAAGGAAAAGGAAAGGAAAGGAAAGGAGAAGAAGAAGTTGGGTGCGCACAGCAGGGACGCAGAAGAGAAGAAGAAGAAGAAGAAGGAGAAGGAGAAGAAAATAAGAAAAGAAAAGGAAAGAAAAAAAAATAAGTGAAATAAAATGATTTTGGAATTTTTTTCGGCATAGGAAGTGATCAGGTACGTGGGTAAAAATTAGTCGAAGCATGTCATGTTTAAATTATAAATTTTTCGCGATTAAAATTAATTAATTTGGGTCCCGGTTGTGTTATTTGCTAGGAAATGATTTAATTTGCCTCGGGAGCCTGAGAGAGGTCGGAATCAGCTAGTTTCAGGCAAGCTCCTAACCTTCTTCTCGTGTTCTTTAATTCCCGTGAAAGACCCCGTGATTTCCTGTATTTTATCACCTCCCTTACTTTAATTCGGCACCTTGCCTTATTGGTTGAACTATTATTCATTTGTTTTAATTTAAATTAAATCTGAGGCTTCTATAATTTTATTCATTGTGAGCCTACGGGGGTTTGTACCGCCCCCATTCCTTCCGGAATGATGCTGAACCCAGTTGGGGAACTAGGTTCCTAGTCGTGCGGGCTTACTTACAGTTTTTCTCAGATTTATTTATGGTTCGGTTAGAGTTATCGAGCAGTGGGACAGGGGTCGGTTGTTGGTGACGTTGGGGTAGACTATGGTACGGCCCTGATGTGGACTGTCGGGTGGACACCCCTAGTCACTGGCCGTTGACCGGTGCCAGGCACTGTTGACTAGCTCTGCCGGTATGTGATTTACTGCATGATTAGATACATTGTATTACTGCTCATGATTTGATATGCACATGGGTACGGGATGCATATTGGGATATCCATTTATTGAGAATGCTTGGACACGGTCATTCTAGTTTGGTTAGGTTGCATCCAGCGTGAGCATATGCATGGCGTGTGGTTTACTATGTGGGCGGAGCATGGCCTAATGCCTGGATGTATGGGCGCCTTGTATCACGTTGATGCTCACTACGCCATTGCATTTCTATGTGCATTGCATGGATATTGATAGTATTTAGTTCTCGGACGGGAGTACCGTTCCGAGGGAGCCTATGGCTCGGTTGTCGGGAGTACCGACGGATACAGGTGACGGGAGTACCGGCCTGGGACAGCGCGCGCAGGTTTGTTGCAGATATTTGTTGCCTTTCAGGGCAACAGCAGGTTGGTATGGGACTTGGGTGCCAAGTGTCTTATGTGGGCCCCAAGGACCGGTATGTGCTTTTATTTTGTTATGCTATTGAGCTGTTGTGTTGTAGCGTCTCATGGCTTGTGTGTATCTAGGGGTTTATTTTGGGGAGAGTTTTTCTGGTTATGTTCAGCCTTCAGCCTTTCTTTTCTTTATGCTTGCTGAGTCTCTCGACTCACCTTGCTTTCCATCATTCCAGGTAGTGATGGCATGGGCCATAGCAAGGGGGTCAGCTTTAACGGCAGAGTCGGTGTGGTGTACAGGCAGTCTCGTCAATCCCTATCCACTCTGATGTCTAAGTAGAATTTACTCTTTTATTTCTGACTGTGCCAGGTCATATCTCGTGTCTTGTGTATGTCGGCACAGGAGTTTGTGTTTGTTTATTTATCTTGTGACCGCTGTGCTAGCGGGGTACCCATAGTGCATGCATGTCTTGAGCTTTGCTTCCGCTATTCTTATTTTCGCGTATGCATGCCGGGGTATTTCTGTCTCGTGTTTATTACTTTTCTCCTCCCGTAGGCGCTTCCGTTCGGGTAGTCCGGGTGGTTGGGGATATCCGGGCGGGGGTGCTTACAATGTTGGTATCAGAGCATAGTTTGAGTCAGTTTTCGGGGACGAGTTCCTGTACACCAAGGTTGTCGGGTAGAGTTAGGGAGGTTTAGGCTAATTAAATAGGGTTAGGCTGCGTCAAGATGAGTTGTTAATTCGTGTGAGAGTCTGTGTCCCAATTTATGTCCGTGCATGGGTGACAAGTGCACGTTAGGACGGGACCGTGATGTGGTATAAATGAGATTTATTTAGGACTTGTGCCTGCCCTAAGTGTTTGGGTAAGAGGTTGGAATATATTTGCTTGATATTTGGTGGTTTTTACAGATTTTGAGTATTCCCAATGGAACCGGAAGACCTAGATTCCCAGTGTACCCCTACCCAATTCGGATGTCTTCCCAGCATTGGATTGTTAATGGTGTCAGTGGTAACAGGAGTTTGCTTCTGGATAGGGAGGCGGGCAAGACGAAGTGGAATACCGTGTGAGTCATATATATCGTCTTGATGAGTTGTTTCAAGAGTCGATTCATGAGATCTTTTAGGGATTGTCGGAGAGACAAGTCTTGTTCGCCCATGAGCACATGAATGACGTGTGGAGGTGGTTGATAGAAGTAACGTTGAATGATGCGAGCCTTCGTTCCCATTATGATGTTTTTGCTAGGGCTGTGAGGCAACAAGCTGCCATTTGGGAGCCTTATCAAGGACTAGTACAGGACGTGCCTAAGATTGGAGCACTGCCGGACACTCAGTCAATCCAAGCCACTGTGAGAGTATCGTCATAGCCACCAGAGGGACATGTTGAACCTAGCTCTAGCGTAGCTAGCAATGAGGACTTAGCTTATTTGACAAATGAAGTTACCTCGGTTGCTAGAGGTGATAAGAGGAGTTCTAGTTAATATGGTTATTAAAGGGCTGTAATGAAAATATAAGGTTGTAAATTACGAGTTTTGTAAGGATGAGAATTATGTGAGAAACATCAGGTGCAATATTTAAGGGAGTGATTAAGGAAACTCTTAAGTCTTCAATTAGGGTATGCGTTGTTCATGATGAGGGTGTGCATAGTTGGATTCTTTTCTCGGTTGTGAATGAGTGAGGGATACTCTAGATTTTCTTGGAGATTTACCAGGGAGGTTGCCTTAGTAAGAGATTGACCCTGCAATTGAGCCGAGCAGCTTTGAGGCATAGATGTCCTTCTTCCCGAGCAAATGATTTGTCGGGCTAACTCTGAGGTGTTTTCTAAAGAGGTCTGGAGTTCATTGGTCTCACCAGGTGTTGTCGATGCCCTATTAAGGTTTGTGTTAATCTCATGAGAGATGAGGTCGTGGTAGAATGTGATCTGGAGGTTCATGATTGAATTTTGCCAAGAGTGGTACGGGAAGGTCCCACCATGTGAAAATGTGCTATAGGAGTCCGATGGTTACTAGTAAATCCGTAGGTACCGAGATGTGTATAGGGTGTACTGAGATGGAAAACTGAAGGTTGGGTAGAGAAATCTGTGATGGGAATTTATTGAGGGATTATTATGGACTTATGAACTTGGAGTTTACAGTGGTTATGATGTTTGGAGATTTAGCATCACTACCTAAATAGGGTATAGGTCTTTAGTTCTCACAGGTGAAGTAGAGTTCAGGTGACGCCGCGATTGGCGTGTCGAAAGACTAAGATTGTGAGATTTTGTAATAAATAGGGTAAAGCAAAGGTGATAGTAGACATTTTGGATTGCTGTGGAGCGTCTGTGATAAAGTGAATTAGGAATAAGAAAATTCCCTCTAAGATTATTGTTGTGGGAGATACCCAGGTGTATGGCCAAGGCCAAAATTGGATACAGGTCTAAGTAACTGTTGGGTTTTGCTGTAAGGGTAGTGGTTGCTATGAGTACGTGCGGTACTGATTACGAATCACATGCCCTAGGGTCGGTTATTGACCGAGTGAGGAGATGAAACTCCTCTGGGTGCTGGTCAAGTGGTACATCGGCAGAAACATGAGATGGCTTGTTATGCCAGTCAGAGGAATGCTTAACCCACATCTTTAAGTCACTTCTCCCCAAAAGCGAGACCTATGAGATGTTGTGGGGGTTTGAACAGTTGCGGATATGGTGAGGTGCTTTTAGTTGAGCCAACTACAGAGCAGATAACACCGGTACTAAAGATCGAGTCCTAGCTACCGTATAAAGTCTTGAGGAGGTCACGGTTAATAATTAATAATGAAGTCGAGGTACGGCCCAATTAGCTATTGGGAGTTAAGATCAGTAGCAAGGACAAGATTAAGGGTTGGTGATCACCGAATGAGTTATAATAGGAACCCCTAATTGGATGTGCCGATTCCTTTAAGGAGGGGAGATTATCTGTGACATCCTAGATATCGAGCTGTATTGAGTGTAGAACGTCTATTCCTTGATAGTCCTGGTTAAGTGACTATCCATACTTATTGACGAGACTTCGAGCATTCACGGCAAATTGGGAGAGAAAGTATTGCCGAGAAAATGATGTGTATCTGGTTAAGAATCAGTTGAAAAAGTCAGACTAAAGGATATTGCTGTTGAATCCTTGATTGAGTATGTGGTATCATTTCCATGTACCTATGTATCGCAAGTATGTGGCAGGTTTTAGTCACGTTACTGAGCATTAATTTCTCGTCATGTAAGAGAATGGCCCTACTCCTATCGTTATCAGTTGAGTTATGAGATGGTAATAGAGGAACCTTGATGATGTCTCTTAAGCTGGTTAAGGTATTAGTGGTCATATCGTGGCCCTATTGAGGTGATGGATTGTGAAGTTGTGCTAGTGTGTTAAGTCAATGGGAACTGGAAAATGATGATATGGAATGTTCCAGAAATGTTGATGAGTAATATCATGAGAATTGTGAGTGTATCTTGAGGACATGGACTGAGCGCGAATTTCGAGGACGAAATTCTATTAAGGAGGGGAGAATTGTAATATCCCAAAAAAAAAAAAAATAAGAATAATGATATAACCATAATAATAATAAACGAAATTAAATTAATTAAACTAAATTAATTTGTTTAAAACATGTGGCTGTGGGCGTATGCTTGGAGGCTACGCCTTGCACAGTAGCCTTTTCTGTCAAAATGAAGCAAAGAGTGAGCAGAGGGTGAGAGATAGAGATCGAGATTGAGGGAGATAGAGTAGGGGGAGCCGAGAGATTGAGATGGAGAGAGAGAGATCAGTGGACTGCTCGACCAAGTGAGGGAGAGATCGAAAGGGAGAGGAAGAGATTAAGAGAGTGAGAAAGAGAGATGGAACGAGGAAGAGAAGGAGCTGGTAGCCATGGAAGCTCCGTGTGAGCTCGGCCATGGCAGCCGAGCGAGGAAGCAGCGGCAGGGGGCGGAGCGACACGAGCAGCAGCGGCCAGCAGGTGCGCGGTGGCGCGCGGTGGTGCGTGGAGGCGGCAACGGAGGCCGGCAGTGGCTGGTTGTTGGAGCGCGCAGGCGCTGTGCGCGCCAAGGAAGAAGGAAAAAGAACAGGAGCACGCGGGAAGAAAAAAGGAAGAAGAAGAGGAAGAAGAAAGGAAGAAGAAGAAAGGAAGAAGAGGAAGAAAAGAAGAAGGAAAAGGAAAGGAAAGGAAAGGAGAAGAAGAAGTTGGGTGCGCACAGCAGGGACGCAGAAGAGAAGAAGAAGAAGAAGAAGGAGAAGGAGAAGAAAATAAGAAAAGAAAAGGAAAGAAAAAAAAATAAGTGAAATAAAATGATTTTGGAATTTTTTTCGGCATGGGAAGTGATCAGGTACGTGGGTAAAAATTAGTCGAAGCATGTCATGTTTAAATTATAAATTTTTCGCGATTAAAATTAATTAATTTGGGTCCCGGTTGTGTTATTTGCTAGGAAATGATTTAATTTGCCTCGGGAGCCTGAGAGAGGTCGGAATCAGCTAGTTTCAGGCAAGCTCCTAACCCTCTTCTCGTGTTCTTTAATTCCCGTGAAAGACCCCGTGATTTCCTGTATTTTATCACCTCCCTTACTTTAATTCGGCACCTTGCCTTATTGGTTGAACTATTATTCATTTGTTTTAATTTAAATTAAATCTGAGGCTTCTATAATTTTATTCATTGTGAGCCTACGGGGGTTTGTACCGCCCCCATTCCTTCCGGAATGATGCTGAACCCAGTTGGGGAACTAGGTTCCTAGTCGTGCGGGCTTACTTACAGTTTTTCTCAGATTTATTTATGGTTCGGTTAGAGCTATCGAGCAGTGGGACAGGGGTCGGTTGTTGGTGACGTTGGGGTAGACTATGGTACGGCCCTGATGTGGACTGTCTGGTGGACACCCCTAGTCACTGGCCGTTGACCGGTGCTAGGCACTGCTGACTAGCTCTGCCAGTATGTGATTTACTGCATGATTAGATACATTGTATTACTGTTCATGATTTGATATGCACATGGGTACGGGATGCATATTGGGATATCCATTTATTGAGAATGCTTGGACACGGTCATTCTAGTTTGGTTAGGTTGCATCCAGCGCGAGCATATGCATGGCGTGTGGTTTACTATGTGGGCGGAGCATGGCCTGATGCCTGGATGTATGAGCGCCTTGTATCACGTTGATGCTCACTACGCCATTGCATTTCTATGTGCATTGCATGGATATTGATAGTATTTAGTTCTCGGACGGGAGTACCGTTCCGAGGGAGCCTATGGCTCGGTTGTCGGGAGTACCGACGGATACAGGTGACGGGAGTACCGGCCTGGGACAGCGCGCGCAGGTTTGTTGCAGATATTTGTTGCCTTTCAGGGCAACGGCAGGTTGGTATGGGACTTGGGTGCCAAGTGTCTTATGTGGGCCCCAAGGACCGGTATGTGCTTTTATTTTGTTATGCTATTGAGCTGTTGTGTTGTAGCGTCTCATGGCTTGTGTGTATCTGGGGGTTTATTTTGGGGAGAGTTTTTCTGGTTATGTTCAGCCTTCAGCCTTTCTTTTCTTTATGCTTGCTGAGTCTCTCGACTCACCTTGCTTTCCATCATTCCAGGTAGTGACGGCGTGGGCCATAGCAAGGGGGTCAGCTTTAACGGCAGAGTCGGTGTGGTGTACAGGCAGTCTCGTCAATCCCTATCCACTCTGATGTCTAAGTAGAATTTACTCTTTTATTTCTGACTGTGCCAGGTCATATCTCGTGTCTTGTGTATGTCGGCACAGGAGTTTGTGTTTGTTTATTTATCTTGTGACCGCTGTGCTAGCGGGGTACCCATAGTGCATGCATGTCTTGAGCTTTGCTTCCCCTATTCTTATTTTCGCGTATGCATGCCGGGGTATTTCTGTCTCGTGTTTATTACTTTTCTCCTCCCGTAGGCGCTTCCGTTCGGGTAGTCCGGGTGGTTGGGGATATCCGGGCGGGGGTGCTTACAAAAGGGAAGTCCAAGGAGTATAAAAGAGGGAGGTGCGACACTATTCATCATCTCCTTCCTCCTTTCTGTGCGCGCTCCCTCCCACTTTCTCTCTGTCAATCTCTCTCCGAGAGAGATTTCTTCTCTAGGAGAGGAGCCGTCTCAGCCATCTCTCTCAGAGAGACTCTAAGTCTCTTCGAGAGCTCTCCCGTCTCTCTCGGCAGCAGGGCGGTCCTCTCGGAGAGGACCTGTGTCTGTCGGAAAGATCCTCGCCTATCGGTGTTTTCTCTGGAAAGAGTAGCGAGCTCCTGGAAGCAGTTATGGTGGATCTCTCTTTCCGCAGCCCCAACGTCGTAGCAAGCTCTCGGCAATGGCGGCGGCGCTCTCAGTAAGCGGTCGAGTTTCTCCTCTCCGCAAGCCTCCTCATTCTTCTTCTCGCGGAAATCAGCAACTCTCACGGCGAGCATGGCAACCTTTAGCGATGCTGGTCTCTCCGAAATAGCGCGTATCCCTCCGCTAGTTTTCTCTCGGAAATGCGCTAGGCACCTCGGCAGCCATCTCTCGAGAAGCTTTCTTCCCAAGAGGTTCTTCCTTCTCGGGAAGAAGTCGCTTGAAATGCCTCTTCCTGAGGGGTTTCTGATCACCCTAAAATATACCGCAAGTGTACGGATCGAACAAGTAATATAATAGTAAGTAAGAATATCGTTCCCACGAGTAAAGATTTCAAATACCAAATTTATAAACTTTCTTTATTATTTAGATAATAAAAATTTTAGATTTAATAAAGAAAAAAATAAATTAATTAAATTAATAAAATAAAATTGATTTGGAAGTAAACTTGAATCAAGAAATCAGTGGATTTTAATAACTAAGGCACATGTATGAACCTAACTAGACATGGCCACGGTTCATAAACCGCCGGTTCCGGTTCAAGAAATCTTTGAACCTGAACCGAACCGCCCAAGGGCGGTTTGGGACGGTTCAGTTCCGGTTCCGGTTCGTGCCGGTTCGGTCAACGGTTTGGACCGGTTCGGTCAACGGTTCCGGTTCCGGTTCAAACCGAATTTTTTTAATTTTTTTTAAATATTGTTGTATTCAATTTTGGTCCTTGTTCCGTTGTTCGGTTCGGTTTGATTTCGATTTTTAATTGTTAAATGTAATTGTAAATATAAATATTCTCAACCATATTTTTAATAAAAAAATACTACTAAAAATTGAAGAAATATAAGTAATAATTTCATTAAAAATAATTAAAACAACTAAACAAGTATGTAATACAAGTAATTAATTTTTACAAATGTGAAAAATAAAAAATAAAAAATAGAATTAGGGGGGAGGGGTGCTGCACGGGGGGGAGGGGGGGTTGTTCCGGTTCCGGGGAACCGGAACCGCGGAACCGGAACCGCCGGTTCCGGTTCCCCGGAACCTTGAACCGGAACCGGACCGAATTTCGCCGGTTCAGTCCCGTTTCGGTTCCGGTTCCGGTTCCGGTTCGGCCGGTTCCGGGTCCGGTTCCGGCCGGTCCGGTTCGAACCGCCGGTTCGGTTCAATTTTGGCCATGTCTAAACCTAACTATGCAATGTAAATCATAAATTTTTATGCGAATGAATTGGTCAATTGAGTATGTGACAGCGAAATCTCCTAATGCATTCGTTATCCTATTTTTAGGCTATAACGAGTCTATTCTCATTTAATAACTTTCTATATTTTTATGAAAGTTTTAACCAAATAAAAACGCATTACAATTTGTGAAATTCCTAGCGTATCGCTAAAAGCCGCATAAAGAAATCGAATTCTATTTCTAGTCGATTTTACTTTATGGTGTATGGTACCTACGATACAATTCCCAAACTATCTCCTTTCGGTCTCAAGATTAAGTATCAAATCATGTAAATAGTGGCCAGTTATTCACAAGCATTAAATCCAATATTACATAACTCAATATAGCTCAATTTATTCAATCACATAAAATTATAAAAAAATGCATCATCATAGTTTCAGCCAATACATGATCTTAGTTCAATAAATTAGTTCATGGCAAAATTAATTAAAACCCAAAGTAACAGAAAAAGCATTAGAAAATTAATCGAAGAATGAAGAAGAAGACAGAAATTCCTTAGCCCAGATCTGTTCAGATCTGGGTTAAACAAATCGTGTCCGCCTCCGCATGCACTTGCCGTTGCGTGCGCCTGCTCTGCTTCAATCTCTCTATTGCGTCTTTCATGCTCTGCCGCTACCTTCTTTAAATTCCTTGCGCCTCCTCTCAGAAGTCTCTGCCCAATCCTGCCAAATCAATTCATTTTAAAAATGGCCGCCGCTTCTGTGCGCCAGCCTCCCCAGTTCTCTGCCAAAGTCCCAATCCAAGTCCACACATTCAATTCCTTTATTAATATTATATATATATATATGTATGCAAGACTTCACATGCACAGCCCTAGCACATTCACGCCCACATCACTTAAATTAATAAAATAATATATAATCTAAATACATAATATATAATATATAATATATGATATATAACACATATAAGTAATATATATAATATAAAATATAGTATTTAATATACTATTATTAATATTAACTTTAATAATATTAATTATTTATAATATTTTTTATTTATATTATAATATTAATTTGTAATATTAACTTTATAATATCTTTTTCTTATTTTTTTCTTATTTTTTTTATTTATTATTTTTTTCAACCCAAACACAAAGTAACATTTATGTAAAATAACAAAAAAATACTAAAAATTAAATATATATAAAAGAAACTTAAAATACTAGATAATTATAGATAAAACACATATAAAATACTTAAAACACTATTCAATTATAACCAATAAATGTGTAAATAAATTCCCATATCAGTTTCTCTCCGCGAGGCCTTCTTCCTTGCCCCTATTTCTGGCTTATGTATTATATGTATGTATACATATGTGTATAGTTGCAAAGCTTGCGTGAGTAACAGTCCAACTATGTATATATGTATAGGTATGTCATATATGCTAAGATTGGCATGTAATGTGTAAAGTGGGCCTGCTAGCCTTGGCCCGAAGCATGGCCGCAAGACAATGTGTATGATGTTATATATATATATATATATAATGTCTATATTATCTCACATGTGGCATGCCTATAGAATATAATATGTCATGTTTATGCACAGGGAAGGTGATGTGTATCTTAAAGAAACAATGGTCAAGTATTGCCTCAATGCACCTCTCACCTAGCCCAGAGTGCCTTGAGGTGAGGCCCACCTTCTCCCAGAGAATCCTAGAGAATCCCCTAGGTCTTCTGCCTCTCCGGGAGAGAGTCCTCTTAAGCCCGTCTGGTTGCCACTAATGTGCAGGTCCATCCTCGGCTCCCTGTAGCAGTATCGAGATCGACCATTTCTAGTCAAGAAGGTATCATCGTTTTATAGTGACACACCTTACTTATCTATTGTACTATTTTCCTACTGATACTAACTTAAGCATAGGAGGGCATACGTGGGTGAGGAATCCCCGCGTGCCTTCTAACTTGTGCTTGTGAGCACAGATATGTCCCGAGCACATAGGAGGCCAATCTCGAGCGATACCTAAGGTGCCCTCAGAGGTTCGCCTACGACCCCTGTTAGTATATCAAGAACCGAAGCTACCCGACGCCTATCTCCACCAGTAGACTCCTGCCAGCTGTCAACCTCGCTTTGTCTCGGCTCCCGCTTTCCTTCTCTATAAATTCTATTGTGGTTTTTTTCTGGCTATTACAATTGGCGCCGTCTATGGGAAATGGACAAGAAGCTAAAATCTACAAGGAATACAACCAAGTCTGCCAAGCATCTGATATCAGTTGGGTAATACGAGAAGAACCAACACACCCCGTCTGGGGGGCTAGAGGGCTTGTTCGCCGATCGGGTTTCCTAGTATAAAGTTGTCGGAGATCGCGTATGGGTTTCCTGAAACCTTCAATAGTCCCAAGACAAGGTCCTTCAGTGACCACAATTACCCCATAGTCCCTGATCGGGTGTCAGCAACTATTTTGTTCAGTAAGCATGGAGAATCAAGGAAAGATCACGATGCGTTCAAAGCGTAACAAGATTGTTAGAGGGAACTCATCAAATTTGCAAGCAAGAGAATCATGATCATTCCTTTCGAACCATCATTGCCTATACTGGCACATTGAGGGTCTTTAAGAAACCTGAGCCGGTGTTATTTTAGTGTTCCCCTACAAGTATGCAGCTAAGCACGAGATACTCGAGAAGATTAAGAAGGCATGAAAAATCGTCATCTAAAGAAGGACATGCCAAAGATACGACTCTAGGAAAGAGTAAGGAGTCGACTTAAGGTATGCGACAGTTGCTAGATCACCATGGGTGGTCCAGTATAGAGCCTTTGAAGGGAGAAGCCCGTCTCTCGCTTTAGAGGTGTGAAAAGGTTATTCGACTCTATGAGCGGACCCTTGTTTAGGCTAAAGAGAATTCCTCTATGGTAGTTGGTGATAATAACAAAGTTGATTCTGAGCTCAAATAAGATAAATTCGCCATAAGGCTATGGTGGCGGCGTTCGATATCCAAGCCCTACCTCCAGTTAGGAAGGCCTAAGGTGGTTCAAGATTTTTCGAAGAAGCAAAAGCTATTGAGACCCCCTGAAGCAAAGTATGGAAGCAGTATGGAGGAGTCGTCGATTCTGTTTGCGGTAACAAGTTGTGAACTTTTACACCGCCAATATAAAGGGAATGAAGCTTTTCAGCATGGAAGACATGAATAGGCGATGAAACATTATAGTGCGGCTGCTTCGACCGGTGTTAAGTTTTAGCCTTCGTAACTATCTGCCTTTGCCAGCGTACTGCTGCATATCAAGCTCCGAACCAAATTGCTGGTACCATCGCAGATTGCAGCCTAGTCATAGCTCTTGACAGAAGTCCCAAAGATAGTTTCTAGAAGAGCTACTTCACTTCTGGTAGTATTCTAACTGCTCTAAGGACGCTACTGTGGAAGCTCTCAACCTATGGGTAAACATGAAAAACTTGTTCTTGGTCAACGATCTTCCTAATAAATTCAATCGTTCAGGCCAACAGATATTTTGGGCAAATGGAGACTTCGAGCATTCTCAACCTTCTGAGAACCTTGAGTCCGAACAACGAGAAATAGATAAGAGATATCTGAAGCACGCCACGAGCGAAGTGAAATCAAATTGAATAATTGACTAACAAAAGAAAATCGGATCTATTTGAATTTGGCAAGCTAAAGCCACGGTCCAACCAATGGTTTGGGGAAAAATCCAGCGCGTGGAGAGCAACCACTTCGGTACGACCATGGTGATAGAGGTGATTGAAATAAGGGCTTCCAGAGAAAGGATGATGCTTCGGGCGATCCCAAGAAAAGAACAGTAGAACTACTTGGGAATGAGCCCGTGCATTCTCGGTAGGCTAAAGTGTGGCAAGGAAATCCACAACAAATTTTAAATGGACAGGGTGTTAGCGTCACAAGAGGGCATATGATGGTCTCCTTGCCATCCTTATCATAATTCTCAAGCATCTCGTGAGAAGCATCCCTACATGCTCACCAACTCCTTCCCTCGCAAACATGTTGGCCTGAGACAACAAGTGTGCTGCACAAGTGAAGATATGGAATCCTCCTAGTGAGAAGAGAAAGAGACGGGTCCAAGCTGCAAAGAGAAATTACTCGGATCCAGTCGTAGAAGAGAACGCTAATGGGGCGCCCAATCAAATCTTCTTTGAAGGAATGAGAGCAATTTAATGACGCCTCAGGATTGCTCTTTCGTCTTTCCCATTGAAATCATCAAGGGTCTTGTTGACTAAATCCCACCAAGAAGGCGATATTTGCAATGAGAAAGTTCACCCTCAAGTAGTTCCAGAGCGGGACTCGGCGTTTTGAAAAATGGCTATTACGAGCGCACTAAGATAGGAAAAAGAGAAGTTTTGGTCAAACCGGGAAAGGCCTTACAGAGTCGTGAAGTGTCAAGACCTGAAATGTGTATGTTACCGATGTTGCTAAGAGAGGCAACAGGCAGAATGTCAGGGGTGGTATGTTTCGAAGAGTACCTCCCACTGTGTGACGAATTATATTTTCTTTTTAAAGTTTTGTCATACATTATAACATTTTCAAAATGAATAAAAGAATATATCCCTTTTGTATTCCTGTGAATGAAGGCAATCTTATAAGTCGAGCCATATAAATCCCTTGTGCATCATATATTTGTATATATATATTGTTATCATAAAATGTGAGGCAGGAACTATGGCACGAAGACAGGATGGGCAGTGCTACTCCCAAACTCAATGGAGCCATGTTGGTTAAGGTAAGGAAGAGTTCAAGTCCTGAAAGGTTTGGCCTGACAAATTGTAATATGGCGCTAAGACCTCGTACCCTCCTGCAATCCCGGGTACGTTCCGATGCTATGCCAGCAGGCTAACCTGGATCCCTTGCCTGAGTCCGGTACTAAGTGTGCGAGCTAACCTTGGCTCCTTGGCGGATCCGGTGCTAAGCCTCCCGACAAACTTGGAACAACTGGTGGTAATTCGATGAGTAACAATAGGTCTAACCTAGATCCCTTGCGTTAGACAAGCCCAAAAAGGGCCCAGCAAGGCTGCAAGCAACCTTCCCAAACAGGCCTATTCAGTTATGATTAGGCGCAATGGCCCGGTCCTTCTTATACTCTCGGACGCATTCTGGCGCCATACCCGCAGGCTAACCCGTATCCCTTACATGAGTCCGGTGTTAGGCATGCAAGCCAGCGTTAACTCCTTGGTTGATCCGGCGATAAGCCTCCAGGAAAACTTAAAACATCCGATAGAAGCTCGGTAGAGGACCTTGGACTGAACTCAGATCCTCTGTGATGGACATGTTTGGGAAGGAAAATCAAGTGATGAAGATACGAGTATTCTTTTATCGTAAACGTAGGCAAGACATGCCGAACCGCTGAAATAAAATATCGTTGCAACCATTCACTCTGGCGTATATGCATGTCTCTGATATGCACATCAAAGGATTCTCAATGTGAAAGTAAGCGAGGTATGCCTAACCCCATAAATTATTTCATGGGTAATGCTCTTTGTGTTTGCTGTAAGATGTAGTGTAGGTATCACGACTTGAGCACAACGTGGAAAAATGACAGAGCTACCTAGTATAGTAGTAGTAGGCTAGCAAAGGTAAAGGTCCGCAAGCTAACCCTGACTCCTTGGTAGATATGACGCGAAGCCTCCCAACAAACTTGGAACAACCGGTGGTAATTCAAAGAAAGATCCTGGGTCTAACCTTGATTCCTTGTATCAGACGAACTCGAAGGAGCAATGTGGAAGAAATGGGGCTCAACCCTACCTTCTGAGACGAGCCCACCTAGTGGAGATTTGGTGCAATGGCCTCGAACCTTTTTGGATTCCCGGACGTGTTTTGATGCCATGCCCATAGGCTAACTCGAATCCCTTTTGTAAGTTCGGTGCTAAGCTTACGAGCTAACCTTAACTCCTCGATAGATCCAGTGCAAAGCCTCCCGACAAACTTGGAACATTCGGAGGAAATTCAGCAATAAGTCTCGAGCCGAACATAGATCCCCTATGGTAGACAAGTCTGAGAAAAGAATGAAGAAATGTCAAGCACATGTAATAGTATAATTTCTGTCCTAAATCCCCGGATGTGTTCCGACGCCATGTTCGCATGCTAACCTGGATTCCTTGCCTGAGTTTGGTGTTAAGCGTGCGAGCTAACCTGGACTCCTTGGCAGATCCGACGCTAAGCCTCTCGGCAAACTTAGAACGACCGATGGGAATTTAGCGACAGACCACGGGTCCAACCTAGACTCTCCATGACAGACCAACCCAGAAAAAGATGGAATGAAAAGACTTGATGAAGATATAGAGTAAAGATCATCAGGCGACGATTAATCCAAATGATAAGTAACGCAGTTAACGTGCCTGAGCGACTACGACAAGCGTTAAAGAAGGAGCACAGTGGTGACCCAATGTTGTTACACAAGTCCAGCATGGACATCAGTAGATCCCAAGCTCGGGCTGTGATTCTGAATGAGAGAAGCTAGAAAGCATACCTCGATCCTCGTTAAGAATGCAACTATCAATACTTGACAACATACTCTTCCGAGACCGTTTAGTGGATAATCTAAATAGAAACGTAATGCACGTAATGTGCCCGAGTGACGAAATAGACATCAAATATTAGGTATCTCTCTGAAAAATCGGCACTAGGCTGCACGTAGGATAAGCATGGTTTGCTTGACTCTGGGAAGCTAGTCCCGCGCTCTAACTTTACGTTAAGCTCTGCTTAGCCCACGGCTTTAACTCAGGTGGCTCAATGTGAGCAATTTCGCCTTAGAACTACTCGATGGTAAGAATGAGAGCGTACCTAGCCTAAAAACCAATTTGATAAACAGTTTGGCTCTAGGAGTCCCGTATACTTAAAGCCCACTGAGACGTTTTAGGCTAGAGATGGCCACATTATAGTTCCCCGCAATAGCCCAGCAAAAGACTGAGGGACAGTAAGAATAGCATGGGCAACTTCGCCCCAGTTAGTCATCATTATCCTGTCGCGTCGAACCTCCAGGTTTCGGTGGCATGGAATTGTTTGGAATCTGCTGTCCCTCAAGTTTTAAGCTTTCAAGTCAAAGGTTATTGCAGCCAGCTTCTGTTTCCTCCATCTAGGAAACTAGTTTTCAATGCATCGAATGCTGAAGCCACAATCATTGTGTTATATGATCAATCGTCAGCGGAAGCCGACAAGCAATCTCCTCTGCCCGAACGGTAATTGTGTCTCAAGCAGCTTTCCAAAATGTTACAAGGAGACAAGATCACAGAACCAATCGAAGCGGCATTCCACGAGGTAGCAAAGCAAATCCAGAGCCAACCTCTCAGTGCCCTAGAGTTGAAGGATTTTCGTGACTACGAGCCCATGGTCAGCGATGCCAATTTAGTTTTTATGGCTCTGGATGGCTTGCTCGTTGATTATTAACCCTTTAAACAACAAGTAATGGAATTTGTCAGCATTGTAGCATCGCCCGCAGAGGCTGAACCGTCTATTCGATAAGATAACTCCCTCTAGCAGCTTGTTAACAGATACAATTGCCACAAATAACACTGGAAAAATGCTTCTCATCATCGTGCGAAGATTGTCGCCACTCTAGAAGCTTCGTCCACGCACCTCAGACCTCCCAGCAAAAAGGCTACTTAGATCAAGGCCACACCACACTTCATAGGGGATGAGCTGTTATCTTACGAGGCTGGTAATGCAGAAACCCTAAATCGCTTGGAGTAAGTCAATGAAGAGAAGTTGAAATCTCAACAAGGACGTTGTAGCCATGGAGATGGAAGACAAGTTTGATTTGAAACACGAACCAGAAACTCCTTTTGAGGAATACAATCTTGTCCCAGGAATAAATGCTAAGAGCTTCGGGAGCTTGTATAGTGATGTCAGAAGACCAGAAGATAACAGCTCTCTGAAGAGTGATGGAATAGAAAATGGGTCTAATGTGGAAATGTATTCAGAGACATCTTTAGTTAAGAGAAGAAGAGGCAGTAGCTGCTGGCCTACGATGCAAGATAAAATGGAATGTTGTCTTGGCATAAATGGTCGTTGTGGAGAATGCATCGGCATTAACTACCCAATCAACTGGTTTAAATCAAGAAGAATGACAGAAGATGGACAACCATATTTCACCAATTGATTACGAGAAAATACCAAGGGAATCCCTGGGATAGGGTAAGTAGAGCCACTAATAATGGCAGGAGAGAGAAACACTCTCGGCACAATGATTTTAGATTGTTAGCATCACTTCTTGCCTTCAATTTGAGGCACTCGTAGGAATTTAGCAAACCAAGTTCGACAAGCAATGATCCCAGGTATTAGTGAGAGTCGCCGTGGACAAATGCATCATCTCGGGATAAGACTTGCTGAGGCCTTTCGATCCCAAAGAAATCCGTCTTTAGTTGAAGCCTAAGTCTGAATATGACAAAACCACCAGCATAATCTTTTCTGCGCCCAAAAACCATTCTATGAAGAGCCAGTGCCCATGAACATTCAAAATCTAATCAATCTCTGTTTATATCTTTAACCACACCCAGAGTCTTATCACAACTTGGGCATTTCTGGCGTTTGAGCCATCGAGTTGTCTTCCCGACACTGTGTCGCCAATAAGGTCCATGTTTCCTTAAGCGCACCTTAGGATGCCTTAGAAACACGCCGATATCTTTCTCTCAAGTGGATCATTCCTTATCTTAGAAGCCTCAAGTTGCGCCTTAGTATCTTTCGCCACCTACTCGGCGTAACAGGTTATGCCTTTGTATGGCTGTCGAGCCTTGCTTCAAGTGACCTCGTTTTAGTGTCAGCGCGAAGCCGTGAATCTTAAGAGTCATTTCATCCATCGAGGCAGGTGGACGCGATAGTGGCATTAGTCTTCCCTTTAACTTAAAAGTCAAAGCAAAGACTAAGGGGCAATTGTTGTGCCATAGAATTCTCGAGCATCCACCTAGGGATATTTTGGTCATTTGGCCTCAGTGAGTGAATTCCAAAAGTGGTCCCAAGCTAGATTTTTCAATCCCTAAAAAAATCGTGGTTGAACGGCGAAGAAATTATTTAAATCGGAGTCCAAACGAATAATATAGAATTTAAGGGGCAAAAGTGGCATAAGGCCAAACTAAGGGTAAGGGTGAAAGTGTGATAAAAGGGAAGTCCAAGGAGTATAAAAGAGAGGAGGCGTGGCACTATTTATCATCTCCTTCCTCCCTCCTATGCGCACTCCCTCCCACTTTCTCTCTGTCGATCTCTCTCCGAGAGAGATATTCTTCTCTCAGAAAGGAGCTATCTCATACATCTCTCTGAGAGCTCTCTCGTCTTTCTCGGCAGCAGGGGGTCCTCTCGGAGAGGACCTATGTCTCTCAGAAAGATCCCTGCCTATCGGTGTTTTCTCCCGGAGAAGGAGCAACGAGCTCCTGGAAACAGTTATGGTGGATCTCTCTCTTCGCGGCCCCAACCTCGCAGCAAGCTCTCGATAATGGTGGCGGCGCTCTCAGCAAGCGATCGCGTTTCTACTCTCTACAAGCCTCCTCATTCTTCTTATCTCGGAGATCAGCAACTCTCTTGACGAGCATGGAAACCTTCGACGATGATGGTCTCTCAGTGGTAGCGCGTATCCCTCCGTTGGTTTTCCCTTAGAAAGGCACTAGGTGCCTCGGTAGCCATCTCTCAGGAAGAAGTCGCTCGGAATGCCTCTTCCCGAGGGGGTTCTCTCTGCGAGGCCTTCTTCCTCGCCCCTATTTCTGGCTTATGTATTATATGTATGTATTCATATGTGTATAGTTGCAAAGCTTGCGTGAGTAACAATCCAACTATGTATATATGTATAGGTATGTCATATATGCTAAGGCTGGCATGTGATGTGTAAAGTGGGCCTACTGGCCTTGGCCCGAAGCATGGCTGCAAGACAATGTGTATGATGTTATATATATATATATAATGTCTATATTATCTCACATGTGCAATGCCTATAGAATATAATATGTTATGTTTATGCACAGGGAAGGTGATGTGTATCTTAAAGACACAATGGTCAAGAAAGTATTGCCTCAAGGCACCTTTTACCCAGCCCGAAGTTGCGCCCGAGCAGCTCCCTTAGGGGCAAAGACCCTACTTCGATAGCTAGTCGTGAGACCCACATTCTCCGGGAGAATCCCCTAGGCCATCCGGCTCTCCGAGAGGGATTCCTCTTAAGCTCGTCTGGTTGCCACTAATGTGCAGGTCTATCCCTGGCTCCCTGTAGCAATACCGATATCGACCCTCTCTCATCGAGAAGGTATCATTGTTCTATAGTGACACACCTTACTTATCTATTATACTATTTTTCGGCTGATACTGACTTAAGCATCGGAGGGCATACGCGGGTGAGGAATCCCTACGTGCCTTCTAACTTGTGTCTATGAGCACAGATATGTGCCGAGCACACATGAGACCAATCCCGAGAGATACCAAATGTGCCCTCAGAGGTTTGCCTACAACCTCTGTCAGTACATCAAGAACCAAAACTACTCGACGTCTATCTCCACCAGTAGACTCCTAACAGCTGTCAACCTCGCTTTGCCTCGGCTCCAACTTTCCATCTCTATAAATTCTATTATCGTGATTTTTTTCTGATCACTACAAAACTAAAAATAAGAAAAGGTGGAGTGGCAGGGCTTGATGAGTTACCAAACATTGTAAATTGTAAATTTAAAAACAAGACAACACAAAAACCTCGACAAAATAAGGATAAAAATAAAAAAAAGAAAGACTTCAAACTTCAAATAAAGAAAAATAAACGGCCAAAAACATATTTTTGTAGCTAAACTTTTATATTTTTTTTTCTTATGAAATTCTAAATTTTTTTGTAGTTTTAAATATACTCATCAACTGTGCAAAATCACTAGATTTAAACAAGTATTGATGCGCATCTGCAACACACATGTTTTGAGTGCTTGAGAGGGATATGCAGCAAAGAACAAAAAGCCACAAGACGAAAGAAGCCGGTAAATATTTTTTGCTTCAAATCAATCCATTTTAGACTGCTTCATGTTGACGAACGAAAAGCAGTAGAGAATGATTGCTACTGCTTCAAACCACTTCTTGTTCTTGAGATGACGACCCTTACTTGGCAGTGAAAGAGTATAGATTCATAAGAAAACTGCAGCTTCAACTTGAAGAACAAACAAGAGGGAGGTATTAAAATTAATCACATTCTACCATTTTAATGTGGAATAATTTTGAAATGGCTATTTTGTGTCTTTTAGTTTGTACTAAAAAAAAAGGCATACGTATGTACTAACAAGCAATCTTCAAGGGCAAAAAGAAAAGGTAACTGGAATGAATTCATCTGCAAGTCTAATACAAAAGTACAAAATCTTTTGAAAGAATTCAATCTTTTCCTTCTTGTTTTTACTTGATCATATGAGGAGTTAGGGTCTAAGATGGGTTGTTGGAGAGCCTACTAGTGATGGGGTAACTACCAAAGTATTATTAATCTTGGCATTTTCTGGCAACAAAGAGTTCAAGATAGAACCTGCAACCCCAGCTTCCAAGGGAGTTGATGGGGTTCATAGAATCAATAGCGGCGACGGGGCAGAGTCCCAGACAATCGGAGAATTGAGCGAAAGAGGAATCTCAGTGAAGCCATGGAGGTGATGGCTCAAAGGATGGAGAGTGATTTTCTTGGTGTTGGGTTGTAGGGGAGAAGAAGACGACAACATGGGTCTCTTCGTGGCTCCACCATAGGCATTGCATTGCTTGACAAAGGGGACTATAATATTCATCGTTGCAGCGGAGGAGAAGCTGTTGAGGTGAAGCTTAAAGATGGGGTTGACGGCGATGTTAGTGCTGGTGGCATCAAAGCTGTCGGCTTCCTCAGTTTCTGGGAAGTCCATTACCGATTCTCGATCGTTAATTTCTATGCTTGAAAACTTCATCAACTTCTTTCAGTTAGTGGCTTTTCGTTTTTTGCTGCATATCCCTCTCGAGTACTCAGAACACGGGTGTTGCAGATGCACATCAGTAGTTAAAAGGTGTTTAAATGTAGTGATTTTGCACAATTCAGGGCGTATTTGGAACCACAAAAATTAAAGGTTCTATAAGAAAAAAAATGTAAAAGTTCAGGGACAAAAATATGCTTTTAGCTAAGAATAAATAAAACATATATGAGAGAGAGAGAGAGACGTGAGGTAAAATTTCAATCTCTAAATTCCTTTGTTAGTCGGTGCATGTAATGTTGCATGCTCAAATCTAAAAGACTAAAACTCTAATATCTCATTTTCACTTAGAAACTCAAGGCTTGAGAGAAACTAGTGAAAATCGGTTGAGTTGATTTAACGTTGGGAAGGGTAAACTTATATGGATGAGTATTAAACCTAAGGGTGGTAGTCGAGTGACTATGATGAGAGGTTAGCCGAGTGAGGTCTCTCGATAGTTGAGTGACTAAGGCTAGTTAAGTGAGTGTTAGTGATGTATGCCTTAATACTAGATTTATATGATATCTAATATGTAATAGGGATACATGTATGATATTCTTGTCATTAATAAAATGGTTATTTCTTCATTTGTTGCTCTCTAAATGTGTAAATGAGTCCCTAGACTTTCTGATGATCATATTCTTAAGTTGTTAAAGAATATGTGATAAGGATCTAAAACATAGGATTTGTTAAAGGTATTTCTAGTCTTTAGATTTATCAAATGAGGACTATGATTAATCAATTATGGACTAGCACATGGGCTATTACCTTTGATTAGTATTAGTATGAGATGTTAATGATAAAAGATAGTGAATCGCATATCATATTGCATGAGATGCAGATAGTAGACATGTGGGTAGATGTTGGTTGAACATCTACTAAATGTGACATTTGTAATAGATCACATGGCTGAGATGATTAATGATCTATTACTAATTTTCGATTGTGTAACTGGTTCTCAGACTAAAGATGTTAGAGTTGTCTTATGCACAAGTGTCAGAAATTTTTTGTTAAGTGAAAACCATCTGATATAAGATGTGGGAATGCTCTCTGTTGTGTATGGAGGAAGATACTCACCGATAGGATCTCTATTGACCTCTGATGGGAGACAAACATCCTATGCAGTCATAGTTTGGCTAGGATGTGCATGATCGGAAAGAGTTTCCGATGTTGGAGGGTGTTTTGATGTTTTATCTCGATCACACCATATTAAATCTTGGCATAGTTACTGAGTCCTGTGAGTTTAATCAGTCCATGATTCTCACTCAGTCAAGATGTTAGTTAGTGAAAGAATTATAGTGTAGGGTAATTGAAAGCCCTAATAGGTTTACTTGAAGTATTGATTTCTTTGCCATTAGGATAACATATCATCTAATGAAAGGTTTACAACCTAAGTTATTTAAGAAACATGCATATAGAATGAGACTTGGTTGTAATGATGACTAGTGTTGTGATGCGACTTTGAGCTCAATGATGTGTTTCTGAAATATATTATGTTTTTTTTTGTTTCTTATGTTTGTATACGCATTATTGTTTTCAAGTAAACTTGAAAAGTCTTTACAGACATTATTATGGACCATTATGGATTTATGATGAGATGTAGGTGTTGTGATATATATGAAAGAGAGTCCATGACATTAAATGGTGCATAACCGCCATAACTCACACTAAACAATTTATCATGTTATAATGTTACTAGCCATTATCATTATAGTAATCGGGCCAAGTGGGAGAAACGTAAGATTTATTTCTAATTAAATGGCCCTACTAGAGGGATAATGGGGGGTAGTGGGAGGCAATTATCTTGATAGGAGAAACCACCCAGCCACCGCATAAAGATGGTTACAGTCCTCACTCTTCCTATATATAGTGATAGAAAATCATAGAATGTGAACCATCATTATCGTTGTTGTCAATTAAGGATAGGAGAAGGAAATCAAATCAGACTCATTTTTACTCTCTAACGAAGAAAACTATGGCGTCCTCATCATCGATTAATTCAGGTACGCATTTATTTTTGCAGTAGTATACAATCTAGCATGAAATCATACAAATTTCATGATATTGTTTATGTTTAATATCTATAAATTAAAATAGTTAAGCTTTTATTACCCACCTCGTCAATATATTTATTATCAAAAAATGATATTCTTAAGTAACTTTTATAATCTGAGCAAAAAAAAGTAATTTTATATAAATGCCCTAAATGGAATGGCTTAATTTTTATATAAACATAACCATCAAATTAGAAACAGAGAATCAGTGAGCAAAAAATTTTCTTCCTAATGAATTTTTTTTTATTAACATCTCTGTATAAAAAAATTTTGTTCATACAGAGCAAAAGGTTGAAGGAGATCTAGTCTCTTTTTTTTTTTATTTATTTGAAAAAACTGAAATTTTTCTGATTTTTAATTTTTTCCTGATTTTCTGTTGTATCTTTTTTTTTTAATTTTTTTGCTGGATTTTTTTGAAAGAAGTGAGATTTTTGCTGATCTTTGTTGTTTTTCTATGAATTTTTAATGAATTTTTTTAGGTTAAACACAATAAATAATTTAAATCTACAACGGTTTTGAAAGAATTGAATATAAATTAAATTTTTATTTCTACTTTCTTGACAATTGATGACAAAATCAAATAACATGTGTAGTTAAATAAAATGAAAACCAAAACTAAAAAGCACTCACAACATTTTCAAATAGCCCCTTGACAAGTTTGCTTGGCTAAAGATCCCAATGTTTTTGCATGAAAAAAATAAATGAAACTGTTTTTCTTTTTTGATAAATTGAAACTGTTATTTAAAAACTATTTTTTATCTTACCAATAGATAATCATTTGAAACTGATAATTAAATGGAAAAGTGGCATAAATAGTAAAACAAGCACTCTAATATACGTTACGTTACTGAGAGTTGAAAAGGAGATGGAAGGTTACTTTCAAAGAATTGTGCAATTCGCAAATTTTTTTTTTTTTTTTCACTTTTAAATATAAGAAATATGACCCAAGTGAACCTAGAGTAGTCATCTACAATAACAAACACATATTGTTTATCACCTAAACTTTAAGTCCTCACAAGTCCATGAAGTAGAGTTAGAGACCTAGAGGTTCTTAAATGATATACTTATTTGTTTTTTTTTTCGCACGTGCATCACAAATGTGATCTCTTTCATATTTTTAATTTAGAAAATTATTTTTAGATAGTTTATTAATGACACTCATGCTAGCATATCCTATTCTATTATGTCATAACTATGAATTTTGAGTAACAGAAGTAACTGGGCAATTTTTTATGTTTGATGTAGACAGGTCTAAGTACACAATATAAACATTTCATATCCTATTACCTACTAATTTTATTTTATTTGCTTTTAGACATAAAATTTCACATGAATTTGCATCAAAACATACTTTATGATTTTTGTCACATAGTTGACTTATACTAATCAAATTATGTTTAAACCATTTTACTAGAAACACATTTTCTAAAACAAAATTTGGAAAAATAGAACCAACAACAAGAATCTTATCTTTGGAGTTGTCCCCATAGAGTACATTACCTCCATACTTGTAGGTGATGTTGTTGAAGAGCTGTTCATCCCTAGTCATGTGTTTGGAGCATCGACTATCGCGGAACCACTTGCTCTTCATTTGGCTTGAAATCAGAGCAACCTACCAAAAAAGGAATCAATTTGCACCCTTTGGTACCCAAACCTTTTTGGGTCCATTCATGTTAACATAAAGCACATCCTTAGGCACCCAAATTTATTTAAAATTTATTGGATTGTTCCTTACAAAACTCTTGTAAGCACCATCGCTGGGATATCCCCACCCATCTGTACTACCCGAACAGGAGCGCCTACGGGATGAGAAAAAGAATGAACACAAGACAGAAACTACCCTGACATGCATAAACAAGAATTAAAACAACGGAAGCGAAACCATATATACATGCATGCACTACGGGTACCCCACTAGCACAACGGTCACAAGATAAATAAATGGATACAGACTCCTGTGCCGACATACACGAGACTCGAGAAATAACTTGGCACGGTAAGAATAAAAGAATAAACCCTACACAACCATCAGAGTTGACTGAGACTGACGGGATTGCCTGTACACCATATCGACTCTGCCGCTAGATGTTGATTCCTTTGCCATGGCCCACGCTGCCACTACCTGGAATGATGAAAAGCAAAGTGAGTCAAGCTACTTAGCAAACATAAAGAAAGAAAGGCCGAGGGCTATATAAATCCAATAAACTTCCCCCAAGACACCAACCCCCAAGCACATATAAGCCATGAGACGCTACAACACAATAGTATAGCATAATAAAAACACATACCAGTCCTTGGGGTCCACACAAGACACACGGCACCCAAGTCCCATACCAACCTACCGTTGCCCTGATAGGCAACATATATCTTCAACAAACTTGTACGCATTGTCCTGGGTCGGTGCTCCTGTCACCCGTATATCTCTGTCGATACTCCCGACACCCAAGCTATAGGCTCCCTCAGAACGGTCCTCCCGTCTGAGAACTGATAACTGTCAGTAATCATGCAATGCACATAAAAATGCAATGGTATAGTGAGCATCAACATGATACATTGGCACTCATACATCCAGGCATCAGGCCATGCTTCGCCCACATAGTAAACCACACCCAATGCATATGCCCGTGCTGGATGCAATCTAACCAAGCTAGAATGTCCGTGTCCCAGCATACTTAACAAATGAATATCCCAACATGCAACCCGTACCCATGTGCATATCAAATCATGAACAGTAATATAATGAATCTAAACGTGCAGTAAATCACATACTGGTAGAGCTAGTCAGCAGTGCCCGGCACTGGTCAACGGCCAGTGACTAGGAGTGTCCACCTAACGGTCCACTTCAAGGCCGTACAATAGTCTACTCCAACATCACCAAACAGCCGACCCCTGCCCCACTGCTCGATAGCTCTAACCGAACCATAAACAAACCCGAGAAAATCGTAAACAAACCCGCACGTCTAGGAAACTAGTCCACAAGTAAGGTTCAACATCATTCCCAAGAGGAGTGGGGGCAGTACAAACCCCTGTAGGCTCACGACAAATAAAGTTTAAGAAGTTTCGGATTTAATTTAAATTAAAAGAAATGAATAATAATTCAATAAATAATGTTAAGCGCCGAATTAAAGTAAGGGATGGGATAAAATACGAGAAACTACGGAGTCTCTCATGGGAATTAAAGAACAGGAGGAGAGGGTTAGGAGCTTGCCTTTACACGATCGTTTCTTGCATTCCTTGCACTCCCGCTGCGAAGTAAAACGTTTACTAGCGATTAATAAAATCGTGGCTCACATTAATTAAATCTAACTATATAATATAAATAATTTAACCGTCTAAAATCTCACGTAGGCACACCACAAATAAAACCCCAACGAGTCTCATATTTAATTTAAATTAAATCATGCTAATAAAATCCTCAATTTATATAATTAATACGCGACACCAAAACGAATTAAGGGAATGCGTAAAATTCACAAAATGGAAGGAGATTGCAAGGGTAAAGGGAGTTTGCTTGTATCTAGTTGTTTACAGCATTTTTACGCTTAAATGCCACCAAAATAATACACGTTGTAAAATAGAATAACTCTAAAAATTAACAAAATAGGATCCAAAATAAAATTCTAACCGTACAAAATGTTTAATACATAATTATTTACTTACCTGATTAATTAAATCGCATTTAAACCACAATTAATCTTTGATTTTCCCCAAAATTTCCTCCATTTGCTCACTGCGCGCGTTTTTTCTCCTTCCAATTTTCCTTTCTGTTTCTTACCCAATTTCCCCCGATTTCTGCTCCAATTCGTGGCTTAAAAAGCAAGGGAAATGGGACCACCAGTGGCTGCCGCGTGGCAGCCCAGCTAGTGCCACCGTCTTGCCCAAAACGACGTCATTTTGGGCAAGGTTTTGGCTGAAAAATCAGCCAAAATTTCCCTTCAGCGCGCGCGCGCCTCCCTCAGCTCAATCCCGTCACCTGCTGCAAGCCCCTTCACGCGTGCGACCATCCACTCCAACAGCTCCTTCTAACATACATATGCCTTCAATTATATTTAAAGTAATTTGCGGCTATTTTCGCAAATCACATTTTAACCCCCACAACATCTTTTAATTACACATACACCCCACATCTAACTTTGGAAAATGCCACTCACACCCCACACTTCTTTTATTTCTTATTTCACTTTCACCGCATAATTTCAAAAAAATCCACTAAATTAATTTATTTTCCTATTTCCATAAAACAACATAATTTATTATTATTTTTTTCTTAAATCTCCAAATACCCCAATAAATTAATATTTCCTTTTAACCCACAAATATTCAATAATCACCACAAATACAATAATTAATAATTATCATCCAAATAATTTAATTAATTACCTTTAATTCCTTATTTTCCTCAAACCACACAAATAAATACTTCCTCTTAAATTCTCAAATATTCATTAATGTCCTCAAACACCGATTTAAATAATTATTATTTATTTTCAAATTTCGAGATATTATAATTCTCCCATCCTTAATAGAATTTTGTTCTCGAAATTCGCACTCAGTCCATATCCTCAAAATATATTCACAACTCTCACGATATTACTCAACATCACCTCTGGAACATTCCATATCATCATCAATCATATTACATACAACCACAAGGTTCTCCTATTACAATATCGTAATACAACTGTTCCCCAAAGCTATCTCGCATTCCTATTGTATTTCCTTTTGATACTATCACGACCACATATCAACCTAAAGGTGAGCTCAAAATTCAGAGATATTTAATCCCAATGATAAACTGATTCGCAACACCAAGCTTAATGTAAATGCAGCTAACTTCAAATGCAATCGGTAATGACAAGAGTGGAACCATTTTCTAGCATGACAAAAAGCTAATACTCGGTAACGTGACTGGGACCTCCCACGTACCTACGATGCATAAGGACATGAAAACGATACGACATACTCAATCAAGAATTCAACAGCAATATCCTTTAGTCTGACTTTTGCCAACCGATTCTTAACCAGGTACACAGCATTTTCTCGGCAGAACTTTCTCCCACAATTTGTCGCGAATGCTCGGGGTCCTGTCAATAAATATGGGTAATCATTTAATCAAGACTATCAAGAAATAAATGTTTTCCACTCAATACATCTCGAGATCTAAAATATCACCAGATGATCTCCCCTTCTTAAAGGAATTAACATACCCAATTGCTGGTTCCTACTATGACTTATTCGGTGACCACCAACCCTCAATCTTGTCCTCGCCACTGATCTTAACTCCCAATAGCTAATTGGGCCGTACCTCCTCTTGATCGTTAATTACTAACCCTGACCTCCTCAAAGATCCTATAAGCTAGCTAGAACACGGTCTTTACAACCGGTGTTATCCACTTTGTAGCCTGTTCGACTGATAGCACCTCACAGTGTCAGTAACTATCTAATCCCCAAGGCATCTCATAGGTCTCCTCAAAAGCTAAAAGTAACTCAAAGATGTGGGTTAAGCATTCTTTTGGTTGGCATAACAGACCATCTCATGCTTCCGTCAATGAACCACTTGACCAGCACCCAGAGGAGTCTCATCTCCTCATTCTGTCAATAATCGACCCTAGGGCACGTGGTCCGCGATTAGTACCGCGTGTACTCATAGCAACCACTATCCTTACAACAAAACTCGACAGTTACTTAGACATATAACTAACTCTAGTCCTAGACACACACCTGGGTATCTCCTGCAACATCAATGTGGGTTTTCTCATTTCTAATTCACTTTATCTCGGATGCTCCACGGCGACCCAAAATGTCTGCTACCACCTTTGCTTAACCCTATTTATTATAGAATCTCATAGCCTTAGCTCTTCTTCACTAACTGCGACGTCACTTGCACTTCGCTCCACCTGTGAGAACTAAACTCCTACTCCCTAGCAAGGTAGTGATGCCAAATCTCTAAGAAACATAATCGCTGTAAGCTCCCAATCCACAAGTCCATAGTAATCCTTCAGTGAATTCCCATCACAGATCTCTCTTGGGACTTCGTATTGGTGTTTCGATTTGGCCATCCAGATTCAATTAAACTTAGGTTTGATGCTCTAAACTTCCAAGGAATGCAAACCCCTTAGAACCTCAATTTGCCTCCACTCCCACTCCCACATCACATTACGTATCTCTCGTCCGAATATGTACAGACAGTTTAACTGTCAACTACACACGAGCTACCGCATTACCCACTCTTCAATTTTCCATCCCAATACACCTTGTACACATCACGGTACCTACGGGTCTACCATTTACCATTGGACTCCTATAGCATATTTCCACATGGTGGGACCTTTCCGTACCACTCCTGGCAAAATCCAATCATGGACCTCCAACTCACATTATACCACAACCTTTTCTCTCATGAATTGACGCATGCCCTTTGTAGGGCGTCGGCTTCGTTTGACAAGATCAAAGAAACTCCAGACCTCTATCTCTGTCGCCAGTCCTAACCAATCCATAAATACTGCGAAGGCGTCGGTCAGCCCCAATGACATGACCATGAACTTATAGAGGTTGTACGAGTACGACGAGCAATCATTAGAAAACACCTCGAAATTAGCCTGACAAATCATCTACTCGGGAGAAAGGACATTTATACCCCAAGACTACTCGGTTCAATTGCAGGGCCAATCCTTTACTAAAACAACCTCCTTGGTAAGTCTTCAAGAAAGTCAAGATTATCCCTATCTCATTCACAACTGGGGAAAGAATCCAGCCATACATGCCCTTATCATAAAAAACGCACGCCCTAAATGTAGCTTTAAAAGTTCCCTTACTTACCTCCCTCAACGAGATACGTGTTATCTCTAATCCACATCACTAATAGATAATGGTTAAAGACCCGACAAGTCCACCACTAGTCAAGTGTCAGGTCCACTTGGTCTTAGCAAAAACAGTCCACAACCAAATGTCTATCGCAAGTTTGGCCTGTGACTTTCTAGGTCCATACTCTTCATCACATAAGGTCACTAGGATACTCTTTGCTAATAGCAATGACTACTTGATTCCTAAGGATCTCGAGGCTCATAAATTTACTAAATATATCTCATTACATAATACCCTCAAACATTGCACATGATATTTCTTACACAATTCCTATCCTTACAAAACTCATAATTTACAATCGTACATTTGCATTACAACCCCCTAATAAACATCACCCCTAGCAACCGAGATAGCTTCATCTGCCAAGTAAACTAAGTCCTCATTACTAACTACGCTGGAGCTGGGTCTAACAGGTCCCTCTGGTAACTGTAACGGTACCCTCACGGTAGTTGGACTGACTGGGAATCAGGTAGTGCTCCAATCCTAGGCACGTCTTGTATCGGTCCCTGATAGGGCTCCTAAATAGTAGCTTGTTACCTCACAGCTCCCGCAAAAGTATCATGTTGGGAACGAAGACTCCCATCAATCATCACTACTTCATTCAGCCGCCTCCACACGTCATTCATGTGCTCACAGATGAATAAGACTTGTCTCTCCGACAATCCCCAAAAGATCTCGTGAATCGACTCTTGAAACAACTCGTCAAACCAATACATATAATTCACTAGGTACTCCTTTTCGTCTTGCCTACCTCCCCATCCAGAAGCAAACTCTTGTTCCCACTGACACCATAAACGATTCAACGTTGGGAGGTCATCTAGATTAGGTAAGGGTACACTGGGATCAACTCCTTCAAATTCCATTGGGAATACTCAAAATTTGCACACAGTACCAATATCAGGCAAATATATTAAGACTAAGCCAACCTCTTACCCAAATACCTAGGGGCAGGCACAAGTCCTAAATAAATCCCATTCATACCACCTCATGGTCCCTTCTAAACGTGCATTTATCACCCCAGCACGAATATAACTTGGGACACAATCTCTCACACGAATCAACAAGACTCAACTTGACGCAGCCTGACCCTATTCATTTTACCTAGACCTCCCTAACTCTACCTGACAACCTTGGTGTACAGGAACTCGTCCCCAAAACTGACTCAAACTACGCTCTGATACTAATAATATAAGCACCCTCACCCGGATATCCCCACCCACCCGGACTACCCGAACAGGAGCACCTACGGGAGGAGAAAAAGAATGAACACAAGACAGAAACTACCCTGGCATGCATAAACAAGAATTAAAACAACGGAAGTGAAACCATATATACATGCATGCACTACGGGTATCCCGCTAGCACAGCGATCACAAGATAAATAAATGGATACAGACTCCTGTGCCGACATACAGGAGACTCGAGGAATAACTTGGCATTGTAAGAATAAAATAATAAACCCTACACAACCATCAGAGTTGACAGACACGGACGGGACTGCCTGTACACCATATCGACTCTGCCGCTAGACGTTGACTCCTTTTCCATGAACCACGCTGCCACTACCTGGAATGATGAAAAAGAAAGTGAGTTGAAGGACTCAGCAAGCATAAAGAAAGAAAGGCCGAGGGCTGTATAAATCCAATAAACTTCCCCTAAGACACCAACCCCCAAGCACAAACAAGCCATGAGACGCTACAACACAACAGTATAGCATAATAAAAACACATACCAGTCATTGGGGTCCACACAAGACACACAGCACCCAAGTCCCATACTAACCTGTCGTTGCCCTGATAGGCAACATGTATCTCCGACAAACCTGTGCGCGCTGTCCTGGGGCGGTGCTCCCGTCACTCTTATATCCGTGTCCGTACTCCCGACACCCGAGTCATAGGCTTCCTCGGAACGGTCCTCTCGTCCGAGAATTGATAACTACCAGTAACCATGCAATGCACATAAAAATACAATGGCGTAGTGAGCATCAACGTGATATACTGGAGCCCATACATCCAGGCATCAGGCCATGTTCCGCCCACATAGTAAACCACACACGATGCATATGCCTGTGCTGGATGCAACCTAACCAAGCTAAAATCTCCGTGTCCAAGCATACTCAATAAATGAATATCCCAACATGCAACCCATACCCATGTGCATATCAAATCATGAACAGTAATATAATGAATCTAAACGTGCAGTAAATCACATACTGGTAGAGCTAGTCAGCAGTGCCCGGCACCGGTTAACGGCCAGTGATTAGGAGTGTCCACCCGACGATCCACTTCAGGGCCGTACAATAGTCTACCCCAACGTCACCAAACAGTCAACCCCTGCCCCACTGCTCGATAGCTCTAACCAAACCATAAACAAACCCGAAAAAATCGTAAACAAACCCGCACATCTAGGAACATAGTCCCCAAGTAGGGTTCAACATCATTCCCAAGAGGAGTGGGGGCGGTACAAACCCCTGTAGGCTCACAACAAATAAAGTTCAAGAAGTTCCGGATTTAATTTAAATTAAAACAAATGAATAATAATTCAATAAATAATGCTAAGTGTCGAATTAAAGTAAGGGAGAGGATAAAATACGAGAAACCACGGAGTCTCTCACAGGAATTAAAGAACAGGAGGAGATGGTTAGGAGCTTGCCTTTACACGGCCGTTTCTTGCATTCTTTGCACTCTCGCTACGAAGTAAAACGTTTACTAGCGATTAATAAAACCGCAGCTCACATTAATTAAATCTAACCGTGTAATATAAATAATTTAGCCGTCTAAAATCTCACGTAGGCACGCCACAAATAAAACCCCAATGAGTCTCATATTTTATTTAAATTAAATCACGCTAATAAAATCCTCAATTTATATAATTAATACGTGATACCAAAACGAATTAAGGGAATGCGTAAAATTCACAAAATGGAAGGAGATCGCAAGGGTAAAGGGAGCTTGCTTGTATCTAGTTGTTTACAACGTTTTTACGCTTAAATGCCACCAAAATAATACACGTTGTAAAATAGAATAACTCCCAAAATTAACAAAATAGGACCCAAAATAAAATTCTAACCTTACAGAATGTTTAATACATAATTATTTACTTACCTGATTAATTAAATTGCATTTAAACCACAATTAATCTTTGATTTTCTCCAAAATTTCCTCCATTTGCTCACTGCGCGCGCTTCTTCTCCTTCCAATTTTCCTTTCTGTTTCTTGCCCAATTTCCCCCAATTTTTGCTCCAATTCGTGCCTTAAAAAGCAAGGGAAAGGGGACCACCAGCGGCTGCCGAGTGGCAGCCCAGCTGGTGCCACTACCTTGCCCAAAACGACGTCGTTTTGGGCAAGGTTTTGGCTGAAAAATTAGCCAAAATTTCTCTTCAACACGCGCCTCCCTCAGCTCAATCTCGTGACCTACCGCAAGCCCCTCCACGCGCACAACCATCCGCTCCAACAGCTCCTTCTAGCATACATATGCCTTAAATTATATTTAAAGTGATTTGCGGCCACTTTCGCAAATCACATTTTAACCCCCACAACATCCTTTAATTACACATATACCCCACATCTAACTTTCGAAAATGCCACTCACACCCCACATTTCTTTTATTCCTTATTTCACTTTCACCCCATAATTTCCAGAAAATCCACTAAATTAATTTATTTTCCTATTTCCATAAAACAACATAATTTATTTATTTATTTTCTTAAATCTCCAAATACCCCAATAAATTAATATTTCCTTTTAACCCACAAATATTCAATAATCACCACAAATACAATAATTAATAATTATCATCCAAATAATTTAATTAATTACCTTTAATTCCTTATTTTCCTCAAACCACACAAATAAATACTTCCTCTTAAATTTCCAAATATTCATTAATGTCCTCAAACGCCGATTTAAATAATTATTATTTATTTTTAAATTTCAGAATATTACAACTCTTGTTTACAGAATGTCTATGTCCACCACAATTTTAAATCCTCATTTTGTTTAGAAAGACTTTCTTTTTCATCAATCGAAACCTTTTTTTCATTATCACAATTCTCATTTTCCTTTTTCTATGAATTTACTTCTTTATCTAGTGATTTTAACTTTTCTTTAAAACATTATTTTTAAAACTCATTCATCAAATCATTGAACGCATCATGCAATTCATCAAATGTAAAGTTAAAAATTGAATGAGAAGAAAGACTAGAAGATACCTCATCTTCCTCTTTGGCCATTAGACATAAATTAACCACTTCTTCCACTTGAGATTCATCACTTGATGTTGCATCCTTTTCACTCCATGTGGCTAGGGTGTTTTTTCTTTCCTTTCTTGAAATTCTTTTTCAACAAAGGACACTCGGTCCTTATATGACGTAGCTTTTTACATTCCAAACATAGAATTTCATTAGTAGTAACTTCTTTTTGTTCTTTATTTTTCTTGAAATTCTTTCTTTGGTTAAATCTTCCCTTTTTGAAGAAATATCTTTTATCAAATAATGCAAAATCATCATCATCACTATCTTGTGACTCTTCTTCTTCTTTTTCTACTTTGAAGGCTACACCTCTCATTTTCTTTGAATTGTCCCCTTCATTTATTTTCATCATAATTTCATGAGTCATTAATGAGCCTAGTAGATTATCAAACGATAGATTATCTAAATCTTTGGTTCAATTATAACTGTAACTTTTGGATCCCAAGCCTTAGGGAGACTTCTCAAATTTTTTTCTTACTTTTTCATCATTTGTGTATGTTTTTCCTAGAGACTTCAAACCAGTGACAATATCATTAAATCTAGTAAACAATTCTCTCATGGATTCATTTTCTTTCATACTAAATAGCTCATAATCATGAATGAGCAAATTGATTTTAGTTTCTTTTACCTATTTTGTACTTTCATGTGTTACCTTTAATTTGTCCCATATTTATTTGGCAGTTCTATCTCAAAGGGGATTTAGTGCTTAAGATATTTAAGATATTTATTGAGAAAATTGGTTGATAAGATAAATGCAAATAAATCAAAAGCAAAAAGGACAATCAATTTTTAAGTAGTTCAGCCAAATGACCTAATCCACTACCTTAGTTCTTTATTAAGGATTTCAAAAACTTCACTAAATCCACATTCTTGATCACAAGTAGCATCTCTAGTCCCCACGACTAGAAATTATAACCTCTTACTATCAAAGTAGGCCCTCTAGGAAAAATATTAGAAAATTACAATATAAATACAATAAGAGAAAATCTGAGAGATGAATCTTTCAGCTACAAATTCTCTAAAAAATTGCATTAGGTTTGAAGCAATAAATACCATTGAAGAGTAAAGCCTTGAGAGAGAAAAAAATAAATAATTTTGAGCACTTGAGAGTCGATGAGATGATTAAATGCTTGCAATGAATTCATTAAGCTTCTTAAATAATCCACCGGCACTCAATTTATAGTGCTTAACGAGCCATTTGAAAATTATGGTTGTTGGTGGTAGTTGGGGGATTTAATGAGCTTCTAGAACTAATCGTTGGAGAGTCTGTGAGAAAAGCGGTCAACAGATTCTAAGAATTGGTCAATAGGTTAGAGAATAAATTTGAAAAACGGTCGACATACTGAAAAATAGTCGACCGATTTTTGTGCAGTGGCTGTCAACTAGACTTAGTCGAGAGCCATCTTTGGACCAATCAATAGGCTATGAAAAACGGTCGGCAATTTGTCCTTTGTTTTTTAAAAGATTTTTCTCCATTTTTCTAACACTTTAGAACCATTTTTGAAATAGATTTAGGAGAATCTTTTGAACATAACATTTTTTTCCCAATCTCCATCAAAATATTTTGAGAGAGAAATGATTTGCATTCGAAGGTGAGTTGAAATTGATTTTCATTTTGGTTTTTGTAAGAGCCTGACGATGCACATAATAAAGACAACAAATTTTCCTACCATTATAAAAGTATTTTGTTTTTCATTATCAAAACCAAAACAAAGAGAAAAAAAACATTCTTCCCCTTTTTAATGATGACAAAACTCACTTAAAATCAATTTCAATATAATCTCTCATTTTTTGTCATAAATCAAAAATGTTTATTTTTGAAAAATTGAACAAAGCTCAAAACTCCCCCTTAAAACAAACTCCTCCTTAAGGTGAGAAAAACAAAATCATCAAACAAACAAATATTAGTCCATTATAATGAAGGATAAAAACTATCCATAATGAGCAATTACAAGCCATCAAAAAGAGTAATCGATAGATAACAACGACATTGCATTGCATTCATTCATAATTCAAAAGTGGATCAATACATTCATACAAAAGATTTTAGCAATATATGCATGTTTCATACAAGCACTCAACACACAAGCAAAACATACAAGTTCAAACCATATAAAGCATACAGCAAAGGCATAGAAATGTGTGAATATATAACAATAAAAACTAAGACTCTGAAGGCGGTGGCAGAGATGAAGATGATGCACTATTCATTCATCATCTTCCTGTTTTGAAAAACATTCCTAAAAAGAAACTATTTAGACAACTTGACATGGAACACCTTTAGGACTATCACACTGTGTGAATAATACAAACATTTTCTATCTATATATTCTTTAACTCTATAAGCATTGTGATTGTTTGTATTCAATCAAGGAGATGACGAGGACATATAGATAACACTAATTTTCAAAGATTGTTTGATATTACACTCTTGAAACATATTCAATAGTAAGGATATATGGCATAAATTTTATTAAATACAGCAAAAAGGAAATATAACCACCATCAAAATTAAGATACCAAATTTCAAACCTTAAATGTCAAACATTTCATTCACATAACAATCACCTGCCATAAAAAATAAAACATAGCTAAAAAGGAACAGTGGTAAAAAGAAAAGGGGAAAAATTCATTGCAGGTTGATATAATGGCATACAAACTATCCATGTTAAAGAAATTGTTCAATCACTCTTCTCTAGAATTGGTAAGTTGAAATTGATTTGTATTGACTTGGATTCCCTTGAAAAATGTGGTTTATCTTGGGAAATCGAATACTTGTTAAGCTATTATCCAAAAATTGGTGAGAGCAAACAAACCAATAGGGTAATCTAATTCACATTGCAAATCTAAAAAAGATGACTCTTGATTGGATGGTGGAATGGGTTGATTCATATGGTGGCTTTGATTTGGTGACCAAGAAAAGCCCATGTAATAATCTTACAGGACAAAGTCAAGTGAGAAGAGATGGGCTCACTATAAAACTTCTCTAATGACTTAGTAGGTTGATATAGTAGTAGTGGTGATGGTAATGATGGTCCGTTGTGTTCTAGAGTAGCTACTTGTTGGCTTTGTTCTTTCTATGTAATGGAATTTTAGTAATAATTGTTTCTTTTTAATCTGTGCTTGCCCCTAGTTTTGGTAATTGGCGACTTGAAAATCGAAAAAAAACAATAGCTGCAATAATTTCATTAAATTGAAAAAATAAAGCCAACAATCTTTTCTATTTTATGATAATTTTTTTTAGAAGATGATAAATTTCTTACCATTGTCAAATAACTAATATTAATTCATACTTTATGAGATAGTTTAGGTATTACTTAATTTTTTTTTTTTGAACAAAAAGTTTATCCCATGTCAATAGACTCTAGTATTCAAAATGAGTCCCATTCATAAGACTAAATCTTTGTGGGATCAATTTGACACTCTGTTGTTCATATTGCATAAAAAGAGTCGTCCAAGCCAATATGGATAACTTTCAATAAGCCATTATTGCTAACATTATACAAGAGATGACGATCAAACTAGGGACTTGAATCATCTTAGCATTATTCATCTCAATATATTCATCATTGTTTATTTCAATATAATCAACAAATCATTCTAATAACATCTTCTAGAAAAGTCACTAGAAAAGTTCTCTACATACAATCATTTGAGATTCATCATTGACTTGACTAGGTTTAAGATGCAGGTATATTGAAAGAACAGAGAAGATTCCTTTCCCTCGAGCCCATCCCTACTCACTCGGTTTCCCCCAGCAAGATTATTACATGGGCTTCCACCAATCACTAAATCAAACCCACCAAATGAAATAATCCATTAATCCATCTTATTTGGAGTCACCTCATTCACATCTGTAATGTGAATGAGGTTACCTGATTGGTTTATTTCTTCCCACCAACATCGAACAATGGCATGGCAAGTCTTTGATTTTTTAATAGAAACCACATTTTTCAAAGGGATGCCAAGCCGATGTAATGCAACTTTAGTGCTGCCAATTCTAGAGAAGAATGATAGGACGTTGATGCCAGAAGGGAATAATTCCTTCAAAACAGAGAGATGGAATGCCACTGTATCAACCTGCAATGAATTTATTTGGTGTGTCATGAAGAAAGAATCAGTTAAGAACATGAACAACACACTCTTTAAACTGATTAACATGCAAATAATTGCCAAGCATTGTATATCTTTCAGTAGTACAAAATCCCCTTGTGTGGTTCCTTGGAAATTGCATCAATTTCTCCAGCTCATCAGGATCAAGTGGTGTCGCCTTGTTTTGTCCAACCCAAATCAAGTACCTTTCTTTGCATTTCCCTAGGACAAATTTCTTAACATTGCAAGAGGCTCACCATCTAACTTCTCAAGTGCTTTTTTTTTTATCTTTTCTGTCAATTTGGCACTCACCACACAAGTAATGAGGCAGTTGAACTTTGTTCTTGTGTCCCAAGAAGGCCACATTTTTTTTTTTGGTAAGAGAAAGGGCTCTATGTATAGTGAGTGGTAGGGGAGGCAGAAGCAGGAACCTACCTTAGATTGGCAAGTTATAGACATAGCCTTTCTTTCTATCAACTACACACAAGTACTTAGAATCTACAAATTCTGGCTTAATGTCAAACAAAAACCTACATATACTACTCCAAACCCCTTTTGGAGTGAGTGCTATATTTTCATAATAAAAATAGGAAGGGCCCATGGCATTGTCCGAGAGTACTCTGTTATTTATGGGCAATTGTTCATCGGGAACCCCAAATCCTATCACTTGGTTTGGAAAATGGCACGCCACCTTGTCCCGACCCATAGGCTTTTGCTCTAGTCTTTGTTGCAGTTTACATTTCCATGTTTCATCTTTTTCAAGTTCTATCTGTTTTTCAGATGGTGAGAATTTTGTTAGTTGTCCAAAGAAGAAAATCAACATCACTTAATTGCTTTTGATTGTTAGCATATTCAAATTAAAGATAATATCAACTTTTGATAGCCTTGGGCTCACTATAATTCATCACTAACTTGTTGACTAGAAGAGAATTCACCCTTTTGACAGGGTAGTTCTCACAAACTGAAATAAGTTTCTTTTTCCACTTGTGTAGCACAAATAAAATCTGGAAGATCTCCAACTAATGCATTTATACTTGCAATTTTAAACAAAAAAGTATATATAAGAGAAATTTTTTGATGTTTCACCATCATTTTCTCATACTAAAGAGAGTTGCATAATCCTCACAAGAGGCCCACTTGGTTCCACAATTTTGAAGTTTTTGCAAAAAAAAAATGAAGCTATGATTATTGAGACAAATTAGCTTAGAATAGATTTTTCTTGTCCTCAACACAATTAACTATTGTATTGAAATGGTATATGTCCAAATTTTGAATCAAATTCATGATAGTAATTAGTTGATATAAATTCAATCTAGAATCGCTCATCTTATTAGCGATTATTCCTATATTGAACCTCTCCTCTATATGGGAAATATGGGAATAATCGCTGATGAGAGGAGCGATTCTAGATTGAATTTATATCGACTGACCATCATGAATTTCATTCAAAATTAGGACATATAGCATTTCAATACAATAGTTAATTGTGCATCTTTAGCTTATATTTTTACTATAATTAAAAAAACTCTCTTAAGACAACTAGATAGTATACTAAGATAGGTGCTAACCTTCAATTAATGAAAAAGCTTTTGCTGATAATGAGCTCTATCTTGATGACATTGACTCTGTTGGTAACCATGTTTTTGTTTTTTATAACATTGTTCTTTGAGATGTTGAATATATTGGATAACCATGTTTATTTCTTTTTTTTTTCTTTAAAACATTCAAGAGTATATTTTGTTATTTCTAATACTTATTGTTTCATCAATATTGTAGTGGTGTTTGTTATTATTCCCATCCTAAGACCTGAAAACAACTTAAAATTGTCTATTACTAGAAATTCGTATTTTAACTCCTGCATGTTCTATACTGAATATGGTTGACCAAAAATTAATGTAATTAGGTAGCATGATTGTCATGCACTGTAACAACAAGAAATTTGTCTAGATGACGTACATCATATTTGCTAAATCCATGTTCCAGTATGGGTTTAAGGAGATTATTGAAAGGTTGTGTTGAGGACAAGAAAAATCCTTTCTAAGCTAATTCGTCTCAATACTCATAGCTTCATGTTTCTGCAAAAACTTTAAAATTGTGGAACTGAGTGAGCCTCTTTTGAGGATTATGAAACTCTCTTTAGTATGGGAAAATGATGTTGAAACATTGAAATTTTTCTCTAATATATACTTTTTTGTTTAAAATTGCAAGTAGTTGCAGATCTTGCAGATTTTATTTGTGTTACACAAGTGGAAAAAGGAACTTGTTTTACTTTGAGAGAACTACCCTGTCAAAAGGGTGAATGCTCTTCTAGTCAACATGTTAGTTATGAATTATAGTGAGCCCAAGGCTATCAAAAGTTGATTTTGTCTTTAATTTGAATATGCTGACAACCAGAAGCAATTAAGTGATGTTGATTTTTTTCTTTGGACAGTTAATGAAATTCTCACCATTTGAAAGGAAATACAAAACTTAAAAAAGATGAAACAAGGAAATGTAAACTGCAACATAGACTAGAGCAAAAGCCTATGGGTCAGGACAAGGTGGCGTGCCATTTTCCAAATCCAATGATAGGATTTGGGGTTCTCAACAAACCATTGCCCATAGTTAACAGAGTACTCCCAGACAATGTTATGGGCTCTCCTTATTTTTATTATGAAAATGTAGCACTCACTCCAAAAGGGGTTTGGAGTAGTATATGTAGGTTTTTGTTTGACATTAAGCCAGAATTTGTAGATTCTAAGTACTTGTGTGTAGTTGATAGAAAGAGAGGTTATGTTCATAACCTGCCAATCCAAGCTAGGTTCCAATTTCTACCTCCCCCACCACTCACTATACACAGAGCCCTTCCTCTTAACAAAAAAATTTGTGGCATTCTTGGGACATAAGAACAAAGTTAAACTGCCTCGTTACTTATGTGGAGAGTGCCAAATTGACAGAAAGGATAAAGAAAGCACTTGAGAAGTCAAATGGTGAGCCTTTTACAAACGTTAAGAAATTTGTCCTAGTGAAATGCAAAAAATGGAACCTGATTTGAGTTCTACAAAACAATGTGACACCATTTGATCCTTGTGAGCTAGAGAAATTGATGTGATTTCCAAGGGACCACACAAGAGGCTTTCGTACTACTGAAAGATGTACAATGCTTGGCAATTCTTTGCATCTTAATCAATCTAAGGAGTGTGTTGTTCATGTTCCTAACTGATTCTTTCTTCTTGACACACCAAATAAATTGATTGCAGGTTGATACAATGGCATTCCATCTCTCTATTTTGAAGGAATTACTCCCTTCAAGCATCAACATCCTATCACTCTTCTGTAGAATTGGCAGCATCAAATTTGCATTACACCGGCTTGGCATCCCTTTGAAAAATGTGGTTTCTATTGAAAAATCAAAGACTTTCCATGCCATTGTTCGATGTTGGTGGGAAGAAACAAACCAACTAGGTAACCTAATTCACATTACAAATGTGAATGAGGTGATTCCAAGTAAGATGGTAGAATGGATTGCTTCATTTGGTCGGTTTGATTTAGTGATTGGTGGAAGCCCATGTAATAATCTTGCTAGGGGAAACCGAGTGAGTAGAGATGGGATTGAGAGAAATGAATCTTCTTTGTTCTTTTAATATCCCTGCATCTTAAACCTTGTCAAGTCAATGATGAATCTCAAATGATTGTATGTAGAGAACTTCTCTAATAACTTTTCTAGAAGATGATATTAGAAGATTGACAAACAACAATATTAATCCTGAATGACGTGTTGATTATATTGAAATGAATAACAATGATTATATTGGGATGGACAATGCTAGGATGATTATAGTCCCTAGTTTGATTTCCATGTCTTGTATAATGTTAGCAATAATGGCCTATTGAGAGTTATCCATATTAGCTTGGATGACTCTTTTCATGTGACATGAACAATAAATTGTCAAAATTGATCCCACAAAGATTTAGTCTTATGAATGGGACACATGTTGAATACTAGAGTCTCTTGACATGGGATAAACTTTTTGTTCAAACAAAAGAAAAAAAAGTAATACCTAAAATATCTCATAAAGTATGAATTAATATATTAGTTGTTTGACAATGGTAAGAAATTTATCATCTTTTAGAAAAGATTTATCACAAAACATAAACGATTGTTGGCTTTGTTCTTCAAATATAATGAAATTATTGCAGCTATTGTCTTTTTGGTTTTCAAGTCCCCAAGTGCCAAAACTAGGGGCAAGCACAGATTACCCCAGCTTTGGCATTTGAAGACTTGAAAAAAACTAGAAAAGAAACAATTATTGCTGAAATTCCATTACATAGAAAGAGCAAAGCCAACAAGTAGCTACTCTAAAGCATAATGGACCGACATCAACATCACCACCACTACTATATCAACCTACTAAGTCACTAGGGAAGTTCTCTAGTGAGCCCATTTCTTCTCACTTGATTTTGTCCTCTAAGATTATTACATGGGCTTTCCTTGGTCACCAACTCAAACCATACCCATTCCACCATCCAATCAGGAGTCACCCTTTTTAGATTTGCAATGTGAAATAGATTACCCTATTGGTTTGTTTGCTCTCACCAACTTTGGACAATGGCTTAACAAGTATTTGATTTCTCAAGAGAAACCACATTTTCCAAAGGAATCCAAGCAGGTGCAAAGCAACTTTAACTCACCAATTCCAATGAAGAGTGTTAGAACATTTATGCCAAGGAACAATTTCTCTAACATGGACAGATGATATACCATTGTATCAACCTGCAAGGAATTTTTCCCCTTTTCTTTTTACCATTGTTCCTTTGTAGATTATGTTTTATTTTTTATGGCAGGTGATTGTTATGTGAATGAAATGTTTGACATTTAAGGTTTGAAATTTTGGCATCTTAATTTTGATGGTGGTTATATTGCCTTTTTGTTGTGTTTAATAAAATTTATGCCATATATCTTTACTATTGAATATGTTTCAAGAGTGTAATATCAAGCAATCTTTGAAAATTAGTGTTATCTATATGTCCCCGTCATCTTCTTGATTGAATACAAAAAATCACAATGCTTATAGAGTTGAAGAATGTATAGATAGAAAACGTTAATATTATTCACACAATGTGATAGTCCTAAAGGTGTTCCATGTCTAGTTGTCTAAATAGTTTCTTTTTAGGCAATGTTTTTTCAGAACAAGCAGATGATGAATGAATGGTGTATTTCAGAGATGACTTTTTCTTGCACAAGGGTGTCTATGCTTTCAGAATTGATCACTACATTCAAAGATAAACGAGCACATTACTGACTATGTGATACTCTAGAATAAGCTCAAGACGTGTTTATAAATCCAACTTAAGAAGGCAATTGCTTGCTGTTTTTTAGCCAAAAGGAAATAAATAAAACTTTCATCATATAGGGAGGAATTGCATTTGATTTAGAACCTTGATCGAAAAGAGTCAAGATTTCAAGTACTATAACGTCTAAAATCTTCTAGTGGTCATGCCAATATAGATTCGAAAGTAGCATTACATATAATTCTAGAAGAAAACCATGAAAAGTATAAAAATAATAATTACAAAAAAGTATTTAGCTTTCTCCAAAAAATCCATTAAAACCAATAAATAATAGTCTTGATAAAAGTGACATGAATATGCATAAGAAATATTTTTTTTAAAATAATATTATGTTAATAAAATATTACCAAAATAAGAACATGCTGCCATAGTTGGTTTTATTATTTGTTTTCCCATTTTACATACATTGTATAATATGATCTCTATTGTATCATTTGTATTAGATTAGATTAAATGCAAAGAACAAGTTTCTTTATATTGCTACATTTTTTCTTTTTTTGTTTTAGTATTAGAATTAATTTCTCTTCTAGAAGGTTTGTTTCTAGAAGGGGCAGCTATCCAATTAGGTTAATTCGGTCAATTGGGCAGTTAGTTATTTTATCTTGTAATCCCTCGCCCCTATAGCTTATAAATAGGAGTCGTAGGATAGGTGTAGCGGCAAAGAGTTTTTTAGTGCGCCTATATCTGAGAAGTATAGCTTCCGATTTCTGTCTTGTATTTGGGTTTGAGTGCAAATGGTAGAGAGTGGCTAGTTTATAGCTTGGATTCTCTAGGATCCTTATAGCCTCAGTGTATATGGACGGGAGGGGATTTAGTTCTCGTTGTAATCATCCCATGGATGTTTCAAGATAGTGGATTAGATTGGTGCTTAGCAGTCTGGATGTAGGTCTTGTTTTCAAGACCGAACCAGGATAATTCTTGTGTGTTCTTGGTGTGTGTGTATGTCTGTTTGTGTTTCTCCTATATGTGTTTCCATTATCGATGTGTTCTTGAGTTGATAGTAAGCTAATTGAGTTGAGAGAATCTCTAGAGTGTTGTGCGTTTCTCTAACAACTTGGTATTAAGGCCAAGAAGTTTTCTTCGGTGATCAAGATTTTCAAGAAACTCAAGGAATCTCGTTCTTCTCAAGAAATTGATATGGCACCATCTATCTCCAGATTTGACATCGAAAAATTCGATGAATCAAATGACTTTAGTCTATGGAGGATAAAGATGGAAGCGCTTCTCTGTAGCCAAGGACTCGAAGGAGCCCTGGAGTAAGAAGCCAAGATAACAGATGCGACCACTAGGAAAGAAGTACCAGTGCTGACTGAGGAACAAGAAACGACCAAGAAGGAAATCAACAAAAAGGCTTATAGCACTCCGATCTTAAGCCTAGGAGATAAAGTACTTCAAGAAGTCTCTAAGTGGAAGACTGTAGCAGAAATTTGGAAGAAACTTGAAGACCTATACCTCCAAAGAATGCTATACAGCCGTCTCTTCTTAAAGGCCAGGTTTTTTTAATTTCAAAATGCAAGAATCCTAGAAATTTCATGACCATATAGATGATTTTAATAAATTGTGCCTAAACTTAGAGAATATATGAGTGAAGTATGAAGAGGAGGATAAGGCCTTAGCTCTGTTATACTCTCTACCTAAGTCCTATGAAAATTTTGTAGACATCCTTCAACATGGTAGAGATAAGCTCTCATTAGAAGATGTCATAGGTGCTTTAAATTCAAAAGAACTTAGGTTCGAAATGAATGAGAAAACCTCTCCTGGGGATGCCTTATCAGTTAGGTCAAGAAGCACTAAGAAAGATCATAAAAATAGGGGTAAATCAAAGTCTAAGTTTAGAAATGGGAAAGGCCCGACAAAATGTTACTATTGCCAGCAAGAAGGCCATATTAAACGGCTATGCCCAAAGAGAAAGAAAGACTTAGCGGATAAAGAAAAATCAAGAGATGGTGGAGCCAAATATTATGACTCCGGTTATGATAGTTTAGAAGCCTTAATTGTTAGTGAATGTCCGACAACCTAGAGTGGGTTCTAGACTCTGGCTGCTCTTTTCACATGACTCCAAGAAAGCAATGGCTGCAAAATTTCAGGGAAATTAGTGGTGGAAAGGTCTTGCTTGGCAATGACCATGAATGTACGGTTCAAGGGGTTGGAGATATTAGGTTAAAACTTCATGATGGCTCCATAAAAACCCTCACATCAGTGAGGTATGTCCCTGATTTGAAGAGAAACTTGGTTTCTCTTGGAGAGCTAGACAAAAATGGTTTTAAGTTTAAAGGTGATAGTGGATCATTTTAGATTTCAAAAGGGTCATTAATTTGTATGAAGGCTATTTTAAAGAATGGAATTTACCTATTGCAGGCCACCACTTTATGTGGTGAAGTTTCAGTGGCCAACAGTAATTCTAAATCTAAAGCAAGTATGTGGCATCTAAGAATGTCACACATAAGTGAGCAAGGGCTCAAGGAACTTGCTAGCCAGGGTATTTTAGATGTGGGGCAGTCTCTAGAATTAACTAAATGTGAATCATGTATTTTAGATAAGGCAGCCAAAGTAAAATTTAGCAAATCAGCAATCCATTCTTCTAAAGCACCCCTAGATTACATACATTCAGATTTATGGGGTCCAGCCCAAATAGAAACCCGTGGAGGTTCTCGATATTTTCTATCGATTATAGATGATTTCTCAAGAATGTTGTGGGTATATGTTCTAAAATCTAAAGATAACACTTTTTACACATTGAAATCATGGAAGAGTATGGTAGAAAACCAAAGGGTAGGGTGGTTAAGGTAATTAGAACTGATAATGGGTTAGAATTTTGTAATAAAGTGTTTGACCAAATGTGTAAAGATGGTGGCATAATTAGACATCTTATAGCTCCTGAAAATCCCAAGCAAAATGGGATTGCCGAGAAGATGAATAGGACGTTCTTGGAAAGGGTAAGGTGCATGTTGTTTCATGCTCAATTATCTAAGTCTTTTTGGGGGGAAGCAATTGCTGCTACAACCCATGTCCTCAATAGAACCCCCTCAAAAGCTATCAGCCTCCAAACCCCTTATGAAAAATGGACCGGTCATAAACCAAGCTTAGCCCATCTATGCTCATGTAAAGTAAGGTAAACTAGAACCTAGGGCTAAGAAATGCCTCTTTATCGATTACCCATCAGGTGTTGAAGGTTACAAACTATGGAACTTAGAATCGGATGGAGCTAAGACCATAGTTACAAGAGATGTAACATTTGATGAGGACTCTATCCTAAAATTAGGAAGCAATGAACCCCAGTCAAATCAAGAAGAACCTAGAGAAATAGTTCAGGTGGAGATCCCAAATGAAAACCCAAATTTGACTCAAGATATCTCATATTTTGAATAGTTTGATCCTGAACCTTTAAATAACCAAGACCAAGACCAAGGATCTTCCCAAGTGGAAGAAGAAAAAGGTGACAGTGACGTAGACTCAAGCCTTAGAGAACCTCCTAATCGTGATAGATATAATGTGGCAAGAGATAGGCAGCCTAGATCCCGTAGACCTCCCCAAAGATATGGCTTCTCAGACCTGGTAGCCTATGCTTTTAATAGCACTACAGAATCTATAGGAGAGGAATCCCTTACATATGAAGAGGCAATGGCCTCTAAAGATGCAGGAAATTGGCTGAAAGCTATGAAATCAGAAATTGCATCTCTTAAGAAGAATCACATTTGGGAATTAGTTGAAAAACCAAGAGGACAGCGTGTGGTAGGCTGCAAATGGCTGTATAAAATTAAAGAGGGAGCAAGAGAAAATTCTAAGTCTAGGTTTAAGGCCAAACTAGTGCCTAGGGGCTTCACTCAAGTTCAGGGAGTTTATTTTAATGAAGTGTTCTCTCCAGTTGTAAGGCACACTTCCATAAGAATTCTCCTAGCCATCACTGCTCAATTGAACTTATATCTTGAGCAAATGGATGTTACAACCGCCTTCCTCCATGGAGACTTAGAGGAAGGATTTTGATGGATCAACCGAAAGGTTTTGAAGCTAAGGGAGAGGTGGAGAAAGTATGCTTACTTAGAAAGTCCTTGTATGGACTTAAGCAGTCCCTAGGCAATGGTACCGAAAATTTGATTCGGTTATGTTAGGCCAAGGGTATTTTAAGAGTTCCTATGATTGTTGCACCTATTTCAAACACACCTCTTCTAGTATTTCCATATATTTATTGCTCTATGTAGATGACATGCTTATAGCAAGTCAATCTTCTCAAGAAATCCAGCTTCTCAAGGATAAATTGTGGGCTAAATTTGAAATGAAAGAGCTTGGGGAAGCTATAAAAATTCTAGGGATGGAAATTTCAAGAGATAAGCACCATAGGAAGATATATCTTTATTAGAAATCCTACTTAGCAAAGTTGCTAGTTAGATTCAGTATGGCTGAAGCTAAGGCAATCAGTCTGCCTTTTGTTGCACATTTCAAGTTATCCTCAGACCAGTCCCCTAAAAATGAGGAATAGAAGAGGGAAATTGATCATATCCCTTACTCGAGTGCAGTAAACAACATCATGTATAGCATGGTGTGTACTTGGCCTAATTTGGCACATGGAATGAGTGTTATCAGACGATTTATGGCCAATCTAGGGAAATCTCACTAGATGGCAGTGAAATGGATGTTTAGATATATTAAAGGGTCTATAAGAAATGCTTTAACCTATTGTAGAGCTAACATAGGAGATGAAGCTAGTATCCTAGGATACTCGAATGCCGACTATGCTGCCGATATAGACAAGAGAAGATCCACAACCGGCTATGTCTTTAGGCTATGGAATTCTACAATTAGTTGGTAGTCAGGCCTGCAACATGTGGTAGCAGTGTCCACCATCGAGATAGAATACATAGTTGTTTCTGATGCAATTAAGGAAGCTATGTGGCTTAAGGGTCTAGTTAGTGAGCTCCTAGGAGTAAAATCATTTGTATTAGATTAGATTAAATGTAAACAACAAGTTTCTTTATATTGCTGCATGTTTTCTTTTTCTGTTTTAGTGTTAGAATTAATTTCTCGTCTAGAAGGTTTGTTTCTAGAAGGGGCAGCTGTCCAATTAGGTTAGTTCGGTTAGTTGGGTAGTTAGTTATTTTATCTTGTAACACCTCACCCCTATAGCTTATAAATAGGGGTCGTAGGATAGGTGTAGCGGCAGAGAGTTTTTTAGTGCGCCTATATCTAAGAAGTATAGCTTATGGTTTCTATCTTGTATTTGGGATTGAGTGCGAGTGATAGAGAGTGGCTGGTTTATAGCTTGTATTCTCTAGGATCCTTATAGCCTCAATGTATATGGGCGGAAGGGGATTCCGTTCTTGTTGTAATTATCCCATGGATGTTTCAAGGTAATGGATTAGATTGGTGCCTAGCAGTCTGGATGTAAGTGTTGTTTTCAAGATCGAACCAGGATAATTCTTGTGTGTTCTTGGCGTGTGTATGTTTGTTTGTGTTTCTCCTATATGTGTTTCCATTATCGGTGTGTTCTTGAGTTGATAGTAAGCTAGTTGAGTTGAGAGAATCTCTAGAGTGTTGTGCGTTTCTCTAACAATCTCTCTTTTGTATCATGTCTTACATGCTTAGTCTCTTGTTGATTTATCTTTAGATCCTATATTTTCAAAATGTCATTGCATGCTTTTCTCTAAGCATGTTCAAATTGTAAATTCCTAGCTAGAAGCTATAGTTGCACTCACAGTTTTAGCTTGTCTATATATTTCATACCCACTTAAGAATTTTTCTTTTTCTAAACGGAAATCTATCTATCTGTCTCCCTTTGACCTTATTTGCATGACATTTGGTGTCGCCATGGCGAATCCTCCAAATAAAAATAAAACATCAGCAAGATAAATGCACTAGTCCTAAAAAAATTAAAATGATAAAGGAAGATAATATTTAGGTCATCATAACTAAGGCTGCTTGAAAAAGAAAGAATAACAATAAGATACCCTATAACATAATCTGAATGCTGGAACAAAATAAGTGAGAAACTTATGTTACAACTTTGGCACCCTGTAGATGTGATATCACATTTACAAAGGGCAAAAGGGGCAAAATTGATTTTAATTTCACTCGATCAGCCACATCAACGTCCAACAGCATATCAACATTCAAAACACAAGTAGATATATAAAAGAAACAAAGTAATGATTTTATGAAATCCATACTACCAGGATGCTGATAAGAAGCCCTAGGTCTAAGCACAGAAGCCCAAAAAGGCAGAAAGGAAACAAATTGAATATTGGCAGAGAAAAGTACCTAACAATGTTGAAGTTTGTGATCCTCTGTACAGAAAGAAAGGGACGAATCGTCTCAGAATCGGAGCAACCAAGCAGACTTTATCCATTGAGAAAATGAAAGAAAAAGAGGAGTTTTGAGATTGCACAATTCATTGGAAGTAACCTTCCATCTCCTTCAACGTATATTAGAGTGCTTGTTTTACTATTCTGTCCTCCTGTTCATCTTTATCCACATTTATGCCACTTTCCATTTCAACATCAGTTTCAAATGATTATCTATTGGTAACATAAAAAAATAGTTTTTATATAACAGAAATATTGAGATCATGCCCGAGCAAACTTGTTAAGGGGCTATTTGAAAATATTGGGAGTGTTTTTTAGTTTTGATTTTCATTTTATTTGTATTGTTTCAGCAAAAATTTCATTTTTTTCAAAAAAATCCAGCAAAAAAGACCAAACAAATCTCAACAAAAAATCAGAAAAAATTAAAAATCAGCAAAAATTCAGTTTTTTCAAATAAATAACAAAAAAGAAGAAAAAAAGGACCACACTACCTTAATTTAGTCTAATTAGTGATAGAGAAGTTAGATCTCCATTCTCTTTGTTGTTTTGAGATCATTTTTAATTTTTAATTTTTTAAAATAATAAAAATGTGTTTATTTTTTCATTTTCAAAAATACATTTTTGAAAATAAAAAAAATTATAAAGGAAACTCAAAAGTTGTTTTTAACCAAAACAATCTTTAAATCCAAAATATGGAAAATATAATCTATTTTTCATGTTTTGGCTCTAAAAAAGAAAAGGGAAAAAAAAGAAAAGAAGGAAGAAAAAAAATTATTTTTAAATTTTAAAAATAAAATTATATATTGATTTAAAATTTAAAAAATATAATATATTTATATTATAATTAAAAATATAGGACAACATATAGTATATTATTAAGTATCTTACACATATTATGTATAATAATATTTAATATAAATTATCACTAGATGTCAACAATTTATAAATTAAATTTATTATTTTATTTTAATAGTAAAATTTTATTAAAAAGAGTTAATTTTATCATTTAATAATTAAATTCATTCAATAAAATATTATAAAATAATTTTTCTCAAAATTTTAAAATAAATGTATTTTCTAATGAATCTTATCATTTATAATCACATTATGTAATATTAGTTCATTTCTTTAATTTTTATTTTAATGCTTCCTATTTATAATCACATTATGATCGCACTTGTTATTTTTTTCAAGTTAATTTATTTATTTATTTAAAATTAAATAGTTTTAATTTTTTGGATAATTAAATTAATTTAATAAAATTTCATTAAAAAATTATTTTCAAAATTTCAAAGAGCATTCTCTTTGAAATTTTGTTTTGAGAAATAGTTTATTAAAATGACAAAGAGAACGCATTTTCAATTTTCTGAAAATTGATTACCAAAATAAAAAAATTGAAAAATGAATTCAAAAATTAAAATTAAAAAATAAAGAGAACGCAACCTTGATAATTAACCCAAACCATTCCATTTAGAGTATTTATATAAAAATTTCCTTTTTTTGCCTGGAATATAAAAGTTACTTAAGAATATCAGTTTTTGGTAATAAATATATTGATGAAGTGGGTAATAAAAGCATAAATATTTTAATTTATATTGGAAAATTTTCACTTATTTTTCTTATAAATCTGGTCATGTGTGCAATTGTTTTTTGGTTTATTGTTAAAAACAGAGCACACTTTTCTTTATTTTTTAATTATAGTTCAAATATTATTTAATTTTAATTATGGATTTTCATCTACCTTCGGGCTCCACTTTTTGCCGAAGTCCCCTTCAAGCCACATACCATCCGAAGACTCTCTAGCCCATCTCCTTTCGGTGACCTCCTTGGGGAACCTTCCAAGGCACCACTCTTGCTTTTTCGGACAACAAATTGATTCTCACTCCATACTTATCACCATTTTCTCGAACACTAGATCGAGTCATGCCCAAAACAATTTCAAATGCTCATCGGCATTGTTTATCGTGTTATTTTGATGATGAAAAATAATATTATTTTTTCAATAAAAATTTTATCAAAATATTTATATACTTGGTGCACTTAAATCATTTTATGAGTTCTTTAAGCACCAAAATGAAAATCAATTTCACATCATGAAAATCAATCTCAACCAATGTCAACAATTTCATTCTCAAATCTCTTGACAGCATTTGAAGAACAAGTTTTTATGTCAAAAGAATCATTTAAATTTGATTCATCAAAATTGATTTTGAAACACTCGAAAAATGAAGCAAAATTTTTAAAATATAAAGGCCAAATTATTGACCGTTCATGAGGAATGGTCAACCACTTGAGACCTTGTTATTGATCGACTGCCCAAGCCTATCAACTAGTTAAATGATAGCTCCCGGCTAAGTACGATCGACAACTACTACATAAAAATTAATCGATTGTTTTTATCCTTGTTGTTGACCTATGAATTGACAATCTCATGCCCATCTCACCAACAATTGGTGCCAAATGTATATAGCTTTTGTGTTCTTGAAGAGAAGTATTATGAGTTGTCAATGGCCATTACTTAATTAGGATGAGGATGAAGATGAAAGGATAATGATACGGAAATATAATGGATTTTATTTATTTATTTGATAGTTTAATATCACATTTTGAATTAATTTAATAAATATTAAATATTAACACCTAAGTTGTCTTAACCTTTTTTCCATTTCCTTTTCTTTTTTTTCCTTCAAATTATAACACAATATCTTTGACTAAATAAATTAGGTAAACAATTAAATCAAACTGTAGATTTTATCCATCTGTCACTCAGTTTCATTCCCTATTAAAAGTCCACAAACTAAATATTCTAGAGCAATCCACACCTACCTAATTCAAGCCAGTCTTACTCTCTCTGTAATCATAATAGGAAAAGGAAGGAAAAAGTTGGGAGCGAAAATCTTGAAATAAATAATATATCATATATATACATATAAATAATAAAAATAATCAAAGTGATAGTCCAATGATTCAAAGTACATTTGGTAAAGGGGAAGTCTCATGTTTGATCCTTTTAATCCAATAAATCCGTAATATTGTCTCTTGTTAGAGGTTGCCTAAATTTTTTATTTATTATTTATTAAAATTTAAGAATTACAAGAGCCAGAGCAAGAGCAAATCACAAATGTTTAAGAAGGATATAACTTAAATTTTCAAATGTCATATAATTATGTGGATTACATAAATTTCAAAAATAATTTACAAACCACAATATCTAATTAAAAAAAATAAGATGCAAGTTGAAGTAAAGTTACCCTAAAATTAAAAAAAAAAAAAAAAAAAAAAAAACTGATCTATGCATGCTTTAGCAGTTAAAGGTTTCCAGTGGATGCAAACTCTTAAATTAGGTTTTACTCCAGAAAGACTGATCGGTGCATCCTTTAGCAGCACTCAGGCAGAATATGTAATTTTCTGGGTAAAAAATTAAGTTAATTAAACATCTTCAATTGATATTTTTTTTAGAATTTAATTCTAGACAATTCAATTGGCTAGAAAATATTTTCTTTCCACTCAAATTCCATGCTTGCAATCAAACGCACTTTTATATAAATACTACTTTTGGCATGTAAATATTAATGGATAATGATACTTTTTATTTTGGTAGAACATATATTACTTTGAAGTTAGTTGAATGATAGGTTTAATTTTATGAATTTTATTCTAATTTAATATAGATAATGATATATAGGTTTGGTGGTTTACATCAAAACAGGATGTCGTCGTCGTCGTTGCTGACTAATTGTCATTTTTACACTATTAACGACAAGAAATAATGTCGTTATTGATTTATATTTTGGTAGCTAAATAACATTTTTTTAACAACAAGAATCATACAGTCGCTAATTGTTCACACTATTAACGATAGAAAATATTGTCGTTATTATTAAATGGTTTGATAGTTAAAAATTATTTTTAACAACGAGAATCATATGGTCGTTAATTATTCACACTATTAATGACGAAAAATATTATCGTTATTGGGTTATAATTCGGTTGTTGATAATTATTTTTAATGATGAGAACATATGGTTGTTAATTATTCACACTATTAACAACGAGAAATATTATCGTTATTGGATTATAATTTGATCGTTGATAATTATTTTTAACGACAAGAATTATACAGTCGTTAATACAATTAACGACGGGTTTATCATTCCCATCGTTAAATGCTTTTATCCGCGGAGGCAATAACGAAGAGTGACGACAGGAAAATTCCTGTCATTAAAATGTTTTAACGACGGGAAATCAACTTTCAACGATAGATTTTCCCATTTTTCTTGTTGTGCAATACAAGAATCACCAAAAACAAGACAAAGAAATAGACAAAAGAAGAAAACAAAAGAAATCACACCTTTTTAAGTTGAATTGACGACAACACCAAGCAATCAGAGTTGTGAATCGACTCCTATTGCACGAAAATGGTGACACCGAGCGCTGAGAAAACTGGAGGCAAAGGGGAATGATGATAAAAGGATGGTTAGAGAGATAGAGATTAACTACAAGCTATGACGAAGACCAAGCAATTGGAGTTGGGAATCAATGGCGACACCGAGCACCGAGTACCTGGGTGTCAAAGGGGAACTTCTGTGATAAAGGTAAACCTAAGAGAGATAAGGGTTTGCATAGGCCAACCCTCAAATTAGAAGAAATATCATGCTTGTCAACGACGAAATATTTTTCTTCTCTATTCAAATTAGAGACGGAAAATTATGTCTCTGATTTTTGTCTTTCTAATGGAAATTGACATTAGAGATAGAAATCTTTTCATTTTTGAATCTTAGAGACATATTTTTCTATCTCTGATTTCGTCTCTGGCAAAAAAAAAAAAAAAGAAGAAAGTTTTAGAGACGAAAATGTTTCACCTCTGAAATTAGAGATATAAAATTTTTCGTCTCTGATTCCGTCTCTAATTTACATATAGAAAAATTATGTCTCTAAAGGCTTTTTTGGTGATTTTGGTTTTTCGTCTCAAAATCCATCTCTATTAGAGATGAAAATAAATTATGTCTCAAAATCCCATCTCTAAAAACTATTTTTTTCTAGTGAGGTCTAATCTGCTCTCTTTTTGGGCACTATGCCACCTATAAAGTTAGAACATGAGCGGTTATTATGGCTTTTCCATTAGCTAGTCCCCCTCTCTTCTCATAGTTAGGGACCAATTTCTTTCCCTAAAGTAGCTTCGTCCTCTTCAAGGGCAATCACATTCCCTAGCAATGAAATCCACAAGGAAGCCCTGGTTGATCAGCTCTTAAATCTCTTCCTTGAGCCATTGACAATTCTTTAGGTCATGTCCATGGTCCAGATGGAAGCAGCAATACTCATCCGAGTTTCTTTTATGGTTTGACGATGTCCTTATGGGAGGGGAGTTCTCACGTACTCCTTGTCTTCAATAGCTATCAATATCTCAACTCAGCTACTATTTAAAGAAGTTAAATGAATTGGACTTGTCTAAGAATTGGTTGGACCTAAATGGTCTTGAGATCTTACCATGGGATCACCATCTAACACAGAATGTTACTTATTCTTCTCGTTTTTGTTTGGTAGTTTGACCCACTTTGCCTTCAACTCCTATAACATGACTTGATGTACTTATTCACTTGGTTGAGGATTTTAGTGAGCATCTTCAATGGTGTCTTTGCAAAGGATTGGGCAAAGGGGCTTTCCCTAAAACCATTTTGGAATGCTACGATGGCAATCCTTTAATCAAATGGCTTAGCTCAGGGTTAGCGGCTTAGCTCAGGGTTAGCTTGGTCTCATGGCTTGGTGTTCCCCTTCTATATTCTTCATCTCAGCGATCTCTTTTTCTAAGAGTTGGAACTGCTTCTCTTACGAAGTCTCGCCTTCTCAAGAAGGGAAAGAACTAAGGCTTCCCTTTTTGAGTGGTGTTTCTCTTGCTAGAAATGATGAGAGCTCAAATTCATCTGTATTTTCTTATCTTATTGGCATTACTCATTTTGTTAGCACTGCTTGTCTTGCAAGCATTGTTGCTCATTCTAGCAAAAATACCCTACGTACAAGAAACCAACCAACTATTGGACTTGGCCTCCATCCAAGCTAAACAAGCAAGTGGTGGAGGTAGGTTCTTTAATGATGACTGGTTCTCCAAGTTGTTTCCATCTATCTTGCTATGAGAAGATTAGGCCATGACAGTTAACCAATTAAAGGCTGGAAGGCTCAGTAGTGTTGAGAGGCAAAGATAATTTGACTCGACCCCACAATGAGCACCAAATGATGATGGTATTTGGGATTAATTACTTCAGCTCTACCTCAATGTGAGCACCTACAAGAACGGGCAAGACTTGTTCTCTCATTATAGTCTTCGATGCTTAAGTTAATATAATAAATTAGTAATAGAACATATTGAATGCTCAGAATTACTTGGTTTACCTATAGTGATTTTTATACCTTAGGACCAAAGTAGTTGGAATTATCATATCTGAAATTCTTGAACTATACTACGCTAAGCTTGAAGAAAATTACTCGTATCAAATAAAGATAGATATAAAATGGTTATCCTAGATTTCCCAGTATGAGATGAGCTAATAGAGATCATGCTTATCCTTAATCATTCGAATAAGAGATAATAAGTTAGATAAAATTATGGCCTCTGAATTACTTAAAGATGTGATGAACCAATGATCGCCTATTAGTAATTATCTTTCAAACTGAACTAGGAGTAACTACAGCATCTTTTTATTATTTAACCATAAAAATATGTGACAAAATTAGATTTGTTGTTCTTTCATGGACAATTTAATAATTTTTGCATTTTAAATACTCCAACGTCATTAGTCCTAAGAGCGTGTTAACCCCACGGGAGTGGGAGAAACTTGCCTATAGATAAGTTAGCCCGGGCATTTATATTGAGAAGAAATGATATATTTGCACAAAAATACCCTTGTATTATATGAATTGAGATTTTTTACGTATTTCCACTGTATTAAGCTAATGTGTCAGTTGACCCGATCCATGGGTTTTGAGGGCATAAGTCAGTTTTTTAAATTTGGACGTAGGTGATGACATTTTTGTAAAACGAAAAATTAAGCTAAGGTATTTTAATATCAAATCCCTTTTTTAAAACAAATAAGGAATAGTTTTACCTTCAGAAATATTTCTCTACAAACTATTAAGCAATATTATTTAATCATATTATTATTTTATTTTATTATTAATTTTATCTCATCACAATTTAATATTTATACCAAATGACCATAACTATCATTCTTCTTTAAAACTTTACAAATTCTCGGGATTTTCCCACCATGGTATCTAAAATTCTAGGATGGCCCCACTTTACAAATTTCAGTATATATGTAACATTTAATTTCAACTTTGACTATTTCAATATTTAAAGACAATACAATACAATAAAATCCCACCAACTTTTCTTAGTTTTCACTTTTAACATATTCTTATTAGTTTTGCACACATATTCAATTATCAAATGGCAATGCTTAATCTGAAATTAATTATCAATACAATGTGAACGGTGTTTAATATTAACCAACTTTTGTATTTTACAGAGCACCACCAATACTCTTCAAGTATGGTAGCATTTTCAATGAAATTGACACCGCTTTGGAAGATTGTGAGAAAGCTTGCCGTCTAGTGTGGGATGGGATGGGAAAGAGAAGTAAGAGATGATGACTAATGAGCGAGTCTGAGCCCCCTACCCCGTGGACGAAGAAGAGTCAGAAGTCTTCGCAAGTTGGAGGGGCGGGCCGATGAGGAAGCAGCTAGGCAATGGGATGCTTTATGGTGATTGGGACGAAGTCTTCGGGGTCAATTCACTGCCGTGCTTGAGCTGCAAATTCCTTCATTATTTCATCATCTCAAACATGCATATTTAGCGATTCTTGTATTGTAATTCTCATCCCCTTTTGCCCAATTAAATAGCAGTGAACAGTTGGCGTTTAAATAACCTGAAATTATATCTCTTAACATAGTATTAGAGTTTAGCCTTTAAATAACCTGAAATTAGAAAGGCAACAAATAATTTCCTCTTTACTTTGTTTGAATTTTCTATTAATTATTTCTCTTTTCTCCTCTGCCTCCAATAATAAGGGAAGTGAAATAAAATTGAAACAAAAAAACATGTTTTTCTTGTTTTTATTTTTTCCAAAAAATTTAATTTATTATAAATTAAAACAAACAATTAAACCCATTCTGGTTACGTTTTGAGATCAATGAGTATAAAAAATAAAAACCAGCAAGCTACAAAACGTATAAAAACTAGAAATAATGTATTTAGATGTCAAATATTCTTATACTCATTTAAATTTATTATAACCATTTGGCTATGTTGCAAGAAGTAGAAGGATATTTTTTTATATGAAACATAATTATAAATGTCTACAGAAAAGGGGTTTGGAAAGATGAATTTAAACCTACAACCTCGTTTATACTTGTCATGAAGTTTTGGTCACAGCCATATATAGCCACTCTTGGGTTGCTTAACTAACTTGATGAAAGTAATTTTTATGAAACTAATTAACCCACAAAACTGATCTTTTCAAGTCAATTTAAATATTATTTGTATATGTTGACGTAAGTGGATATATGTTTTACTTTTAAGTAGCATATATAACCTATATAAATTTGAAATTTTATATGTCTAATACTTTGTGCATGCTATTTCATATTGAATGCTTGATTACAGGTATTGGAACTGTTGTATTAGTGGCCTTGATAATAATGTTCTACTATTTTGCATGGAAAGACATGTCAAAAAAATTTCTTTGTTTTGTAAATCTCAAGAAAATGGATGATCAAAATGTTAAGGCTTTTCTAAGGAGGTTTGGTTCTCTTACCCCTAAAAGATATAGCTATTTGAATATTAAGAAAATTACCAACTCTTTCAAAAATAAACTCGGCGAAGGAGGGTTTGGTACTGTTTATAAAGAAAAGTTACATGATTGGCTCTTCGTGGTAGTGAAACTTTTGAAGGAATCAAAAGGCGATGAGAACGATTTGTAAATGAAGTTGCGAGTATAAGTCGGACATCTCATGTTAATATTGTAAATCTATTGGGTTTTTGTTATGAGAATGGAAAAAGAGCTCTAATTTATGAGTTCATGGCTAATGTATCTCTCGAAAAATTTATACATGATAGAAATATGCCAAAAGAACATGAATTGGGATTGGAAGAATTATATAAGATTGTTGTTGGTGTTGCTAAAGGATTAGAGTATCTCCATTTGGGTTGCAAAACAAGGATTTTGCACTTTGATATAAAGCCTCATAACATTCTTCTAGATGAAAATTTTTGTCCCAAAATATCAGATTTTGGACTTGCAAAACAATGTCTTCACAAGCAAAGTATCATATCATTGTTTGGAACAAGAGGGACGATTGGATATATTGCCTCTGAGCTATTTTCAAGAAACTATGGAGGGGTCTCTTATAAAGTAGATGTTTATAGCTATGGGATGATGATTTTGGACATGATTGTGGGGAGAGAAAATTGGAATGATTCAGCTGTTGATTGTAGTAGTGATATGTATTTTCCAAACTGGATTTACAAACATCTTGAAAAGGAACAAGAAATTGGGCCTCATTGTATTACAAGCGAAGAAGAAAATGAAAAAGCAAGAAAGATGATAATAGTTAGCTTGTGGTGCATACAAACCGATCCCTCAAACCGTCCGTCAATGACTAAAGTGTTGGAAATGTTGGAAGGAAGCCTACATTCATTACATGTCCCACCCAAACCTGTCTTGTTTTCTATAAATGGCCCAATAATTACGCATTGTCTAGGCACAGATGGCATCACATTATGTTCATCCAATGTGAGTTGAGGATGCAGAATTCCTTGGAAAGCAAGGTACGAAAATATTTACCCATGTAAATTGTATAAGTTTTTATTAATTACTAGGTTAGCTACAAAACCTCAATTATGATAATGATTTGTAACTCGAAAAAAAGAACTTAGCAACTGCTTATTCTTATAAAGATGAGACATTGTGGTAGTTGTTTTCTTATAAATATTTTTAATAGATATTGTGGTAGATCACATATTATGCTAGCTTTTTAATGCAGTGCAATATTAAGTCCAAAACTAAATGGTGTGGTCCATGTATATAAAACTCTACTTAAATGATTTATTTTATAATTCTCTTAGGGAAGGAGTTGGGTTTTACTCCCCAACTTTAATACCCCAACACCCACCTTGTACCCGCTTCGTGCTCAAATTTGAGTTATACTTCCACTGTCTTCGAATTTTTTTAAAAATTACACTTAAGACCCTTTATCTATATTTCTTCTTTCATCTAGGTCCTTGTTGGTCAGTTGTTGAGGTTCAAAAAGTGTCACTAAGCCCCTTTTCAAGTTTAGTTCTCAATTTCATCCCAGAGTTCTGAGTACACTCGCACCTCAAGGATCTTTAAAATATCACACTACAACCTTATTTTCTTAAAATTCTTACATTTATACCCTTAAATTTTTTTCCAAAATGTCCTTATTTAGGTTTCAATTTTAGGGAAATTGTCAAAATTCCCTTAAAAGGTTATAGTCTTTGACAAGATTATTAATAAACCCTTTGACTTTATTTCTTTGACTTTTGTATTTCTTTAGAATATTTTTAAAAAATTTCTAGATATTACAATTTTGTTATGGAGACCTTGAAATGATTATAGGGTGACAAATTACACATTTTTCACAAAATTCATTGAATTTTTTTTAATTTGCATTCGTCTTATCTATCAAACCTCAAAGATTTAACTACATGGGCCCTTTTCCTTTTCACTAAGAGCCTCGGAATTCTTAAAGACTATAAATGCATTGGACTCTCTTTCTTTGAAAAATAAATCCAAGTCTTTAACTATAATAATCTTCTTCTATTTTCCTCAAACTCACAATCACATTATGTGTGATTGTGTTGAGTCCGAATGTTGATAGTTGAAATAAAACAATAATATTATCATCAAGACTACTACTAAAGACTTATGAGGACAACACTGGGAGAATATATATTTCATTGCAAACTTTGTTTTACTAAACATGACAACTTAGCTAGGTACTTATGGACTCTCACATACACAAACTTTGGTATGAAGCAAACACAATTAGATATAATGAAACACTATTCACAAATATCTAAGAACTTTCCAAGATCACATATGACTCCTTACTTTACATTCAATGTATTTAAAGTCACACGTGTCTAACCTTTTCAATTTATAGTTAAATTTAATTTTCCAACATTTTCCCTTAAACTTAACCCTAATTATGACCCTAAAGAAATCAATGATCACCTATGCTCCCTTTATTCCTTTGTCTTGAAATGGTGACATTGTAAGAGCTCGATCCTTCAATATTGTTAATCTTTACCATTTCCTTTAACACATTTAGCTCTTGAGATAATTGATCACTTTCATACTCATGTGTTTGGTGTAATTTGCATCTCTTCCCACTCATACTTTTGTTTAACAAACACTTGTTAGTTGATAACTTCAATCTCCATTTTATAATATTGTCTTAGCTTTTGAATGACACAGAGTTGTACTCTGTTTTGCACTTGTCTTTGTATGTGCTTTGAAGCTACCCTGCACTGCCTTTTTGAATCCATTATGACAATGGATATATGCAACAAATTTAGTTTCATGATCCAGACCAAGCTTTTCACAGGTATAGACAATAATGAGTAGCAAAAACTTTTCAAGCAAGCCCTTGAATATCAACTTGAATCAGATTGTAATGTGTTTCACTTTCCATTTTCACCAGCATAAATACTTGGCTGTTTTGATTAATTTTTGAGATTAAAAACACTTGAAAAAATGACCAAGTCAATAATGTACTTAAGATTCTAATCAACTTTCATTGACTAAAGTGGTGACTTTGATCGATTAAACTTAGTTTGAAAATAGACATGGTGCATTATAGAAGGTTTCGCGTTGACTAGGAGATGAACTTCAGTCGGCCAAACTTAAAAATTGAAAATGACGAGAGCATTTTGACTCACTTTGGTTAACCTCAAGGCAAACTTTGGTTAACTAAACTTCGTAGTTAATTTTGGTTAAACATTTTAGGATACTATCTATGGTGAACCAAACTTCACATAAGATATACATGATAACACCATATTTGTGATGTTATTTATGCTTTATTTCCTTTATTTTATGCTACATTTTTTTATGAAATTGGTTGTTTGATGCGTTTGGTGAGTGTATTTTGCAGGAAAAATGATTTTAGGATAAATTTTATAGTTTATGGTGTAAAGTACAGTAACCCTGCAGTATTTTGAGCATAACTTTCTGTATATATGTCGGATTAACGCTATTCTTGATGCTACAGAAAGCCAAGAGACATGGCTACAATTTTCAAGTTTATGACGTTAGCAAGTTCTGTTATTTTGAGGGTGAAAATTGCATCTCAAGTGAAGCCCGCTGCTGTAATGCGAAAATTAATAAATCAAGTGTTCTTTTAGACATTTCAGCAGCTAATTTTCAAAATAAACTTCAGACATCAAAAGGTATTAAAAAGGAAGAGGGACGCAAGCCGTGGCTGAGCAGTGAAGGAGGGCACGCAAGGCTGTGGCAGCATTTGAAGGAGGCAGTGGAGTGCTGAAGCAGGCAGCTGTTGGCCGCACGCAAGGCACGCTTGGTCACGCATAAGGCGAGCCGCATTTGGATGAAGCTTTCCATTCCATTAGATTTGGTTGGCAAACCAGATCTGATACAGATCTGGACAGGGAAGCTTTAATTTTTATTTATTTTATGGATTATATTAATTAAGCTATGAACTAATTTAATTTACATGAATATTTTACATCGTTTGGAACTATTGTTGAATCAATTCTTAATTTTTAGTTTCATTCATTGTGATTAATTTAATCTTTTTATTTATATTATTTTTTGGTCATCTTTAATATAAATAAATTGATTGCATGAGATATATTAGTGGTGAACACCATATGATGAGCTATAAATAGCTCTCTCGAATGAATGAATAGATATTTGATGCAGATACCAAGGTAAATATTTATTTGATTCTTGATGTATGTTTTTTTGATTTTAATGGTCACAGATTATACTAAATATCACGGTTAATTTGATGATTAAAAATATTTGATTACACCTGGACACCTAACGAAATAATCATAAATTAGGAAGAACGAGCCCTAGAATTGAATTGTGATTTATAGGTGATGCAAGTCACATAGCTAAAACCCCACAAGACCCGTTAAGCATCCATGGAGGTCCAATGACAAGGGCACGAACCAAGAAAATTACAGGAGCATTAAATTGGCTAATTGAACACATCTCAAATTCAAGCATTGTTCAAAATTCTAATATGCTCGAATTAAGTATTCAAGATAGTCAATGCTTTGTCAATGTTATCCAAGTCTCTGAAAGTAATCTGGATTGATTGACAAGATTGCAAGATTTGGGAATGATTGATTGATTGAGAAGATTTGCAAGATTGCAAGATTTGGGGTTGATTGATTGACAAGATTGCAAGATTTGGGATTGATTGATTGATTGGTTGATTGATTGACAAGATTTGAGGATGAAGTTTTGATTGATTGATTGATTGATTGATAAGATCCAAGCTTCGCTTATTTCCTCCTTTGTTTTAAATCTTTTCTATTTTAGATAATTCTTGTTTCTTTATCAAATTATGCTATTTTCTTCTTGTAATCAATTCCTACTATGCCTAGGATTTGGTTTATTTCCTTCTGATTTAGAATTTGAGTTCGGCTATATAAGCCAATGTAACCCAAGAGGAATGTAGTTTTTGACAATATTATTAGTGAGAGTTTTCTCTTTGGTTCTTCAACGAACTACTTTGAACTTATCAAGATTTCATCTTGTGGCGTTCATTCTTGACTTATCACTCACAACCCTTCTCATCTATCTTGAGTGTGGCGCCAACCCTACCTTCTTATACCTTTGGTTCTTATCTCTTTATAGATAACGGGTCAAGGTCTTTTATTTTCTTTATTACGAATCTGTTTTAAAACGATCCTTGGCAAATGAACCATTTTTGATCGTCGGGTCTCACCTTCCTTCGTGGGGTTCACATCATTTGGTATTAGAGCCAGGTTCTAAATCAGGTTTGAACTTTCCTTGTTTTTTCTTTCATTGTTTATTATTTCTCTTTATTTCCGCACCATTGTTTGTTCTTCAAGTCTGCAACTTTGCCTATATTCTTCATCTTGATTTGTTCAAGTTTAAAAAGTTGGAAGTTGGGAATCCAAAGAAAAAGAAAAAAAAAAGGGAAAGTTGGAAATTCAAAAAAGAAAAAAAAAAAAAAAGAGTGGAAAGTTGGAAGTTTGAAAAGAAAAAGAAAGTGCAAAATTGAAAATTCAAAAAAAAAAAAAGTATAGAAAATTCAGAAATCAATTGAATCTGAATTAGTTGAAGTGTTGCTTATCATCCAAGTTTTGATTGCATAAAGTGTGTATTCTGTTTATTCAGAGCAGTCGACCCTAGTTGCATCAAAATTCATATCTCATTTTCCTTTGCCTTTCTTATTCATTGTTTCATTATAACTTTATTCTTTTGGCTTCTTAAATTCTGCCTATTTTTTTCATCCTTTGCGAATTAACCCATTCTCATACTTAGTGATCTAATTTGTTGAGTTTGGATTGTTGTAAGGAAAATTTTGATTGAGTTTATTTGAGTTCAATAAAGAACTAAAAGATGAGGCTAAAGAGTGGAAAAAGGCAAGAGAGTGTGAACTCATAAGAGGGTAAAAGCCAAGTTTGAAAATACACGAGTGTGAGTGCTATCAATCTTGAGAGGAAACACGTGAGGGAGTGTTTGTGAGGTTTCCTAACTTTGTTTTGCAGGGTATTAAACATGTCTCAAGAGAATGAAGCTCAAGAAAAGATAGATTTCAAACTCTTCTTTCAGTCCTTAGAGCAAAAATTTGAACGAATGGAGATGAGGTTTGATGAGATAAATAAGAGAATAGATAAAGTTGAATCTAGTTCACAAAGGGGGCAACCACCTAGAGCTCCTACTGTACAACGAAGAGAAAGGCATCCACCTAGGTATGATTATGAAGATGACTATGGGGATGATCTAGATGATGATGATCGTGCCTCTAATGTCAGTATAGGCAGATTTAGGCGTGGGAATAGAGATAGAGGAGTTAGACATAGAGAAAGGATTGATAACAACTTGGACAACATTAAGATGCAGATTCCATCTTTCCAAGGCAAAAATGATCCAGAAGTTTATTTGGAGTGGGAAACAAAGGTGGAAATGGTGTTTGCATGTCACAACTACTTCGAATTGAAAACGGTAAAATTGGCCACCGTAGAATTTACTGATTATGCTATTATTTGGTGGGATCAACTTATTTTGAGCAAGAGATGAAATCGTGAAAGGCCCATTGAGACATGGGAAGAAATGAAGGCTATTATGAGGAGGCAATTCATTCCAAGTCACTACTATAGGGACTTATTTCAGAAGTTGCAACGCCTTACTCAAGGTTCCAAAAGTGTTGAGGACTACCACAAGGAGATGGAAATAGCCATGATTCGAGCCAATGTGGAAGAGGACCGAGAAACTACCATGGCCAGGTTCCTAGTTGGATTGAATCGTGATATTGCAGATGTGGTAGAATTACAACATTACATTGAGTTAGATGACATGGTGCACATGGCCATTAAAGTGGAGCGACAATTGAAGAGAAAGGGGTCCACACGAATTGGGCAAAATTCAGGCTCTTCAACATGGAAATCGAATTGGAGCAGAAAGGATGAAAAGCCTAATTTCAAGCCCAAAGTCGAAACCTCCAACACCAACAAAGATGGAGGAGCACCACATAAGGTAAAATCTGATACTCTACCTCCTAGAACTAGAGATATCAAATGCTTTAAGTATTTGGGGACAGGCCATATTGCATCTCAATGCCCAAACAAGAGAGTAATGATTCTGAAAGATGATGGTGATATTGAGATCGAAGATGAGTTTGATAATAATTCTGATAATGAGTCCATGCCACCTTTAGAGGATGCAAGTGGTATTGAGTACCCGGTTGATGGGGAGCTCTTGGTGGCCAGGAGAGCTCTTAGTGTGCAAGTCAAAACTGATGCGAAAGAGCAACGAGAGAACATTTTTCATACTAGATGCCATGTCAACGATAAGGTATGTGGCATGATTATTGATGGGGGCAGCTGTACTAATGTGGCTAGCACTAGCTTGGTTGAAAAATTGAATTTGATGACTTTGAAGCATCCTAGGCCGTATAAGCTACAATGGCTGAATGATTGTGGAGAATTTAAAGTAACCAAACAAGTGTTTGTTTCATTCTCAATTGGGAAGTATATAGATAAAGTTTTGTGTGATGTGGTGCCAATGCATGCCGGCCATATCCTTTTGGGGCGACCATGGCAGTTTGATAGGTGTGTAATTCATGATGGTTATACCAATAGATTCTCCTTTGTACTTAATGAAAAACCAATTACTCTTGTACCCCTATCCCCAAGACAAGTGTATGAAGATCAAGTAAGGTTAAAAAAGAGAGTGATAAGAAAAATGAGAGTGAGAGTTCAAAAGTAAGAGAAACTGAGATGATGAAAAAAGAGAGTGAGAGTTCAAAAGTAAGAGAAACTGAGATCAAACAGAGAGAAAAAGAGAGCAAGAAAGGAAAATGAATTTCAGGTAGTGAGGAAAGAAAAGAGAGAAAACAAGTGAACTTCTATGTAACAGAGAGTGAGATCAAAAAGTCTTTGTTTCTAAATCAGCTTATGATTGTACTTTTGTACAAAGAGGCTTGTTTTAGTTCTAATGAGCTTAACCTCCCTCTACCTAGCGTTGTTGTTTTTCTTTTGCAGTAATTCAATGATGTATTCCCTGAAAAGCTACCTATTGGCTTACCACCAATAAGGGGAATCGAGCATCACATTGATTTCATACCCAGAGCATCAATTCCAAATAGACTAGCCTATAGAAGCAATCCCGAGAAGACCAAGGAACTTCAAAGGCAGGTTAGTGAGCTCATGGAAAAGGGGTATGTGCGTGAGAGCATGAGTCCTTGTGTAGTTCCAGTATTGCTTGTGCCCAAGAAAGATGGTTCATGGAGGATGTGTGTTGATTGTCGTGCCATCAACAATATCACTGTAAAGTATCGACATCCCATTCCTAGATTAGATGATATGCTTGATGAATTGCATGGTTCTTGTGTCTTTACCAAAATTGATCTTAAGAGTGGATATCATCAGATTAGGATGAGAGAAGGTGATGAATGGAAAACTGCATTTAAAACAAAATATGGATTATATGAGTGGTTAGTTATGCCATTTGGATTAACTAATGCACCTAGTACTTTCATGAGGCTAATGAACCATGTTTTGCGTGCTTTTATTGGCAAATTTGTGGTTGTCTACTTTGATGATATTCTGATTTATAGCAAAAACTTAGATGAGCATGTTGAACATTTAAAACTTGTTTTAGATGTTTTAAGGAAAGAAAACTTGTTTGCTAACCTCAAAAAGTGCACCTTTTGCACAGATAGGCTTGTATTCCTTGGTTTTGTTGTTAGTGCTAGAGGAATTGAGGTAGATGAAGAAAATGTTAAGGCAATCCAAGATTGGCCGACACCTACAAGTGTGGGGAATGTGAGAAGTTTCCATGGTTTGGTTAGCTTTTATAGGAGATTTGTGAAAGATTTTAGTAGCCTAACTGCACCTTTGACTGAAGTTATTAAAAAGCATGTAGGTTTTAAGTGGGGTAATGAACAAGAAAAGGCATTTAGTTTGCTTAAGAAAAAACTAACTAATGCTCCTTTGCTTGCTTTACCTAACTTTGCTAAAACCTTTGAAATTGAATGTGATGCTTCAGGAATAGGTATTGGAGCTGTTCTAATGCAGGAAGGACGTCCCATTGCTTATTTTAGTGAGAAGCTAAGTGGGGCAGCCTTAAATTACCCTACATATGATAAAGAGATGTATGCATTAATTAGGGCATTGGAAACTTGGCAGCACTATCTTTGGCCGAAGGAGTTTGTGATTCATACGGATCATGAATCTCTAAAGCATATAAAGGGACAACACAAGCTAAACTAGCAACATGACAAGTGGGTGGAGTTCATTGAAACATTTCCTTATGTGATCAAATACAAGCAAGGTAAGGAAAATATTGTAGCTGATGCTTTGTCTCGAAGGTACGCCTTACTCTCTATCTTAGATGCAAAAATATTAGGTTTTGAGTACATTAAAAACTTGTATGTTGATGACTCTGATTTTGGTAATGTATTCAATGCATGTGAGAAAGTGGCATTTGATAAGTTCTTTAGGCATAATGGTTTTTTATTTAGAGAAAATAAGTTATGTGTGCCTAAATGTTCTTTGCGTGAATTGCTTATTCGAGAAGCTCATGGTGGTGGCTTGATGGGGCAATTTGGTATAACTAAGACTTTGGATGTTTTTCATGAACACTTCTTTTGGCCACATATGAAACGTGATGTCGAAAGAATTTGTGAGAAGTGTGTCACTTATAGACAAGCTAAGTCTAAGGTTAAGCCTCATGGTTTATATACTTTTTTGCCTATTCCTAGTGAACCCTGGATTGATATCTCTATGGATTTTGTGTTGGGTTTATCTAGGTCAAAAAGGGGTCGGGATTCCATATATGTGGTTGTTGATAGGTTTTCTAAAATGGCACATTTCATTCCATGTCACAAAACAGATGATGCCTCACATATTGCTGACTTGTTTTTCAGGGAGGTTATACGATTGCATGGCATGCCAAAGAGTATTGTCTCAGATAGGGATGCAAAGTTCTTAAGCTATTTTTGGAAGACTTTATTGGGTAAGTTAGGAACTAAACTTTTATTTTCTACTACTTGTCATCCACAGACTGATGGTCAAACTGAAGTAGTTAATAGAACTTTATCTACTTTGTTGCGTGCTATAATACAAAAGAATTTGAAAACATGGGAGGAATGTTTGCCGCATATAGAGTTTGCATATAATAGGAGTGTGCATTCAGCAACTAAGTTTTCACCTTTTGAAGTGGTTTATGGTTTTAATCCATTAACTCCTTTGGATTTAACTCATTTACCTATGGCTGAGCATGTTAATTTTGATGGAAAGGAGAAAGCTGACTTTGTTAGGCACATCCATGAAAAGGCTCGCCAAAACATTGAAAGGAGGACTGAACAATATGCTAACCATGCTAATAAGGGGCGCAAGAAAGTTTTATTTGAGCCGGGTGATTGGGTTTGGTTGCATATAAGGAAAGAACGTTTTCCCGTTCAAAGGCGTTCAAAACTGCTTCCACGAGGAGATGGACCATTTCAAGTACTTGAAAGGATCAATGATAATGCTTACAAGTTAGACCTCCCAGGTGAGTATAATGTCAGTGTCAGCTTTAATGTTGCTGATTTGTCTCCATTTGATGTAGGTGATGATTTGAGGACAAATTCTTTTCAAGAGAGGGTGAATGATGCAAGTCACATAGCTAAAACCCCACAAGACCCGTTAAGCATCCATGGAGGTCTAATGACAAGGGCACGAACCAAGAAAATTACAGGAGCATTAAATGGGCTAATTGAACACGTCTCAAATTCAAGCATCGTTCAAAATTCTAATATGCCCGAATTAAGTATTCAAGATAGTCAATGCTTTGTCAATGTTATCCAAGTCTCTGAAAGTAATCTGGGTTGATTGATTAATTGAGAAGATTTGGGGTTGATTGATTGACAAGATTGCAAGATTTGGGAATGATTGATTGATTGAGAAGATTTGCAAGATTGTAAGATTTGGGGTTGATTGATTGATTGGTTGATTGATTGACAAGATTGCAAGATTTGGGATTGATTGATTGATTGGTTGATTGATTGACAAGATTTGCAAGATTTGGGGATGATTGATTGATTGATTAATAAGATTCAAGCTTCCCTTATTTCCTCATTTGTTTTAAATCTTTTCTATTTTAGATAATTCTTGTTTCTTTATCAGATTATGCTATTTCTTTTTTGTAATCAATTCCTACTATGCCTAGGATTTGGTTTATTTCCTTCTAATTTAGAATTTGAGTTCGGCTATATAAGCCAATGTAACCCAAGAGGAATGTAGTTTTTGACAATATTATTAATGAGAGTTTTCTCTTTGGTTCTTCAACGAAATACTTTGTACTTATCAAGATTTCATCTTGTGGCGTTCATTCTTGACTTGTCACTCACAACCCTTCTAATCTATCTTGAGTGTGGCGTCAACCCTACCTTCTTATACCTTTGGTTCTTATGTCTTTATAGATAACGGGTCAAGGTCCTTTATTTTCTTTATTACGAATCTGTTTTAGAACGATCCTTGGCAAAGGAACTATTTTTGATCGTTGGGTCTCACCTTCCTTCGTGGGGTTCACATCAATAGGATTAAAGACAAAAAATTGCAAAGTATTAATGAAATCGGATTAGTATTTAGTAATTAAAAAAAATTATTTATAAAGTTTTAGTTAATTTTTGCATTGATTTAATTGTTCTAATTAATTAATCTCTTTAATTGATTAGATATTTTAGGACAATTCTTATTACCCAATTTTTATTATTTTTAGGACATAATATAATTAAATTTAATTACATAAATTTGACAAATCTATGTGGAATCAACTCTTATACTTGCACATTATACGATCAATTGATTCCTGCACTTGCGAGAATTAAATTTATTCTCATCAAGACACATGATATTTTGTCAAACATCTATCGACCATAAGTCTTTCACTTGTTGCTAAACTTTCTTAAAATATGTCCAATTTTATGATTTTTCAATGAATAAGTTATAAGTATGTTTAATCAAAAGATATTGACTCATAAAAAATTTGCTTTTACCCAAGGCAAAAAATCATTTATTATTATTAGAAAAAAATGTTGTTTTTGCTACATCAAAACAATGATTGTAGCATTGAGAATAGCAAAAGGCGATATTATTATTATTATTATTATTTTTTAGCCTATTAGAGGCATACTATTTGCATCTAAAACATAGTTACTTGTGGCACTTAAATATTTTTTCCTTTATAACAAAATTTTTAGAGAATTTTCTAGAGGCACATGTCAATTTGCATTATACAGTATGTTTTTAAATTATTAATTTTTTTTTGTATATATTCATGACTTTGTATAGATTTATGTTATATTAAATGCATAATATTTTATAAACAAGATATCAAACTTAGTCCCACTAGGTGGGGAGGTATATACATACATATATGTATAAATAAACCTCATAAAAATATAGAACTAGTAATATTTGCCACAGAAAAGCTGATGCTTTATTAATCTTCATGCTCATTTGCATCGGGAAGTTCCGTGAGCTCAAGTTATTAGCATTAGAGATAATATTGCAAGGCAAATAGCATTGCATCCACTCAGATAATTGGTTGGATATTGCAAGGCAAAATTGCAATAGCTAACCAATGTCCCATTGGCATTCGCTATCATAACTACCTTTTCTATCTTGACCTTTTGACGGCGAGTGTTCCACTAGTAGCAGCAACCTGCATCATTCCAATCATTAGATATTCGAGTATTAAATGAGCTCCTCATTTATTTGAAATTTGCCCAACTGAACAGATGGAAAGCATTTATGATTAGATTAAATAATCTAATTGCAGGCTATACCAGGCTGTGTTTCTAGATATGAATAAACCATACTCCACGATTTTACCCGCTAAAGCATATCCATGGACTCGCGTTACCACTTCATTAGCAATCAAATTTAAGGAAACTACCTATGTTGGGTTCAAAATACCCAATCCCTAACTTGTGAAAAATTGTGAGAAACCAAAGTTGTTAGCACGGTTGCAACAATAAATTTGTAGATGGGAAACTGCCGATGGACAATCCACGTATGGCTGATTTAAGCGATTGATAACTTTCGTGTGGTGTATCTAAGCGATGGATGACTCACTCAGGGGATCGATGACTCCTTCAGGCAATGGGTGACGTGTGGATTATCCAAACGATGAGTAATTATCGGGAGAGATAGGTGAGTCTCCTGGGGGTAACAATAACGAAAGATGAGTCTCCCATGGGTCACAACAACGATGGATGAGTCTCTTGGCTGGGTTGAGAGCGATGGATGACCTATTCAAAAAATAAGATCGGTTAGGGGTGAGGGTGAGGATCCCCACGCAAACCTTCCGATGTTTAAGTTAGTCTCTTGAAAATGTAAAATAGTCAAATGCAAGAAAGAGATGTGAGTGTGAGATTGCATACTGAATGAGGGGAAGAGACCCCCCATTTATAGCGATGGGAGGGGCAACTGTGTGTCAAGTGGCCCGATTTGCACGACAAGAATCTCGGAGGGGCTTTGATCGATTCTCTCTAAGGTGTTGGCGCGAGAGTGTGAATATGTGGGCACACGGGTGCAATCGTGGTGTAACACCCCGTCCTCCCGGAGGGCGTCACTATGCTGGGGCCCATCGTATACATACATAATCTTTTTCTTAAATACATTCCTTATACCTCAAATACGATATTTCAAAGAGAAACCCCCCTAACATATCCTTACAAATGCGGAAGCGATAATCGAAACTTAATATGGTACATAATCAATTCACTGCAAATACAATACAGAATCCATACCATAGTTAACATCATACCTTTAACAACCTTAATACATGGACATCCTTAATACATAAATACATGGAGACACATTTCTCGAGATAACATCTAAACACCCTAGGTGCAATCAAATGACACCTCAATATACATTGCCACTTCTCATCTCATCTGATACATATCCGGATGTTCCTGAACAAACAGAATACCTGAACAACTTGCTGAATCATCGGACATGTCACCCTATGCTATCATATCTCAATCATCTCCTTACCTAAGTTGCAAGTCTCAACTGGAACGTTGAATGTTCTAGGTTCATAAACCATTAAAAAATGAAACTTCTAGTGAAGGTCCAAAAACATATATATGAATGCATCATACAATAACATGAACAAACATTTTTGGTAGTGTAACTTCCCTAGCCCACAAGCCTAGCACGAAATCCTAGACAGAATCTTGGCACCTTCGGCAAGATAATCTTAACGTTATTCCATCAATTGCCCTTGGAGAATTACGGCTACACTATCGGGCCGACTCCCAATCCCATGCATAAATATTAAAATGCCAATAATATCGTGCCATGAAAATCACGACTTTCCATGCAATATGACAAAAAGAATCATATATTTCATAAATATCATGCATATATAAGCAATCATATCTTTCATAAATATCATGCATTATAAACAATCATATCATATAGGATAGGACAACTCACATTTTGCACGAATTTTAGAATGTCTCGAAAAGCCCGCATCATCTCGATATGTGTGCCCAACCTCGATTTTTTTGCCAACCCTCAAAAATTGCACCAATTACTTTATCTCGAGCACAACAATCCTATAAATGATATTTAATCATTAAATATCTCAAAACTCTAATTTCTAGATATTTTCCTTCATTTTCTTCCATTTTCCTTTCTAAAAATCCGAATAAATACCTTCAGGACTATTTTCTCAAATCTCTTTCCACAATAATTCATAATATCCTATGAACTTCAAAGAAAAAATACTAAACTTACTTGGATGATGCATTTTCATGAAAAACAAGGCTGATCGGTGCGAAAACCAAGACATCAGCAAGGCAAAATCCAAATCTTTTTGCACAGGCCTCTAGAGCTTGATTTTAGAGGAATTTAGCAAATTTTTTTTAGAATTTTTGGAGTCTAGGCGCCCCTTCACGCGCCCACTCGCAAGGCCCAACTGGCGAGGTGCACTGAACACGCCAGTCGTCTTCTTTCTTCAGCTCCGCCCGTAGCAGCACCGTGCTCTAGTTTTTTTTTTGCCATAACTTCTTCATCCGAGCTCTGTTTTACCTCCTGTTTGAACCTACATCTTCCTCTCTTCATCCTCTACAAGATTATAGCTTCAAATCAGTCAATTGGAGCCATTTTTTGACTGCTCAACTCAATTTTCTGGCGAAACTTGATTTTCCATCGAAGCTTCATATGTCTTTCATCTCTAAATGAAAATTGCTCAAATTTCACAAGAATGATCCTATGGACTTGAGGAACAAAAGATCCTTAACCACCTGCCCTCAATTTTTGCCTGAACTCTCAGATCTGAGAGTTTAATTTTCCAAAAAGCATTCGATAATCTCTATATATATAGGCAACCCGAGCTTCAAAACGCTCAAGGCTTGCTCAAACTGACCCTCTGAGGCTTCTATCTCCCTTGGATTGACCCAATCGCGTCTGAAACCGACCACAAAACAAGATTTCATAGCTTCCCAAATTCGGCCGAAAGCTTTGGTCGAAAATCTTCAAATTCTGGCCAACCCGTGCTTCCTTGTTGACCTAGGCCCGACCCAGAAGCCTACTTGACCCATTTGCTCGAACCCCCCATGGTTAGATGTGTCTGGTCAGTGACCAGAACTGGCTGGTCAGCCATGGCTGCTTGTTCCCTCCACCAAGTTTGAAATATTACATTTTTACCCCACCTATTTTGTCTCTTATGCTTTGACCCATTTTCACAAAGCCCCTGAAATTTCCATAATTTCCATCATGACCCTCAAGTCCTAAAAAATTTCATTCCTTCTTAGAAGATTCTGAAAAAACATCGTTTCAACCTCTCTCTGGCAATTTTGAAAAACTACACTTAGGCCTGAATCTTTGTTTCGACCGTAAACCCTTTCGTTTCTTCCCGAAATCGATGAAGGGTTGTTTTTCATAAAAACCCAAAGCCCCCTCAAGCTTTCGTTGACTTCCCGAAAGTCGCCTATAACAATTCGATTTTGTAGCCTACATGGCAAATGCATTTTAGCTATACCGAAAATCTTTCCTGATTCGATTTCTTTCGATACCATAAATCCTATCCCATGATTGTTGTTAATGTCACATCATTTTCCTTGGGTATCTCTGCTTCAGGGTACTCCCTACATTTGATTCAGTCATTCATACGGTAATAAATTACCCTTATACCCTCAATTTATCTACAAATTCTCTTTTTGCCGCAAGATAATTTACTCTTGAGTCCTTTAGAATTTATCAGGTATTACATGTGGTGCCTTGGATGACTCTCACTTGGGGGTGTGAGCGAGCGCGGGTAATGGCGCGGTTGCGGGCGGAGGCATGCGTGGGCGAACGACTGTGTGGGCGCATTTGTGGGGCGCACGGGGCCGCGCGCTAGCATGAGGGCAACCTAGAAAATGCGCACGGGCATGCCTGCATGCATTCGTGAGGCCACACGCGGCAAAGTCCAACACCCCCGAAGGACCCCACTTGGGGGTGGCAAAGATAGGGGCAGTCCCCCGTTCATGGCGTTGTGTGGCGTATCCCAAAGAGGGGCCGCACATGGCTGGGCGGAGTGCCTTCCCCCCCAGCCGAATTACGGGTGGCGCACGGCCCCCTTGGGGCCATGTGCGACCAAACCCCTGAGTAAGTCACTCGGGGTTATGGCCTTCGCCACCCTTGAGTGACCCTCACTAGGGGGTGGCGGCTCCTATGGGTGCCCTTTACATGGGGCACCGCAATTGGTGTCCTGCGACTGCCATGTGGCGAGTCCTTATATTGCCACGTGGCTTCTTTTTTTTTTTTTTTCTTTCTTATTACCAATCACAATTGCTCCCTACTCTTTCTGTTGGGTGTCTAGAAAGGAAGAGTATTCAGTCTACAACACTGCCTTATTTTTAAGAGACTATTTTTCCTTTTTTATTTTGTAGCAATCTCCTCCTTCACATCTTTTATAGTTGTCTTTGGCATTCTACTCCCTATGTGCCTTTATAAAAGGAGGCTTGAGCTTTTCATTTAGCCATTATTTCAATGAGTTTTTGGCATTATTTGTAGCTCTGGCATTTTCATATTTCGACTTCTCATAAGCACCAATGGTTTCAAGAGGATGTGATCAGAGTCTTCGCATAATGTGTTGAAGCTCCTGCCGTTGTAGCAGAGGTCGTGCATTCAGTTCTTCATTTTCTAGGAGTATAAACACGATGTCTTCATACGCTCCTAGATCTTGAGGTGATGAGGGCTTGGAAAGATATTCAAATCAAGTCAAGAGTGATCATGACGTTATTTGGCTCATATATTTATCTACATTTTGTCGAGAGACAAATTGGCATATATTGGGGAATTTTCTCTGAATCCAATGGTGTTCATAATGATTGGTGTTCCATTTTCTGGTTTATCGGATTACTTGCAAAATGATGAATATGACATCTCTTCTTGTAGGGCAATGGCTATTGCACCATTCAGACGCTAGGCGAGGCGGCGTAAGTTGCTTGCGAGGCCGCTGAAATTATGCTCCCTCGATCTATCGTAGGACAACGGTCTTATGCCTTCTTGTTGTCAGGCTTCTTGTGAGGTAATGGGATGTTTTTTCCTCCTCATTGCCGAGTTGTGAGCGGGGTAATGGGCCTTTTGTTACAATGTTGTGGCTCCCTAGTTTCACGTGTACATACTTGCTGGTATTGTAAGCGTAATGTCTATGTTTGCAATATTTTATTCTCATGGTTCGACATGACACCTATCTCCGTAATTAAATATTATAAATATTTTATTTTTTCGGTTCGGCATAATGCATACGTTTACGATTTGGAAGAATATACGTATTTTGTTTTTGCGATTCAGCGTAGCGCCTACGTTAGAGATTAGTTTTGATTTTCCCTTATTTTTGGGGTATGAGCAGGGTAACAAACCTGTTGTTTTCACCTTGTGGTCTGGCTATTAGCAAGACAACGAGTCTTTTTGTGTTTACCTCGTTGCCGGGCTAGTAGTAGGGTGACGAGCCTTAGGTCACCAAGCGAAGCGGTGTAGGTTGCTCGCGGGGCAACAGATATTATGGCTCCTTTCTCTCGGGCTTTGTGCGGGACAACAATTTTATTTTCACCCTATTGTCAAGTTATATGTGGGATAACATCTTATTTTCCCCCTATTGTCGGATTACACATGGGACAATGAGCTTGTTATCTCCCTTATTACTAGGCCATGAGCAGGACAACGGACTTTTAGCTTTCACTTCATTACTGAGCTATGCGCGGGGCAATAGGTTTTTCGCTTTCACCTCGTTACCGGGCTATGAACAGGGCAACGAACTTTTAGCTTTCACCTCATTGCCGGGCTATGCGCGAGACAACAAACCCTTAGCTTTCACCTCGTTGTCCGGCTATGAGCAGGGCAACGAGCTTTTAGCTTTCACCTCGTTGCCGGGATATGTGTGGGGCAACGGACCTTTAGCTTTCACCTCGTTGCCGGGCTATGAGCAGGGCAACAAGTTTTTATTTTTCACCCTATTGTCAGGTTATACGTGAGGCAACGGGCCTTTCGTTTGAAAATGACCCTTGATGGAATATGGTAAATAATAATAGATGCAATAACGATAATTTATTTTCAGGAGAAAGTACAAGCATTTTGATGTGGTTTAGCTAATATGCCTACGTCCACAATCCTGTTCTAAACTCACATTATTACAATACAAATAATTGAAATGAAGGAAATAATACAACTTAGTCTTGCATAGTTTGTTTGGCAATTGATAAAGTCTCTTCACTTTTTTTTTTCCTTTTGTAGATGCAACATAGCACGCGCGAGATTTCTTTTGATCATCTCAGACTTTTTTCACTCCTTGAGGTGTCAGAAATTTCATCAACAGATAACATGAAGAGACTATGACCCTCTTGTCATTGAGCAGGGGACGACCAAAAATTACATTGTAGGCAGTTGATGAGGCTTTAACCATGATAAAGCAAGTCTGGCATGTTATGCTATGAGGATCACAGCCTAATGTGACTGGTAATTGAATTGAACCAGCCATCGGAATAGCCTCCCTGGTGAAACTATATAAAGGGGAAAAGACATTTTTCAATTAATCTTGGGAAATGTGCATTTGCTCGAAGCAATTCCAATAAATGAGATTAACTGAGCTGCCACTGTCTACCAAAATTCTCCCAATCAGGTGCTTTGCAATGACAGTTGAGATTACCATCGAGTCATCATGAGGAATGATTACATCTCATTTGTCGTCAGATGTGAATATAATGGGATCTTCATTTTGTCTAACCTCCATTACTGAATTAACTTGGTAGGCCAAACAAGCATAGGCATTTCGAGAAGAGGAGCTGGCTCCAGCTAAGGTTTCATCTCACGAAATAATGCGTATAGCCTGATGTGTTGGTTTATTATCTAGAAGGAGGTTCTGTCTGTGGTCACTTCCTCTCTCTTGTTGTCTAGGATTATGTCTTTCATGCGCTTCAGGCCTCATTTCCCTTCTTTGCAGTTCCCTGTTGTTTCCCTCATCTTCTTGTACATATCTTTGTAAGTGCCCTTCCCAGAAAAGCATCTCATTGTGATTTTTCAATTCTCGACATTAATCAGTGGAATGGCCACGAGTCCTATGGTATCGATAGTACTCATCCTGATTCTTCCCTATAGTTCGATCCAACTTTTTTGGAAATCTAATTAGGCCTGATCCTTCTATGGCTACCAATATGGCAGACCGAGGTTGGGTAAGCCAGGTATAGTGATTGAACTGGGGGTTGACATCATCCAGTCTTCGAGCTCTCTCTTGTCGCCGATTAAGGTATTCTTCAATATCTCGTTCCTTTTTTTTTCGCTCCCTGTCTTCATCCATTGCCACAATTCTCATTAATTACTTTTGTATGGTGTATATGTTTATTGGCCCTGACGAACAAATCTGCCAAGCATTTTAGCGGGTCTTGAGATAGGGATTCTTGGAAAGAAGTTAGTCACACCCCTTGGAACATGGCAGACACCGCCATATCAATCAGTAGGTTGTGAATCTCAAGCGTAGCGTTCCGAAATTTGTCCACATAATGGCGTAGGGTCTCTTTGCTCTCCTGTCGAATGCTAAGGAGGTATGTCGCGTATTTCTTCCTTTGGCTGTTAATAATGAATGCTTTGATAAATTCCACCTTTAGCTGCCCAAATGAGAAAATGGATGCTTCGGGCAAACCATTAAACCAAGCCCGAGCATGTTCAACTAGGGTAAACGGGAAGGCCCTACACATTATCACGTCGTCCCATCCATGGAGCATCATCAAAGACTTATAGTTTTGCATGTGATCATAAGGATCATCCTTGCCAGAGTAAAGGGTTAAATTTTCTGGGTTTAAGATGACTGATCAGGTTCGAAATGACTGAGTGGGTTCAAATGATTGACTATGTTCAAAAAAACCAAATGGGTTCCAAATGACTGAGAGACCTATTAAGACAGAAGCCAGTTAGGGAAGCGGGTAAGTATCCCCGTGTAACGCCCCCTCCCCCATGCTTAAGTTAGTCTCTTGAGAATGCTGGAGCGTAATTAGAGAGTTCAGTAACATAGTGAGCATACCTGAGTGAGGATATAACCCCTCTATTTATAGCCGAGAAGGAGGTTGACATGTGGCATTCTGTCTATGTTTTTATGCAAGAATATCGAAGGCATCTTTGAGGAATCTTTAGGGATTCTTTGACCAGGTTTTCACACTGTCGATGAGAGGGTCTTGGAGAGAGGCTCCCAGACCTAGGTGGTTAACGAGATGGTCTTGTACTGGTAGGCAACCTGCGAGTCACCCTGGAAAGGTCTCTTGATCATGTTGAGATAGGCTTCAGAGAGTGGCAAGTTGTTGAGTCTCGTGCTCGAGAGGGAATATATCAGGCTTGAGGTAGACCAAGCTATCATGACTGAGTAGGGAAAAGAGACCGCTTGGTTATGACCGAGTGGCTACCAAGCCAGTCGGCTATTGATCTCATTCTTTCTCTATTCATCAAACTCCTTGTCCTGAGTCCCTTTTGTAGCCTCTAGTGCTTTATGGCTTGATATAGGTCGACTTGTTCCAGGCTTCCCTTTTCTTGTGGATTGGTGAGAGGAAGGCCACTCATGATTGAGACGCCTTGTACCTCCTCAGTCATGGCCAAGTTTCTTGGTCTTCATGTTTTGTTTTGCCATCTTTTGGCTTTTTTAGCCTATTTAGGCCACTTGGTTTTGGTTTTGATGGTTTTGCCTTGTAAGTTATTAATAAGTGTCTTTTATACACTTATTTTGGTCTATAAACTTAGTATTTATACATTCAATGAGCATGATTTCTACTTGATTTGGTTCTATATATGGTTATGTAGATGTGGAGCATGTGTTAAAGCGGACATGGAGCAAAAATAGTGATTTTTGGTGCATGATGGGAGTGAAATGAAGCTTGGAGGCATGGTCGGGTTTCGAATTAAAAAAAGAAGCAAAAGAGTATCGAAAACAAGAAGTTGAAGATGATAAAGCAAGAGGCCAAAGAAGAAGGCTAGCGGGCTTATAGCGATATGCATACCGCTGTAGCACCGCTATAAGACTTATTTTTTGGAGCTCACGGTCTTACAGCGGTATGCATACCGCTGTAGGACCGCTTTAGGAATTATTTTCTGGAGCTCACAGGTCTGCAGCAACAAGCATACCGCGGTAGGACCGCGATAGGGTTCAAAGCTTCGTGACAAGGCCGTTTTAAGCCCGTTTTAATCCAAATAAAAGGGAAATAGACTCCTTCAAGGTGAAGGACTTTGATAACCTAAAGAGGTCTATATAAAGGCTTATTTTTGGGAGATTAAGAGTTTTTGGAAGGAGGAGAAGACGGCAAGTTGAGGCAAAAAGAGGAGATTTTCTTGAAGAGCTTCGGTTTTGATTTTATTTTCTGTTATTTATTCTTTGCAACATCATGAACTCCGTTTTTATTACTTTTTCGTTGGTTGAAACTATGTTAGGCTAAGTACTTTGTGGCTAGGGTGATTGATGAAACCTAGTTCAATGATGGTTTAATTAAAAGTATTTGGGTTTTATTTTATTCTTGTCTTTTGAGTTGATCGTTTGTTATGCACTAATTCCGTTTTGATACTTGGCCGCCATTAAAACGTGTTTGTGATTTATATTGCTTTCGAGAGATTCAATATAGATTAGCACTTGATAATAAATGACATAAGATTCGATAATAGGTAGAGATACCGTTATGCCTTGTGAAATCTTATTTTGATGATCATTGTGGATAAATGCATGTTTTTATATTTGCAGATTAATTAGAGATAATTAATCTCATATGTGAGCATAGATTCAATCGACCATCGAGAGAGGCTTTTGATTAACTTAGGATCATCGATTTTCAGCTCAAAGCAAGAATTATAAAACTCAATTACTGAAAGATTAAACCATTTATAGAACTACGGTGGATTCATGAACCCTAGTGCATTAGATTTTTATATTTAAAACCTAAAGAGTTATCTTGTGTTTTCCTTTTGGTGAGCTAGTTTTAACTTATATAAAACTTCTATTGAGTATTCTTTTAATTGTGTGTGACTTATTTAAGTTAATAGTGGTTAAAGTAGGGACAAAAAAAAATCAATCCTCGTGGGAACAATACTTGATTCATCATTATATTACTTATTACGATTCCGTACACTTGCGGGAAGAAAAAGTCTAACAGTTATATGATCATTTGTAGGCCATCGGATCATTTGTAGGTATGCCACTTGAATTTTCATAGACCTATATTGATTATTGGGCATAAAAAATTTTAATTTTATCTTGTCAAAATTTAATATTTTGTACCAAACAATGACCATAACTATAAGATTGAGCTTTTTTTTTTTTATAAAGTAGTAGGATACATTTAATTTAATACAAATTAAAAGGATTTAATACTTCTACTTTTATGAAGTAGAAGGTAGAAGGTGTCACAAGATTTTTTTACTGAAGTGCAAGGATGCATTTAAGCCTTCATCCAAATCTTCACAAATTGTCGGAATTTGTCCATCATGGTATCTAAAATTCTAGGATGGCCCCACTTTACAAATTTCAGTATATATGTAACATTTAATTTCCCGGCCAACCCCAACTTTGACTATTTCAATATTTAAAGACAATACAATACAATACAATGAAATCCCACCAACTATTACCTTTACACATGCATTCCAATTTCTAGAGTACCGATTAACATATTCTCAAAAGTTTTGCACACATATTCAATTATCAAATGGCAATGCTTAATCTGAAATTAATTATCAATACAATGTGAAGGGTGTGGAATATTAACTAACTTTTGTATTTTACAGAACACCACCAATACTCTTCCAAGTACGGTAGCATTTTCCATGAAATTGACACCACTTTGGAAGATTGTGAGAGAGCTTGCCGTCTAGCGTGGGATGGGAAAGAGAAGTAAGAGATGATGACTAATGAACGAGGCTGAGCCCCCTACCCCATGGACGAAGAAAAGTCAAAAGTCTTCGCAAGTTGGAGGGGCGGGTCGACGAGGAAGCAGCTGTGTGTGAAACTCAAAACTCCTCCTCCCCCACTGGATTGGATTTTCTAGCGTAGCTAGGCTGTGGGATGCTTTCTGGTGATTGGGACGAAGTCTTCGGGGTCAATTCACTGCCGTGCTTGAGCTGCAAATTCCTTCATTAATTCATCATCTCAAACATGCATATTTAGCGATTCTTGTATTGTAATTCCCATCCTCTTTTGCCCAATTAAATTGCTGTGAACAGTGGACGTTTGGCTGCCTAGAAAGTTCAGATCGATGGCGGCTGTTTCTTTCATTCCGTTTGTGGCCTTGTATTTCCTGTCTCATCCCGCTGTTTCTGCTAATGATAACAGCAAGATCAGCTGTCCCCCGTCGTTTCCCTGCAGAAATTCCGGACCACTGCTTTATTTTCCTTTCTACAATGCCAACAATCCCCAGTGCGGGCTGTGTTCTGTGGTTTGCCCTGATCGCGAAAATCATGTAGGAGAAATCACTTGCGGAAATGAAAACTTTCTGGTAACTGAAATCTCATCCACGCCCAGCGGTAACGGCAGTGTTGAAGTCTATGAGCCAGAGTTCACAAAACGTTCACTTGCCGGCGATTGCAGTGGCTTCAGGAATTTCAGCTTACCCAATTCTCCTTCTATTTCCTTCACTATCCCTCACAATCTCACCCTCTTCAAGTGCTCGAAAAGCTATCGACATAGCCCTCCAGCACTTGATGAGTATTTAAACTACACAGGCTGTGATGATTTCAATTTGTACTACAAGCAGCACAACGTTTCTGCTTCTGCCCATTCTTTTCATGACTGCGAAACCATTCTTCGGCCTTTGACTTCGACGCCATCTAAAAAGAAAACTGAACCTGGTGAGAACGATGACGATCTATTAAAACTATTGAATGGTACCTATCATGTCGAATTTCAAGTGACCAAGGTTTGTCTCAAATGTCACGGGAGAGGAGACCAATGCGACACCACCATCGACCAAAAATTTCACTGCAAAGCAAAAAAAAAGGGTACTTCTCCGCTATGCCTGCTGTTACTTCTCTATCATGGTGCCTCTTTCTCCCAAAAAGATTGAGCTAATCAGGGAGAGTCCGTAATAATATGTATCAGACTATTACCTAATAATGTTTCAATTTTTAAGGTTTTAGAATGTCAATTACATTCGTTTAACCTGCTGCTGTTTATTTCAGGGCCAAACCTCAAACTGATCCTTCCCTTAGGTAAAGAAAACCTTCTAAACTAACTTCTCTATTTGTTCTTTCATTGTTCTGTTTCTGCCCTGCTTCTTTCTTGTCGCTGATGACCACCACATGAATTTTAAATTTTGTTGTAAATTAAAACAAACAATTAAACCCATTCTGTTTACGTTTTGAGATCGATGAGAATAAAAAATAAAAAAATCAAAACCAGCAAGCTACAAACCCTGATTTTAGTTTTCCATTTCATTTCCGTTATTTTTTTAAACAAGATCAGGAAATGTCATTTAAAGTTGTCAACCAAAACAAAACATATAAAGTTATTGCAACCATTTGGCTATGTTGCAAGAAGCAAAAGGATTTTTTTTACATGAAAAATAATTATAAATAATTATTTGTCATGAAGTGTTGGTCACGGCCATATAGCCACTCTTGAGGACAAGAAAAAGGAATTTTGCTTTGAAAGTAATTTTGTGAAACTAATTAACCAACATGATTGACCATTTTGAGTCAATTTAAATATTACTTTTATGCATTGGTATAAGTGGATATATGTTTTACTCAAAAGTAGCATGTATAACTTATATAAATTTGAAATTTTATATATTTGATACTTTTTGCTTACTATTTCATCTTGAACGCATGATTACAGGAAGTATTGCATTAGTAGCCATGATATTCTTGTTCTACTATATTGAATGGAAACACTTGTCAAAAAGAATTCTTTGTTTGGAAAATCTTGGAAAAATAGATGATCAAAATGTTGAGGCATTTCTAAAGAGCTTTGGTTCTCTTGTCTCTAAAAGATATAGCTACTTGGAGATTAAGAAAATCACCAACTCTTTCAAAAATAAACTCGGTGAAGGAGGCTTTGGTGGTGTTTATAAAGGAAAGTTACATGATGGGCAGTTCGTGGCAGTGAAACTTTTGAAGGAATCAAAGGGTGATGGAGAACAATTTATTAATGAGGTTGCAAGTATAAGTCGGACATCTCATGTTAATATTGTAAGTCTGTTGGGTTTCTGTTATGAGAATGGGAAAAAGGCTCTAATTTTTGAGTTCATGGCTAATGGATCTCTCGACAAATTTATATATGATAGAAATATGCCAAATGAACATGAATTGGGATTGGAAGAATTGTATAAGATTGTTGTTGGTGTTGCTAAAGGGTTAGAGTACCTCCATTTGGGTTGCAAGACAAGGATTTTGCATTTTGATATAAAGCCTCATAACATTCTTCTAGATGAAAATTTTTGTCCCAAAATATCTGATTTTGGACTTGCTAAACAATGTCTTCACAAGCAGAGTATCATATCATTGTTTGGAACAAGAGGGACGATTGGATATATTGCCCCTGAGCTATTTTCAAGAAACTATGGAGGGGTCTCTTATAAAGTAGATGTTTATAGTTATGGGATGATGATTTTGGACATGATTGTGGGAAGAAAAAATTGGAATGATTCAGCCGTTGATTGTAGTAGTGATATGTATTTTCCGGATTGGAAATACAAACATCTTGAAAAGGAACAAGAAATTGGGCATCATTGTATTACAAGCGAAGAAGAAGATGAAAAAGCAAGAAAGATGATAATAGTTGGCTTGTGGTGCATACAAACCGATCCCTTAAACCGTCCATCAATGACTAAAGTGTTGGAAATGTTGGAAGGAAGCCTACATTCATTACATGTCCCACCTAAACCTGTCTTGTTTTCTATTAATGGACCAGTAATTACACATTGTTCAGGCACATATGACATCACATTATGTTCATCCAATGTGAGTTGAGGATGCAGAATTCTTTGGAAAGCAAGGTACGAAAATATTTACCCATGTAAATTGTAAATTTTTTTATTGATTACTAGGTTAGCAACAAAGACCTCAATTATCATAATGATTTGTAACTTAGGAAAAAGAACTTAGCAATTGCTTATTCTTATAAAGATGAGATATTGTGGTAGTTGTTTTCTTATAAATATTTTTGATAGATATTGTGGTAGATCACATATTATGCTAGCTTTTTAACACAGTGCAATATTAAGTCCAAGACTAAATGACGTGTTCCATGTATATAAGACTCTACTTAAATGATTTATTTTATAATTCTCTTAAGGAAGAAATTGGGTTTGACTCCCCAACTTTAATACCCCAAACACCCACCTTGTACCTTTCTCCGTGCTCAGATTTGGGTTAACTTCCATTGTCTTAGAAATATTTTGAAAATTACACTCAGACCCCTTATGTTTATTTCTTCTTTCATCTAGGTCCTTGTTAGTCAGTTGTTAAGGTTCAAAGAGTGTCACTGGCCCCTTTCAAGTTTGGTTCTCAATTTCATCCCGGAGTTCTAAGTAGACTCGCACCTTAAAGATCTTTGAAATATCACACTGCAACCCTATTTTCTTAAAATTCTTGCATTGTATACCCTTAAATTTTTTCCCCAAATGTCCTTATTTAGGCTACATTCTCTTTATTGTTTTCAGGCAATTTTTAGTTTTTAATTTTCTAAAATGCATTAACTTTGTCATTTTCAAAAATAAGAAAAAAAATTGTAAAGTAAATCCAAAATTTTTGGTTATTTTCAGTCAAAACAATCTCTAAGTCCAAAATATGGAAAACAAAATCAATTTTTCATGTTTTGACTCTAAAAAAAAGGGAAAAAAAAGAAAAGAAAAAAAATTTATTCTTAAATTTTAAAAATAAAATTATATATTTATTTAAAATTTAAAAAATATAGTATATCTATATTATAATTAAAGATGTAGAATAATATATAGTATATTATTAAGTATATTACACATATTATGTATAATAATATTGAATATATATTATCACTAGATGTTAGCAATTTATTAATTTATTTTAATAGTAAAATTTTATTAAAAAGAGTTAATTTTATCATTTAATAATCAAATTCATTGAATAAAATATCATAAAATGTTTTTTATTTCAAAATTTTAAAGTAAACATATTTTTTAATTTTTTATTTTGAAAAATAATTTTTAAAATGATAAAAGAACACGTTTTTATTTTTTTTAAAATAGATTATTAAAATAGAAAACTGAAAATGAATTTAAAAATCAAAATTAAAAATTAAAAATGCAAAGAGAATGCAGTCCTAGGTTTCAATTTTTCAAAAATTATCAAAATACCCTTAAAGGGTTAAGAGCTTGATCTTTTAATATTGTTAATCTTTACCATTTCCTTGATCACTTTCGTACTAGTGTTTGGTGTAGTTGCATCTCTTCCACTCATACTTTTGTTTAACAAACACTTGTTAGTTGAGAACTTCAATCTCCATTTTATAATATTGGCTTAGCTTTTGAATGACAGAGAGTTGTACTCTGTTTTGTACTTGTCTTTGTGTGTGCTTTGAAGCTACCCTGCACTTGCCTTTTTGAATCCATTATGACAATGGAAATATGCAACAAATTTAGTTTCATGATCCAGACCAAGCTTTTCACAGGTATAGACACTAATGAGTAGCAAAAACTTTTCGAGCAAGTCCTTGAATATCAACTTGAATCAGATTGTAAGCTACCCTGCATTGCCTTTTCACTTTCCATTTTCACCAGCATAAATACTTGGCTGTTTTGATTAATTTTTGAGATTAAAAACACTTGAAAAAGTGACCAAGTCAATAATGTACTTAAGATTCTAATAGACTTTGATTGACTAAAGTGGTGACTTTGATCGATTAAACTTAGTTTGAAAATAGACATGGTGCATTATAGAAGGTTTCATGTTGATTAGGAGATGAACTTCAGTCGGCCAAACTTAAAAATTGAAAATGATGAGAGCAATTTGACCCACTTTGGTTAACCTCAAGGTAAAATTTGGTTAACTAAACTTCGTAGTTAATTTTGGTTAAACATTTTAGGATACTATCTATGGTGAACCAAACTTGACATAAGATATACATGATAACACCATATTTGAGATGTTATTTATGCTTTATTTCCTTTATTTTATGCTACCTTTTTTTATGAAATTGGTTGTTTGATGCGTTTGGTGAGTGTATTTTGCAGGAAAAATGATCTTAGGATAAATTTTAGAGTTTATGGTGTAAATTACAGTAACCCTGCAGTATTTTGGGCATAACTTTCTGTATATATGTCGGATTAACGCTATTCTTGATGCTGCAGAAAGCCAAGAGACATGGCTACAACTTTCATGTTTATGACGTGAGCAAGTTCTGTTAGTTTGAGGGTGAAAATTGCATCTCAAGTGAAGCCCGCTGCTGTAATGGAACATGAATAAATCAAGGGCCAAAAATTAATCCAATAAATCAAGTGTTCTTTTAGACATTTCAGCAGCTAATTTTCAAAAAAAGACCCTAGACATCAAAAAGGTATAAAAAAGGAAGAGGGACGCAAGCCGTGGCTGAGCAGTGAAGGAGAGCACGCAAGGCTGTGGCAGCATTTGAAGGAGGCAGTGGAGTGCTGAAGCAGGCAGCTGTTGGCCGTACGCAAGGCACGGCCTCGGTCACGCATAAGGCGAGCCGCATGGGGATGAAGCTTCCATTCCATTGGATCTGGTTGTAGATCTGGACAGTCAAGCTTTAATTTTTATTTATTTTTTAAGGATTATATTAATTTAGCTATGAACGAATTTGATTTACTGGGGATTCGATGTAGCCTTACATGAATATTTTACATCGTTTGGAACTATTGTTTAATCAATTCTTAATTCTCCTTTCATTCATTGTGATTAATTTAATCTTTTTATTTATGTATCCAATAGTCATCTTTAATATAAATAAATTGATTGTACGAGATATATTAGTGGTAAACACCATATACTGAGCCATAAATAGCTCTCTTGAATGAATGAATAGATATTTATTTGAATCTTGATGTATGTTTTTCTGATCTTAATGGTCAAAGATTATACTAAATATCATGGTTAATTTGATGATTAAAAATATTTAATTACAACTGGACGCCTAACGGAATAATCATAAATTAGGAAAAATGAACCCTACAACTGAATTGAGATTTATAGGATTAAAGATACAGAATTGCAAAGTATTAATGAAATTGGATTCCTAGGCTTTTATTTAGTGATTAAAAAAAATACTTATAAAATTTTAGTTAATTTTTGCATTGATTTAATTGTTCTAATTAATTAATCTCTTTAATTGATTAGATATTTTAGGACAGTTCTTATTACCTATTTTTTTATTACTTTTAGGACATAATATAATTAAATTTAATTACATAAATTTGACAAATCTCTCTCTTGTACTTGTACATTATACTATCAATTGATTTGTGTACTTGCGAGAATTAAATTTATTCATCAACACATGATATTTTGCCAAACTTCCATCCACCATAAGTTTTTCATTTGTTGCTGAACTTTTTTAGAATGTGTTTTCTTGAAATGTGTCCAATTTTAAGATTTTCTAATGAATAAGTTATAAGTATGTTTAATCAAAAGATATTCAGTGTTTAATTTTTTTTTTTTTTTTGTATATATTCATGACTTTGTATAGATATATACTATATTAAATACATAATATTTTATAAAAAGGCAACTAATTGCTTGTAGCCTAAGTGTTAAGTGGAATACTTGGTGATCCTGAGGTCTCAGAGTTCTCATGAGCCTCAATTTTCTCCCCCACTAAATGATGTAATCTTAACATTAATTATTTTAGAGGTAAATTATAAAGTGTCTTTGATTATTTTTAAGGGTAAATCACTTTTCCATCTAAACATTTGATGTTAGGGTGCGTTTGATAGGGATGGAAAATGAGGATAGAATTCGAATTCCATCTAAATTCTAGAAAATTCTATCAAACAACTTTTCAATTCCATGAATTTCGAATTCTATCTTAGTTCAAAAAGTGAAGATTTTCCTTGAAATCAAGGAATTGAAATTCCACCCTCATTTTTCACTTTTATCAAACGCACTCTTAGAGGCACATTTATAAATTGCCTATAATACTTTTAGAGATACGTGCTATTAGAGGTAGTTTTTTCTTTCACCTCAAAAAAGGTTTAAAAGCAAAAAAGATATCCTTTTAGAGGAAAAATTAAAATGTCTTTAAGAATCAAACTTAATGTAGCACGATAAGTAATTGATATCAAAGTGTTTGCCTCAACATTGTGGACACAAAAACCTCAATGTGCCAAGAATGGAGTCACAATATGTTTACACTAAATGGAGGATAACTTCGAGCCTTGTTGCACATTCATCCTCGTTAATTCATAATCCTCATCAAATTCAAGATTTTGGAGGATGATTCCTATCACTACTATACATCTCGGCCCTTTATCTTCTTGCGACGGCTGGTGACACGCAAGATACCTTCATCTCTATATAAACTAGCTTGATCACAGGCCAATATATGTTCTTTCCAAATCTTACATACACTCTGACATTCTGAATCTTTACTGGCTTGAGCGTCAAAGTGCTTGTAGGTATTAGCCACCCCACTGCACAGATCGTCGGATCGTGACTCTCCCCTACCATTGCAACCATTCTAATCAACCCCGTTGGGCCAGAAGGAACATTTAGCGCCCACTGTGGAACTCGATAAAACTTACCTTGTAACGACCCGTTAGTGGGTCTAGAAGTTTATTAATATTTTAATTATAAAGATTTGGAGATTTGCCCTAATAAATTGAATGTTGGAAAATATTTTTAAGTGTCAAAATTTATGTATTTAAATTCATAAATTGGGTTACCCATTTGGGCCAAATGTTTAAGGTTTATGAATGTGATGGGTTTAGAGAAATCCCATGGGGCTAAAATGAATTGGGGGCAATTAGTAAAATGGGCATGGGCATTATATATATATATGTGCATATCTTGATGTGGCAAAATTTATATAAATAAATGATGTATTAAATTAATGAATTGGTCTTTGGAAACTTGGGTTGAGCCCAAGGGAAGATTTTGTATATTGCAAGTAGTATGGTTGTGAAGCCCATTGGGCTTAATGTTATGTTGAGGCCTTTTGGTGGGCTAATGAAAATGGGTCATTATAATTAATGGAGCCAAAGAATTGGGCTTAGGCCCATGTGTAAAGTATGAGAGATGGAATTTAATAAATGAAATTATATATATATATATAATTGTATTTTGTGGATTAAAAGAAAAGAAGAAAAGAATTGTAAAATGCAAAGTGACCAAATGGTCCTTGCTTTATTGAAAAAGGTAAGGGCAATTAGGGAATTTCATAAATAGGTTTTATTATAAATGAATTTATGAGTATAATGGAGTAGAAAGGAAAATGAAAAAGAAAAGAAAAAGAGGTAAATGACCAAAAGGGATTTAATGAGTTGTGGATTGTGTTTAAAAGAGATGGGCAAAATGGTAAATTGCCAAGGGAGTGGTTGGAAGGTTGGTGGGCGGCCATCCCTCCTCCATGCCTTCTTTTTTTCCTTGTCTTTTCTTTCCTTCCTTCTCTATCCTCCCGATCGGCCATCTTCTTCACCATCTTCTTCATTTTCTTCTTCTTCTTCTTCTTCTTCTTCTTCTTCTTCTTCTTCTTCTTCTCCATTTTGATGTCTATGGAAGCTTGAAGCAAAGTTGCAGCTGGGTGCGTTCTTCTCCATTGGGTTTTTCTTCATTAAAGGCAAGTTCTTCTTGCATCTCTTTTTGGTTATGCAAGTTTATCTTCTATTTCTTTTTACATTGCAAGTTCCCATTGATTCTCCTTGATAATGCAAACTTTGGTTCTTTTACTCATGGGTCAAGTTGGTTTCCTTCTTGGTTCCCTTGTCTTCAAATCTCCTATTTTATTAGAAGATCAAATCATGAGTTTATATTGATCGGTGAATTATTTTCTCATTTCTTTAACTCTTGTGTTTTATCATTGATGGGTCTTTTTGTGAGTTTTCATTAGGGTTTAGTTCACCCTAAATTCTCAAAGGAATGACACTTGATTGATTAGGAATGTTAGAGGAGCAAGATTTGGTGTATCTTGCTTGGGATGTCGATTTTTGTGGGTTGTCGTAGTGATTTTTAAGTTTCAGACCTCTGTTGGTCGACCAAGTTTTTCTGTCGGTCGACCAAGTATGTGTTTTGTTCTTCAGTTGGTCGACTAAGCATTTCTATCGGTCGACCAAGTAAGTGTTTTGTTCTCTGATTGGTCGACCCAGTGTTTTAGTCGGTCGACCAAGTAATAATTTAAGCTTCTGTTAGTCGACCAAGTATTTCAGTCGGTTGACCAAGTGTTTTAGTCGGTCGACCAAGTAATAATTTAAGCTTCTGTTAATCGACCAAGTATTTCAGTCGGTCGACCAAGTGTTTTAGTCGGTTGACCAAGTAGGCTGTTAGTCGACCAAGTGATTTCAGTCGGTCGACCAAGTGATAATATAAGCCTCTGTTAGTCGACCAAGTATTTCAGTCGGTCGACCAAGTGATAATTTAAGCTTCTGTTAGTCGACCAAGTGTTTTTACTCGGTCGACCAAGTCCCTATTTAGTCGACCTCGGTTGACTAACTCTTTTATTCGGTCAACCAACATAATGCATTGATTCTTTCTTTTTGGTCCGATTCTTTTCTAGTGCTTGAAATTCTTCCCCAAAGCTCTTGTGATATTTTAGTAAAAATCATCTCGTGAATATGTAAGTGTTCCAAAAATGGGGAAGTTATTTAATGGTGGGAATTAAAAAATGAAAATCGTGAGTTTTAATGGTGAATTCATGTAATCAATTTATTTGACCTTAGAAAATAGGTATGAAAAAGAATTCCAATGAATAATGCCAGATCATATGATAAAAATATCATTAGCTCATGTGAAGATATAACCTTCATGAGCACTTCATGACGTTATCATTTATGGTATGGAAATGAATCTCAATGAATGATGCCAAATCATGTGATGAAAATACCATTGGCTCATGTGAGGAGATAATCTTGAAAAGGCTAAATGTGCATGATGATTATGAGGAAAACATTGCTAATAATGTAGCATGTTTGATATGCTTACTTATAACCTACATGAGTATTGCATGGTATTATTATTTGCGCACTTATTATTTTGCGCGGCGGTTACGTACCGCGGGTTGAGAAAAATGATATCCTAAAGAGCGCTTGACGAGGGAAAGGTGGCCATAGACCCGGTCGGCGATGCTCAAGCCAAATGAATGGTTAAATGATTTTTCTATGTATATGTATGCATGCATGTGAATGAAAGGCCTTGAGGGCAGATATGCTGCATGAAATGATGTATAAAATGCATAATGCCAATAGCATAAAAATGATCATAATGATTGAGAAATGAAATGATGCATGAAATGCATAATGACAACGGCATGGAAATGATCATAATGATTAAGAAATGAAATGATGCATAAAATGCATAATGGCAATGGCATGGGAATGAGAAAAATAATGGGATCTAATGGGAAACGTTACTCGTACTTGGGGAGTCGGGTCTATTCCATTTTGGTTTATCCATGCCTTGACTCTATTGTTTATATGTTGAAATATATACTTGCTGAGCCTTGTGGCTCACCTTGCTTATTCTTGTCATTCCAGGTAGGGATAAGCTATTGCTAAGGGCGAGTCTAATGAGGCTAGAGCCCGGGTTTAGTTGTGTACAGGGATGTCCCAGCCTCAAGATCTATGGGTGTAATGTTGAGGCCAGGAAATAGAGGGTTCAAATTGTTGTTAAAACCTTAGTGTCCTTTTATTTGAAAAATGTATGGGCGGTAAGCCCTAGATGATAATGTAAAGAGTGTGTAATATTTATTTTGAGCTCCTATTGATAGTGAGCAAATGTGAAGATGTTTTATTTTGGCTCTTGATGATTAGTGAGCAAATAAATAAAAGAAAAAAAAATTTAGATGCTGTTATTTTGAGTTTATTGTTCTTGTATCTATTTTGTGACGATCTCCTTTCAGATTTCCTTTACTAGTGGGATTATCTGGGAGAGGGCCGCTACATACCTACCTTGCAAGTCGAGTCCCTACAGTATCTTCTATAAACCATCCATAGCCAGAACTAGAAACCATAACAACATGGCTCTTAACCAAGAAAACCCAAACACCACCATCAACCATCAACTAAAGAATCCGACAACTATGCAGGCCTTCCTTCGAACCATTCGACAGCTCTAGAACCAAGTTGGCGAGTTAACCCACAACCAATAACGTGACTAGCACAATGAGTGGATTGACGACAATGTAGAGGTCAACCATCATCAACAGCTCCAGGCCACCCACACCCCTACTCATCCACCATCAGTATCCTTGTACATTCCAAACCATCATTTCTTGAAGTTCATCATGTCCATACCCCTTCCAGAGGGATTCCGCCTTCCTCAAACATTGGAGGTGTATGATGGAACCACTGACCCCCATGAGCACTTAACGATGTTCAATAAGTGCAAGAACCAACTTGACCATGTGTTGTGCTTTTCTTAGCACTTTGAAGAAGTCCACCCTACTGTGGTTCTCTACCCTTGAACCAAGCACCATTCACGACTTTTTTGAGCTCCCTACTCGCTTCCTCACCCACTTCTCCACTAGTCGAGCTCATCATAAAACCTCAGCTAGCCTGATCAACCTAAAGCAAAGAGAGATTGAGTTGCTCTGAGCTTTCATGAATCGGTTTAACCAAGAGGCAATTCAAATTAGGGACCTCAACCTGACTGTCTCCCTTCACACCATCATGGCAAGACTTTTTTTTACTAAAGTACAAGGATGCATTTATGCCATCTCCCAAAACTTTACAAATTTCCGGGATTTGTCCATCATGGTATCTAAAATTCTAGGGCGGCCCCACTTTACAAATTTCAGTATATATGTAACATTTAATTTCCCGGCCAACCCCAACTTTGACTATTTCAATATTTAAAGACAATACAATACAATACAATGAAATCCCACCAACTATTACCTTTACACATGCATTCCAATTTCTAGAGTACCGATTAACATATTCTCAAAAGTTTTGCACACATATTCAATTATCAAATGGCAATGCTTAATCTGAAATTAATTATCAATACAATGTGAAGGGTGTGTAATATTAACTAACTTATGTATTTTACAGAACACCACCAATACTCATCCAAGTACGGTAGCATTTTCCATTAAATTGACACCACTTTGGAAGATTGTGAGAGAGCTTGCCGTCTAGCGTGGGATGGGAAAGAGAAGTAAGAGATGATGACTAATAAACGAGGCCGAGCCCCTTACCCCATGGACGAAGAAAAGTCAAAAGTCTTCGCAAGTTGGAGGGGCGGGTCGACGAGGAAGCAGCTGTGTGTGAAACTCAAAACTCCTCCTCCCCCACTGGATTGGATTTTCTAGCGTAGCTAGGCTGTGGGATGCTTTCTGGTGATTGGGACGAAGTCTTCGGGGTCAATTCACTGCCTTGCTTGAGCTGCAAATTCCTTCATTAATTCATCATCTCAAACATGCATATTTAGCGATTCTTGTATTGTAATTCCCATCCCCTTTTGCCCAATTAAATTGCTGTGAACAGTGGACGTTTGGCTGCCTAGAAAGTTCAGATCGATGGCGGCTGTTTCTTTCATTCCGTTTGTGGCCTTGTATTTCCTGTCTCATCCCGCTGTTTCTGCTCATGATAACAGCAACATCAGCTGTCCCCCGTCGTTTCCCTGCAGAAATTCCGGACCACTGCTTTATTTTCCTTTCTACAATGCCAACAATCCCCAGTGCGGGCTGTGTTCTGTGGTTTGCCCTGATCGCGAAAATCATGTAGGAGAAATCACTTGCGGAAATGAAAACTTTCTGGTAACTGAAATCTCATCCACGCCCAGCGGTAACGGCAGTGTTGAAGTCTATGAGCCAGAGTTCACAAAACGTTCACTTGCCGGCGATTGCAGTGGCTTCAGGAATTTCAGCTTACCCAATTCTCCTTCTATTTCCTTCACTATCCCTCACAATCTCACCCTCTTCAAGTGCTCGAAAAGCTATCGACATAGCCCTCCAGCACTTGATGAGTATTTAAACTACACAGGCTGTGATGATTTCAATTTGTACTACAAGCAGCACAACGTTTCTGCTTCTGCCCATTCTTTTCATGACTGCGAAACCATTCTTCGGCCTTTGACTTCGACGCCATCTAAAAAGAAAACTGAACCTGATGAGAACGATGACGATCTATTAAAACTATTGAATGGTACTTATCATGTCGAATTTCAAGTGACCAAGGTTTGTCTCAAATGTCACGGGAGAGGAGGCCAATGCGACACCACCTTCGACCAAAAATTTCACTGCAAAGCAAAAAAAAAAGGTACTTCTCCGCTATGCCTGCTGTTACTTCTCTATCATGGTGCCTCTTTCTCCCAAAAAGATTGAGCTAATCAGGGAGAGTCCGTAATAATATGTATCAGACTATTACCTAATAATGTTTCAATTTTTAAGGTTTTAGAATGTCAATTACATTCGTTTAACCTGCTGCTGTTTATTGCAGGGCCAAACCTCAAACTGATCCTTCCCTTAGGTAAAGAAAACCTTCTAAACTAACTTCTCTATTTGTTCTTTCATTGTTCTGTTTCTGCCCTGCTTCTTTCTTGTTGGTGATGACCACCACCTGTTTGTTTTTTAGTCACTGGCGGAGTCCTTGCCACTTGCTTGACTATTGTATTGATTATCCGTCGATGCAAAAGACGGAAGTATTTCTCTTCACATCTGTTGTCAAGGAACATTTCCGCCGATGCTTCAGCTGAGATTGAATTTAGCGGTATCTTCTTCGGAGTTCCTGTCTTCAAATATGCTGAGCTTGAACAAGCGACAGACCATTTCCGTCCTTCCAATGAGCTCGGAGATGGAGGTTTTGGCACTGTCTACCATGGTAAGTTGGTTTAAAGTTGATCATATTTGTCACCGCATCACCAAACTTACAATATCAAATCTGTGAATCTGCATATGAATTATGTCTAATCACAATTGTTGATCTCTTCTCAACCAGGGATACTTCAGGATGGAAGGGAAGTGGCAGTTAAACGCCTATACGAACACAACTCGAGGCGCGTGATGCAATTCCTGAATGAAGTCGAAATCCTAACCTGCCTGCGCCATCCCAATCTTGTTTCCCTTTACGGCTGCACTTCACGCCACAGCCGGGAACTGTTGCTTGTTTATGAGTACATTCCTAATGGCACTCTGGCCGATCACATCCATGGCGACCGAGCCAAGGATGGCTTGCTCACATGGCCTATTCGGATGAGCATAGCCGTGGAAACTGCCAGTGCATTGGCTTACCTCCACGCTAAAGATATCATCCACCGCGATGTCAAGACTGACAACATACTACTGGACAACAATTTTTCTGTCAAAGTTGCTGATTTCGGGCTTTCAAGACTCCTCCCAACCGATGTGACACACGTCTCTACAGCTCCACAGGGGACTCCCGGCTATGTTGATCCGGACTATTACCAATCTTACCAACTTACTGATAGGAGTGACGTTTATAGCTTTGGAGTTGTGCTCGTTGAGCTCATATCATCCATGCCTGCCGTTGACATTAGCAGACATAGGCATGAGATTAATTTGGCTAACTTAGCAATAAACCGAATCCAGAACCGTGCATTTAATGAGCTAATTGATCCTTCTCTTGGGTTTGAGTCAAACACTGCAGTCGAAAGGATGACTACCTCAGTGGCTGAGGTGGCTCTTCGATGCCTACAACTCGAAAAGGAAATGAGGCCAAGCATGAATGAAGTTCTGGAGGCTTTGAAGGAAATTCAAGATTACAAAGACGAGGAGAACAATGGGGAACTAATTGACAATTCAGAGCCCTTAAATCATAGATGGCCTCATCCTTCCCCTGAGGGTGATGATGCTGTGTTGTTGAAGAGTGGCAAGGTGCCACCTTCACCTGATTCTGTAACCAATGCTCACAGATGGGTTAGTGGCTCTACCACATCCATTTCCAGTGGATAAGGCTTCGTTTTCAACCACCGAAAAAAGATGTCTCCAGTGCACAAGGATCGGGCTTGTGGTTCACCGGTGAGTTGTTTGATTTTGTTTTCTTCTCATCTGCTTGGTTTGATATTGACACATATGATATCAAGAAATTATACTGGCTGATGTATATAGTATGTAGCTCCCATTTGTACATGCAGAGTTTTGTTTGAAGATTACGGAAGTTTTTTCTCATCTTTGATTGCGTTTCCTATTCCTGCTGGCGAAGGGAAATAGATGAGAATGAAGGGGGAAAATACTGAAATTGGATTTATTTTTTAAATACTGATATGAATGTTGCAGTGAATAATTGATTCCCAAGGCGAAACCAGAAAATTGCGAAGGTTTTGGGTCTTGCGTTCAAGGAATTGGCACCTGTAAGGTTACTGTTCAAATAAGTACTATAAGAGCTTGGAAGAAGATTAACAGAAAATGAGGCCTTAGAATTTATGAAGAATGGTGTTGGTGGCACCTGGAGCTTACGGTTGAGGGTAAACCGAAGCTGCTGTGCTAAATTTTGGTTTGGACGAGTTGAATTGGAGAAACAAAGAGGAGAACAATAAGGTTAAATGATAAAATCTAAATTGTAGTAGAATCGGAGTAAATTCCAATTCAACTCGATAAAATCGGTAGAATCTCGAGTAAGACAATGATTTTATCGATTTCAACTTTCATGCATAGAAATGTTAGAGATTATTTTCATCTCTAACCAACATGGTATTAATTATGATTCAAGAGATGTCTTCTGCTTCTACGAACCCTTAGCTCTCTCAAACACCTTCATCACAACCTTCCATCATTCCTCCTTATTGCATGGTTGCTCGATGCTCAGTGTCACCATCGATTCACAACTTCAATTGCTCAATGTCGTTGTCGATTCACAAACACAAATTGTCGGTTGAACCGTTATTGATTGACAAACACAAATTGATGTTTTCATGCCCACTTGCTTAGTGACGCCATTTTCATACAACACGAATCAATTCCAACTCTAATTGCTTGGTGTCGTTGTCGATTCAACTTAAAGGGGTATACAACTTCATTTGTTTCTTCTTTTACTATTTCTTGGTTTGATTCGGTGATTCTTGTCCACCATAGCTTCATTTGTTTCTTCTTCATTTGCCTTCATTAATTTGATTATATTTGGTTTTCTTAATTTGAAAGTGAATTATTGTTGGTTTTCTTAAAAAATTGAATATTTATTGGAGCTTTTATTATAGTTATTGATTGTAATGTACAAGTTTATCAATGTGTATTATTTTTATTTATATTAGATTATGACTCATATGACTTATAACAATTTACATTATATGAATTAATATTTAAAATTTTTATTATGGATTGATGAATGATGAAAAGTGGACTTAATATTTAGAAATTTTATATTATTTAGTATTTTTGAAATTGATAGATAAAATTATTTTGAAATAGATAACATGTATTTCATTTATAATATGGAATATGGTTGAATTAATCATGTTATTAAGTAATATTAATTTATTTTTATAAAATCATGTCCTTATAAACTTATATTTACATAGATTAAAGAATATTTTTAATTGTCTCTAAAATTTTACAATTTTACGATCCAAGTTTACAATTCAATTTTATGGTCCCTTCTTTGATCCCACTTAAAATCTCAATTTTAACAATCTTGATTATAATATAAAGTTATATTATGTTATACCACAAAATTTTTTATGTTATATTATAGATACATTAACGTTGTACCCTGACAATGACTATGCTATACCATAAATACTCATAATACTAAAAATACACGTATATTATTGTCACGACCTGATCTAAATAGTCATGACTGGCACTAATCCCTAGGCCCAGCGGCCCCACCGTGGACTAGTAAGCCTCTTCCCTAGCTCGATTTGTTAAAAATATTAATACTACTAACAGAATATAGAAATATGGAGTAAAATACCATATCAACTTTCCACCAAAAATATTTCAATATCTCATATATAACAATTGTATAAAAAAAATGAATATCCATCATCCTGTTGTTATAAACACATATACAGTCTCATATCTCGGTCCTTCGGTACAATTATATACCACAAAAATAAAAGACAAAAGAACAGACTCAATAGTACGTGTACGTCTCTATAGAGTATCTTATATCACATCAGGAATCAAAAAGAGGTCTGACATCATATAAGAAGATCTACTGGACTAATATTCAAAAGAAGAATCCCCTGAAAATATTTCAATAAAAAGATGGTGAGTTTTGTGGACTCGCGAGTATAAGGTATGTCATGCCCACTAGGAGAATATGCAATAAAAATGCTAAGATGAACATCATGGGTACAATAATGTTACAATAATATGGACAACGAGAATATGTATCATAAGTTTAAATAATATGAGGTTCAAAGAAAAACATAGTGTAGGAAAAATAGGTGCCTAAAGACAACTCCCATAAGTTGCTCACCTAACCACCTGAGTCTCCTATATTTTTTTATTTTTTTATATGCAATGCATGCACTAAATCTGAGGATACACTAGTAGAAATTGGCTTAACGACTATACACACATGCACACGAGTATATATACTGACACATACATCATCATCACACTATAATACCATCATAGCCCACGTAATAGCAGTGCCGAAACATACTATTGGTGTCTCTCATGGCCTTGGCATTCCAAGCCTCACAATACCATGATCTTTTCCTGCTGTGAGTTACTAGGGAATCTACTGGATAGTCTTCTAATAATAATGAAAATGATACCCTATTTAATGCACAAATCATAACCATTTATCATTTCATGCAGTGCCTAAAATACACCACATCCTTCAATATTTCATGTACTCAAGATAAGAAATCAGTTAGGGTATCTTTCTACTTATGTCTCTCTCAATAGGATGAAAATATTTCATGCAATTTAGAAACATTTAAAAGTGTTTTTCTGTGATTCGCATATAAAAATCATGTACAAGTTATGCATGGAACAATATATATGTGCACAAATTAAGGTAAATATAACATACCCTGTCTACTCGTCTGGGAAATGATAACTTAAGTCTGAGTCTGGGGAGAAGATCGAGCAAAATCTTGAAAATCCAAGTCTACAATAAATAGAATGGGGTGGTCACATTTGAGTAATAAAAGTAATGACGTAATAAAAATTACCTAAAATCCTAACCATTGCCTAACACCTTGTATCGGTTATTTTATATTTTGGCCCGCACAATATTCGAATTTAGCTCCATGGAATTCATTGAGTTTAGCCATCGATTACATCATCATGCTTTGCCTTGCATGCTACATGTAAGTGTATAGTGGAACTACACACTCACTTATAGGCTATAATAAAAATAATATATATATATATTTCTATATTCATCCATAAACTAGTTTTCTTTTAATATAAATAACATTTTTTTAAAATTTCTCTTTTTCAAAATAAATATATATTTATATTTAAACTAAATTGGTAAATTTTTAAAAATATAATTAATTAATTAATGACCTAATAAATGGCTTAAAAGAATGATTTGCAATGTACTAACCTCATAATAAAATGAATCCATCATAAATCAGGATTCGGGATAAACCCAACTCATCATCATAAGCTAGCCTAGAACGCACTCGGGGTCAGTCTTGCTCGGCCTCAAATCATCTAATAGGGTTTCGTCCTTAGAACTCCAATCAACAAAGTGACTCGCTAGTCACATTGCCAATTCCAAGAGACTTAGCAAGAACCCAAATTAGACTGAAGACGATATCCTAAATAGGACCAACCTAACCAAGTCATCCTAGGTCCACGGACAAGCGACAAGAAGGGAAAACAAGTCGAGTGGGCCTAACCATGTCTAACACATTGGATCATTCTATAACCCAATCAAACCCTGCCATCCTAGGCCAAAACCCTACTCAACCTACTTAACCCCAAAAGCCTTATTTTCCTATTTATTATTATTTTTTATCTTTTTCTTTTCTTTTTTTTTCTACCGACATTCTGTCGCCATCGACAACCGCCGCTGGCTCGCGGAACACGGCTGACCAGCATATCGAATCGAAGCCCTTGCCACAAACATCGTCATATCTCAAAATGAGAGCCATTAGATGGTTAGATCTTAGCAAATCTAGAATTTAATTTTCGGCCAACATAGAGACGAAATCTAGCCATCGCCGACCACTGACCGACGGCCATTTTTTCGATGATCAGAGGCTACCATGAGGTGCACAACACCTAGGCGACCAACATACCCAAAAATAATAAAGATTAGACGGCTAGATTTTTATAGATCTAAGGTTTGATTTTCGGCCAAAAAGAACACAACCCACTGCCAACGCTGCTGCCACCGTGGCCGACAATTTTTGGCCATCCTGGATCGCCATCCAACACCCTTGAGTAATCCAACCAACATACCCCAAAATCAACAAAATCCAACGGTTAGATCTCTGTAGATTTAACTTTAAACAACCGGCCAAAACCCACATCGTGCCTATACATACATCTTGCAAAACAACGGCCAATCCAACAAAAATCAAAGCAAAACACTTACCTCCTTGCAGATCAGGGATGCTTAAATGATGAAAACGAAGTCGAATCGAAGATCGGTTGGCTAGATCGCGAGAAATCAATAGAAATCTGAGAGAGAGAAGATTTTTCTAGAGGGGGGCTGCCCCCGCGCCTCCTCCTTTCCTTTTATATTTTCTGTTTTGCTTTTATATATATATATCTATTTTTTATTATTATTTTATATATATATATATTTCTTTTAAAATTGGATTACTATTATTATTATTATTATTATTATTATTATTATTATTATTATTATTATTATTATTATTATTAATTTTTTTTTTCCAGATCTTTACAATTATATGATGAATACCCCTACGTTATAGCAAAATATACCTATATTAATTATACCTTAGATATTCATGTATTATATAATAAATACCCCTATGCTATACCATTGATATTCCTACATAATACCGTAAATACTCATATATTATACTGCATATATTCTTATGTTACACTATAGATACTATTTATATCATGAACACCCTATATTATAACACAAAAAACTCTATGTTATAACAAAAATACCCTTATATTATACTACAAATATCCCTATGTTATATTATGGATATTCCTACCTTATATCGTAAATACCACTAGGATATATTAAGGATATCTGTAACGACCCGTTAATGGGTCTAGGATTTTATGAGAAATGTGATTTTATTATGTGTAATATGTTTTGGGCATTGTCCACATTAAATGGGACAAAATATTTTATGCATTTATAAAAATGCAAATTTATGAAATGTTAATTCTTGAAAATTATGTGAAATGATTAAAGAAGAATAAAGTTGAAAAGTCAATGGGAGATTAAGTGTAATAGAGAAGTGAAGGGTCTAGAAATGTTGAGAAGTCAAGGTGTGTGGGCCTAATTGGGTTTGGGTTGCTTATTTAGGCCTAAGCCCTGTAGTAATGTGTTGTGTGTTTAGATTAATGGATAGGGCTTTGGAAACTTGGGTTGAGCTCAAGAGAAGATTTTGTATATTTTAATGGTTGTAATGTGTGAAGCCCATTGGGCTTAAGGATATGTTAAGGCCCTTTGAGTTGGGCTAATGAAATGGGACTTGGGCCCATGTATATAAAATTGTGTATGTATTTAATAAAAGTTGAAATGGTATATGAAAAGTCTAAAGAGGGTTTATGTTTATGTTGTATGTGAAAAAGAGGTAAGGATAATGTGGGGATTTCACAAATGAATGGGATAAAGAAAATGTGAAAGAAATGAAAAAGAAGGAAAATGACCATTTTGGGTTTCATGAATATATTGAAAGAGAGAAAAAGCTAAGGGTAATGGTGAAAATTAATAAATTATGATATAAAGAAAATAAGAAGGAAATAAGAAAAATGGCAAAAGACAAAAATGGGTTTAGATATTGTGGGTTGTGTGTGTTGTAAGTGAGGGTAAAGTGGGAAAAAGAGAGAGGGGGGGGATGGGTTGTTGGGGGCAGGTGGGGGGTGGACGGCAAGGGCATTTCCTGTGCTTTTCCTTACCCTTGATTTTTCTTATCATTTCTCTCTCTTCTTGCATTCCCATGCAGCTTCTTCTTCTTCATATTTTCTTCATTTTTCTTCTTCTTCTTCCATTATTCTTAGTGGAGTTGAGGATTGAAGTGAAAGGTTGCAGCTGGATGTTTCCTTCTTTGGGTGCAAGCATCTCTAAGGCAAGTTTTACTTACACTTTAAATCTTATTTTGCGCAAGTTTCTCTTCTCTATTTCTTTTTCATTTGATGCAAGAAGTTGTTTCTTTCCATTGTGTTGAAATCATTTTCGATTTAATGGTTTCTCTCATTTGGTTGTAAGTGTTGTATTTATTTCTTAGTTTGAGATGGTTTCGGGTCTCTTTGGAAGTCTCCATAGGGTATATTTCATCCCATATTCCATTCATGGAATGGCATTTGTGGGTTAGGAAGCTAGAATGGGAGTTTTGGAGGTTTGGTGGGCATTTTGAGTGTTTTTGGTGGTTTTTTGGCCTTTTTTGTTCGTTCTCGACCAAGTCGACTCAGTTTCGAGCGAGTCAACTCGTCTCGAGTCGACTCGGCCGCAACTTGACTACTCTGTGCATGTCTTGCTGTTTCGACCATAACGTTTGATGTAGAACTTGGAATTGCAATCCGTTTGAAGCGTCATAAACTAGACTTCGAGAGATTCGATTTGATATATAATATCATATATTTTTGATATTATTTGAGTTGATTAAAGCTTTTCTTAATTCAAATCAAGTAAGAGTGTTAAAGTAAATTATTTTTAAATGCTTCCTTTAATATCCCTCAATTCTCTAAAATGATAAGATGTGTTTGAAGATATATATATATATATATGTAAATATATGGGATTTATAAGATAAAAATATAATTGACTTGCATGAGGAGGTATAATAATAATCAATTGGGAGATTGTTAAGAAATATCCTCGGTTGGTATGTCCATGGCATCTCATGGGGGATGCATTGATAACTCTAGATGAATAATTGCCCTTAAAAAAAATGGAATGGCCATAAAATGATGTGATTGAAGATATGCTTATGTGCATAAATGGGCTCATGAGTGATTATGTTATTGAAATGTTTAAATGTGCATGATGTTCATGATGTGTACATTTCTATAATGGAGCATATGTTTTATATTTATGTGAGATCTCATGAGCACTGCATGGCATTATTATTTGTGCACCTATTATTTTTCATGGTGGCTAAGTACCGCGGGATGAGAAATGGATATCCTAAAGAGTGCTTGACGCGGGTGAGGTGGTCATATAGCCCGGTAGGTAATACTCAAGCCACTGAGTGGCAAATTGATTATATATATATATGTATGCATTCATGCGTGTACAGGGGCGGATGCAGGCATGAAGCCCAGGGCAGCTCACAATTAAAAGTATTTTTTAATATTAAAAATTAATTTTTTAATGTAAAAAATAATAAATTTTACTAATAATTTAGTCAAAAAAAATTTCAGCTCACCCCAAAATTTGTGATGTGTAATTTTATACCATAAAAAAAAAAAAATTTAGCCTCCCCCTATATAAATTTCTAGATCCGCCCCTATGCGTGTGCATAAAGGGATTTGAGAGCCAATGTGATCCATGTATATGGAAGGCTGTGTGAGCCAATGCAAGGTATGGAGATCTATGTATTTATGAGAAATGAAACGATGCATAAAATGCATAATGGCGATGGCATGGGAATGATTTAAATGATGAAAATTAATGGGAAATGCTACTCGTACTTGAGAAGTCAGGTCTATTCCACTTTGATTTATCCTTGCCTTAACCTTATTGCTCCATTGGTTGTAATATATGCTTGTTTATGGAATGGTATTATTAATGAGAATTGAAGGATGGGTTTAAATTGTGTTGTATTGAGGAGACGAGCGTACTCTATTTTTGCTATCCATCCCTTCATTCTTGTGTCCATTGTTATATATGTATACCTGCCGAGCCTTATGGCTCACCTTGAATTATGGGTTTTGATAAAGTATAAGAAAGTGTGTTCTTTGAGGATGTTGTTGTCTAGTTTAGAAGGCATGAACCCAATGGGTGTTTAGATGTCAGGTAATGCTTTTCTCTGGATTTGAGTTATTCATGCCTTCGTGTATTGCTCTGTGGATACTTCCATTTGTTATATACTTGCTGAGCCTTGTGGCTCACTCTATTTCTTTTGTCATTCCAGGGAAGTGGAAGATAGATGTTGGGGGCGAATTTTGGTTAGATGTGTACAGAGATGTCCTGACCTCAAAGATCCATGGGTGCAGTTTGATGGCCTGATTAGAGTTTGATGCCTTTCATTTTGAAAATGTATGGGCTGTAAGCCCTAGATAATGATGTAATGAAGGTATAATTTATTTTGACTTCTATTATTAGTGAGCAAATTCAGAAAAGCAATTTCATTGGCAATTTTGAGTATTTGTATCCATCTTGAATGGACCTTTTCTTGGACTTCCTGTGCTAGCGGGAAAAAATTCGGGAGCGGGCCCTGACAATATCATTATATTATACCATGGATAACATTATGTTATATCATGAATACATTTATATTATATAACAAATACACCTAAGTTATACTATTAATACACTAATGTGATTCACATTATGTCTTGAATACTCCAGTGCTATATCATGAGTATCTTTATGGTAAACCATAAATATCCTTATGCTATAACACAAATACTTCTATGTTATACTACAAATGCTCCTATATTATACAACGAATATCACAAAATTATACCATAAATACACTTATTTTATATTATATCACAAATACCTCTACATTATGTCACGGATATACCAATGTTACACAATGAAAACTCTTGTGTTATACCATAGATCACCAAAATTATACAATAAATATCTTTAGGTTATAGCATGTAAACACTGGTGTTATACTATAGTTAAACTTATTTTACATTATGAATACCCATATATTACATAGTAGATGCCTTTATATTATATCACAAATACAGTAACATTTGGAAATTTTATAAAATTTTGGATTGTTAATTTATGCGAAAAATCACCAAAATAGATGTGATTAATGAATAAATCAAAACTTTAGATACTAGTCGGACTATCCAAAACTTCTTAAAATTTTTTAGTATCAAATTTTGAAATTGTGGAGTGGTATATAGTTTAATTATTGAGTTTCTTTATAACATTTGGAATATTGATTTTTGAAGAAAAATTGTTAAAAAAAAATAGTTTAATGGACAATTATTTAATATTTTAAAGTATTAGTGTAATTATTCAAAATTTTGATGCTTGAGTTATTTGAAAAATAATTCTTCTGATCAATAATTTTTAAAATTATTTTCTAAATTAAGGTTGCAAAAATTGGAGTTGAGATAAATCTAAATAAAAATCAAATACTACACTACAAAATAAAAAGGTTTTAACAAGGGGAAAACTGGTCATTAAAAGTTGATTTCCCATCATTAAAGTGTTTTAATTAATGATAAGAAAAATCTTATCGTCGCTCGTCATTAAAGCTTCTACAGTTAAAAGTATTAATGATGGGAAGAAAAATATCGTTGTTAATATAAGCAGTAAGGGTCATAAGTCCCATCATTAAAAATAATAATAACGACAAATATTTCTTTCACTATAACAATGTGCATGGTCATTGAAAATAATATCAATGATAGATATTCTCATTATTGCAATATTTACCTATTACTAAACATAATATCAACTATAGATCTTGTAATACCCTGGGAGCCCAGATGAGAATAGTATATATCGAAGATAAGTAAGGAAGGAAATAACACCAGCTGGATACTTTTTGGACTGAATGTTGGCAAAGAACTCGCGAGTTAAGCGTGCTTGACCTAGGGTAATCCAAGGATAGGTGACCACCTGGGAAGTTCGTGTAGGCCCATCAGGGTAACTTGTTTCGGTTCTTCTTATCGCTTGATGCGGGATGTTATAGGTGATATTAGAGCTGACCCTTGGAGAAGGTGGTCCAATGAGGGCGGGGAGTGGCGCCGGGGTGCGAGGCCTGATCAAGGAGCGGTTCCTAGCAGACTTCTAGGATGACAGCTTCTAAAGGGGAGAAGGTTTGGGACTAGTTGTAAGGTCGCATGACGAGGACGTCATGTGCTCAAGGGGGGAGAATGTAATACCCCGGGAGCCCAGATGAAAATAGTATATATCGAGAATAAGGAAGGAAACAACACCAGCTGCATACCTTTTGAGCTGAATGTTGGCAAAGAATTCCCAAGTTAAGCGTGCTTGACCTGGGGTAATCCAAGGATGGGTGACCCTCATGGGAAGTTCCCGTAGGCCCATCAGGGTAAGTTGTTCCGGTCTTTCTTATCGCTTGATGCGGGATGTTACAGATCCCGCCGTTATTATAATATTTATCGGTCACTAAATATAAATTGACGATAAATATTCCCGTCGTTATTGCAATATTTACTGATCACTAAACATAATATCAATGATGAATATTTTCGTTGTTATTGCAATATTTTCCGGTCACTAAACATAATCTGAATGATGAATAGTCACGTCTTTATAGCTATATTTACTGGTCACTAAACATAATATCAATGATGAATGTTTTTATCGTTATATCTATATTTCTCTGTTATTATTACTATTATTACAAATCTAATGACTATTTTTACTATTATATAAGAATTTATTTTGTACCTATTAATTTTGGCAATAGAGATACTAATAATAAAAATGTGGTTCTCAATTAATTTAGTAAAAACAATATATTTATAAAATACGATGATCAACATTGATTATGCACTAATTACAATCATCTTAAGGGCTTTCATATGATTTACAACCATAAAAAATGAAAAACAAAAATATGGGTTTCATATTATCCTAATATCTCCCTATAATCAAAATAAAAAAATTGTTACAAGTGTCACTAGAATCCATATATTAGTCACAACCAATACCAATTAAGTGTTCCCAGCTTGATTTGTATCTTTAATTACTTACAAATTGCATAACACACACACACACACATATAAATATAATTACTTATTATATTAAAATGTGCATAACACAGACACACACATATAAATATATATATTCAAACATGTTTTTTTTTCTCTCTCTTAAACTAACTATGAAACAAAGTAAAACAAGGAAAAATAGATAAAATCAACCATAATGTCAATTGAACAACTAAACAAAAATAACCATTCACAAAAAAGATTTAGAATTTGTTGTTCTTAAGACCAAACATCAATGCTGGCTCAAAGATTTAGAATTTTTTTTTATTTTATATCTCATTTTACATCAACTTGTTAAAAGAATTGTGTGCAAAATTTCATTTCAAACTCATTCACAATAAAGACTCAATCACTAACTAAGCATTCGAATCCTCTAATTCTTTCATTTATTCAATCTTGGTAACCACTCCAAAAGTGACAAAAGAATTATGAAAAAATATATCAACAAACAAAAATATAAAAAGAAACCAAATAAACTCTATAAAAACATGAATACATTAATCCCATGATTAAACACTATCTCTAATCAATAATCAATATTATTAGCAATTAATTAGGTTCATCACCATGAATCTCATGTAGGAGGTTTAAGAATGTAATACCTATTTAATAAAAGTTGCCAAAAAACTTTCATACAGTCTAACTTTGAGTATTGTATTGCAAAAATTTAAAGCATTCAGTAAAAGAAAAAAAATTTAGGATCAAAAGTAATCATGTATTTAAAAATAGTCTTACATCAAAGTCATGAAAAAATAAATAAATTCCTACAAAACTATGAAGTGAATAGAACTTCATGAACATCTTTGTCAAGAGTAGATGGGAGAAATTTAGTTAAAGCATTTGGGTTTTGTTGCATGAAATATTCAACCCTTCATAATCTCTCTCCAAACTCTACAATGCACCTCTTTAGGATGCGATTTTCTTCATCTTTATCATTAAGTTTAATTTGAAGCTCTTCTATCCTTTTTTTACTAGGATCTTTAAAGTTTTTTCATTTGATTCAACCCCTATAGCCAAACACATGGCTATGACATTGCGTTTCAAAACATTTTTCAATTACTTCAATATTAGAAAGTGTTGGCTCATCTTGAATGGTCTCTACAATTTGATCCTGCAAAATTGAAAGGAAGAATACTACTCAAAGAAACTTTAATAAAAGTTAAAGTAATAGAACATACATATTTTTATTCAATTTCAGGTTGAACCAACTTTTCATTCTTCTTTTGAGTCTCAAAAAAATCTTTCCCCATATCAGGTAGATTACCTTATTTTCCTCCCTTTTGGCAATTATATATAAAATCATCAAAAATATTATATTGGATATAAACGTCATAAATAAATAAATTAGTACTTATTACAATTTCATAAATAATCTTTATATGAGGCTTACTACTCGTGTGATGAGGCATTGAAGATTTAGCTCTATTTTGAGAGCCTCGAGAGATTATTTTTTGTATCAGAATCAAAAAATAATTATCATTTGAGACATGTAATAGTAAAGAATCACAACATTAAAACTATTTTTCACTTGTATTTTAAAATTAGATCATACTTGAAAATCTTCAGTTAAAAAGTGTTTAGCCAGAAGTCATTCCAAGTCCTCCTTATCCATACTTTCTAGCTTATTTTTCAAAGCCTTAGCTACATTTTTGCAAAGTTTAACATATATAGTATTTAAACTTGATCTCGAATTCGACCACAAGACATTGATATGTTTCAAGGTGTGGTCCTGATACAACTCTATGTCGGGATTTTCAAATTTATTGTAACAACCCGTTAAATGGATCTTGGATGATAATTATATTTTTGGTGTAGTGCATTTTATGTGAGCCTTAAATGTTAGATGCAATTAAATAAAAAAAATTAACTAATGTTTTTGGTTAAGATTTTTTGCTTGAAAATAAATTATTGTGTGTGATATTTAAGGCATAAAATGTGTTATGAAGTGGGTTTGGATCAAGGGTTTGTAGCCCAAAATAAAAGTGGGCCTTGGCATAAATTATATATACATATATATGTGTGTGTGTGTGTATTGTGTGTGTAAATGGGTGATTAAAGAAAAGGGATAAGAAAATGTAAATAGAGCCAAAAGTCCAAAAGGGGCTTGTTAAAGTAGTGTTGTGTGTGTGTGGTGTAAGGGGTAAATGTGAAAAAATGGGAGTGTAGTTGGTGGGTTGGTGGTTGGCAAGAAGGCAGACTATAATAACCCATTGGGGGTCTAGACGTTTTCGAGTATTTTATTTCGGGTTCAAAAATTTTGGCTTTAATTAATTAAGGGTTGAAAATATTTTTCTTTGCTTATGGAACGAAGAGTAAGTGGAAATGAGAATTTGGTAGCCTAGTTAAATGGGATCCAAAAATGTGGAGAAAGTCCAAATAAATTAAACCATTGAGATGTGTTCAGAATTTTTAATTATATTATGAATGGGCTTGGATGATGAAAATTTATTTGGGTTAGTGAGGCATGGGCTGAGCCTAATTGAGAAATAAAATTTGAAACTTTTAAAGGAAAATCATAATAAATTAAATGGGCCAGCAAATGTCAATACTGCCATTGGTCTTCTTTTTAACCATTGTAAAGGTAAAGGGTAATCAGGTCATTTCGACCAAGTTGCAGGTGCAGGCTGTGCATTTCCCTCTTCGTGCTGCGTCTGTAACAGTGACCTTTCTCTTGTGCGTACTCTCATTTCCTATCTAAGACTTCTTCTTCTTATTTATTCTCTTCCCTTCTGGCTACTTGTATTTTCATCTGGGATGATAATAGCTTCAACAGGGAGGATTTTTCTGCATAACGAAGTCATCAAGCAAGTTCTTCTTGCACTCCCTCTTTATTTTCAGTGTAAGCTCGTTTATACATTATGTATTTCACTTCCTTGATTTCCTGCTTTCTCCTTTATTGTTCTGCAAGTTCTTTTTGCACTTCCCTTTGATTTGCAGTGCAAGCTCTCTTATACATCCTCTTATATCCTTGTGTGAGCTAACTGATGTGATTTTTATATTCATTTTGTCTTACTGTGATGACTATGAATGTATATATTTATATCTCTATTTTTGCGTATAATTTCTTCTTCTCCGATTACAGCATCCTTTTCTTTTGAATCTCCTTACTAAGTACATTAAGGTCCCTTTGATGTTTCAAATGGGGATTGCTTTACCCCAAATTTATTTTCTGCGAATGGCATATGTTTGGTTTCAATTTAGATATAGAGGTTTTGTTCGCCTCTATATCTAGCTATCAGTTGTATGCATATGTACAAATAAAAAAGCCACTCAAATAGCCCTTATAAGAGGTAGACAAATCGTGGGTATACTCCCTGGTCTTGAATAAACCCTCACATGTATATATTATGTATGCAACGAACAGCTTGGTATAGATACCCTATGTTTTAAATAGACGACATATATCTGGCCATTAGCCTTAACCGCAAGCTCTTTACTACGAGCTCATGTCTATGCCCTCTGATCATGTAACACCCCCTCCCCCAAGCTATCTCATTCCAAGGCAACCTGGAAGAGCGAGTGTTAGGGAACATAGACAAAACAACACTTAGCCACAAGCACGCATACATCTGACATCCATCAAACTCAAACCCAAAATAAATACTTCCAAGGGTTACAGGCACAACTTTTCTTTAAGTTACATTACACACAAAATAAACTCTACAATCTACCAACACAGCTTCCTAAGACCATTTAGATCAAGAAGGGACCCGCACACGCACATGTCTACCCATCCTTCTTGCTCGACTCCCCACCTGCCATCTCTTTACCTTTACATGGAATGGAGGAAAGTACAACATGAGTTACAAAGCTCAACAAGCATAAGAAATAAGAAGGAAGAGCATGACAGATAATAATAGGATACAGGTGTGGTGAACATGCCTATAGACGAAAATGATAGGTTATAACTTAGGAGTTACACATACACTCATAATGATAATGTCATGCGTAACACACATAAAAGTCGATCAGCACATAACTGGCTAGTGGCCTCACATAACAATATAAAATGCGTCATAATATATATCAACTTGTAGCGGAGTCTGGCAACTAGAGAAACTGTGATATCATGTGGACCATAGGTCCTATCTCATATACTATGCTATAGCCACAAATATATATATATATATAATCTCACCCATGGTTGTCACCACTGGGTGCCCCTCAGTCGTCACCATAGGAGCGTAACCCCAGTCAGGCTAATGCCTACTAGTTTTGGGGGATATATCCCAGCGGTACATACTCGCAGCACGCATAATCATCTATGTCTATGCCTTTTCCAATGCACATGCGACACATAAAGTGACCACATACAAATTGCACACTCATGAGATGTTATGTAGGAGGTCAAGCCAAGACATGCTCATGATGCACAATTACCACTCATTCAGGACATGCCATGACAGTACATATATGAGCAATCTAAAGTTATTCTCTGTTTATAAACATGTTTAACACAGTTAGCTAATAACATTGAATTATGGATTTCTTGCTTAAGCTCAAGTTCACAGTGAGATATATTAAGTAGGGCATGGAGAAGAAACAAACCTCCCATGTAAGATTCCACTTAAAACTCCATTCCTTAGGAATAGTGGGAAAGAACAAACCCCACATGGTTAGTAAAAACATCCCAAGAGACATAACCAACAAACCTCAACCAAACCCTCAACCCTGTATGCAAATCCGAGAACAAAGAAATATTCCAGGAAGAGAGAAGAGTAAAAGAGAACTTGCCTTCTATTTCACCTATCAACCACTAGGAACTCCTTGGTTGAAAGAATCTAGATTCCCGTGAGAAGAAGAATGAGAGTTTGAAGAAGAACAGACAGCTTATAAGAAAGAGAAAAAGAGTGCTCTATTCCAATGAGATTTTTCTCACAAATTTCTCTTTTATATTTTCTTCCTAAGTCATCTTTATCCATTTAATTATTTCCCAAATTCTCTATATATTTATTATATTTTTTTATATTCCAGTTATAGAATTTTCTATGCGTTTCTAGAACTAATCAGGGTATCGGGCGATCTATATATATATATATTGAATCACTGAGGGAGGCATTCGAATATAATTTAAGACATTCGGATGATATATACATATATAGGCTGTTGTGTTAAAGTCATTCGAATGATCTGGGCACATTCGAATGAGTTTTGAGGCTTTTGATAGAAGAATTGATAAAATGGAGAAGGTATTCAAATGCTACAATAAAGCATTCAAATGAATTTTGAATAGTTGGATGAAAAGCTGAAGAAAAAAAAAGGATATTCGAATGCTACAATGCCCTCATTCGGATGAATTTTGCAATTTTTCACATAACTCATTCGAATGTGAAGGCTCAAATGGATTATGGATGGCTTTGACACCCTTTCAAATTTTGGGTATAACTCTTTCATCCTAACTCCGATTGAGGTGATTCAAGATTTTATAGACAGATAAGAGAAAGATCTACAACTTTCATGTTTTACATTTTGAAAGATTTGGGCTGAAACATAGTCGAAATTGGGTTACAATGAAAAAGCACCACCCAGCAAAGTAGGCCATTCTAATGGATCACCCCCCATTCGAATGACTCACACCCCATTCGAATGGGGTTGCTCTCATTCAAATGATGCTTCCTCCATTCAAATATCTAGCCTCTCAAAGCCCCCACACATTCGGATACCTCCACATAAACCCTTTTAACTCTTAACCACTCATCCTAAATCTTCCAAAACACTTACATACACACTCTCACCGCACCAAAACCAAATTTAATGAATAATTCTACCCACACGTTATAAAATAATACCATGTTATTCATTAATATCAACACCCCATCTTCGGGTCGTTACAGACCATAAGCTTAATCGCGAGCTCTTTGCAACGAGCTCATGCCTATATGTCCTTTTACCATGAACCTTAGTTGCGAGCTCTTTGCTGTGAGTTCATTCCTTAAGCTCTTGCTCAACCCCTTGGTCGCGAGTTCGTTCGGCAAACTCTTGTTCACCTCATGACCTCAAGCTTTCTCCATAAGCCACGAACGCATCACCTCGAGCTCGTCCCATACGCCTTTGACCGCAAGCTCTCCTAAGCTCTTTTCGTAAGCCTTGGCAGCGAGCTCGTCCCGAGCTCTTCCTATAAGCCTTTGATTGCGAACTCTCTGCTCACACCCCATCCATTTACATTCGTTTAACTTAAGTAAATGTTTTCATTTTCTTTAATTTATAATTTACCTTTCATTTACTTTAATACATAAATATAAATAAGAAAGTACCCCTTATTTAGTTTCAATAAAAATATAAAAAAAAATTAAAATTCATAACAATAAAAAAATAAAATTTTGATTTTAGTACAAATGCAAGAACTTTTGATTTTACCACCCTCGAAATACATAGCTTCTGTTTCTTGAAAAATTCACTAAAAATCATTCTTACAATAATAAATGTTAGTTATCAAAATACCAAGAGTTAGTTTTTCAAAATAAAGCCATTTACAAAAATATGTTATATTTGGTCCTTTGCCTTAGAAAAAAAATTTAGATATATTTTGACCAACAATTTCAAAGCAAATTTTGAAATTTACTTTAGGAGATTCTTTTAAATGTTTTTGAAACTCATATGTATAAGAATGAAAATAAATTGGTTTTCATTTGAACAAAATAACACTTGATATGAGTGAAAAATTATCCAGTATTGTGAGATGGGCATAAAATATGTATAAGTATGGCCACAGTTTATGAGATGAAATTGATGATGTTTATATATATATATGTGGAAGTGAATGCATGTCACATTTCACATACATTCAGTATGATCATATTAGGAGGCATAGTATTATATATAAATTTTCGTGGAGGGAGAAAGGGTGCCCTAGAGCACCTGGTGCAGGACGAGGTGGCCATAGCCTGGCAGGTTGGCTCCATGTTTATTTGTGAGGTTTTATTGAAATTATGCACTTTTGCAAGCATTGATTTAGGGCTTGAGAGCCGGGGAGATCGATATTGATAATGAGATGATGCACTCTAGCATGTATTGATTGATGGCTTGCGAGCCTGTGAGAATTGATAATGGCATTGAAATTTTATGCACATTTGCATAGTAATACATGGTGACATGATATATTAAGTTGAATTGATAAATTCATAAATTATGAATCTTGTATATAATTGTGGAGTCCTTGATTACTTTTCTTGGTGTCATCATGTTCTTGGATCCTATATATTGTTCCTTATTTCTCGAACTTGCTAACCCTTGTGGCTTACTTGATCTTCTTTGCTGTTCCAAGTGAAGGAAAGAATGTTATTGGGGGCGAGTCTAGTAGGACTACAGCCCAGGGATAGTGGTGTACATAGACGTGTCCTAACTTCAAATATTCTAGTTAGTGATTTGGTGAGGTTTATAGTGATGAGGATTTGTTATCTTTATTGGAATTTGAGCCTCTTATTATTTTGTTTGGCCATCGAGCCTAGAGTCATGAGATTTTGAAAATGTAATTAAATATTATTTAAATTTTTGCTCCTAGAAATGAAATGAGTTGTTATTTGAGTTCAGTTTTGTTCTGTATCATCTCTGTAATGACTTTCTTTTGAGTATCCTATGTTAAGCGGGAATATTCAGAAGCTGGCCTTACATAGACCATGCCTTCTTGCTCCTTCTCCATTTTTCTTTTCCTTCTCTCTCTCTTTCTCTCTGCCTCTCGGCAGCTTCTCCTTCATCTTCTTCTTCTTCTCTTTTTCTTCCTTTGAGCGTTGTAGGATCAAGCTTTTGAAGTGGGGAAATTTGCAACTCTTGGAGTGTCCTCTTTCTCTTGAAGTTTTTTCATCAAAAAGGCAAGCATCCCTATTCATTTCTCCTATCTTTTGATGCAAGATTATATCTTTATGTTTAATCAAGTTGATATATTCATATCTCCAAATGGTGTTTTGAAAACTTGAGTTAAATGGCTTGTCTCCATCCTTTTCTAAAAGTGTGGGTTTCCTTCAAGAGGTCATGGAATCTTGTTTTTGGTCTCCATGGGGCTTGGTCACCCCATTTTTCATTCAAGGAATGGAATTTGTGGGTTAAAAAGCTAGTGGTGATTGTTTTGGGGTGTTTTGGGGTAATTTCGTGTGTTTGTGTGCGTTGAGTTGACTATTTTTGGGGTTTAGTTGACTCAACGAATGCCTATTTTCTCATTTTGGTGTCAGCCTCAGCCCAGTTTACTAATGGGGGTTTATTAGTCGACTAAGCTTTAGTCGATTATTCCTTCCCTAAAAGTCGACTAATCAATTTTTTTTTCAACACTGCGCATATTACGCTATTTTGACCATAACGTTTGATGTAGAATTCAGAATTGCAATCCGTTTGAAGAATCATAAACTAGACTTCGAGGGATTTAATTTGATATATAATATTATATACTTTGGATATATTTTGAGTCAGTTAAGGCTTTCCTAATTCTATACTAACCATAATGAGCTTGTTTGGGGAAGTTGTTAAGTAACGTTTTTGGGTGGCATGTCCACGGAAATATCTTATCTTGTGTGATACATTGCTATCATTACTTTTATGCCTGTTATTATTATTTTATCGTGGTGGCTAAGTTCTGCAAGTGGGAGACGGGATATCCCATTTAGCACCTAGCGTGGGTGAGGTGGCCATAAACCCAGCAGGTGATGCTCCTGCCACTGTGGTGGCTAATGGATTTTGATATATATATATATATATATGTATGCATTCTAGTCATGGATGTGGAGGTCTAGAGGGCTAATGTGGCACATGTATTTCTATCATTATATAAAAAATGCATGAGCATGAATTGGTGGCTTCTTATGCTATGAGTCACATATGGAAAAGAATGGGTTTTATGCTAACAATTAAATTATGCAAATATCACTCTATGAGTTGCATGTGTGCCTTGTTTCTAAGTAAATATACCAATTATTGAGGTATTAATAATGTAGAAGTCATAATCTAAAGCTTTGTTCTAAATGTCAAGTAGAAGTCTTCCATTGACTCTTATCTTAAGCATGCCTTCGGGGATCCATCTATCTTATTCCCTTTGCTATATTTATGATTGCTGAGCCTTGTGGCTCACTTGTTTGCTTGTTGTCATTCTAAGTAAGGGAAAATCGATAGCAGAAGGGGAATCTAGTAGGGCTTGAAGTTGAGTTTAGTAGTGTACAGAGATCTCCCCTGACCTAAAGATTTTTGGGACTTGTGAGGAGGGCCAGTGTCGAAGGTTATTTCTTTTGTATGTTTATGAACCCTTTATTTATTTTGTGAATTGTATGACTTGTAAGCCTAAAGAAATTTTGTAAGAAAGATTGTTGCTCCTAGTCGAAATGAGCCCATATATAATATGAAGTCTTTGGTTATGTTTGCTTCTGTATTCCACTTTAGAAGGACTCTCTTCCGGATGTCCTATGCTAGCAGTTATATCCGGGAATGGGCCCTGACAATTTGGTATTAAAGCAAAGGTTGGGATGAGAGTGGAGACTTTGTACACATAGGCAAGTCGGGTAGAGTTAGGACTTCGTTAATAGTCCAAGGGAAATAAATATCTAGATGGTGTTCTAAGATAAAATGATTTATTTGTGCAGGAATGAGTTGACATCGAGGTAGACCACCCATTCGAGCTCGAGGTAATAGGGCTATTCCTATCCCTACTCCTGCTCTGCCACTAGCACATGTTACTCCAGGGGAGCCCACCGCGGAATGGCGTCAGGAGATGATTGAGTTGAGAGGTGTAGTGATAAGCATGATAAGGAAATTTGAGGCCTTTATGGCTAACTAGAAAGGGCAAGGGCAAGCACCACAAGAGGCTGAAGGTGAATCAACCCAAAATGAAGGTAACATGGGGCCCACTTCAAACCCGATGACTCAGGGAGTGGAAGTCGAGGAGGCAGAGGGTGGTGCGGGGAGTCAATTGCTGAAAAATTTTATGGCTCTCCGATCCCCAGAATTCCATGGAGGACCTGATCCATTGGCGACAAAAAATTGGAGAGAGTCTATTGAGAAACACTTAATGGCTATATAATACAGTGATACCCAGAGTGTAATGACCATAAATTTTCACCTCGATATTTATTTACAACAACGGAAGCACACTGACAAAAATTACACATTTCAAGGGCTCTTACATACATCCCATAACATCAGCTAAACAAATCTAACAAAACACCTCATCTGAGCCCCTATTCACCTCTAATGATCTTTTAGGTTGGGAGAGTCCCGTACACGTGGCTATCCGCAAGGATCTGATACCACTAAACTTGACCTCGAACTTTCCCTTCCTTAACCTGGAATGATGTTAAAACAACATGAGCTGTGAGGCTCAACAAGCTTATCTAAAACAAATAGGGCATAATAGGAATTTGTATTCAGAAGGAATCATCGCGACTAGCATTAACAAGGCTTCCCTTATTCAATCTCACGTCATGTCATAAATTATTGCGTACATTCTTTACATTATATACCCATACAAGGTTGCATATCATAATGTTACACATGCACATGCTGCTAATGTAGGTGCTCTAGATCCAATCAGATTGGGCATGTTGTGTACACTGACAATTGTAATCATGTTTATTATTTGAATAAAGAGTTGTTCAAATTCATAAGAAGTCATTCTATTAGTTTCTTATTATTATTGTAATAACCAATTGAAACTAGATAGAAGTCCATATGATGTATACTATGATTAATCTATAAAGATATGAGATGATGCATCACAGTTTCTAGACATCATTAAACGTCCCAAATCGTAACAATGTCAATAATGGACATTGACAATTGCGGTGAGACTTGTATGTGCTGCGATGAGACTTGTATGTGCTATTTTTTTACTATGTGATAGCAATGGGGTCTCACACCCATAAGTATGGGGATGTCTAGACAAGTACATGGTGACTAATGTTGGAGAACATGTCACTGGACATAACTCGCCAGGAGAATCCATTTTGGTTATATGTTGATGGAATTCTCATACGAGGTGGGTGTAACTAAGCCTTGGATCTGAGGTTGTCATGGTCATCTCATAAGAAGACCGGTATGCTTTGACATCATTTCGATGGGCCTAGATAAAGGCTGCACGTGGGCGATCGTTGGGTATATCGTGAGGTTTATGGAGATTGGTGTATAACCAAGATGGGACTCGTTTATCATTTGATAGAGGATGATGTATCTAAGGCGCCTTCGATGAATATTCACTTTAAATCCATGACCATGGTGAAAGAGATCAATAAGGGGTTATTGATTTATTTTCTAATTAAGTGAAGATATCCGGAAGATCGAAGAAAACTCATGTGATCGTTATCAAGCAACACATCACTATACTTGAGATCACATATGATACATTGACGAGAGGATCGAATTACACAGTAACCATGCTCATAAAAGGTTATTTGCGGATTATGAATCCTTCTGAATTACACGGTAACCATGCTAGAGGCCAATTTTGTCTTATGTGTTTGTATCACATTGCCAACATATTCAAAAGTCTAATGAGTCATGCGCAATAGGCACGGTCCCTAGCTTAAACCAGGAGAGTGAACGTATGGTTAAGTGGGATACTTCGGCAAGAAGTTATGTCGTCGTAGGTTCTCACGGAAAAAGAACAAATAGACGTAATAACATCGATGTGACGATGGGTCGTCATAATGAAAAGAGTTTCCTAAAATGGCAATTGATTAAATTAGGAAAGAGTTTCTAATTTAATAATTTTCTATTTGTTAGAGTGGCAAATAAGAAATAAAATATATTTGGGGCTAAGTTAATCTTTGGAGTAAATTGGATTTGGGCCAAATATTAAATTAAATATTATATTTGGACTAAATTAGATTTGGGACATATATTAAATATTATATTTGGGCTAAATTAGATTTGGACCAAATATTAAATAATAAATATTTAGGCTTGAATTAGATTTGGGTCACTTAATTATATTTCTAGTTGGACTAGAATAAACTCATTTAAGATTCTAGTTTAACTAGGATTAATGGGTTAGCCCAATCCATTAGGGTTTAAGAAACCCTAAGATGTTTTCTCTATAAATATTCCTTTATAAGTTGTCCATAAGATAATGGTTGGTTCAATGGTTTTTCAAGAGTTGAAAAACGAATGCCATTCACTCTTCCCCGTTTCTTTTTGGCATCGATTTGAAACGTGGGTGTTCTTTTCCGTCCATACACAAGCCGAAAAAAAAGGAGAAGGAGCTAGCACTCATATTCCGCTCTCCTTGCCAACGAACGCGTGCTGCGTATCACTAGTCAGAGGCCGGACACTTGGACGACTCGAATCCGCCAACGACTCGAAAATCTAAAGGTTAGATTTATTTTATTTGTATGTGAATAATTTAATTTCGACGTTGATCCAATCGCTGGGATTGGGGTAAGATTCAAAATTTTGAACTATGCTGCTTACCCCGTAGCGATCTTGTTTCACTTTCACATGCACATCTAATATCATAGCCCTTAGTACTCATTAATCATATGTCACCCTCTTTGCATTGCAGCACATGCACATCCTGCCTAGACGTTACCGACACAGCGATAGTAGTGCCCTCACTCAGAGGCCAAGGGGACGAATACTTATCATAAACTGCACTTGACAAACATATATAATGTCATGCATATGCAACTCACACCACCATGTATGTGCAAAGGTCTTTACATAGCTATTATGGGAATATTTACTTAAGCAGTTTAAGGGCAAAAGCCCACATGTTCCACGTTATGCAAATCACGTCATTGAGCCCATATTGGTATGTTTTTCCAAACTATTTATGGCATAAGGTATTAGCCCAAATATTTGCAGGTTGACATATGGATATCTCATATGATTCCGGGGTCAAAGTTTGAACCCTTATACGACGTAAGTATTTGTACCATTTTATTTTCGAGATTACGGGTAACGCACTTCGTTACTCAAATTATTGGCTAGTCCCGCATATTTGATAATATTTAATTAGACAGGGGCTGGTTAGTTGACTGCCACCATTACATCGAGTCTCCCTAACTCTCTAAGAACCTAGTCCCAATGGGTTCGGCATCATTCCGAAGAAAAGTAGGGGCGATACAAAACCCCGTGACAATTAGAAATAAATATCTCAAAGAGTCACGTATATAATTTCAACAATAACTTGCATATTATAAAATGGTTACCACGCGTATTTGCATAGCTAATGCATGGAACCGAATCATGGTAAGGGAGGTAATAAATTATGGAAAATAAAGGAGACTTGTGTAGGAATTAAGCTTGCCTTTAAATGACCGATTCTTGACCTCTTTGCCTTCCCGCTACGAATTAAAACGTTTCATTTGAAGATAATAAAATTACAGCTCATAATAATCAAATCTGATTACGTAAAACTCATGATTTAGCTGAAACAATTTATAATTTTAATATACAAAATTCTTAATAATTTTACCCACTTACCTAAAATTTTAAAAACTAAAGACTCCAAAAATACCTTAATTTCTCTATCATTCTTGCTGCTGGCCACTACCCCTTCTTCCTCCTATTTCTTCTCCTACTGATTTATAGCCCATTAGTTCATCTCACAGCTCAAGCTAATCATGATGTCCACTCCACTTTAACAGATTGCAAAATTTGAGGAGTAAAGCTTGGCATTTCTCAAGCCACCAGGAGGTGACGCGTGAATGCTGCATGGCAGCCACTTGGCTTCATTTGGGCGACCCTTGCTGGAAAATTTCAGTAACTGGCTATCTCCACTTGCTTATGTATAATATATTATATATATTATTCCTATATGTTACACCTTACAGCACCTGTAGCCTAGAATTACGGATATACATGCATATTATATATATATCTCTACATATATATATATATAATAAAGTTGACACTCCAAATTCAATATCCATTCCATGTGATTCTCATCCACGCCCACCGCTACATATATATATATATATATTTTATATATAATATATTATATTATATTTATATACTATATTATTATGAAAATTATTCACTATAAATTTCATTTAGGTATTTCTTTAATTGCTACTATACCTTACCTTCAAATTAATAATTATTGAGATACTTAAAACCCAAAATTAATAATTCTACGCTTACTCGATAAGGTTGATTTTGTCCCTGCGCCTTCACGGGACCCTTGTTTCATCCCGAAACCATCTCAGGGTTGATCGTCATGAAAAATCAGAGCCCCCTCTTAGGGTTCCGTGGACTTCCTGAAAGTCTCTTACAATCATTCAATTTTTCAACCTAAATCATAGTTGTATCAAAAATTGTTTTGATTCCAATTTTTTTTAATACCATAAATTCTGACTCAAGACGCTCATCAATATCGTACTATTTTTCTTAGACATATAGGCTCTAGGACACCCCCTACAGTTGATTCGACATTGAAAACTGTAAGGAAATTATATAACCCCAATATTCCAAAGTAAGAGTACATATTTCTCCAAAGCAAAATAACTTATTATTTCTTTTAAATTTCCAAACATTCATTAATTACCTCAAACACCAGAATTAATAATAGCTATTTATCTCCAAAATTCTAAGATCTTACACAGAGAGTCAGATTGGCTACGTTTATTTTGTGAGAAGATGCTAAGAGATGGTGGGCGACTATCCGACAGAGATTTGTTGCTAGACAACCAACATAGGCTGAATTTCAGGAGTTATTCAATGGGAAATTTTTCCTAGTGTGGGTCTGTGAGCAAAAGGCCTACGAATTTATTGAATTAACGCAAGGGGACAAGTCAGTGGCACAGTACGAGGCAGAGTTCCTTTTCTTAGCCAGATTTTCTCCTGATTTAGTGTTTACCGAAGAGAAGAAAGCAGCAAAATTTCATAGAGAATTGAATGTGGAAATTAGATATGCAATGGGCGGCGCCAGATTTTTAGATTATGCCATGGTGGTTCAGAGAGCTTATACCCTTGAAAGGGAAAGAAGTGAGTTAAGAGCAGCACAGTCGGTTTCCCAAGGGGCAGGTTCAGCTCGGGGAAACAACAACAATAAAAAGAAAAAATTGGAGGCAAGTTCTTCAAAAAACACAACAGAAACTCCATCCTGTAAGACTTGTGGGAAGAGACACAAGGAGCCATGTCGCTTCATCAAAGGCGTATGTGATTTTTGTGGACAAGCTGGGCATTTGCAGAAAGATTGCCCTCAAAATTATAGCACAACCGTCAATAAAGAAGTAGTATATTATTGATGTGGTAGGAAAGGCCATAAGGCTAATGTTTGTAGCCAGCCACAACAGCGAGGAGGTCAGAGATTTGGGGGTCAAAGCTAGACGCCAGGGCAGAGACTAGCAGCACCTCAAGTTCAAGGGACAGCTCCACCTTTGACACTACCTCCGGTGCAACATTCTTCAGGAGCTGATAGGTCTCATGTTCAGGGGTGAGTGTTTGCTTTGACTCAAGTTGAGGCCGATAAGGGAAACGACACTATCCAAGGTATTCTCACTTTGTATAAGATTGATGTGCGTGCTTTATTCGATACAGGATCTATACATTCTTTTATTGCACCTCGAGTTGCATGCCATATACCAGTCCCAAAAGTAGCACTATCGTACTATTTGATATTTTACTATTAGTAATAAAATGGTTTTGATAATGACTATGTGAAAATCAATCTTTAATAAATGAGTTTGAAGTAAGGTATGAAAATCTATAGAAGATATGTTGAGTATGGTTGAGTGTGGTTTATTTCAAAATATATTTTTGATAATCTCAACTTGCGTTTAAAAAATCAAAATGAGGATTTGTTAAGTTTTCAATATTTTCAAATGGGTAGTCGACTATGCTTGAAAATAGTCAACTATGCTATTAAGAATAATCGATTATGTATAAGGATAGTCAACTATGCTGGTTTAACCTGTCAATTATATAAGGCGTCTGTCGACTATCATGTAAGGATAGTCGACTATGACTTTTCTTCTGTCGACTATATTTGTTCATGAATTTCAAAATTTTCTTCATATTTTTGTATCTATCCACTATGTGTATTTATGTTAGAAGATAGTCGACTATACTTTTTTATCTGTTGACTATGCCTAGTGTCATTTGAAGAAATAGTCAACTAACCTATCTTATCTGTCGACTATGTGTTTCTCATAAACTTATAACGGCTAATTTTTGGCACATTTAATGCTCGCCCAACCACCCACAATGGTCCAAAAATTCAAACTTATCTACTATCAACTATAAATAGGTGGTTGAAGACGCATTGATGGATGCTGAATACATTAAATATCTTGAACTACCGAGCTTTCACTGTTACATCGAGCATTTAATTTTTCTCTCTGTATTATCAATTTTGAGGCCTTGATATCTCACTGTTCCATTCATTTTAAGCCTCGATTATTTATTTAAAGAGAGAGCTTTTAACTAAGAGTTGTACTCTTAGACTCTCAATTTCACGATATTTGTAATTTTCCTAGCATAAGCTAGAGGGCCCATTAAATTGGGAGGGTTGTACATCTCCTAGTCAAGGACTAGAGGACCTACTCATATTGAGTAGGGGGTTGATAGTGAAGTTGCTTAAAAATCCTTAGTTGGTAGCTAAGGTAGTGGACTAGGCTTGAAAAGCCAAACCACTATAATCTTAGTCTCTTATGCACTCTGTTTTTCATTTGTACTGTTAGCATTTTTATTCTTACTTATTTCGATTAATCACTCATAAGGTTTCATATTTTTTTTTACCAAATGAGAGTGTCTCTATTTATCAAAAGAAATTTTTAATTTACCAATTCACCCCCCCTCTTGGTGAGTGCCATATCGTTGCATTTCTATCAATTGGTATTAGAGCCAAGTTCCCTTGTTTTTATCAGTTTAACAACCTAGGGAAAAAGATCTTGTCATATGGCTCATTTTGCCTCATCATCCCAATCCAAGGGTCTAAGCACCACTCGTCCCCCATTCTTTAATGGAACTAACTATAACTACTATAAAACAAGAATGCAGATTTATTTGATACAGGACTCAAGCTTAATGCAAGCTTTTTATAAGGACATCAAGTTAGCTGACATGGAGAAAATTGTGACTTGGACACCAGAAGAAAGAAGAAATATGGAGATAAATGATAAAGCCATGAATACTCTAATCTGTGCATTGAGCTTAGAGGAATTTAATCGAGTGTCAACATGCAAAACAACTAAGGAGATTTGGGACAAATTAAAGGTAACTCATGAAGGAACCAATCAGGTAAAGGAAACAAAAATCAATCTTCTTTTCCATGATTAGGAGCTATTTTCAATGAAGGATGACGAATCTATAAAAGATATGTACACTAGATTCAATGACATTGTTACTACTTTAGAGGCCTTAGGTAAGACATTTACAATTGAAGAAAGAGTTACAAAAATTCTAAGAAGTTTACCTAGATCATGAGAATCCAAAGTCACTACCATAACAGAAGCTAAAGACTTAGATACACTTCCATTTGACAACTTGCTAGGTTCTTTAATGACACATGAAATAATGATGAAAAGAAATGAAGTTGATGATTACAAGAAAAACAAAAATATAGTATTTAAAATTGAGGATGAAGATAAAGACTCTTAAAGTGAAGATGATGATTTTGCATTGTTAGCTAGGAAATTTAGGAAATTTATGAAGAAAGGTAGGTTTAATCAAAGGAGAACATTTCGAAAAGAAAAAGATCAAAAAGAGACTAATCCACCTAATGATCTTCTATGTTTTGAATGTAAGAAGATAGGTCACATTAGAAGTGACTGCCCTCAGTTGAAAAAAAAAGATCGCAAGGAAAGAAAAATGAAGAAGAAGGCTCTAGCTGCATGGGGTAAAGAGGAGCTCTCATCAAGTGATGAATCACAAGATGATGAAGTTGCCAACATTTGCTCTATGGCCAATATTGAAGATGAGGTAAATTCTCAGCATCCTAATTCAATCTCTGAATTTACATTTGAAGAACTTCATGATGCATTCAATGATTTGCTAAGTGAATGTGAGCATATGAATGAGAAAACATTGATTTAAAAAGGGAATTGAATTCTTTAGAAAATGAGGTAAATGATTTGAAAAATAAAATAGGAATGTTGAAAAATGAAAGAAACAGTTTAAGTACTGAAAAGAAAAATCTCTTGAAAGAAAACAAAGACATGAAGGAATCTTTAGAAAAATTAGTTGAAGGTAAAAATAAACTAGAAATGATACTTGGAGCTCAAAGAAATTTTGGAGATAAATAAGGAATTGGATTTGATCCATTCCAAGCAAGCTCCAATAAAACAGTGTTTGTTAAAACCTCAAACCAAAAGTTTATTCAAAGAAAAGCACTCTTCAAACCAAAGTTTTCAAAAAAAGATATTACCTGTCATTATTGTGGAAAAATTGGTCATTCAGTCAACAAATGTTATATACAAAATTTTTCTCAAAAATTCAAACAAGTTCAGGTTCCTAAAGATGTAGTATCTTCTAACAAGAATGGACCCAAGATGATGTGGGTACCAAAGGGAACAACGTGAATGATTTCTTGTGTAGGCTGCATTGGTTTCAAATGATTCAAGGAGCAAGTGGTTCCTTGATAGTGGGTTCTCAAGGCACATGACAGGAGATCAAAATCTTCTTAGCAACATCGTTTTCAAGGAAGGAGGTAAGGTTTTCTATGGTGACAACTCTCAAGGTAAGATCATAGGTATGGGTTCCATTTCTTTTGAAAACATTACATTAGAAAATGTATTTCTCGTTGATGGACTTAAACATAATTTGATCAGTATTAGTCAATTGTGTGATTTAAATTATGAAGTTTTCTTTGATCCTAGCTCTTGTAAAGTTATATGTTCTAAGATAAAAGAAATGAAATTACAAGGAAATAGTGTAGGGAACATCTATCTCACATTTCTAGAATCATCTAAGATGGAAAACTATTTAGTTGCAAATTCATCACAAAACTCTTGGCTATGGCATAATCGGTTAGGGTATGCTAGTATGAACCTTATAAACAAGTTAGTAAAGCATGATCTTGTTAATGGATTACCCAAGCTTAAATTTGAAAGAGATCAAATTTGTGGCACTTGCATGAAAGGTAAGCAAATCAGTGTATAATTCAAACCAATAAATGAAGTATTAACATCTAGACCTCTAACACTACTTCACTTAGACTTGTTTGGTCCAATGAGAACATTAAGCTTAGGAGGTAAACAATATGTTTTAGTAATAGTAGATGATTATTCTAGATTCACATGGGTAATATTTCTTACATCTAAAAATGAAACCTTTAAGTCAATTGAAATATTCAGTAAAAGAATTCAAAGAGAAAAAGGCTTTTGTATTTCAAAAATTATAAGTGATCATGGAGGAGAATTTGAAAATGAATCTTTCAAACTATTTTGTGAAGAAAATGGAATAGATCATAACTTTTCTTGTGCTAGGACTCCCCAACAAAATGGTGTAGTAGAAAGAATGAATAGATCCTTACAAGAAATGGCTAGAACAATGCTTTGTGATAAAAACCTTCCTAAATATTTTTGGGCAGAAGCAGCTCATACTGCTTGTCACATTCTAAATAGAGTTTCAATAAGACTAATCTTAAAAAAGACTCCTTATGAACTATTCAAAGGAAGAAAGCCAAATATAAGTCATTTTCATGTTTTTGGTAGACTTGCTATATCCTTAATAATGGAAAAGAATCACTAGGTAAATTTGATGCTAAAAGTGATGAATGTATATTTTTAGGATATTCATCTCAAAGTAAAGGTTATAGGGTATTCAACAAAAGAACCCTAGTAGTAGAGGAAACAATTCAAGTAATAGTTGATGACATAAGCATTGAGGTTCCAAAACTTAGGGAAGATGGTGAAAATGAAGTAACTCAAAATTTTGAAAAACTTTTAATAGAGAAAAATGAATCTAATATTCAAGAGAATGATCCATTTGAAGGAGAACAAGAACATCAAGCAGAAAGAGAACCAACATTTCCAAGAGAAAGGAAATATGTCAAAAGGAATGAAATCATAGGAGATCCATCCAAAGGCATTAGAACTAGATTATCCATTAGAAATGAATGCCAATATGCTGCCTTCCTATCTCAAGTTGAACCCAAAAATATCAAAGAAACTTTAGAAGATGAAAATTGGATTATTGCTATGCAAGAAGAATTAAATCAATTTGAAAGAAATGGAGTTTGAAAACTAGTGCCAAGACCAAAAGATTATCCTGTTATAGGCACAAAATGGGTATTTAGAAATAAGATGGATGAAAATGAAGTAGTAACTAGAAACAAAGCAAGACTAGTGGCTCAAGATTATAGCCAAGAAGAAGGTATAGACTATGATGAAACCTATGCCCCTATTGTTAGGTTGGAAGCCATAAGAATGTTGTTAGCTTTTGCTTGTTTCAAAAACTTCAAGTTATATCAAATGGATGTTAAGAGTGCTTTCTTAAATGGGTATATCAATGAAGAAGTGTATGTAGAACAACCTCCAGGTTTTGAAAATCACAAGTATGAAAACCATGTGTTTAAATTGTCTAAAGCCTTATATGGTCTAAAACAAGCCCCTAGAGCATAGTATGAGAGGCTCAATAAGTTTCTCTTAGATAAAGGATTTAGAAGAGGTCAAATAAATACAACCCTATTTATAAGAAGTCATGACAAGGATATCCTATTAGTTCAAATCTATGTGGATGATATCATATTTGGATCCACGAACAAATCTCTATGTGATCAATTTGCAAATCTTGTGCAAGGAGAATTTGAGATAAGCATGATGGGTGAGCTTAAGTACTTTCCAGGATTACAAATAAATCAAGAAGATGAATGTATATATATCTCTCAACAAAAATATATAAGAGATCTTCTTAAGAGGTTTGATGTTCAAGATTGTAAACCTATGGCTACACCTATGAGTAGTTCTCAAAGCCTAGATAAAGATGAGTTAGGCAAGGCTGTAGACAACAAGCTTTATAGAAGCATGATTGGGTCTTTGCTTTATTTAACAGCTAGTAGACCTGACATTATGTTTAGTGTGTGTTTGTGTGTTAGGTTTCAATCTAATCCAAAAGAATCACACTTGAAAGCAGTTAAAAGGATTTTAAGATATCTAAAAGGAACTATAAATCTAGAACTATTTTATGCTAACTCAAACAATTTTGATCTAATAGCATAAACTGATGCAGATTATGATGGATGTAAAATAGATAGAAAAAGTACAAGTGGTTCATGTCAATTCTTAGGAAATTGTTTGGTATCTTGGTCAAGTAGGAAGCAAAACACAGTGGCTCTATCATCTACTGAGATTGAATATGTAGTAGCTGGAAATTGTTGTGCTCAAATATTGTGGATGAAATATCAAGTAGAAGACTATGGCATAAGACTTCAAAATATCCCAATAAAATGTGACAATACTAGTGCTATAGCTTTAACAAGAAATCCAGTGTTTCATGCAAGAACTAAACACATAGAAGTAAAACATCACTTCATTAGAGACCATGTTTAAAAAGGAGACATAAGTCTTGAATTCATAGATACAAATCATCAAGTAGCAGATATCTTTACAAAGCCTCCGGATAGAGAAAAGTTTGAATATTTTAGGAGTGAACTGGGATTAATTATAACATGAGTAAGTATGTGGTATTTGAATTTTTGATTTACAAATTCCTGTTTATATATTTGATAAGGCCAAGCTCTCAATCTGTTAAATAAATAAAATAATCTATTGACAGAATGCATTAGGGCCAAAATTTGTAAGTGATGATTGGCCACATCTATGATAATCAATTTTTCCTCTTCGAGTATAGTTAACAGAATTCATGTCTTTGTCGACTAAAGAGTCAAATATTTACAAGGATAGTCGACAAAATCATTCATCTGTCGACAGCATCTAAACTCTAGTCAACTACATGGTTTATTTAAATTAAACATAATTGACAGCAACATTGTGTCTGTCGACTATTCCCTCGATTTTCTCTATAATAGTCGACTATGCCCCTCAAGTCTGTCGACTATTGGGGGCTGTTTGTATAAAGATCTGGCGACTATTGATTTTCTTATAAACCCTAACTTCTCTTTGTGTGGCCAATTTGCTCTCCTTGAGTACCGAACCCTTCTCTCTTTCAATCCTCTTGCATTCGGTTGTTTGCGATTTCATCCAAGCCCGTGTTCTCTAAGTGCCGATACACTCCAAATCGCCTTCTTTCGCTCTCACTCGGATCTATCCTTTGATAGTTTTATCGGCCATATTTCGCGACCTCACTTGCTCTCTCTTATTTAAGTGCATTTTCAATACTCTCAATGGCATGGACGAAGAACTCAGACAAAGGCAAAGGCAAAGGAAAGGAACCGGCTTTCTCAAGCTGTCCTCCATCTCAACCGAGGCCTCAACTCCAACTTTTCAATTCTGAGGGTCAACAAGAAAGGTACTCCATTCATTTTGAGTCCCAGGAAGTCCTTGAAGGTCATTATTTGGATTTAACGTTTCTAGAAACCATTAGTTTTCCCTATATTCAAACGTTTAAGGATTTTGGTTGGTGGGATTTCTTAACAATTCATTGAAGCATATATGAAGATGTTGTTAGGGCTTTTTATTCAAATGCTGATAATACATATCACAAGAGGAAGTCAGATAAGAAGTTTAAGACCAACATTGGGGATTCTCATATGGAAGTCACTTTGATGCTGATCCATAATCGATTTGGAATTCCTTTGGATGGTGAGGAATATGCCTCTTGGATACAAGACTATATTCAGAGTAGCAAAGAAGTCATAGGAGATGACTCTCTTATATCTAAAATCACTGACACAACAAGTATGGACTTGAACACTAGAGTCCTTCATCTCATTTGTTATCAGATGATTTATCCTAGGAATGACAATTTTTCTCTTGTTACTAGACTTAATTTGTGGCTACTTCAATGTATTAAGGCTAAAAGAAGGCCAAATCTATGTCTACTGATGATCAACTTGATGATAGACTCATTTTCAACAAAAACTAGGTCACTTCCCTATGGTATGGCAGTCAGTGCATTACTAGATAGTTTAGTGGGAAACATGGAAAGTGTTAGAAAAGTCTATCTTAGCTCCTCTCAGCATATAAATGACAAGATAGCCATTAGAATTGGCTATGCTAATAAGGATGGGGAATGGGTTAACGTTGACAAACCTGAAAATCCTAAGAAGAAGAGAAGATCAGAAGGGCCTTCTTCATCTCATGAAGAGTTAGTGGTTCAAGGAATGACAGATTTAAAATTAGACATATCAAGAGTTGAAACCAGTTTGCAAGAGTTTAAAGAAGAAGTCAGATTAGATTTGCAGAGTCTCCATCAGCAGCAAGAAGATCTCTCTTCTCAAATGGGACACCTTATTCAGATGCTTTCTTCTCAGTTCCCTCCGCCTGCTGCATCTCCATCTTTACCATCAGCTTCCTCTCCTTCATCAGCTCAGTCTTCTCCTTCATCCATCTCTCCAGATGTTTAGATGATTCCCTCATCATACATTCTACTTTACCTTTGCTTTATGTATGCTTACTTTGGCAGATTTACCTGTTGATTTTGTTATATGGTTTGTTGAACTATATTATCACTTTATGAATGAATGTTTAAGCATTGACATTTTACTCTTGTTAATGTATGTTTAAATCTAACTGTATGCTTCAATAGTTGAATAATCTCTATGTGTAGCTTGGTTTAAGGGGGAGCCTCAGTGTGTTTCAAAAAGATGGAGTATTCATCTTTTTGATATTAACAAAAAAAGGGAGATAATATGAGTGAATTGATTTTCATATTTGTTTTTTCATCATCAAAAAGGGGGAGATTAATATTTTACTCTTGGTAATAAAATGATTTTGATAATGACTATATGAAAATCAATCTTTAATAAATGAGTTTGAAGTAAGGTATGAAAATCTATAGAAGATATGTTGAGTATGGTTGAGTGTGGTTTATTTCAAAATATATTTTTGATAATCTCAACTTGCATTCAAAAGAATCAAAATGAGGATTTGTTAAGTTTTTAATCTTGTCAAATGGATAGTCGACTATGTGGTTCATTCTGTTGACTATGCTTGAAAATAGTCGACTATGCTATTAAGGATAATCTACTATACATAAGGATAGTGGACTATGCTAGTTTAATCTATCGACTATATAAGGCGTTTGCCAACTATTTTTCACTCTGTCAACTATCATGTAAGGATAGTCGATTATGGCTTTTCTTCTGTCGACTATGTTCGTTCATGAATTTCAAAATCTTCTTCATATTTTTGTATCTATCGACTATGTGTATGTATTTGTCGACTATGTGTATTTATGTTAGAAGATAGTCGATTATGCTTTCTTGTCTGTCGACTATGCCTAGTTTCATTTGAAAAAATAGTCGACTAACCTATCTTATATGTCGACTATGTGTTTCTCATAAACTTATAACGACTATTTTTTGGCACATTTAATGCTCACCCAACCACCCACAACGGTCCAAAAATTGAAACTTATCCACCATCAACTATAAACAGGTGGTTGAAGACACATTGATGGCTGCTGAAAACATTGAATATCTTGAACTACCGAGCTTTCACTATTACATCGAGCGTTTAATTTTTCTCTCTGTATTATCAATTTTGAGGCTTTGATATCTCATTGTTCCATTCATTTTAAGCCTCGATTATTTATTTAAAGAGAGAGCTTGTAACTAAGAGTTATACTCTTAGACTTTCAATTTCACGATATCTGTAATTTTCCTAGCATAAGCTAGAGGGCCCATTAATTGGGAGGGTTGTACATCTCCTAGTCAAGGACTAGAGGACCTACTCGTATTGAGTAGGGGGTTGATAGTGAAGTTGCTTAAAAATCCTTAGTTGATAGCTAAGGTAGTGGACTACGCTTGAAAAGCCAAACCACTATAAATCTTTGTCTCTTGTGCACTCTGTTTTTCATTTGTACTGTTAGCATTTTTATTCTTACTTATTTTGCTTAATCACTCATAAGATTTCATATTTTTTTTTACCAAATGAGAGTGTCTCTCTTTCTCAAAAGAAATTTTTAATTTACCAATTCACCCCCTCTTGGTGAGTGCCATATTGTTGCACTAGGGGTAACTCGTGCCTAAAGGCACGATGCAACTAAAAAAAATAGAACATTGAATTTGAACGCGAAATAATGAAGCATTGAACTCGAACACGTACTAAACTAAAAGGCTAAACTCGTTTATATCACATATTTGAAGATAATGTATATAATTTTTAAATATAAAATTATCAAAAAATGAATATAAACATGACACGGTGTAAATACTAATATTGTAAAAACAAAAATGGTAAACACTAAATAAAAAACAAAAATTAAAGTTATATACTTATTAACGTTTTAAAATAAAAAGAAAAAAATTATTAAATTAATATAATAAAACACATCATTAAATGTTCTACAATCTGAACTAATTAAATTTAAAATTAAATATCAAACAATACATACCAACCGCAACCGGGGACCCTTAGAGCCCCCGACCGTTATTGATCATGGGCTTCAAGGGCCCCCGACAGCAGTCGATCGAGGGTTCCCTGGTCATTTTGGACCGCCATCTCCCCCCACCAACCCTTAAATGCCTCACCCCCATCTGTCATTGCCCCCATACATACCAACTGCTGGTCACTTTTCTTTAAACAGTTCCTAAAATACATTCAATGCATAGTGGCAAAAACATTTAAACTTTCAACTGTCACCACTGCCATTGATTACAACATATGGGTAAGAACAATTTACATAAGATGACATTTATTATTTTCTAGTGCTATGTATTCACAATTTAGTTACATAATAATATATGAATAGATAATGTGAAATTACCATTAAATTGAATATTTTCTGAACAAATTGAGTCTTGATAAAGGATTTGCTTGGTTTTGAACTTAAGTTTGCAAGGTATAATAATAATAATTTTAACAATCAACATAAAATAGTGACATTTTAAATTTGAAATAATTTTACTTTTATTGAAAGAGTCTTACATTAAAAATAATTTTATTTTTATTTTATGAGGAGACTATTTTTTGTTATTTACAATTAAAAGTATCAATATGTAAAACTAAGACTAAAACTATATTATATGTAATTAGTTATTTACAAAAAAATTCTTAATTAAAACTAAAACTATATTAATTATATGGAATAAAGGTGAAAAACAAAATCTAACATTAAAATTATAAATTAAATATTAAAAAATTTAGCATATCTATAAATCATAACTCATAAATCATCATTTCTTTATATCTACACAACTCAAATGCATTTCACAATCACAAAGATATCCCAAAAAAATTAACATATCTATAAATCATAACTCATAAATCATCTTTTTTTTATATCTACACAACTCAAATGCATTTCACAATCACAAAGATATCCCAAAAAATTCATTTACAAAATATAAAAATTAGAAAATCATGTCCAATTGAGAAATTTTTTTAAATGGACACCCAAAAAATCTATTTTTCAAAATATCTTTGGTTTGTTTTTTTATTGTTTTCTTTAACAAAAAAATGACATCCCTTGAATTATTAATAGGCCAATAATTATTAACAGACCAAAATACATTATCTAAAAATTTATAATTTATCTAAAAATTTGTTGATAGACCGAAATACATTAATATTTATGTAATTTATTTTAAAATTTTAAGGAAAAAAGAGGACCGTTAATGTATGAATTCGATTTAATCAATTAGTAAAATTTAATTAAGGAATGTCAATTAAATAATGTTACATAAAATAATGGTATTTACTATTTATATATTAAAAATAATAAAATAGTTCAAATTGTAGAAATTAGCATATGTTTTAAAATATAAAACACAATATGAAAATATATTGTAACTATATTTGTATTAATATTATTAACCAATATAATATGTTTGTATTAATATTATTAACAAATATAATAAGTTTGTATTAAATTAAAATCAAAACTAATTATATAATACTTTTTTGTTAAAGAAAACAGTAAAAAATTATTGTATTATGTTTGTATGTATGTAGGTAAACAATATCCGTTGTTTTAATTTTGTTAGTAATACATAAAAACTAACACAAAATAGAATTACATGGGATAATTTGACACACTCCATTACAAATTCTAACCAGGAAAAAATTTCAACTTTTTCCTCATTTACATAACTACCAACAAAATCTCAAATGAAACTAAAAGAAAAATAACAAAAAATTTCAATTCCAAAAAAAGGTAGAGATTGGTATATATATGGGTGTATAAATGTGTGTATATATATACACATAGATACAGGTAGAACGCACACACAAAACACACACATACATATACATAGTAAACATCACACACACACACAACACACACAGAACACATGCATATACATAATATATACATAGATACACGCAGAACACATGCACACAACATACACATATTTTTACTTTATCTAATTTGAATAACTCGTGCTTTACTTTATCTACCTTTAAATTTTTGTGTAAAAATATTTTTACACAAATTATAAGTGTAAGATAAAAAAACAAAAAAAATTAAAGTATAAAATAAAAAAAGCGGCCGGGGAGAGGGCATCCCTCCCCGGCCACCCCCTTCCCCTGGTTCCAGACCCCCCCACCCCCATCACCCAGAAACATGGCTGGCGGCTGCATGTATATCTATATATAGACAGATTGAGAGAGAGAGATGCAATGAAGAGAGAGAAATGGGGGCGACGACGGTGGGCGGCAGGGGCGGCGATGCAGGGGCTTTGAGAGACAGAGAGAGAAGGGGAGACGGGCAGAGAGGGAGTGCGTTGAGCAGAGAGGGAGGATGAGAGAAGAAAATCTATTTACATATACACATACACAAAACACACACATACACCCATTTACATATATATACACACAGCTATTTACACAGAACACACACCTATTTACATATACACACACACACCCATTTACACAGAACACACACACACACCCATTTACACAGAACACACACACCCATACATATACATAGACACAAAACACACATACATATGGCGGAGGCGAGGAGGATACGATGGAGCTCGAGTCGGCGGTGGCGGCGTAGATGCAGCTTGAAGCGGCGAAGCTTGAGGGAGTGGGAATGAGAGAAAGAGAGAGTCAGTGAAGGGCGGCAGCTTGGCGGGAGGCGACGGAGAAAGTTGTGCGGCGGGGGGCAACGGCTATTGAACGGCTGCCGGTGGGGCGACAGAGGGGGCTGCGATGGCATGGGTGGGTGGGTGGGTGACTGTGAGAGAGAGACAGAGAGATGGAGAGAGAGCGGCTGGGCAGAGATGGAGTGTGAGAGGGAAGGGAGGGTTGGCCAGTGAGTGGCTCTACGTGTGTGGGGTGTTAGCGGGGGATGTGATGGTTTTTTGGGGGAAAAATATATCCTCAAAATTGATCTAAGCCATTGAATTTTTTGAAAATTAATCTCAACCACTGAAAAAATGTCTCCCTCACATTTGTCTATAGATTTCAAAAACCATCCTCCCTTATTATATAGATTTCTATCACTATTTAATTGTAACCACGCTTGGGAATACAGAGTTGGTGGGTAGTGAGATTTGTAGAGATTGCAGGATTAAGGTGCATGATAGGGAATTGCCAAGTGATCTAATAATGTTAGATATAAAGGACTTCGACCTTATATTGGGTATGGATTAGCTATCCAGACATCATGCTAAGGTTGATTGCTATGGGAAGGTGATTCATTTCGAATTACCTCAGCAGGCGACCATTGTGTATAGGGCCATCAAGCCAATGAGTGAAACTCCCATGATTTTGGTAATTAAGGTGGAGAAGCTGGTGCATCACGGTTGTGAGGCATACTTGGCCTTTGTGACAACATGCAAGGAGAATAAGATGGAACTATCAAAAATTCCAATGGTTCGGGATTTTCCTGATGTGTTCCCAGAGGAGTTACAAAGATTGCCACCTCCAAGGGAGGTTGAATTCACCATTGAGTTGGTGTCGGGGACGCAGCCTATTTCTAAGGCACCTTACAAGATGACCCCAAATGAACTGAAGGAGCTGAAAGTGCAACTACAAGAGTTAATTGAGAAGGGATTCATCTGCCTGGGTGCTTCGCCTTGGGGTGCTCTGGTGTTGTTTGTGAGGAAGAATGATGGTTCTATGAGAATATGCATCGATTATAGGCAGTTGAATCAGGTGACATTGAAGAATAAGTACCATTTCCCACGTGTTGACGATTTATTGGATCAGCTTCAAGGAGCCTCAGTATTTTCAAAGATAGATTTGAAGTCGGGGTATCACCAAGTGAGGGTTAGGGAAGAGGATATGCAGAAGACATCTTTTCGCACCTAGTATGGACATTACGTGTTTGTAGTGATGCCATTCGAGTTGAGGAACGTCGTTGCAATTTTTATGGATTTGATGAACAGGGTTTTCTGGGAGTACTTAGATAGTTTCATAATTATGTTTATCGATGATATACTGATATACTCGCCAAGTATGGAGAAGCATGAGGCTCATCTTCGAATAGCCATGCAAAAGCTTAAAGAGAAGCAGTTGTATGCGAAGCTAAGTAAGTGTAACTTTTGGAGGAGGTAAGTTGGTTTTCTTGGGCATATGGTGTTCGAAGAAGGGATTGTAGTGGATCCAGAGAAAGTGAAGGCGGTAGTGGATTGGCCGAGGCCGACATCAATGACTGGCATTAGGAGTTTCTTGGGATTAGCAGGTTACTACCGAAGATTCATTGAAGGTTTTGCTTGCTTATCATCGCCCATGACTAGATTAACTCAGAAAAGAGTCAAGTTTGAGTGGAATAAAGCTTGTGAGAAGTGCTTCCAAGAGTTGAAGAAGAGGTTGACAACAACTCCAGTGTTAGTGATTCCAAGAAATGGGGAGAATTTTATTATTTATAGCAATGCTTCGCATTTAGGTTTGGGGTGCATGTTAATGCAAGATGGGCAAGTTAATGCTTGTGCCTCGAGGCAGCTAAAGAAACATGAAATGAATTACCCCACACATGACTTGGAGTTGGTATCGATGGTGTTTGCACTTAAGATTTGGAGGCATTACCTATATGGGGAAAAGGTGGAGGTTTATACAGACCATAAGAGTCTAAAGTACCTTCTCTCCCAGAGGGAGTTGAATATGAGGCAGAGGCGGTGGATTAAGTTGTTTAAGGATTTTGACTGCGAGATTTTATACCATCCAAGGAAAGACAATGTAGTAGCAATTGCTCTGAGCCGTCATGGAGCTTCTATAACAGCTTTGATGGTCCAGGAATGGATCTTATTGAGACAGATGGGTGAGATGTCTATCTTCCTCTGAGGAGAGCCCTGTGGTATATTGTGCATATATGAAGATGCAGCCAAATTTGATTGAGCATATTCGATCTCGACAGCCTAGGGATGAGAAGCTAGCTCAGATTCTATCTAATATGGAGAAATTTTCTTTTATGGGATTCAATCAGAGAGGTGATGGCTTATTGAGATTCCAAGGTCGTGTTTGTGTGCCCGACAATGAAGGAATAAGGCGGGAGATTTTGTCCGAAGCTCACAAGACTCATTATATCATTCACCTTGGTGTGACAAAAATGTATTAAGACTTGCAGCGACAGTTTTGGTGGGATGGAATGAAAAAAGATGTGATGAAATTTGTATCTTGTGCATGGTGTGTCAGCAAGTCAAGGCTGAACATCATAAACCAGTAGGTTTGTTGCAATTATTGCCCATTCCATAGTGGAAGTGGGATAACGTTTCTATGGATTTCATGACGGGTTTGCCTAGAACGAAAAAAGGAAATGATGCCATTTGGGTAATAGTGGACAGACTGATGAAGTCAACCCACTTTTTACCAATTAAAAAGATGTATCCCTTGAGTAAATTGGCGAAGATGTATATTAAAGAAATTGTAAGGTTACATGGGATTCCAGCAAGTATTGTGTCAGATAGGGATCCTCGATTTACATCTCATTTTTGAGAGGCATTGCATGAAGCTTTGGGAACAAAATTGAAGTTCAGTACTGCATTTCATCCGCATATTGACGGTCAGACAGAAAGGATAATCCAGACAATGGAAGATATGTTGAGTGCATGTGCATTAGATTTTCATGGCAGTTGGGATGACCACTTGCCATTGGTAGAGTTCGCTTACAACAATAGTGATAGGGCTTAATTGTTTATATATTTTTATCTAATTTTTATCTTAACCTTATATTAATTTTCCTACATAAATGTGTGTTTATATGAATTTTATATTATTTTAATCTCTTTTTGTAGGGACTCGGCAAAGGAAATTAATTTTAAGATTTGGGCATAAAAAGAAAAAATATATATATTATAAAATTAATTTTAAAATAAATAAATATTTTAAATAATTAATATTATAATATAATTAAAGTTATTATATTTAATAGTATATTAAATATTATATATATTATTTTATATTATATATTAAATTATAATATTTATATATATTATATTTTATCTTATATTATTTATATATATAATATTATAATAAAATAACTATTATATATATATATATATTAATGGTGGCAGTGGCGTGTGGAGGGCCTTAGGGATCCATGCGCCACTCATATATATATATAATAATATGTGAGGATGGATGGAGAATTGAAACGGAAGAAGGCTTCCGTGCCAGGGGACTCAATCTAGGGCGGCCACGCATATCTTATCTCTATATATTATTATATTGGATTGAGTTAGGGAGGTAGGAATTGGGAAGTGAGGGAGATTGGAGACTTCTCTGCGGTGCATAGTGGGACACAGGGAAAAGAACGGAACAGCAAGCGGAAGACTCACGCACGCAAATCAATTCTGAGCCAGTGCAATTGCGACCCAGATCTGTTTCAAATTTGGGCAGGAAGCATTTTTCTCCCTTTTTCAATTTTAATATTTATTTTTATTTTAATAATGTCTAGCTAAATTATTTTAGCTAGGATTTGGATGGATTTTAATTCTGAAATTATGTGAATATTTGTTTGGTTTAATTCAAAACCCGATTATTATTTGGGTGAGGAATTTATATTGTTATGTTTAATGCTTTAAAAAATTGACCATCTTTAATGATTCAATGATTTATGCATAACTGTCTAAAGAATTGTTATAAATTAGATCCATAGGCAATATAAATCACATGCTTGACTATGAGATCGAAAGATGATTAGCTCATGTGTGAGAATCGAGGAAGCTTAGTGAGTTAAATCTCCTTCCGAGATTAGAGGTTTTCAAAGAACTTAATGCTTATTTATTTCGTTAATATCTACTCAGAAATCTGACAGTGAAATTGAATTAATAAAGGATTAATATGACTTGAGAAAGCTTATTAATTAATTCAGGAAAATCCATCATCACATGCAAATAATTATAAAATACTGTAAAGGTATAGCCCCCTCACCTTTTCTCATTTAACCATAATATAAACTATTAGGTCCCCAACTTTTAATCTAGAGTCTCTTAGACACTCTAACTTATAATTTAAAATCCATCAATCCCCTCCGAGTTCAGTCAATACGCGCGAAGTAAACATCACTGAGAAGCATGTGAATAAGAGAAATGAAAGCTAATAGTTTATATTATTGTTGTTTGCTATAATTTTCTTGTATACTTATTATTTTCTTTCCGTTGACTGTAATTTTAATTTTTTAGAATGTCAATATTTAAAAAATATAAGTGTTATATCTTTTCAAGTCAAGTGAAAAATTATATCTTAAGAAACTTTAATCTAATTTTATATTATAAACGTGGAGATCAACTTATACATATTAGATTATTAAGAAAAAATCAATCCATGCCTTCTCTCCTTCCAGAAGCCCCATTTTCTGTTTTTCATTACCTGTAACAACATCCGACAGCAGCTTCTTTTCAACATCCCCTTGACATACACCCATTAATTGGAGCGGATTTGAGGACCGGAGATGCGCCTCAGGGACTTGAACTGAAGCATGCTCTTGGGTCATCACCACAGTAGCTGGGTCGCCCATTCTACGACATAAATTCAAGGACCCTGTTTTCTTCTTCCCTGTTTTTGCTGCACAAACCGAGATCCCCTCCACTGGATTGCCATTTAAACCAGGTGCCACTTGATCATGGGACTCACGAATGCTCATCCCCTTGTCTTGTAAGCTCCTATGTTGGGCCTTAATAGGTGAGAAAATAGGGACTTCCACACCCCCTGTTTTCTTCTCCCCTGTTTCCAGCGCTGCATCTCGCGTATCTGACTCCACCAAACTGTCATCCGACACCACCAAATTGTCATCTTTGCTCATCTTCTCCCTTATCATGCTCGACATGATGGCCGAGTTTAAGGAATCATCCATGATATGCGCTAGAGAGTCCTCGATTTTACTATTAATCCCTCGAGCTGAGTTTTTGACGGAAACAGAGGGCCGTGAACCAGCTTCCTTACCCTTCGCCTTAGATCTTAGTGTCTTGGACACATCTCCGTCTTGCTAAAGAAAACTCTTGAACTCCCTTACAGAGCCTCTTTTCATACTTTACTTCATCTCCTTCTCCTTCAACTTCTCCGCTTGAGGAAGCAAAGCCTCCTGAGGTTCTATATCCTTACCAGACGCTCGAGACCCCATCGGTATTCTGTCCGACGGCTTAATACTGAATGCCTTCAGGACATCTTCAACTGATGGCCCAATCGCCTTACTTGCTTCCGTCGCCCTCTTCCTACCCATGAAGAAACCGTCATTATTGCTGCTCGTCCTCGTCGCGCTAGGCTAGTGGGCCAACTCTCTAGGGGGGAGTTAAAGTGGCAGAGTAGGCAAAGTTGAGTGCGATATCAATGGCATGGGCGAGAGTAACAGCAAGGCAAGAGTTCTTTTTAGGGAAAGAGATTTTTACTTGGGGTTTGTCTGATAGAAATATGAGCGCGTATATTGCACGCACATAGATTCCCCCACTAGAGTATTTAAGAGACTCTAAATTAAAAGCTGAGGGACGTAATAGATACCTCTTTAAGTTGAGGGGGCTAAGTGGTTAAATGAGAAAAGGTAAGGGGGTTAGATATGACTTTAGCCTATATATATATAATAATATGTGAGGATGGATGGAGGATTGAAACGGAAGAAGGCTTCCATGCCAGGGGACTAAATCTAGGGCGACCACACACATCTTCTCTATATATATTATTATATTGGATTGAGTCAGGGAGGCAGGAATTGGGAAGCGAGGGAGATTGGAGACTTCTCTGCAGCGCATAGTGGGACACAGGGAGAAGAACGGAACAGCAAGCGGAAGACTTACGCACGCAAGTCAATTCCGAGCCAGTGCAATTGCGACCCAGATCTGTTTCAAATTTGGGCAGGAAGCATCTTTCTCTCTTTTTCAATTTCAATATTTATTTTTATTTTAATAATGTCTAGCTAAATTATTTTAGCTAGGGTTTGGATGGATTTTAATTCTGAAATTATGTGAATATTTGTTTGGTTCAATTCAAAACCCAATTATTATTTGCGTGAGGAATTTATATTGTTGTATTTAATGCTTTAAAAAATTGGCCACCTTTAATGATTCAATGATTTATGCATGCCTGACTAAAGAATTGTTATAAATTAGATCCATAGGTAATATAAATCACATGCTTGACTATGAGATCGAAAAATTATTAGCTCATGTGTGGGAATCGAGAAAACTTAGTGAGTTAAATTCCCTTCCGAGATTAGAGGTTTCCAAATAACTTAATGCTTATTTATTTCGTTGATATCTGCTCAGAAATCTGACAGTGAAATTGAATTAATAAAGGATTAATATGACTTGAGAAAGCTTATTAATTAATTGAGGGAAATCCATCATCACATGCAAATAATTATAAAATAATGTAAAAGTATTTGTGGTTTTGAATCAGGTTGAATAGATAATTAGATAATCCAGATTAAATGAAATCTAAACCCTAGTGCATTCATTAATTAATCTCTCTCCCAAAGAATTCAGTTTTCTATTTATTTTTCTTTTTATTTATCCAATTAATAATTAATTCAACTTAGGCTAATTAAAATTGTTTTGATATTGTGATCTAGTCCTCGTGGGATCGACACTCTTTTTATCACTATATACATATTTGACTAGGGTGCACTTGCCTTAGTTAATTGTGCATAAATCAAATATCAAGTTTTTGGCGCCATTGCCGGGGATTAGTTTATTACATATCAAAACTACATAATTTAGCCTTAGATTGAATATCTTTTTGTTTTCTTTTAGGTTTTGCAATTTTAATTTAATTTTATTATTTATTATTTATTATTTTTTTCATCTTTTATAAATTTTATTTTTAATTTTTTTTAATTTTTAGTATTTTTCTTTTTCTTTGTAGGTTTCAATAGTGCATGACATGCATTAGTGGTGGAGAATTGATACCCCTTGATTAAGAAATTGAAAAAACTCTAAAAAAGCAAAAGAAGAAGAAAAAGAGCAAGATGGAGCAAGAACAACAGACTCAAAATAATCCAAGGACATTGAGCTCATATGCTACACCTACTCTGGATGGCACTACATCAAGCATTAGGAGGCTCAATGTGCAATCAAACAACTTCGAGATTAAGCTTGCAATTATTCAGATGATCCAGAAGAGTGTACAATTTTCTAGCCCAATGATGATTCGAACTCTCATATTGCTAATTTTCTTGAAATATGTGATACTTTTAGGCATAATGGAGTTAGTGAAGATGAAGTTGGACTTAGGTTATTTCCCTTTTCCTTGAAAGATAGAGTAAAAAAATGGCTTAATTCTCTTCCAGCAGGTTCTATTATTACATGGAATGATTTGGCACAAAAGTTTTTATCTAAATATTTTCCACCTTCTAAAACGGCTAAATTAATGAATGACATAACAACTTTTTCACAATTTGGTAATGAATCCTTATATGAGTCGTGGGAGAGATTTAAAGAAATGCTTAGGAAATGTCCTCACCATGGTCTACCTATTTGGATGCAAGTGCAAACTTTTTATAGTGGCATTAATCAATCTTCTCGTTCGATGTTAGATGCAACTGCAGGTGGTACCCTTATGAGAAAAACTCCTGAGAAAGCATATGAACTTTTGGAGGAGATGGCAACCAACAGTTATCAATGGGACAATGAGAGAGCAAATAAAAAGGGAGTTGGAATTTATAATGTTGATTCTATCACTGCTTTATCTGTTCAAATTGCTGAATTAAATAAAAATTTGGGTAATCTGGGGGTTTCAGCTATGAATGCTTCTTCTTCTTCTTGCCCCCATTTTCTTTCTTGTGAGCTTTGTGGGCGAGGGGGACATGCTAGTGTAGATTGTCAAGTAGGAAATCATTTTTCTTTTGGTTCTTCTGAACAAGCTAATTTTATTTCTTATGGTGGCAACAGGTCAAATTTTAATCCCTACTCTAACACTTACAATCCAGGACGGAGGAGCCATCCTAATCTTTCTTGGAGTAATAATCAACAAAGAGTACCCCCCGGCTTTCAACAACAACATCAAATTCCACAGGAGAAGAAGCCGAATTTGGAAGATATGATGGCAAAGTTTATCAATAGTACAGAGGCAAGAGTGCAAAGCTTGGAAACTCAAATTGGACAACTTGCCCAGGCAATTTTAGAAAGACCACAAGGAGGCTTGCCTAGCAATACTGAGAAGAATCCAAGGGAGCATGTAAAAGCCATCACTTTGCGAAGTAGAAAAGAACTTGAAAATAAAGAAAAAGATGAAGAGCATTCAAAAGAAAAAGAAAGCCAAGGGCTTAAAGCCAAAGAAGAGGATCGTGATTTATCAATGGAGAAAAATGGGAGTTCTTTTTCACTTAATTTAAAATCTTACAAACCTCATCTTCCTTTTCCTAAAAGATTTCTAAAGGCTAACTTGGATAAACAATTTGCTAAATTTTTAGAAGTGTTTAAAAGGTTGCATATTAACATCCCTCTTCTTGATGCTATTTCTCATATGCCAAGTTATGCCAAATTTTTCAAAGAAATAATTTCAAACAAAAGGAAGTTGGAGGAATTTGAGATAGTGAAACTTAATGAAGAATGTTCTGCAATTCTACAAAACAAATTGCCTCCAAAACTCAAGGATCTAGGGAGCTTTTCTATTCCTTGCACTATTGGTGAAATTAATTTTGATAAAGTTTTATGTGACCTTGGTGCAAGTATTAATTTGATGCCCTTTTCTGTTTTTAGGAAGCTTGGCTTACAAGAACCAACACCCACCACTATTTTTCTTCAATTGGCTAATAGAAGTATCAAATATCCAAGGGGAGTAGTGGAAGATGTCTTGGTAAAAGTAGATAAATTTATTTTTCCTGTTGATTTCATTGTTTTGGACATAAAAAAAGATTATGATATGCCCCTAATTTTAGGGAGACCTTTTCTTGCCATAGGGAGGGCTTTGATTGATGTCCAGCAAGGAACACTTAGCTTTAGAATTCATGATGAGACAATTATTTTCAATGTGTTTAAGGCTACAAAATATTCTAATAACAATGAAAAAGAAGTCTTTAGGATAAATGGCATTGATGATTTGGTAGAGAGAATAGATGAGCCTATAAAAAATTGTATTGCTAACTCTTTTGATGAGTAGGAACAAATTTTAAATGCCAAGAACAAGGTCGTGGGTGTGGGCTATTTGAAAAAAAAAACAAAAATGTTGTCCATCCAAAAGAGACAAGTTGTTACCTTTGGATGTTTCTTCTTCTTCTTCAAAAGCCAGGCCACCAGGTCATGAAAAGGAAAGGTTGATAAGGGTGTTGAGGGAGCAAAAGAAGTGGATTGGATTGAGAGTTGCTAGCATTCAAGGAATAAGTCCATCAATTGGCACAAACAAAGTTTTAATGGAAGAAGGATTCAAGCCTCCGTGAAGAAGGAAACCTAGTCAAGCTAATGACTATAAAGAAGCGCTTGATGGGAGGCAACCCATTCGAAATATTATTTATTTATTTATTTATTTCTTTTAATTTTTAGAATATTCTTGGATTGATTTTTTATTTCATTTTGTTTTCGTTTTAGGACTTGTTGAATCAAGAAATCCGGCCCGTCTTCTTCAAAAGAATAAGGGCAACAATCTTCAAGCATCCCAAGAAGGTTTACATCAGGGGAATATTACTTTTCTTTTCTTCTTTTCTTATTTTTAAACATTGGGGACAATGTTTAATTTAAGTGTGGGGGTGGGAAATTTAATAATTCTCAAATTTTTTTTGATTGAAAAAAAAAAAGGGAAGAAGAAATATATAATGTGCATGAATGATGATTTTCTTTAAAAAAATGTTTTATTTTCATGTTTAGGCCAATTTCATGTTTCCTATATTAACTTTGGTTCAATGCATAGTTAATTCAAAATTGGGAATTGTTCTATTTGATTATTGATTCTAGATTTAACGGTGTTAAGGAAAAGGAATTGATTATGCCGGATTATCATAATTGTTGAAATATATGCTTTTTGATAAAATTCATGAGATTTTGAGATTATGTGTAGTGACCCGTTATAGGGCCTAGAAATTTTAATTAAAATAATTATTTTGAGAATGGAATTTTTGGAAATTAATTGGAGATAAATTAATAAGTTGGAATTTTGAGATATTTAAATTATGGAAAAAGGGTTTAAAGGAATTTTTGAGATTTTAAGAAATTGAGTTTTGTGGAGATTTTGAGTTAATTAAATTAAGGGTAGTTTTGGAAGAAATTAATTAAGCATTTAATTAAAGAGAAAATTGAAAGTTATATTGGGAGAGGGAGTCACGTAGGGTTCAAGGGGCAATGTTATATTTATATATATATATATATGTGTGTGTGTGTGTGATTTGAGGCTTGAAGATCTCACGTCGTTGGGAATAAAACTGTAACGACCCATTAGAGGGCCCAGTATTTATTCAGAAATTATTTAATTAATTATTGAAGCATTGATTAAGATATTTTGCCAATTAATTATTTAATGTGGCAATTTAGAGATTTTGAAGGAAAAAAATAGCATTTATTTCTTTTTAATGTTGGAGTTAAAGGAATTTGCCAAGATGGCAATTTAGATTTTTAATCGAGAGAATAGTATTTAAATGACATTTATTTTGTGGAAATTAAATGCAAGGGCATGAAGGTAATTTTGGAGTTTTATTATTATTTGAGAGTTTTAATAATAATTTTTATATTATTATTAATTAAGTGGGACTATGTATTTAAAGAAGAATGAGAATCCATGTATGAGATGGAATTGGATTAAGAGTCTCCTAGTCCCAATAGGAGAAGGTTTTGAGAGTCTCCAAGTTCAATTGGGAGAGGGATTCCAAGTTATAAAAGGAAAGGGATCTAGGACTTTATGTCTATATATAGAGCCTATTAGCTTAGCTTTTCTTCACACCGTGTGAAGAACAGAAATGCCAAGAGATAGCAGAGGCTTGCTAGAGTCTTCAGGATCGCTCCAGGGTTCAATCAAAGAGTTCTATCAGGCAAGTATTCTTCCTGTAATCCCTTCCATTACAGATTCATATCAGTTTTTCAGATTATTCCAGTTCTTCATTGAGTTCTCAGATTTTATATCAGTAAATAGAGACGTATATATATATATATATGCGTATAACAGTGAAGTTATGAGCAAGTTTTATTAATCCTTATCCATTTTGGATTGCAAGTTCTATTAATCCTTATCCATTTTGGATTGCAAGTTCTATTAATCCTTATCCATTTTGGATTGCAAGTTCTATTAATCCTTATCCATTTTGGATTGCAAGTTTCATTAATCCTTATCCAATTTGGATTGCAAGTTCCATTAATCCTCATCCATTTTATATTGCAAGTTCCATTAATCCTTATCCATTTTGGATTGCAAGTTCTATTAATCCTCATTCATTTTGGATTACAAATTCCATTAATCCTGATCTATTTTGGATTGCAAGTTTTATTAATCTTTATCCATTTTGGATTGCAAGTTCCATTAATCCTTATCCATTTTGGATTGCAAGTTCTATTAATCCTGATCCATTTTGGATTGCAAGTTCCATTAATCCTGATCCATTTTGGATTGCAAGTTCTATTAATCCTTATCCTTTTTGGATTGCAAGTTCTATTAATTCTTATCCATTTTGGATTGCAAGTTCTTATCCATCTTGGATTGCAAGTTCTATTACTCTAAGTTCTAATATCCGGATATGATACATCCGGAAATGTCAAGATAATATCCGGATGTCTCGCCTAATATCCGGATGCCTGCCTCAAAAGTTAAATTTTTCATTCGAATAGTCCCCAGTTATATCTGAATGCATCAGTGAGATATCCGGATGACCAGAATCATATCCGGATGTCCTAGTTCATGTTCGAATACATCCCAGCATATTCGAATAAGCTTCTTCTTTGAATGCCAGCGTATCCGGATGAGCCTTCTTCATATCCGGATGTCTTTCATCATATCCGAATATCCTTCCTGATATCTAGATGACTTTTCCAGAAATCCAATTTAGCTTCCAGTGAGTCCTAATTCAAGTTTAATTCAATTAATGTATTCAATACCTTCCAACATTGAATTCATAAGCCAGAACATGACAAGTTAATCATACCCATACCTTAAATCATAGTTCATTGAATCTTTGTATTCTAATATATAGATGAAGATCATATCATGTTCAGCATTATTATAACATGATCAGCATTATTTTATGAGATTATGTGCATACATTTTGGTATGAGCATTGAGCATGACTTTATATGGAGCACTACATATCGTGTGCTAGCATTTATGTGAGCATTGCATTGCATTATGCGCGCCAGGCGGCTTGTCCGCGGGGATCCCATCAGTTTCAGTTTCAGCTCAATTTATGAGTTGCTCACCTGGTGGCAACTAGGGGGCTAGAGGCTTTGCCCACAGTATGTGCTTACAATTTTTATGTATGCATGTTTCAGATCAGACAAGTATGTATTATCAGATTATGTGGGCTTATGAGCCAGAGTTGCATACCTGCATTTAGTTTACAGTTTATACGCATTACATTTTTATGAATGCAATCAGACAGTGATTATTCAGTACAAGTTCAGTGAGTTATTTATTAGTATCAATATTCTTCGATTCAGCTTCAATATTCTTTCCACCTTATTACTTGCTGAGCTTTTGTAGCTCACCTTGTACTCTTCACCCCTCCAGGTTCTAGCAGGGGAGTATCAGATGTGGGGCTTAGCAGCAGTGTTCAGTAGTGTGTGTACGTGGAGCCGCTCAAGATAAAAGATGTCTGGGAGTTTGTTGAGTTTTATAGTGTTTTCTCAGTTTAGATCTATTTTATATTTTAGTTGAGGGATTATCCCTTAGTCAGAGTTTATGCTTTTCAGTTTGTAATGACTCAGAGTTTTTATTCCAGTTGATTGAGATGTTCAGTCATGGTATCAGATTTCAGTTTATCAGCTAGTTTTATTTTTATTTTCCTGAGTAGCACCTCTTCTCGGGCAGTTCTAGGAGATGGGGTGTTATAGTATTGGTATTAGAGCGGTGTTTTAAGGAGTCTCCCGTACACACATAGGATGTTGGGTAGAGTTAGGACTTGTGTCAGTTAGTTAGATAAGTTAGCTCAATTAACAGTATTTTAACCCTAAGTGGTGATGCAGAAAGATGAGTAATAGAGGTGGATGACCCCATACTCGCAGTCAGACTGCTTCTATACAGGACGAAGTTCCAGTGTCCACACCAGGCTCACCAGGAGTGTCAGTCGCAATCTACGGCAGGATTGGCCGAGATGTGAGGTATGTTAGTAGGATTGATGAGGTGGTAGATACCCTAGTTATTAATTAGGCAAGCACTAGTTCCCCAAGAAGTAGGAGGTAGTAGTGGCAATAAGCTAGTCACTCCAACAGCTCTAGTTGTGGAGGCAGATACAGGGAGTTAGCTATTAAAGAATTTCATGGCCTTCCGACTATCAGTATTCCATGGAGGCACAGATGCAACAGCGGTTGAGAATTGGATGCTATTGATTGTACGGACGATCGCCGAGTGCAACTTAGCACATTCTTGTTTAGAGGCAATGCCGAGAGATGGTGGAAGACCACCCGCCAGAGGTTGGTAATCAAGAACCCACATGGGTCGAGTTTCAACAAGTATTCAATGGTGCTTATTACCCAGCGTGGGTCAAGGACCAGAAAGGTTTTGAGTTCGTTGAGTTGGTGTAAGGTACCAAGACAGTGGCCCAAGGTGAGGTAGAATTTACAGTCTTGACTAAATAGGCCTCAGAGTTAGTATCCCCTGAAGCAAAGAAGGCTGCTAAATTTTAGATAGGATTGCGTGCTGATATTTGCCACGCTTTTGGAAGAGCTCAGAGTGTGGATTATGCCATAGCAGTTCAGAAAGCATATGCTATCAAGAGAAATGTTTGAGAATTGCTAGATCGAGGTACATGATAAAAAGTTATTTGGAGACTTAGAAATTTTTGATGTTAGGAATTTTGATTTGATCCTTGGCATGGATTGATTGTTACGGCATTATGCAAGAGTTGACCATCGACAGAAGATTATTGACTTTGATCTACCTCGATAGCCGGTTCAGATATATATAGGAGTCAAGCCTATGGCTACGATTCCTATGATCTCAGTGATGAAAATAGAGAAGTTGTTGTGTGATAGATGTGAAGCTTACCTAGCTAGCTTTTGTTACCTTAGATGAGGGAACTAATAAGAAGTTGTTTGAGGTGCCAGTTGTACAAGATTTTTCAGATGTTTTCCTTGATAAATTACTAGGATTACCTCCTCGGAGAGGAGCAGAGTTTACTATTGAGTTATTGCCTAGTATACAGCCTATTTCTGAGGCACCATATCGAATGGCACCTGATGAGCGAAAGGAATTGAAAGCCTAGTTAGAAGAATTAATAGAAAAAGGTTTTTATCCAACCCAGTTCATCCTTATGGGGCACACCAGAATGGTTTGTGAGGAAGAAAGATGGATCTTTAAGGTTGTGCATAGATTATTGCTAGTTGAATCAGGTGACAATGAAAAATAAGTATCCTTTACCTCTAGTGGATGACTTATATATTAGACTAGTTGCGAAAAGCTAAGGTATTCACGAATATAGATTTAAGATCAGGATATCATCAGGGTGAGTCAGAGATGATAATATTCAGAAGACAGTATTTAGGACTCGCTATGGACACTATGAGTTTGTGGCGATGTCATTTGGGTTAACGAATGCTCTAGTTGTTTTCATGGATTTGATGAATCGAGTTCTACGTGAGTACCTAGATTGCTTCATTATTGTCTTCATAGATGATATTTCAGTTACTCACCCAATGTAGAGGAGCATACAGAGCATCTTGCTTTGGAACTATAGAGGCTCAGAGAAGAGCAACTGTACGCTAAGTTCAGCAAGTGTGAGTTTTGGCTCACTTATATTGGATTTCTAGGTCATGTGGTGTCTGGAGACAGTATTTCAATGGATCCAGATAAGACTAAAGCAGTTATGGATTTAGCCGAGACCGATGACAATGACAGAGATATGTAATTTTCTAGGTCTTGCAGTCTATTATAGGCGAATCATTGAGGGATTTGTTCGTTTATCTTCCCCTATAACTAAGATAACAAGGAAATGAGAGAAGTTGGAATGGAATGACGCATGTGAACATGCTTTCCAAGAATTAAAGTAGAAGTTGACTACTACACCAATTTTAGCCATACCAAGAAGTGGAGAGAAATATACCATCTACAGCGATGCATCCCATTCAGGTTTGGGTTGCGTATTGATGCAAGAAGGTTGAGTTAATGCTTATGCCTCAAGACAATTGAAGAAACACGAGGTGAACTTCCCTACACATGATTTAGAGTTAACAACGATAGTATTTGCATTAAAGATATGGAGACACTATTTATATGGTGAGAAGGTTGAGATTTATACAGATCATAAGAGTTTACAATATCTTCTATCCTAGAAAGAATTGAACATGAGGCAAAGACGTTGGGTCGAGTTATTCAAGGACTTCGACTGTGAGATTCTATATCATCCAGGAAAAGGCTAATGTAGTAGCCAATGCTTTGAGTCAGCGATAAGCTTCTATAGCTATGATGATGCTTCAAGAATGGAAGTTATTGGAGAAATTAAGTGCTTTATTTATTTCAGCCCTAGAGGATAGATCAGTGATGAGTTGCGCTTGGATAAGGGTGCAACTCGAGTTGTTTGATTTAATCAAGGACCAGCAATCAAAAGATAAGAAGTTGGCTTAGATTTAAGCAGATATTGAGAAATTTTCTCCTTTGAGATATACTATACGGAGTGATGGTATACTCTTATTTCAAGGATGTATTTGTATACCTGATGATGGAAGTCTTAAGCACGAGATTTTGAATGAAGCACACAAAAGTCGTTATACTATTTATCCAGGTGTTGCGAAGATATACCACAACCTAAAGTGATAGTATTGGTGGAGTGGTATGAAGAAAGATGTACAAAATATGTTTCATAGTGTTCAGTATGCCAACAAGTAAAAGCGGAACATCAGAAACCTATAGGTTTATTAGTTCCATTATCTATTCCAGAGTAGAAGTGGGATAATGTTGCTATGGATTTTTGTGATGGGTTTACCCAGGACTACTAGAGGTTATGATGCTATATGGGTGATTGTTGATCGTTTGACTAAATCAACCTATTTTCTTCCTATTAAGAAGACTTATCCATTGAATAGATTAGCTAGAATTTATATCGAAGAGATCGTGAAGTTACACGGTGTTTCCAGCATTGTATCAGATAAAGATCCTCGTTTCACTTCTCATTTTTAGGGAGCTTTGCATGATGCATTTGGATCTCAGATAAAGTTTAGTATAGCATTTCATCCGCAAACAGATAGCTAGTCAGAAAGGACTATTAGGACTCTCGATAACAAGTTGAGAGCTTATATTCTAGATTTCCAAGGTAGTTGGGATGAGTATCCACATTTGGTAGAATTTGTCTACAATAATAGTTTCCACTCAAGTATTGGAATGTCACCCTATGAGGCTTTGTATGGGCGAATATGTCGATCGCATATGTTGGGAAGAGATTGGTGATAGGGTTTTATTATGTCTTGAAATTATTGAGTAGACATCAGAAAAGATCCGAGTGATCAAAGTTATAATGAAAACAACCCAAGACAGATAGAAAAGCTATACAGATAAGAGATGACGAGACCTCAAGTTTGAGGTAGGCGACCATGTTTGGTTGAGGGTCATGCCTATTAAAGGAGTTCGTAGATTTGGCGTAACAGGGAAGCTCAGTCCCCGTTACATCAGTTCATTTGAAATGTTGAGATGATAGGGACTTTGGCATATGAGTTAGCTTTGCCACCTCAGTTGTCTCATGTGCATAACGTGTTTCATGTTTCGATATTGAGGAAGTATGTGTCAGATCCTCAGCTTGTGATTGATTTTCAAACTCTTGAAGTTAGAGAAGATGTGTCTTATGAAGAGATGCCTATCAGTATTCTAGAGTGAAAAGAAAGGATTTTGAGAAATCGATCAATTCCTTTTGTAAAAGTGCAATGGCAACGTCACTTGTCGGAAAAGGTGACGTGAGAATTAGAAGAAGAGATAAGGAGCTTTGCCCTTCATTGTTTGAGTAACCAGGTACCAATTTGGATGACCAAATTCTTTTAAGGAGGAGAGAAATTGTAACGACCCATTAGAGGGCCCAGTATTTATTCAGGAATTATTTAATTAATTATTAAAGCATTGATTAAGAGATTTTGTCAATTAATTATTTAATGTGGCAATTTAGAGATTTTGAAGGAAAAAAATAGCATTTATTTCTTTTTAATGTTAGAGTTAAAGGAATTTGCCAAGGTGGCAATTTAGATTTTTAATTGAGAGAATAGTATTTAAATAGCATTTAAATGGCATTTATTTTGTAGAAATTAAATGCAAGGGCATGAAGGTAATTTTCGAGTTTTATTATTATTTGAGAGTTTTAATAATAATTTTTGTATTATTATTAATTAAGTGGGACTATGTATTTAAAGAAGAATGAGAATCCATGTATGAGATGGAATTGGATTAAGAGTCTCCTAGTCCCAATAGGAGAAGGTTTTGAGAGTCTTCAAGTTCAATTGGGAGAGGGATTCCAAATTATAAAAGGAAAGAGATCTAGGACTTTATGTCTATATATAGAGCCTATTAGCTTAGCTTTTCTTCACACCGTGTGAAGAACAGAAATGCCAAGAGATAGCAGAGGCTTGCTAAAGTTTTCAGGATCGCTCCAGGGTTCGATTAAAGAGTTCTATCAGGCAAGTATTCTTCCTGTAATCCCTTCCATTACAGGTTCATATCAGTTTTTCAGATTATTCCAGTTCTTCATTGAGTTCTCAGATTTTATATCAGTAAACAGAGACGTATATATATATAGATATGCGTATAACAGTGAAGTTATGAGCAAGTTTTATTAATCCTTATCCATTTTGGATTGCAAGTTCTATTAATCCTTATCCATTTTGGATTGCAAGTTCTATTACTCCTTATCCATTTTGGATTGCAAGTTCCATTAATCCTTATTCATTTTGGATTGCAAGTTTCATTAATCCTTATCCAATTTGGATTGCAAGTTCCATTAATCCTCATCCATTTTGGATTGCAAGTTCCATTAATCCTTATCCATTTTGGATTGCAAGTTCTATTAATCCTCATTCATTTTGGATTGCAAATTCCATTAATCCTGATCCATTTTGGATTGCAAGTTTTATTAATCCTTATCCATTTTAGATTGCAAGTTCCATTAATCCTTATCCATTTTGGATTGCAAGTTCTATTAATCCTCATCCATTTTGAATTGCAAGTTCCATTAATCCTGATCCATTTTGGATTGCAAGTTCCATTAATCCTGATCCATTTTGGATTGCAAGTTCTATTAATCCTTATCCATTTTGGATTGCAAGTTCTTATCCATCTTGGATTGCAAGTTCTATTACTCTAAGTTCTAATATCCGGATGCCTCCCTCAAAAGTTGAATTTTTGATTCGAATAGTCCCCAGTTATATCCGAATGCATCAGTGAGATATCCGGATGACTAGAATCATATCCGGATATCCTAGTTCATGTTCGAATACATCCCAGCATATCCGAATAAGCTTCTTCTTTGAATGCCACCGTATTCGGATGAGCTTTCTTCATATCCGGATGTCTTTCATCATATTCGAATATCCTTCCTGATATCTGGATGACTTTTCCAGAAATCCAATTTAGCTTCTAGTGAGTCCTAATTCAAGTTTAATTCAGTTAATGTATTCAATACCTTCCAACATTGAATTCATAAGCCAGAACATGACAAGTTAATCATACCCATACCTTAAATCATAGTTCATTGAATCTTTGTATTCTAATATATAGATGAAGATCATATCATGTTCAGCATTATCATAACATGATCAGCATTATTTTATGAGATTATGTGCATACATTTTGGTATGAGCATTGAGCATGACTTTATATGGAGCACTACATATCGTGTGCTAGCATTTATGTGAGCATTGCATTGCATTATGCGCGCCAGGTGGCTTGTCCGCGGGGATCCCATCAGTTTCAGTTTCAGCTCAGTTTATGAGTTGCTCACCTGGTGGCAACCAGGGGGCTAGGGGCTTTGCCCACAGTATGTGCTTACAGTTTTTATGTATACAGGTTTCAGATCAGACAAGTATGTATTATCAGATTATGTGGGCCTATGAGCCAAAGTTGCATACCTGCATTTAGTTTACAGTTTATGTGCATTACATTTTTATGAATGCAATCAGACAGTGATTATTCAGTACAAGTTCAGTGAGTTATTTATCAGTATTGATATTCTTCGATTCAGCTTCAGTATTCTTTCCACCTTATTACTTGCTGAGCTTTTGTAGCTCACCTTGTACTCTTCACCCCTCTAGGTTCTAGCAGGGGAGTATCAGATGTGGGACTTAGGAGCAGTGTTCAGTAGTGTGTGTACGTGGAGCCGCTCAAGATAAAAGATGTCTGGGAGTTTGTTGAGTTTTATAGTGTTTTCTCAGTTTAGATCTATTTTATATTTTAGTTGAGGGATTGTCCCTTAGTTAGAGTTTATGCTTTTCAGTTTGTAATGACTCAGAGTTTTTATTCCAGTTGATTGAGATGTTCAGTCATGGTATCAGATTTCAGTTTATCAGCTAGTTTTATTTTTATTTTCCTGAGTAGCACCTCTTCTCGGGCAGTTCTAGGAGATGGGGTGTTATAAAAACAGAGAAGGGAGGAGAAGCTGAGAGAGATTGAGAGAAGGAGAAATAGAGTGGAGGAGATTTACAGAGAGGTCTTTGATTATTAAGGCAAGTTCTAATCCCTCTTGTTCCTATGCAAGTTCCTTTATCCTTCTTCTCTTCTGTTTCATTACTTAGATTATACCTCTTAAGTCCATGATTTTCTTGGAGGCTCCACATTCATTATTGTCCCATTGGTTCTCTGTTGAGTCCATCCATATGTATATATAGAGATTTGTATAACTTTTATTTACAGCAACGTATGAATCTCTTGATTTATAAACTGAGTTTTCAATCCTGCTCTATTAGGATTTGATCATCCTAATCTTTCCTTTGGAATGGTTTAGCATTTAGAGTTTGATTGGATTTGAAGTATATGTATATATGTTGAGTTATATAGTTGCAGTAGCATATATATATATATGCATATACATATATCATTCATTGTTACAGAGATTTTGAGTTTGAGAGTTTTAATCCAGATTTGATCCTTTTCAATGGAGTTTAATGTTGTTTCAATAATTTATCCATGGTTGTGGCCATTAGAGGCATGATTTATATGAAGTTGTAGAGAGTTCTTCGTAGGAGTTTCAAATAACAAGTAGATTTCACTATAGCAATTTACTGTAGCGGTTGCACTGTAGCTAGCGGGGCACTGTAGCACTCGAATTTAATTTCAATTAATTTAATTATTTTTCTCTTATAATTTAATTACTCCTTCTTAATAAGTTTTAAAATTAAATTTAAAATAGTTATTAATAAAGTTTAATAAGATTTAATGAACACTTATACTTCGTAAATAATTCTTAAGCAAATTTTATACATCTAGCTTATCCTTAATGCCATAAGACTTGAGATGTATTATTTATCATTGAGTTGAAATTAAGATAAACATTATTGGATCCATTACACGATATTAATTTTTAAGAGATCTAATATTGGTTGCCCCAAAATAATTTATCAAATATTCAAAGTTTTAATGTTCTAAAATCCTTAAGACTTGTAATTGGAGTTTAATATTGCTTTTCAAGTTAAATGAATGCTAAGCTAATTGCCTTGGTTGAGGAGTAGTAATTAAATTGAGATAAGAGTCAAAGATTCCCTATTCTTATAATCGTTCCAAGATATTTAGTCTCTAATACATTGAGAATTAAGATAAATGCATTGCATGAGATTGTGATGAGATTTGTTATGAAATATGAGCATTCATGTTGTGTGAGCATTGGGCATTTTATTTATTGTGGAGCACTACATAATGTGTGCTAGCATATTGTTTGTGCATTGTTGCATTGAGGCGGCTTAGTCCGAGATGGGATCCCTTGAGCTCATTTTGAGATATTTGATTATCGGTAATTAGGGGCATCGTACGGCCCTAGCGAGATAATTATTTACACTCCTTATTGTGGAGTAGGGGTTTTAAAACCCTAGTGAGTATATGTGCTTATTTCTTTTGGTTGCAGGTTCAGCCACAGGCAGGTATGAGTTTATATTTAGGCCTTTGTGCCTTGAGTTGCATTTAAGGTGCATTGAGATTTATGTGAGACATGAGGCCATTATGTGCATACCTGCAGGAGATATATTCATTCTGAGCATCATCATATGAGAACCTGTGCAACCATAACAGTTTATTCAAATATATTAACTTTCATTAATGAGTTCGATTATAAGAAGAGTTAAGACATCCCTCAATTATGAGATTAGTTTTCCTTCAGTTTATATCGAGTTACCTTGTGGTATTGAGATGAGTTTTTTTTTTTATGAGTTCGAGGTTTTATTTTGACTCAGCCTATTATTTCTTTCATGCCTATTGCTTGCTGAGTCTTGTGACTCACCTTGTATTCTTCACCATTCCAGGTAGCGGCAAAAGAGTTCTCGAGTTGGGTTCTAGCAGTGGGATGCGTTAGATTGTGTACGTGGAAGCCACTCAAAACCTGAAAGATGTTTGGGTCATTTGGTATTTTGGTCATTTGACATTTAGTTATTTAATTCCGCAGTTGTCATTTATTTTATGAGGGATATTTATGTTCGATGTTGTCCATTTTGGGACTAGTACATTGAGATTTATATTTTCAGTATTTATGAGAGTTATTATTTGTTGTTATTCATTTATTCCTTATTTCATGTAGCACCTCCCTTGGTCTGAAAGGGGGTGTCTACATTATGCATGATTGATTATGTGAGAATAATATTGTGATTACTTCTTAAAACTAGGCCTAAACAGAGTTGAAGTAAAATGGGATAATGAAAAAAAAAAAGCAAAAAAAAAAAGAAGAAGAAAAAAAAATTGTTATTGCTATTTATCTACTCCTATGTTTTGAGTTGCTTAGTAGTAACTGGGGGTTGACAGTGTGCTCCTGCATCATCTTTCACGTCAAACGATAGTTCAAAATATGAGTATGCAAATGCATTCTAAGCATTTATTTAGGAAAGTAACCGGGTGTCTTCATCACAAAATGTCGATATTCGTGTCAAAAACCAAGTAATGCTTAGAAAAGAGTAATTAAAAAAAAAAATCATTATCCTTGTTACTCCTTATGTTTGTAGTAGTGGAAAGAAGTGATTGCAAGAAAACTATTCCATGATTCAATTGTGTTAGTTGCAAAATTACATGAATTAATTTTGAAGTATGTATGGCATCAAAAGTGACGATTTTGTATGATTAATTCTTTCAATTAATGCTTTTGAATTTAGAGTTGATTTGATAATATGAAGGGTAACCAATTTCGAGATTAATTATGCGTTGATATGTTGTTGGAATTCTTGATTTTGGCCTAGCATGAAAATGAAATGTTTAATAAGCAAAATGTTAAGCGTGGGGGTATTTGATAGGGCTTAATTATTTATATATTTTTATCTAATTTTTATTTTAACCTTGTGTTAATTTTCCTACATAAATATGTGTTTATATAGATTTTATATTATTTTAATTTATTTTTGTAGGGACTCGACAAAGGAAATTAATTTGAAGATTTGGGCATAAAAAGAAAAAATATATATATTATAAAATTAATTTTAAAATAAATTAATATTTTAAATAATTAATATTATAATATAATTAAAGTTATTATATTTAATAGTATATTAAATATTAAATATTAAATATTAAATATTAAATATTATTTTATATTATATATTAAATTATAATATTTATATATATTATATTGTATTTTATATTATTTATATATATATATATAATATTATAATAAGATAACTATTTTATATATATATATTAATGGTGGCAGTGGCATGTGGAGCGCCTTAGGGATCCATGCGCCACTCATATATATATATATATAATAATATGTGAGGATGGATGGAGGATTGAAACGGAAGAAGGCTTCTGCGCTAGGGGACTCAATCTAGGGCTTATGTTGCACGGAAATGGAAACGTGGAAACGGACTTTTTTATAAAAAAAAATAGGCATAAATAGGGTCCGAAACGGGAATAGGAAATGTTTCCGAAATGTTTCGAAAATGGGGAAACGGCACTTATGAGGTGTTTCCGTGCAACATAGTCTAGGGCGGCCACACATATCCTCTCTATATATATTATTATATTGGATTGAGTCAGGGAGGCAGGAATTGGGAAGTGAGGGAGATTGGAGACTTCTCTGCGGCGCATAGTGGGACATAGGGAAAAGAACGAAATAGCAAGCGGAAGACTCACGCACACAAATCAATTTCGAGCTAGTGCAAGTGCGACCCAGATCTGTTTCAAATCTGAGCAAGAAGCATCTTTCTCTCTTTTTCAATTTTAATATTTATTTTTATTTTAATAATGTCTAGCTAAATTATTTTAGCTAGGGTTTGGATGGATTTTAATTCTAGAATTTTGTGAATATTTGTTTGGTTCAATTCAAAACCTGATTATTATTTGCGTGAGGAATTTATATTGTTGTGTTTAATGCTTTAAAAGATTGGCCACATTTTAATGATTCAATGATTTATGCATGACTAACTAAAGGATTGTTATAAATTAGATCCATAGGCAATATAAATCACATGCTTGATTATGAGATCGAAAGATGATTAGCTTATGTGTGGGAATCGAGAAAGCTTAGTGAGTTAAATCCCCTTATGAGATTAGAGGTTTCCAAAGAACTTAATGTTTATTTATTTTGTTGATATCTGCTCAGAAATCTGACAGTGAAATTGAATTAATAAAATATTAATATGACTTGAGAAATCTTATTAATTAATTGAGGGAAATCCACCATCACATACAAATAATTATAAAATACTGTAAAGGTATTTGTGATTTTGAATCGGGTTAAATAGATAATTAGATAATCCAGATTAAATGAAATCTAAACCCTAGTGCATTCATTAATTAATCTTTCTCCTAAAGAATTCAGTTTTCTATTTATTTTTCTTTTTATTTATCCAAGTAATTAATTAATTCAACTTAGGCTAATTAAAATTATTTTGGTATTGTGATCTAGTCCTCGTGGGATTGACAATCCTTTTATCACTATATGCATATTTGACTAGGGTGCACTTGCTCGAATTAATTGTGCATAAATCACACATCAAATAGCTATCACTCCAATATTGGTATGCCACTTTATGAGGCACTATATGGCTGGTCGTGTAAGTCGCCTATTTGTTGGGAAGAGTCTGGGGATAGAGCATTATTGGGGCCGAAGATAATTGAGCAAACTTCAGAGAAAATTAAGACTATTAGGGCACGAATGAAAGCAGCCCAAGATTGGCAAAAGAGTTACGCAAATAGGAGAAGGCGTGACTTAGAGTTTTCAGTAAGAGATCATGTATGGCTGAGAGTAATGCCCATGAAAGGCATGCACCGATTTGGGATTTCAGGGAAACTCAGTCCTAGATATGCTGGGCCTTTTGAGATTTTGGAGTAGGTTGGATCTTTGGCTTATAGGTTGGCCTTGCCACCTCAGTTAGCCAACGTTCATAATGTTTTCCATATGTCCATGTTGAGGAAGTACGTGCCGGATCCCCAGCACATCATTGACTATCAGACCATTGAGATAGGGGAGGATGTTGCATATGAGGAGATGCCAGTTAGCATCTTAGGGAGAAAAAAAAGTGTTGAGGAACCGGTCGATTCCTTTCGTGAAGGTGCAGTGGCAGAGTCACTCCCTAGATGAGGCCAATTGGGAGCATGAGGATGAGATGCAGCATCTCTTTCCACAACTATTTCCTTGACCAGGTATGAATTTGGAGGACCAAATTTTTTTAAAAGGAGAGAAACTGTAATGACTCGTTAAATGGATCTTAGATGATAATTATATTTTTGGTATAGTGCATTTTATGTGAGCCTTAATTGTTAGATGCAATTAAATACAAAAAATTAATTAATACTTTTGGTTAAGATTTTTGCTTGAAAATAAATTATTGTGTGTGTGATATTTAAGGCATAAAATGTGTTATGAAGTGGGCTTGGACCAAGGGTTTGTAGCCCAAAGGAAGTGATGGGTTGAATAGTTTTATGGGCCTAACATGGATGGGCTTTTGAGTGGGCTTAAGCCATGAATAAAAGTGGGCCTTAGCATAAATTATATATATGTATATTGTGTGTGTAAATGGGTGATTAAAGAAAAGGGATAAGAAAATGTAAATAGAGCCAAAAGTCCAAAAGGGGCTTGTTAAAGTAGTGTTGTGTATGTGTGGTGTAAGGGGTAAATGTGAAAAAATGGGAGTGTAGTTGGTGGGTTGGTGGATGGCGAGAAGGCAGACCATGCCTTCTTGCTCCTTCTCCATTTTTCTTTTCCTTCTCTCTATCTTTCTTTCTTCCTCTCGGCAACTTCTCCTTCATCTTCTTCTTCTTTTTTTCTTCCTTTGGGTGTGGTAGGATCAAGCTTTTGAAGTGGAGAAATTTGAAGCTCTTGGAGTGTCCTCCTTCTCTTGAAGGTTTTTCATTAAAAAGGCAAGCATCCCTCTTCATTTCTCCTTTCTTTTGATGCAAGATTATATCTTTATGTTTAGTCAAATTGATATATTCATATTTCCAAATGGTGTTTTGGAAAACTTGAGTTAAATGGCTTGTCTCCATCTTTTTCTAAAAATGTGAGTTTCCTTCAAGAGGTCATGGAGTCTTGTTTTTGGTCTACATAAGGCTTGTTCACCCCATTTTTCATTCAAGGAATGGCATTTGTGGGTTAGAAAGCTAGTGGTGATTGTTTTGAGGTGTTTTGGGATAATTTCGTGTGTTTGTGCGCGTTGAGTTGACTATTTTTGGGGTTTAGTCGACTCAACGGAAGCCTGTTTTCTCTTATTTTGGTGTTAGCCTCGGCCCAATCGACTAATGGGGGTTCATCAATCGACTAAGCTTTAGTTGACTATTCCCTCCCCAAAAGTCGACTAATCAACTTTTTTTCAACACTGCGCATGTTGCGCTATTTGGACCATAAATTTTGATGTAAAACTCGAAATTGCAATCTATTTGAAGAGTTATAAATTAGTCTTCGAGGGATTTAATTTGATATATAATATGATATACTTTGGATATAGTTTGAGTCAGTTAAGGATTTCCTAAATCTATACTAACCATAACGAGCTTGTTTAGGGAAGTTGTTAAGTAATGTTTTTGGGTGGCATGTCTACGAAAATCTCTTATCTTGTGTGATGCATTGGTATTATTACCTTTTCGCCTTTTATTATTATTTTGGTGCGGCGGCTAAGTTCCGCAAGTGTGAGACGAGATATCCCATTTAGCGCCTAGCACGGGTGAAGTGGTCATAAACCCGACAGGTGATGCTCCTGATATTGTGGTGGCTGATGGATTTTGATATATATATATATATGTATGCATTCTAATTATAGATGTGAAGGCCTAGAGGACCAATGTGGCACATGTATTTATATCATTATATAAAAATTGCATGAGCAAGAATTGGTGGCTTCTTGTGCTATGAGTCACATATGGAAAAGAATGGATTTTATGCCAACAATTAAATTGTGCAAATATCACTCTATGAGTTGCATATGTGCCTTGTTGCTAAGTAAAGATACCAATTATTAAGGTATTAATAATGTAGAAGGCATGATCTAAAGCTTTGTTCTAAATGTCAGGTAGAAGTTTTCCATTGACTCTTATCTTACACATGTCTTCGGGGATCCATTTATTTTATTCCCTTTGCTATATTTATGCTTGCTAAGCCTTATTGCTCACTTGTTTGCTTGTTCTCATTCCAGGTATGGAAAAATCGATAGCAAAAAGGGAATCTAGTAGAACTTGAAATTGAGTTCAATAGTGTACAGAGATCTCTCTTGATTTAAAAATTTTTGGGACTTGTGAGGAGGGCCAGTGTCGAAAATTATTTCTTTTGTATGTTTATGAACCCTTTATTTATTTTTAGAATTGTATGACTTGTAAACCTAAAGAAATGTTATAAGAAAGATTGTTGCTCCTAGTGGAAGTGAGCCCGTATATAATATGAAGTCTTTGGTTATGTTTGTTTCTGTATTCCACTATGGAATGACTCTTTTTTAAATGTTCTATGCTAACGGGTATATCTAGAGTAGCCCTAATAGTTTGGTATAAGAGCAAAAGTTGGGATGAGGGTGGAGTCTCTGATCACGAACATCCTGTATCAGTAATCATTTTGGAAGTGAAAAAGCATTTCAGATAATTGACATCTTATCCACGCCCCGCGGTTACGGCAGTGTTAAAGTCCATGACCCATGGTTCGCAGATCATTTACGTCTCGGCGATTGCAGTGGCTTCAGGAATTTCAGCTTATTCAATTTTTTTTCTATTTCCTTCACTATCCCTCACAATCTCACCCTCTTCAAGTGCTGGAAAAGCTATCAACTTAGCCCTTCAGCACATGATGAGTATTTCAACTACACAGGCTGTCATGATTTCTATTTGTACCACAAGCATCCGCTAGATGATCATCACAGCGTTTATGCTTCTGCCGATTCTTTTCATGGCTGCGACACCATTCAGCTGCCTTTGACTTTGGGGCCATATAAAAGATTTTTTTATATCGAATTGCAAGCGTCCGAGGATTGTCTCAAATGTCACGGGAGAGAAGGCCAATGCCGGACCATCAACAAAAAATTTCACTGCAAAGCAAAAAAAAAGGGTACTCTGCTACACCTGCACATGAATCTTGCAGCTGTGCCTGCTGTTCAGCAGTATCATGGTGCCTCTTTCTCCCAAAAAGCTTGAGCTAATCAGGGAGAGTCCGTAATAATATGTATCAGACTATTACCTAATAATGTTTCTATTTTTAAGGTTTTAGAATGTCAATTACATTTGTTTAACCTGCTGTTTAGTGCAGGGCCAAACCTCAAACTGATCCTTCCCTTAGGTAAAGAAAACCTTCTAAACTAACTTCTCTATTTGTTCTTTCATTGTTCTGTTTCTGCCCTGCTTCTTTCTTGTTGGTGATGACCACCACCTGTTTGTTTTTTAGTCACTGGCGGAGTCCTTGCCACTTGCTTGACTATTGTATTGATTATCCGTCGATGCAAAAGACGGAAGTATTTCTCTTCACATCTGTTGTCAAGGAACATTTCCGCCGATCCTTCAGCTGAGATTGAATTTAGCGGTGTCTTCTTCGAAGTTTCTGTCATCAAATATGCTGAACTTGAGCAAGCGATAGACAAATTCCATCCTTCCAATGAGCTCGGAGATGTAGGTTTTGGCACTGTCTACCATGGTAAGATGGTTTAAAGTTGTTCATATTTGTCACCGCATCACCAAACTCACAATATCAAATCTGAGAATCTGCATATGAACTATGTCTAATCACAATTGTTGATCTCTTCTCAACCAGGGATACTTCAGGATGGAAGGGAAGTGGCAGTTAAACGCCTATACGAACACAACTGGAGGCGCGTGATGCCATTCCTGAATGAAGTCGAAATCCTAACCTGCTGCGCCATCCCAATCTTGTTTCCCTTTACGGCTGCACTTCACGCCACAGCAGGGAACTGTTGCTTGTTTGTGAGTACATTCCTAATGGCACTCTGGCCGATCACATCCATGGCGACCGAGCCAAGGATGGCTTGCTCACATGACCTATTCGGATGAGCGTAGCCGTGGAAACTGCCAGTGCATTGGCTTACCTCCACGCTACAGATATCATCCACCGTGATGTCAAGACTGACAACATACTACTCGACTGAATGAAGTTCAGTCGAAAAGGAAATGAGGCCAAGCATGAATGAAGTTCTGGAGGCTTTGAAGGAAATTCAAGATTACAAAGACGAGGAGAACAATGGGGAACAAACTGACAATTCAGAGCCGTTAAATCATAGATGGCCATCCTTCCCCTGAGGGTGATGATGCTGTGTTGTTGAAGAGTGGCAAGGTGCCACCTTCACCCGATTCCGTAGCCAATGCTCACAGATGGGTTAGTGGCTCTACCACATCCATTTCCAGTGGACAAGGCTTCTTTTTCAAACACCGAAAAAAGATGTCTCCAGTGCACAAGGATCGGGCTCGTGGTTCACCAGTGAGTTGTTTGATTTTTTTTTTCTCCACATCTGCTTGGTTTGATATTGACACATATGATATCAAGAAATTATACTGGCTGATGTATATAGTATGGAGCTCCCATTTGTACATGCAGAGTTTTGTTTGAAGATTACGGAAGTTTTATCTCATCTTTGATTGCGTTTCCCTTCCCTGCTGGCGAAGGGAAATAGATGAAAATGAAGGGGAAAAACACTGAAATTGGATTTATTTTTTAAACACTGATATGAATGTTGCAGTGAATAATTGATTCCCAAGGCGAAACCAAAAAATTGCGAAGGTTTGGCACCTGTAAGGTTACTGTTCAAATAAGTACTATAAGAGCTTAGAAGAAGATGAACAGAAAATGAGGCCTTAGAATTTATGAAGAATGGTGTTGGTGGCACTTAGAGCTTACGTTTTTGTTGTACTCATCATAGCCACTAAACTATAGTTTTTGTTGTAATTCAGTCCAATTTTTGATTTTTCATCACATTCTTTTAATAAAAACTAATGTAATATACATTAATATAGATCCAAAATCACTTAATGATAAAATTAAGCATAAATCTTACAATCAAACGATTTTTAAATTTATATTAATGTTTACCATGTTAGTTTTTGTTAAAAGAATTTGACAAAAATTAGAAGAAGAATTGAATTATAAGAAAAATTAAATTTTAACAGTTATGGTAACAAAAATTAAATTACTAAATTTAAGAACTAACAGTGTAATTTATCCATTTTTTGTAATTTCCATAGATATATATTTTTGAGAATGTGCAATTACTACTTGTTTTTATCTATATTAGGTTATTTATTGGAGACACCAAATAATTCACAAATAAAATACATTAAATAAACACACAAAAATTAAAGTAATTGAATGTAGGAGAAAGCAAAAGTTTGGTTTACCCGAACTAACTAAACGGAACCGACCGAATTTGTTAATTCGGTTTGATTTTTTTTTTTTTTGGCATCTATTTGATTTGATTAAATTTTTTTCAAAAGTTTGATTTTTTATTTTTGGTTTGAAGAACCAAACAAAGTTTGAAAAACCGAACCAACCAAACTTTAAAACGATATTGTTTTGATGTTTATAAAACAATGTCATTTTTTTCAATTTTTTGTGTTTTTTCAGTTTAAATAGTTTAGTTCGATTTATACAGTTTGAGTTTAATTTTTTCAATTATTGATTAGTTCAGTTTTCAATTTAATTAATCAATTTAGTTTAATTTTTATTCCTCAATTCAATTTAATTAGTTATCAAATCGATTATTTAGACACTCCTAATTGAATAACTTAGGAGTAAAAATGTCCATTTTGGAATAGAATTTCAAGTCAACTATCGTGTCCCCAAACTTAGTGGAAGTGACAAATGGGGTAAAATCAGCATTTCCATTGCAAAAGATTATGCTTTGGTTTAATTTTCTTTTATACACATTTGTTGTGTTCCCTTTGCAAATACTATTATTGTAAACAATTGTAATATCACCGGTTAGGTATTAATATACCAATTGATGTGGTAAATTGCTTTTTATAACAAAGTTCATTAGGTAAATAATGGATATAAAAAAGTTAAAACATTGAACCATCTCATGTTTAACCCTCCAACTTAACACAATCCACAATCTTATTCTGACTCAACATCTCTTTAGGTGCACACAAATTAATTAGATAATGTTATGTGTACTTCCTGTATCACTCCATTTGGGCCAGACTCGATCCGATAGATCAGCCCAATCACCTAAAGGCAAGAAGGCCCAGACGACCTCGCCAAGGAAAGTCCAACCACCATCGAAATTCGAAACTTGTAAAGTGAGCTTCCGAGAAGCTCCCAGCAATCGGCTAACGAGCTCCCGACAATATCTTTCAGTTCGCTGAACCACCCAGGTCACTAGCTCAAAACCCCCAACTCGTATAACTAGCAAAGCTCCTAAGAAGTCAAAGGTAGGGTTTAGTTACTTTACCTGTAACAGCCCATGCTCCTCGTAATGGGGATCTCACTCCCGATTTTGTGTAAACGATAAGGGCAATTTGTCCCCCATTATGCAATCTTTATATTTCTATATATTATCTAAATTCTAAAGACCCCTCAGTACAAATAAGGGGTCAGAGGAACAAAAAAGGGAGAAAATAATCAAATATCGCCATTCTAGGAAAATAATCAGAGGGCGGTCGTGGAGTAGACATCGTTCTGGCCGAACCACGTAAAAAATTTCGATGTTGACTCACGTCTGAAACTTTGTTTCTTACTTCTTCTTGGTATTTTTTGACTTATTCACCGCATGTAACGCCTTGTTTTCCCACAACGTGCATTACCTCGAGATTTCGGGAATATTTTTTTTTTTTAATATCATACAACATAAGCCTCTTGACACACATACCTTCATCATAATCATTTCCCGACAATCCCAATCGTACCTTCTTAGCATATCAAAATTTAATAATTAATAGACTAAGACAGGCATTATTAATCACATCAGCGGAAGCAAGATCGAAACCTCAATGATATATAACTGACAATTCCTTTACAATAATCAAATCGATGTTTCACATGAAAATATCAAAATATTACATATTCTCTAAACATCGTAATCATATACAAAACCTACGAAAACTAAACGTAGCAGCTACATCTCGATGACATTCTTTCCCTTGGCACCACTGCTTTCACCTGGAACGTTTGAATATTCCAAGGACAAAATCCAAATTAGATGTTGCATCATCTAAGTGAGAGTTCAAAAAAATTTTCATGCAGATATGCAAAATCATATATAAAATCGATAAATCCCGATATGCACCAGCCTAAGAGAATCCCACATAGCACTTAACCCTAACCAGGGAAAATGCAATCTCTTTAAAGGCGACACGACCACTTCGGCCCATTGGCAAAACAATCCTGCTTAAGAGGGACAACCTCGACATATGAACCTGTGAATTACCCCATTGTCATTGTTAGGTTTTACGCTCCAACTCAAAAGCATCCCAAAACCCAACGTAACCCTAGCCCCAAGAGTGTCACATCAGCACTATCCCCGAAATCCTCGACACCTCGGCCTTAATGCTATTGCTCAAAGGAAACTGGGGTGGTGTTCACTCTCAACCCCGCCACTTGAGCCAATAATCGGGGTGGTGTCCACTCTCAGCCCCGCCACTTGAGTACCGTAGGGTGAAGTCCGTCTCAGCCCCGTCCCAAGTAGGTCACATAACATTAACCCTTGGCACGCATTCCGAGTGCTGACACTCGAGAGCTACGTCATAGGTTAACAACCCACGTCCCACATGGACAACACGACATGCCAATGCCGGAAAATCATAACATGCATAACTTAAAATCAACAGTTCGATGTATGCAATCGTACGAAATTCAATGCATGTGTAAATAACCATTTGGACAAACCATCACAATAAATCGAGCCATAGGAATGAACACTCACAATAAACCATTCATATGCTACTATAAGTCTTTTCAGGTAGAACCACTCACCTTTAGATGAAATTTCAAATTGACAAGCGCAGTTTGCCTCGATTTGTGTGCCTGTCTCGATTTGCGTGCCCTCTTCTCACTTTGCACGAGTCACTTCACCTCAAGCCTCAAGGTACCCTAATCACCCAATAATTATTAATATAATTTTCTCCTTAATTTTCTCACATTTTCTTATTTTCTCCTATTTTTCTTCTCAATAATTCAAAATAAATATCTACACAACTATTTTCTCAAATATTTTTACATAATAATTCATAAAATAATTTTCTAAGAATTTTGGAAAAAAAATCAGAAATTACCTATGTGGCACGCGCCTCCACGCGCGGGCATGTGGGCTAGAAGCAAAGGCTGGTGCGTGGCAGTCACGCGCCACCGTCTTCAACCTCGAGCCGGTCACCGGCGGTTGCTCCGATGGCCACAAAATTGGTACCGTCTGAAAGTCCTTAAAGAATCGATCCTAGCCCCACCGGTTTTAGGCCGAAAGGACACCGACAAGGCCTCCAAATGGTCGGTTACAGGTCGGCGGTGGCGGTCCGCCTCTAACCCTCAGCCGAACTCGAACAACTCTCAAAAGCTCACCAAAATGCTTCAAAACACTCCCAAAACGATCCTTGATGCCTAGAGACCAAAAACCCTCTATCAAAGCTCCCAAAATCGAGGTCGATTTGTGCTTCAAATTTGGCCGAAAGCTCTCGATATTTATAGGCAAAAACGACCCCTCCACGTGGCCGATCTCCGGCCAAAACTTCTTCCCCACGCCTCCTAGACCATCCTAGGCCACTCCCTGATGGTCCTAGGCTGCCAAATGGCCGGATTTTCTGGCCACAAATCGCGGCCAAATCTGCCATCTCTAAGCAATTTTTCAAAAATTACAGTTTGGCCCCCTAAAATTTTTCTTTTGCATTTTGGCCCTTATCCTCAAGCCCATGATCTTTCTAGCACCATCACTAAGACCCTCAAGATTATAACTTCTCATTTCTCCCTTGAAATTTCTAAAAATTTACCGTTTTGACCTCCCTCGGGCATTTTTAAAAAATTACACTTAGGCCCGATTGATTGATTTGACCTCAAATCCATTCGATTCCACTTGAAACCACTTAAGGATTGTTCTATACCTCAAATACAAGTCCTTGACACTTTCTGTTGACTTTTTGGACATCGTCTATAACAATTCGGTAATACGACCTAACTAGTAGCTGTATTTTTGCTGTACCGAAAACTGTTCCCGATCTCATTTCTTTTATCTCTAAAAACATAATTTAAATCACTTGTCGATACCATACCATTTTTCTTGACTATCTAGGGTCCGGGATACTCCCTCTAACTAATTCGGTCATCCAAAACTGTGTTAGTGTACCCTATAGTCTTATTTTTTCCAAAATTCCATTTATGCCCTTTGTCAAATATCATTTTTATCCTCAAATTCTTCTCGGGTATTACATTCTCCCCCCTTAAAGAAATTTCATCCTCGAAATTTGGTCCGTGATAATTGTATCACTACTATTGCTAATGACTCCCAATTGAAATGTTCTAAGTACCATTCATAATCCTTAGCAATTATTCATAACTTATTTCTCCTTATGATCCGAGCTTACCAGACACGTCTTTTATTTTCTAGAATATCCCGTTGTAGCTTTAAACGGCAGTTACACAAATCTCAATATCATTCCCAATCGTGTCCTCGAAACTTATTTTATTTGACAATTAATTCTCCCAACCCATTCCTATACTAATGCATATGCCATGATTGCACAGAAATTGATAACATTGAACCTTAACTTGGTTGCTATCAACCTGAATTAAACTGACATACCTTTGGTCATTATCGGATGGGTCTCTTCGTCATCTCTCGCCAGACGAGGGTAGACCTCTTCATTTTCTTTTTCTAGGCAATAGACTCTTCCGGTACGAGGTGCTGGCGTCATGTTTATCTTCCCGGGTCGATCCATCTTTTGTCTTTTTAGACATTCACTAGCGTAATGACCGGGTTGATTACACGAGTAGCATGTGATCCCCGTTCGATTCCCAATTGGAGGTACATCTTTCTTCTTAGGGCAGTCATTCTCCTTATGTCCTTTTTCGTCGCATGAAAAACACATGATATGCCCTTGCGAACAATTTCTTCCTGGGTGTTCTTTATTGCATTGAGGACACGGTTTGCTATCCTTGAAATTTTTCCCTCCTGACTTATGCTCTAGGGCTTTTGAATCTCTTTTCTTTTCATCAGATCTTATTAGCCCTACATGCAGTAAGTTCATCTCAGTGGTCAGAGCCCTGTCCAGTGCCTCGTTGTAAGTGTTGATAGTATATGAGCTGAGAGCTTGTTATAGATCTACCTTCAATCCACCCACAAATTTCTGTGCCTTCTGCCTCTCGTCAGTTTCGTACATAGGCACGTACCTGATTAGTTGGGTAAACTTGACATCGTATTGAGTTACTGACATCTCATCAGTCTGCCTCAACTTCATGAATTCCCAAGTTTTTTCTTCCTTCCAGCTTTGGGGAAAGTACTTAGCATTGAATACTTCCTTGAATGCTTCCCAGGTTATCAGTTGAGCTTGTCTCGGCCTTAGATCCTGCGCTGTTTGCCTAGGTGTCCTTTGTAGGGCCCGCTGGGCTGATTGCCACCATCATGCAGCTTCTTCCTCTAGCATGAATGTAGCGCAGTTAACCTTATCTTTGTCACTGCACTGCAGATGTTGAAGCAGCTTCTCAGTTTGCTCTATCCAGTACTCAGCTGCATTGGGGTCATCTCCCGCTTTTCCTCTAAACACCGAGGGTCTTTGCCGGCAATACTGATCCAGCACATGGGGGGTATGCCTTGGCGGCTTGTTCCTTGTTACATGTGTTAGTACGCCCTTTAAGATTCGCTCTATTCAATCAAGCCTACTTTCACTAGGACCTGATTGCTCTCCTTGTCGTCTACTGCTCGTGGCGCGATTCGTCGAACGACTATAGTGATTACTCGTAGTAGAGTTTGTAGAGCGACTACGACTACTGCTTGTGGCACGACTCACTGAGCAACCATGATGACTGCTACTACCATTTTCCTCATCTCGCTCATTGAGATCCAAGATTCTTCGAGTCCTCTCCATCTGAAAAAGGCAAACATCAATACTTGAACCTTAATGATTCTAATAAATACCAAACCATTCTAATACTCGAACCTCAATGATTCAAACCTATCTTGATAGCTAAACCATTACTGACTCAGTTATTCTCAATTTCCACTAGTACCCCTGAGTCTCCAATCGAGGTTTTTGCTAGTTCGCTCTGATACCAATTGTAACGCTCCGTTTTCTCACAACGTGCATTACCTCAAGATTTTGGGAATATTTTTTTTTTTTTTTAATATCATACAACATAAGCCTCTTGACACACATACCTTCATCATAATCATTTCCCGAAAATCCTGATCGTACCTTCTTAGCATATCAAAATTTAATAATTAATAGACTAAGACAGGCATTATCAATCACATCAACGGAAGCAAGATCGAAACCTCAATGATATATAACTGACAATTCCTTTACAATAATCAAATCGATGTTTCACATGAAAATATCAAAATATTACATATCCTCTGAACATCGTAATCATATACAAAACCTACGAAAACTAAACGTAGCAGCTACATCTCGATGACATTCTTTCCCTTGGCACCACTGCTTTCACCTAGAACGTTTGAATATTCCAGGGATATAGTCCAAATTAGATGTTGAATCATCTAAGTGAGAGTTCAAAAACATTTTCATGGAGATATGCAAAATCATATATAAAATCGATAAATCCCGACATGCACCAGCCTAAGAGAATCCCACATAGCACTTAACCCTAACCGGGGAAAATGCAATCTCTCTAAAGGCGACACGACCACTTCGGCCCATTGGCAAAACAATCCTGCTTAAGAGGGACAACCTTGACATATGAACTCGGGAATCACCCCATTGTCATTGTTAGGCTTTACGCTCCAACTCAAAAGCATCCCAAAACCCAACGTAACCCTAGCCCTAAGAGTGTCACATCAGCACTATCCCCAAAATCCTCGACACCTCGGCCTTAATGCTATTGCTCAAAAGAACCTGGGGTGGTGTCCACTCTCAGCCCCGCCACTTGAGCCAACAATCGGGATGGTGTCCACTCTCAGCCCCGCCACTTGAGTACCGTAGGGTGAAGTCCGTCTCAGCCCCGTCCCAAGTAGGTCACATAGCATTAACCCTTGGCACGTATTCCAAATGCTGATACTCGAGAGCTACGTCACAGGTTAACAACCCACGTCCCACATGGACAACACGACATGCTAATGCTGGAAAATCATAACATGTAAAATTTAAAATCAACAATTCGATGTATGCAATCGTACGAAATTCAATGCATGTGTAAATAACCATTTGGATAAACCATCACAATAAACCGAGCCATAGGAATGAACACTCACAATAAACCATTCATATGCTACTATAAGTCTTTTCGGGTAGAACCACTCACCTTTAGATGAAATTTCAAATTGACAAGCGCAATTTGCCTTGATTTGCGTGCCTACCTCGATTTGCGTGTCTTCTTCTCACTTTGCACGAGTCACTTCACCTCAAGCCTCAAGATACCCTAATCACCCAATAATTATTAATATAATTTTCTCCTTAATTTTCTCACATTTTCTTATTTTCTCCTATTTTTCTTCTCTAATAATTCAAAATAAATATCTACACAACTATTTTCTCAAATATTTTTACATAATAATTCATAAAATAATTTTCTAAGAATTTTCGAAAAAAATCAGAAATTACCTATGTAGCATGCGCCTCCACGCGCGGGCGAGTAGGCTGGAAGCAAAGGCTGGCTCGTGGCAGTCACGTGCCACCGTCTTCAACCTCGAGCCAGTCGTCGGCAGTTGCTCCGATGGCCACAAAATCGGTACTGTCTGAAAGCCCTTGAAGAATCGATCCTAGCCCCACCGGTTTCAGGCCGAAAGGACACCGGCAAGGCCTCCAAATGGCCGGTTACAGGTCGGTAGTGGCCATCCGCCTCTAACCCTCGGCCGAACTCGAACAACTCTCAAAAGCTTACCAAAATGCTTCAAAACACTCCCAAAACGATCCTTGATGCCTAGAGACCAAAAGCCCTTTATCAAAGCTCCCAAAATCATCCAAAATCGTGGTCGATTTGTGCTTCAAATTCGGCCGAAAGCCCTCGGTATTTATAGGCAAAAACGACCCCCCCACGTGGCCGATCTCTGGCCAAAACTTCTTCCCCACGCCTCCTAGACCATCCTAGGCCACTCCCTGACAGTCCTAGGTTGCCAAATGGCCAGATTTTCCGGCCACAAATCGCGGCCAAATCTGCCATCTTTGAGCAATTTTTCGAAAATTGCAGTTTGGCCCCCTGAAATTTTTCTTTTGCATTTTGGCCCTTATCCTCAAGCCCATGATCTTTCGAGCACCATCAATAAGACCCTCAAGATTAGAACTTCTCATTTCTCCCTTGAAATTTCTGAAAATTTACCGTTTTGACCTCCCTCGGGCATTTTTAGAAAATTACACTTAGGCCCGATTGATTGATTTGACCTCAAATCCATTCGATTCCACCTGAAACCACTTAAGGGTTGTTCTATACCTCGAATACTAGTCCTTGACACTTTCTGTTGACTTTTTGGACATCGTCTATAACAATTCGGTAATACGACCTAACTAGCAGCTGTATTTTTGCTGTACCGAAAACTGTTCCTGATCTCATTTCTTTTATCACTAAAAATCATAATTTAAATCACTTGTCGATACCATATTATTTTTCTTGGCTATCTAGGGTCCAGGATACTCCCTCTGACTAATTCGGTCGTCCAAAACTGTGTTAGTGTACCCTATAGTCTTATTTTTTCCAAAATTTCATTTATGCCCTTTATCAAATATCATTTTTATCCTCAAATTCTTCCCAAGTATTACACCGCGGCCCAAAACGAATCACGATCGGCTGAAATCGAACGTCGACAGATAATTAGATATGCAATTTCATTTTTTGGGATAAATAATATATAAAATAATTTAAAAATCTTAAACTTATAACTGAATTTTGAATTGAATACAAAAATCCTATTTCAATTTGAATTTAAGATAATCTAACACTATAAAGATACTAATAGAATTTTTCATAAAAAAAAATATTCATTATACCAAGGGAAGTCATAAATTTTTCCGATGATAATATGTAAATTTCTAGCATGATTAGAGATGGATGCCGATCGAATTTGTTGCAGTTTTTAAGATAAATATAACATAAGTTATGGCGTAATACTCGTAACCATATTCTTGTCGTTATTGTAATATTTATTGATTATTAAATATAATGTTAATAATAAATATTTTCGGTGTTATTGCAATATTTATCGGTCACTAATTATAATTTCAATGACGAATAATCTCATCGTTATAACTATATTTATTGGTCACTAAATATAATATCAATAATAAATATTTCTATCATTATATCTATATTTTTATTTTATTATTACTATTACTAAAATTTTAATGACTATTTTTACTATTATTTAAGAATTTATTTTGTACCTATTAATTTTGACAAGAGAGATACTATTAATAAAAATGTAGTTCTAAATTAATTTCGTAAAAATAAGATATATGCAAAATAGGATCATTAACATTGATTATGTAATAATTACAATTATCTTAAGGGCTTCCATATAATCCACAATCATAAAAAATGAGAAAAAAAAAAGTGATGGGTTTCATATTATCCTAATATCTCCCTATAATCAAAAAAAAAATTTTTTGTTATAAGTGTCACTAAAATCCATATATTAGTTACAATCAATACCAATTAAGTGTTGCTAACTGGACTTTATCTTCAAATACCTACAATGTGCAAAGAGAGAAAATCATATTAAAATGTGCATAACATATATATATATATATAGATTCAAACATGTTTTTCTTTTTCTCCCTCAAACTAACTTTGAAACAAAGTAAAACAAGGCAAGCCCCTAGCTCATAGGTTAAGCAGTCAGATGAGTAATATGTCAGTATCAATCTGATGGTTTGCAAGTTCGATTCTTGTTTTGCGTAAGAGTCAAAGGCCCAACCTACTATTTACCTCTTTTAACGTAATCGAGTGTACGAATATCGGGAATCATGCAAGGACGATCATCCCAAAGCAAAACAAGGCAAAATAGATAAAATCAAACATAATATCAATCGAACAACTAAACAAAAATAACCATTCACAAAAAAGATTTAGAATCCATTGTTCTTAAAGACCAAACATCAATGGTGGGTCAAAGATTTAGAATTTTTTTATTTTATATCTCATTTTACATCAACTTGTTGCAAGAACTGTGTACAAAATCTCATTTCAAACTCATTCACAAAAAATAATCAATCACTAACTAAAAATTCCAATTCTCTAATTCTTTCATTTAGTCAATCTCTATAACCACTCCAAAAGTGACAAAAGAATTATGAAAAAATATATCAACAAACAAAAATATACAAAGAAACAAAATAAACTCCATAAAAATATGAATAGATTAATCGCATGATTAACACTATTTCTAATCAATAATCAATATTATTAGAAATTAATTAGGTTCATCACCTTGAATCTCTTGTAGGAGGTTTAAGAATATAATACCTATTTAATAAAAAGTTGTTAAAAAACTTTCATATGGTCTAGCTTTGAATATTGTATTGCAAAAATTTAAAGCATTTAGTAAAAGAAAAAAAAAAATTAGGATCAAAAGTAATCATGTAATTAAAAATAGTCTTACATCAAAGTCATGAAAAAATAAATAAATCCCTACAAAACTATGAAGTGAATAGAATCTCATGAACATCTTCATCAAGAGTAGATGAGAGAAATTCTGTTGAAGCATTTGAGTTTTGTTCCATGAAATATTTAACCCTTTGCAATCTCTCTTCAAACTCTACAATGAACCTTTTTAGGACGCAATTTTTTTCATACTTATCATTAAGTTTAGTTTGAAACTCTTCCATCCTCTTTTTACTAGGATCTTTAAAGTTTTTTTGTTTGATTCCACGCCCATAGCCAAACACATAGCTATGACGTTGCGCTCCAAAATATTTTTCAATTACTTTAATATTAAAAAATATTGACTTTGCTTGAATGGTCTCTACAATTTGATCCAGCAAAATTTAAAGACTTAAAATTGAATGAGAGAATACTGCTCAAAGAAACTTTAATAAAAGTTAAAGTACTAGATCATACATATTTTTATTCAATTTTAGGTTGAACCAACTTTCTATTCTTCTTTCGAGTTTCAAAAAAGAACTTTCCCATATCATGTGAATTACTTTTTTTTCCCTCCCTTTTGGCAATTATATATAAAATCATCAAACGAAAATTATATTGGACAATAAACGTCATAAATAAATAAATTACAATTTCATAAATAATCTCTCCATGAGGCTTACTACTCGTGCGATCAGGCAATAAAGATTTAGCTCTATTTTGAGAGTCTTGAGAGATTATTTTCTATATAAGAACCAAAAAATAATTATCATTTGAGACATGTAATAGTAAAGAATCACAACATTAAAACTATTTTGCACTTATATTTTAAAATTATATCATACATGAAAATTCTTAATCAGAAAGTGTTAGTCAAAAGTCATTCCCAGTCCTTCTCATCTTTACTTTCTGGCTTATTTTTCAAAGCCCCAGCTACAGTTTTGCAAGGTTTAGCATATATAGTATTTAAACTTGATCTTGAATTTGATCACAAGATATTGATATATATGTTCCAAGGTGTGGTCACGATATAACTTTATGTCGGAATTCTCAAATTTAGCCTCTTAAAAATGATGTATAATTGGTAAAATTAATAAAAAGACAAAGACTATCTTAATTTTATATGTTGAACTTGTTCTATCAAAGTACAGAGCACATATAATATTTAATTTCATTACTTTTAATAAGACTCTAGGTTCCTCTAAACCCCCCCCAAAAGGACAATGTTTTGAGTAAATCAAAATAAAAGATGGAGTAAAAAGGATAAGCTTTCCACGTGATAGTTTTTAGTTTCTTCAATTACTTTCCAAGCTTTTTATAGGACAAATGATTTGATCACGCATAATTTTTTCCACGTGCCTTGACTATGGGACAAATGATTTGATCACTCACAATTTTTTTCAAGTGCCTCGACCATAATTGATTATTCTCTCCCACTGCTCTGATGGTTGTAGGATATGATTGAAAATTTTTCTCCACTTTTGAGCTTAACTACTTTTTTGTTCTAAATTTTTTCTTGAACTTTTTATATTTTTTAGTATGAATTTCACCTTTAAAATACTCAAACTCCTCCTCCCCCACTGGATTGGATTTTCTAGCGTAGCTGGGCAATGGGATGCTTTCTGGTGATTGGGACGAAGTCTTCGGGGTCAATTCACCGCCGTGCTTGAGCTGCAAATTCCTTCATTATTTCATCATCTCAATTCAAACATGCATATTTAGCGATTCTTGTATTTGTAATTCCCATCCTCTTTTTCCCAATTCGTTTAACCTGCTGCTGTTTATTGCAGGGCCAAACCTCAAACTGATCCTTCCCTTAGGTAAAGAAAACCTTCTAAACTAACTTCTCTATTTGTTCTTTCATTGTTCTGTTTCTGCCCTGCTTCTTTCTCTAAAAGTATTAGACTATTACTTTTAAATTTTCTTGTAAAATTTAAAATTTACAACCAAAAAAAAAAAAATTCTAAGCATAAAACCTCTAGAACATATAAGCTACTATAATTTGAACAACAACGAACGCCTTGTATCTGTTAGTCAAGTATTAGAGATTTAGGCCGAGTTCTTTTTATTTTTTAATTTTTAGTTTCGAGTTTTAAATTCATTTTTAATTTTTTATTTTGGTAGTCAGTTTTTAGAAAATTGAAAGGACATTCTCTTTGTCATTTTAAAAAACTATTTCTTAAAACATAAAATTAGAAAACGCGTTCTCTTTGAAATTTTGAAAATAATTTTTTAATAATATTTTATTCAATAAATTTGATTATTTAGTAAATTATAAATATTTAATGTTAATATATTATTAAAAAATATATACATTTTAAAGTTAATGAATTTTGTAATATTTTTTTCTATTACAATAATAAAATATGAATAAATAAATAAATAAATATGTTTTGAGTTTAAAATTTGTTTTGGATGAAAACAATCAAACAACTTTTTGTTGTTTTAGAAATAATAAATAAATTAATTATTTCTCTTTTCTCCTCTGCCTCCAATAATAAGGGAAGTGGAATAAAATTGAAACGAAAAACATGTTTTTCTTGTTTTCATTTTTTCAAAAAAAATTAATTTATTTTAAATTAAAACAAACAATTAAACCCATTCTGGTTACGTTTTGAGATCAATGAGTATAAAAAATAAAATAAAAAATCAAAACCAGCAAGATACAAAACGTATAAAAGCTAGAAATAATGTATTTAGATGTCAAATATTCTTATAAAATTATTATAACTATTTGGCTATGTTGCAAGAAGTAGAAGGATTTTTTTTTATATGAAACATAATTATAAATGTCTACAGAAAAGGGGGTTGGAAAGATTAATTTAAACCTATAACCTAGTTTATACTTGTCAGGAAGTGTTGGTCACAGCCATATATAGCCACTCTTGGGTTGCTTAAGTAACTTGATGAAAGTAATTTTTAGGAAACTAATTAACCCACAAAACTGATCTTTTCAAGTCAATTTAAATATTATTTGTAAGTGGATATATGTTTTACTTAAAAGTAGCACATATAACCTATATAAATTTGAAATTTATATGTCTAATATTTTCTACATGCTATTTCATATTGAATGCTTGATTACAGGTATTGGAACTGCTGTATTTGTGGCATTGGTAATACCGTTCTACTATTTTGCATGGAAAGACAAGTCAAAAAAATTTCTTTGTTTTGTAAATCTCAAGAAAATAGATGATCAAAATGTTGAGGCTTTTCTAAGGAGCTTTGGTTCTCTTACCTCTAAAAGATATAGCTATTTGGATATTAAGAAAATCACCATCTCTTTCAAAAATAAACTCGTTGAAGGAGGGTTTGGTGCTGTTTATAAAGGAAAGTTACATGATGGGCACCTCGTGGTGGTGAAAATTTTGAAGGAATCAAAAGGCGATGGAGAACAATTTATAAATGAGGTTGCGAGTATAAGTCGGACATCTCATGTTAATATTGTAAATTTATTGGGTTTTTGTTATGAGAATGGAAAAAAAAGCTCTAATTTATGAGTTTATGGCTAATGGATCTCTCGACAAATTTATACATGATAGAAATATGCCAAAAGAACATGAATTGGGATTGGAAGAATTATATAAGATTGTTGTTGGTGTTGCTAAAAGGTTAGAGTACCTCAATTTAGGTTGCAAGACAAGGATTTTGCACTTTGATATAAAGCCTTATAACATTCTTCTAGATGAAAATTTTTGTCCCAAAATATCTAATTTTGGACTTGCTAAATAATGTCTTCACAAGCAAAGTATCATATCATTGTTTGGAACAAGAGAGATGATTGGATATATAGCCTCTGAGCTATTTTCAAGAAACTACGGAGGGGTCTCTTATAAAGTAGATGTTTATAACTATGGGATAATGATTTTGGACATGGTTGTAGGGAGAGAAAATTGGAATGATTCAACTGTTGATTGTAGTAGTGATATGTATTTTCCAAATTGGATTTACAAACATCTTGAAAAGGAACAAGAAATTGGGCCTCATTGTATTACAAGTGAAGAAGAAAATGAAAAAGCAAGAAAGATGATTATGGTTAGCTTGTGGTGCATACAAACCGATCCCTCAAACCGTCCATCAATGACTAAAGTGTTGGAAATGTTGTAAGGAAGCCTATATTCATTACATGTCCCACCCAAACCTGTCTTGTTTTCTATTAATGGACCAATAATTACACATTGTTCAGGCACAGATGACATCACATTATGTTCATCCAATGTGAGTTGAGGATGCAGAATTCCTTGGAAAGCAAGGTACAAAAATATTTACCCATGTAAATTGTAAAAGTTTTTGTTGATTACTAGGTTAACAACAAAACCTCAATTATGATAATGATTTATAACTCGGCAAAAAGAACTTAGCAACTACTTATTCTTATAAAGATGAGATATTGTGGTAGTTGATTTCTTATAAATAATTTTAATAGATATTGTGGTAGATCACATATTATGCTAGCTTTTCAAGGCAGTGCAATATTAAGTTCAAAACTAAATGATGTGTTCCATGTATATAAAACTCTACTTAAATGATTTATTTTATAATTCTCTTAGGGAAGGAGTTGGGTTTTACTCCCCAACTTTAATACCCCAACACCCACCTTGTACCATGCTCCGTGCTCAGATTTGAGTTATACTTCCATTGTCTTAGAATTTTTTTTTAAAAATTACACTTAAGACCCTTCATCTTTATTTCTTCTTTCATCTAGGTCATTGTTGGTCAGTTTTTGAGGTTTAAAGAGTGTCACTAAGCTCCTTTCAAGTTTGGTTCTCAATTTCATCCTAGAGTTCTGAGTACACTAGCACCTCAAGGATCTTTGAAATATCACACTACAACCTTATTTTCTTAAAATTCTTACATTTATACCCTTAATATTTTTTCCAAAATGTCCTTATTTAGGTTTCAATTTTAGGGAACTTATCAAAATACCCTTAAAAGGTTATAGTCTTTGACAAGATTATTAATAAACCCTTTGACTTTATTTCTTTGACTTTCCTATTTCTTTAGAATATTTTTAAAAATTTCTAGATATTACAATTTTGTTATGGAGACCTCAAAATAATTATAAGGAGACAAATTACACATGTTTCACAAAATTCAATGAATTTTTGTAATGTGCATTTGTCTTATCTATCGAACCTCAAAGATTTAACTACATGGGCACTTTTCCTTTACACTAAGAGCCTTGGAATTTTTAAAGGCTATAAATGCATTCGACTCTCTTTTTTTGAAAAATAAACCCAAATCTTTAACTATAATAATCTTCTTCTAAAAAGTGTCTTGTTGCATGCTCAACTGCTCTTAATGTCGGAGTAAAAGTATCATTCTTTTCCTCAAACTTACAATCACATTATGAGTGATTGTGTTAATTCCGAATGTTGATAGTTGAAATAAAACAATAATTTTATCATCAAGACTACTACTGAAGACTTATGAGGACAAGCAGTATGGGAATGTATATTTCATTGCAAACCAAGCATTACTTTGTTTTACTAAACATGACTACTTAGCTAGGTACTTATAGACTCTCACATACATGAATTTTGGTATGAAGTAAACACAAGTAGATATGATGAAACATTATTCACAAGTATCCAAGATCTTTTCAAGACCACATATGACTCCTTTCTTTACATTCAATGTATCTAAAATCACACGTGTCTTAACCCTTTCAACTTATAGTTAAATTTAGTTTTCCAACATTTCCCTTTACACTTAACATTAATTATGACCCTAAAAAAGTCAACAATCACTTGTGCTCCCTTTATTATAACAACTCACTCCCACTTATGGATGTTACTGGTAAATAATCGACCGGATTACTCACCCGACAAACCACAACTAAAGAGTTGAACTATGTTTCAATAGGAAACGCCTTAGATGGGAACCAAGCTTCGTCATTCCCTTCGCTCCACTCAGGAATCGGTCCTTACTTAAATAAGAAAACTCGACAGACTGAGACTCAAAACCTGAGTGAGATTCACCTCTCTTCAGCTCACCTCATAGCAAGCCAAAGGTGACTCAGGGACAAAACTAACATAACAACACTTCGCTGAGTATTGGCAATTTATGAGAATATATCTCGCTGATCTTTACTCAGTCCGAAACTTGGCTTCACCAACTACGCCACATATAACAAGCAATCCCACAACCATCTATCACACTATGATAATTACAACAATTAAATACCACTAGTGCTCAATAACGTTTATATTCAAACACACGAATATATATAAGAAAATACGAGAAAATACATATCCCCACATCTCGAGCAACGATGCTAGTTGCCACAATAGTCTCCCGGCACCATCACTGCTTGCATTTGGGTTTGCATCATCTACAACACGAGGTAAAATCTCATGAGTCATAAAGACTCAGTATGGGTGCAATGCATGTAAATATGAATATAACCATGTTTATGTATGCTAAATGCATGCAAATTAGGCTAGGCCCACTTATTCTCACAACCCACCAGGGTTTAAGACATCAATTTATCAGCCCCCACAACACTAGTCCTCCACATTGCCACAGGTCCACTAGATCTTGCATCACGTAAGTGTTAACCACTACATGCAAATGCAACATAAAAATATTATCAAACATATTTAGCGACTTGCAAAGCCACCTCCACATGGGGCTATCTCTTACCTGGCTCGATGCCTCCCCTACTTTTGCACGCACTCCAGCCTAAACTTGAACTCATCTAGGATCACCCATTCCCGGTCAAACTTAGACGAAAACACACACAAACCCAACTCTATTATCATCCGACATTAAATCAATCCCCTCAACTTAGCCACACATCGCCCAAACTATCAATCAACAAATTTTCAAACAATCCCGACATAGGGTTTAATCCAACAAATAATTATTCTACATTAACTCGCTTAATAAAAACCATTTGAAAAAGAAATATTAATTTACCTCGACTCATCTGGAGAGAAATTCAAAAAACGCCCACACCGACGTTGTCTCCCGAGCTGCCATTTACATCCAAAATCTCATTTTCGAGCTTCTGACACGCTCCTCAAGCCCCAATTTAATTTACAGAACTTTTCCACATTCTTCTGGAATTTTTTGAAATTTTTCCCCATTTTCTCCTTTATTTCCCTTTTTTCTTATTTATTTATTTTTTTCTTATTTTTCTTTATTCTCTACATTTTCTTCTTCCCCGCACCTCCCCAGCGTGCACTATTCACCATCTTCTTCGCGCGGTCGACCTGCACGTGCACTTCTCCTTCCTCTCGGCCAGCAGCTTCCTCGCACAGCCGCGAGCCATCCCGTTGCCGCCGTCTCAGCCATCACTAGCCACCTCTAACTGTCATACAGCCGCTACTCGAACCGACCTCCCCTGCCTTGGCCGCTGCCATCTCGAGCTGCCATGGCAGCCTCCCCCGAGCAGTTTGCACGCACCGTCGCTGCCATCACCACTGGCCTAAGCCAGCCATCAACGCATCTAGGCAGCCACTGCGACGCACTTAGGTAGCCACTTCAGCCACCACGAGCTCCGTCGCACGCCCTCGCTGGTTTGCCGCTGCCTCCTTCTTCTTCCATCATCGGCCATGGCAGTCACTGCCATGGCCGATCAGCCCCTCTCGCTTGATCCCTCATCACTCTCACTCTTTTTCTCTCATGATCTCAGCCTTCTACAAGCTCTCTCTCGGCCCTGCTCTCTTATTTCAAAATTACAGAGACAAAGAAAGTTTCTTGGAAGCTTCTCACACACATACACACACATATATAAATATACATATATATATATATATTACACACATTAATCCCTCAATTACTCCATAATTTCACTTAGGGAAACATTAATTGCACTTGGGGATTCTTATAATTACACTTAGACCCTCCAAGGTTTAAATTAATTAACAGCAAGCCACTCTCAACTCGATTTCTACGAAAATTAATATCCAACTTTCACTCGAAATTATTGATTTTGTCTCTGCACCTACACGGGACCTTTATTCCACTCGGAAACACCTAAGGGTTGCCTTATTCGCAAAACCGGACCACCCCTAGGGTCCTCTCAGCTTCCCGGAGATCCCCTACGACCATTCGGTATTGGCACCTACTCGAGCTTATACAAAATTTATTCCGAAAATTATTCCCTATCGGACTGGTTCCAGTGTCATTATCCTTATCTCGAGACGCTCACCAATCTCTTGCCCTTTTCGCTGGACATCTAAGTCCCGAGACATTTCCTGTTGCCAATTCAACAATTTTATTAATTAATTTCCCTAAAATCGATTTTCGGGCTTCTCGGACGACCCGAGACCCTTTTAAAATAATAAAAAATTATTTATTTTCAATATCATATAATATGAGGTATTACATTTATTCCTTTACGTTGAAATGGTGACATTGTAAGAGCTCGATCTTTTAATATTGTTAATCTTTACCATTTCCTTTAACACATTTAGCTCTTGGGATAATTGATCACTTTCGTACTTCTGTTTGGTGTAGTTTGCATCTCTTCCCACTCATATTTTTGTTTAACAAGCACTTGTTAGTTGACAACTTCAATATCCATTTTATAATATTGGCTTAGCTTTTGAATGACAGAGAGTTGTACTCTGTTTTGCACTTGTCTTTGTGTGTGCTTTGAAGCTACCCTGCACTGCCTTTCTGAATCCATTATGACAATGGATATATGCAACAAATTTAGTTTCATGATCCATACCAAGCTTTTCACAAGTATAAACAATAATGAGTAGCAGAAACTTTTCGAGCAAGTCCTTGAATATCAACTTGAATCAGATTGTAATGTGTTTCACTTTCCATTTTCACTAGCATAAATACCTGTTTATTTTGATTAATTTTTTAGATTAAAAACACTTGAAAAAGAGACCATGTCAATAATGTACTTGAGATTCTAGGGCCTGTTTGGCTAGGCAGTTTGATCGCTTATAAGCTGGCATGTAACTTTTAAGCTACCTAACATATTTGACTAAAGTGTTTTGACTTGTAATAAGAACGTTTAAACTATATAGCTTAAGCACTCTTACATTAGCGTTTTGCAAAATCTGATAGCAAAAAGCTGCTATCAAATAAGTTGCGTTGTATTAGTATTTTACCATTTTACCCTAATCATTTTTATTAATTTTCAACTATGCCCTTCTTCTTCAACCTTTGTCTCTCGCTGCCAATCGCCCCAGCTTTTCTAGTCGCCACCATCGGCCATCACCATCGCCCCCATCATCCGCTATCGCTGTCGCCCCCATTGTCCGTCCATTTCTTCCCCATTGTCATCTGTCACCATCCCCACCTCCATTGGCCACAGCCTCCAGCTCTACTATCACCATTGGCTACAGCCTCTAGCCTCTATCGCCTGTGTCCGCCACTTCCTCCTCCATCAGCCATTGTCTGCCACCTCTAGTTTCCATCACCCATCGTTTGTCACCTGAATTTGCTGTTTCCATTGCCTGTGCTCGCCTCTCTGTAGGTGTATATATGTATATGTATATATGTAACATATATATTTAGCGCATATATATAAATATTGTATTAGTATTTTTTTAATAATTATATATAATTTTGGTAAAATTTTATCATTAGACATTAATTTATAATTTAATTTCATTAGAAATTAATATTTTTATATCTTTCATTTGAATTATTTAACATGTCTATTTTCGTCTTTTTTGTCAAGTTCTGATAGGTTATCAATTCTTTCAAATCAAACACATAACTATTAACTGATAATTTAAAAACATATTTATCTAAATACATTATCAACTTAAACATTATCTAACTTAAAAGTTTTAAACCACTTAAAAGCTTTAAAAAAAAAAAAAATAGCCGAACAGGCCCTAACAGACTTCGATTGACTAGAGTGGTGACTTTGGTCGATTAAATTTAGTTTGAAAATAGACATGGCGCATTATAGAAGGTTTCATGTTGACTAGGAGATGAACTTCAGTCGGCAAAACTTAAAAATTTAAAATAATGAGAGCATTTTGACTCACTTTGGTTAACCTCAAGGTAAACTTTGGTTAACTAAACTTCGTAGTTAATTTTGGTTAAACATTTTATGAGATTTTGGTTGATTAGGATACTATCTATGGTGAATCAAACTTGACATAAGATAGACATGATAATACCATATTTGTGATGTTATTTATGCTTTATTTCCTATATTTTATGCTACATTTTTTTATTAAATTGGTTTCTTGATGTGTTTGGTGAGTATTTTGCAGGAAAAATGATTTTAGGATAAATTTTAGAGTTTATGGTGTAAATTACAGTAACCCTGCAGTATTTTGGGCATAACTTTCTGTATATAAATCGGATTAACGCTATTCTTGATGCTACGGAAAGCCAAGAGACATGGCTACAACTTTCACGTTTATGACGTGAGCAAGTTCTGTTATTTTGAGGGTGAAAATTGCATCTCAAGTGAAGCCCGCTGCTGCAATGCGAAAATTAATAAATCAAGGGCCAAAAATTAATTCAATAAATCAAAATAAATCCTAGACATCAAAAGGTATAAAAAAAGGGGAAGCCGTGGCTATAAAAGGGAAGAGAAAAGAAGAGAAAAAGGGGAGAACAAGAGGCGTGAACCAGCAAACCGCAGAAGGAAGGGACGAGGCAGACGCAGCAAGCGGCGGACGCATGCTGTGGCTGAGCAGTGAAGGAGGGCACGCAAGGCTGTGGCAGCATTTGAAGGAGGCAGTGGAGTGCTGAAGCAAGCAGCTGTTGGGCGCACGCAAGGCAGGGCTTGGTCACGCAAAAGGCGAGCCGCATGTGGTGAAGCTTCCGTTCCATTAGATCTGGTTGGCAAACCAGATCTGGACAGGGAAGCTTTAATTTTTATTTATTTTTTAAAGATTATATTAATTTAGCTATGAACTAATTTAATTTACATCGTTTGGAACTATTATTTAATCAATTATTAATTCCAGTTTCATTCACTGTGATTAATTTAATCTTTTTATTTATGTTATTGATTGGTCATTTTTAATATAAATAAATTTATTTTTTGAGATATATTAGTGGTAAACACCATATGCTGAGCCACAAATAGCTCTCTTGAATGAATGAATGAATAGATGTTTGATGCAACACCAGGGAAAAATATTTATTTGATTCTTTATGTATGTTTTTCTGATCTTAATGGTCACACATTATACTAAATATTATGATTAATTTGATGATTAAAAATATTTGATTGCGCCAGTATGCCTAACGGAATAATCATAAATTAGGAATAACGAACCCTAGAATTAAATTGAGATTTATAGGATTAAAGACAGAGAATTGCAAAGTATTATTGAAATCGGATTCCTAGGCTTTTAATCACAAATAGCTCTCTTATACTTGCATATTATAGTATCAATTGATTCGTGCACTTGCAAGAATTAAATTTATTCGTCAAGACACATGATATTTTATCAAACTTCCATCGATCATAAGTTTTTCACTTGTTGCTAACTTTCTTAGAATGTGTTTTCTTGAAATATGTCCAATTTTAAAATTTTCCAATGAATAAGTTATAAGTATGTTTAATCAAAAGATAATGACTCATAAAAAAATTGCTTTTGCCCAAAGCAAAATATCATTTATTATTGTTAGAAGAACATGTTGTTTTTGCTACATCAAAACAATGATTGTGGCACATTGAGAATACCAAAAGGCATTATTATTATTATTTTTTCCTATTAGAGGCATATTATTTGCATCTAAAACATAGTTACTTGTAGCACTTAAATATTTTTTCCTTTATAACAAATTTTTCGACACAATTTTGTAGAGGCACATTTCAATTTGTATTATACAGTACGTTTTTAATTATTAATTTTTTTTTGTATATATTCATGACTTTGTATAGATATATATTATATTAAATGCATAATATTTTATAAAAAGGCAACTAATTGCTTGTAGCCTAAGTGTTAAGTGGAATAGTTGGTGATCCTGAGGTCTCAGAGTTCTCAGCAGCCTCAATTTTCTCCCCCACTAAATGATGTAGTCTTGACATTAATTATTTTAGAGGTAAATTATGAAGACGAATGACTTTTCCCTCTAAACATTTTATGTTAAAGGTAGTTTGTTCTTTCTCCTCAAAAGACATTTAAATGCATAAAAGATATCCTTTTAAGAGGAAAAATAAAAAATGTCTTTAAGAATCAAACTTATTGTAGGGCGATAAGTATTCGATCAAAGTGTTTGTCTCAACATTGTGGACACAAAAACCTCAATGTGCCAACATTCAGTGTCGTACTTAAGATTTTGGGGTCTTGAGTCGAAATGTAAAAATGGACCCCTAAATTATAATGTTATTCAAATTTTATTTTTTATAATAAAATATAAAAAAATAAACAAATATTCATATCGTATCAAAGAATAAAATCAATTTTTTTAAAATAATCAATTAAAAACTACTATCCTTATAGTTTTGGAGGCAAAAATATCAATCAATTTGTTTGAACATTTTTTTTTCTCAATAGCAATATAGTCAATCTATTCAATCTGTCTTATGATAGTTGAGCAGAGATAAGTCTTGAGCAACTTCAACTTGGAAAAACTTATTTTTGCATATGCAACTGTAATCGATATAATCAGCAAAATTTTGTAAGCAACACAAGCATTTAGAAAATACCCATCCATTTTCTTCAAATAGTTTACCACATTAATAATTGAGTTTGGAATTGCAATATTCTAAAGTACACTAGAACAAATATTTAAAATACTATTTTAAAAATAGAATATTTGAAATACTTACACATATTTAGCCCGATAATAAAAAGTATTATATGAGAATATATAATAATAAAACATAAATTATCTACATATTACTTTACATGTTACTCTACATATTCCCAAAGTTTTTTAATTTGTCCACCACTGATCTAACACAGAATTTACTCTCAATACCTACCTACCGTTGGTGAATAATTTTTTTTTTCTTTTGTCAAACCAATGAATGGATAAAATCCTAATTACCCATAACCTATTACCAAAGTTTCTAATTCACTAATATATATATATATATATTCTGTAAAAAATAACAAAAATATAAATAACTCAAGGAAGGAGATCTCACTGGCAGATCCCACTGGCCACCCTTACAATATTAACAAAAACTTATTGTTGTAAGAGTTTCTTCTTCTTTGAGTGGTAAAGTTAGAGTTGTGTACTCTTTTATTTTCCAACACCAGGTACATATGAAACCCCAAATATAGGGAACTTAGACCACATGCACTATCTTGCTAGGATTGTTATGTAGGGTTTTGTACCTTATCTCTTAGTCTCTTGACTTTCTTGAATCTCTTATTAAAAGCATATGAACTTCAAAAGTTAGTAAGTTACCCTTCTTAATTCATTTAAGGCTCAATCTAGTGAATTTGTCATTCATTCAAAGTCACTTACTACTCATTTTCAACTCTAAGTTGCTCATGTACCCTAATTTATATTCAAAAATGATCATGTGGTCCATTTTACTAGATGGAGCAAATAACTACTCTAATTAAAGGTCAACATCTTACCTTTCTTAACCTCGACTTTCTTCATTAATTGCAATTTGCCTCCTTTTATCTTTGTTCACACCTTGATGGCCCAATGAGCAACCTAATTCACAATTTAGGTCTCATATGGCTATTTAGTTACTTTCAAACATAATAAATCTAGCCTTATCTCTAGTTGCTCAACAATTTCAACACAATCACATACATTTATTTTCAATGCCACATTGGTTCAATTCAAGCATAAGTAATAATAGATAAGAAAATGATACCTTATAAGGCTAGTTTTCAATTCTATGGTATACTATAAGAGAATTAGGGTAATTTTTTCTCCTACTATTGTTGCTTGTTTTGTAAGAACCCATATTTTCGTAATATTGCCACGTAATTTAGGCAAATTTAGAATATCGAAAAATGGGCTTGACAACAGTTATAAGTACCGAATCGACTGTAGGGAGTGTCTCAGAGTGAAATTATCTAAGGAAAATGATATAATCTTGATGAGCATTCCGAGATAAGATTTATGATATCGAAAGAAATCGAATCAGGAACAGTTTTCGATACAGCTAAAATACAATTGCTAATTAGGCTGTAAAATCGAATTGTCGTAAGGGACTCTCAAAAAATCAACAGAACCCTAGGGGGGCTCCGGTTTTGTATAATGAGCAACCCTTCAGTGGTTTCGGGATGAAACGACAGCCCAGTGAGGAGACTGGGATGAATCGTTCTTTTTTACTAAGTTTTGAGTTATTAATTTTGGATTTTCAGTATCGGAATGCAATCAAATTCAATGTTTGAGGATGTTATTGCAATCAAGAAATTGTTCTAATGAATTTAAGATAAAATGTGAGGTTTAAATGTATAAATTAAGTGTAATATATATATATATACGTATACACGTGCTGTGTGTGTGGATGGCAGCCATGCCTCTCATCTTCAAAGATCATGCCCTGCAACTTCATGCCATATCCTGCAAAAATTGGAGAGATTTTCACCCATAATTTGGAGAGATTTTCACTCAAAAGAGGATGGCAAAGGCATAGGAGTTGGCAGGTGCATTGGCTATAAATAGGAGGGGATTGGATAAAGAGAGGGGAAGAAATGAGAAGCAATGGCAAAGAGTTTGAGAGAAAGCAATGGTTGAGTGTGGCAGAAGCGGAGGTCGGCCAGCGGCTAGGGGTGGTCCATGGTGGTCTCAGCGAGCACAAGGAGGCCGAAGGCGGTCGAAGATGGCCGCATAACCGTGGCAGCCATGGCCAACGCACAACGAGCAGCAACAGGTACGAGGATGCGAGGCAGGGGAGGCTGCGGCTCACAGCGGTGGAGGTGCCAGCAGCGATGCGAGCGAAGCAGCAGGCGGTGGCGGCTGGGCATGGTGGAGGAGCCGATTGCAGGTGGTGTGCGTGCAGGAGCCAGAGGAGGGAGGAAGAAGAAGAAGAAGAAGAAGAAGAAAAGAAAAAAAAAGAAAAAGAAAAAAGAAGAAGAAGAGAGGAGTTGCTGATTGCACGCAGAGGAGAAAGAAAGGAGGAAGAAGATGAATAGCAGAGGAAGAAAGAAATGGAAAAAGAAAAAGAAAAAAAAAAGAAAATTTAGAAAAAATAGAGAAAAATGCTGAAAAAATCTTAAAAAATTCTAGAAAAATAGGATTTGGAGATTTAGCAATATTTCAAAGATTTTGGGAGAGAAAATGGTTCGGGCACGCGTTTCAAAGATGTGGCACGCATATCGAGGAAGTCCGAGAGGCTAAGTTAAGGTAAGTAAAATTTCTTAGAAAATTCTAAAAATTCAGAAATATTATTTTATAAATTTTCGTAGTAAGATTTTTGAGAAAAATATTTTAGAAATATTTAGTTTGGATTTATTGAGAAAAAATAAGAAGAAATAGAAAGAAAAATAAAGAAAATGCAAGAAATTATGAAAAAATAAGTTTTAATACTTACTTAAATAAATATGGTGATTAGGATGCTTTGAGGCTAAAGTTGAAGAGACTTGTGTGAATTTTGATGTTAGCACGCAAATCGAGGTGATGCACGTATTTCGAGGCAAGACACGAATATCGAGGTAAGTGGTATTTCCAAATTAAATTTAGTTTTATGGAAAAATGCTTCGTTTGTAAGTGATTTATGTTTAAAAAAACCCGATTCTTGGGAATGTTTTCATTATATTGACATGTTCCGATATGTATCCATCACGTAGACTGCACACATGACATGCTATGAAATGCATATGTACACGTTGATATCATTGACCATACGTATCGTGACCGTAGGGAGTACGAACTAGCACCGCTACTTTACCAAGGGTGCCCCCATACACCCCGGCTTGGAAAAAGGTGGCCGTAAAAATGGTAGGTAGTAGGAGGGGTGCAGTTGACACCTACGATAAGTAAGACATTGCATTCATGCACGAAATATGTTTTCTGTACCTTTACTTATATGATTCATCATCTAACTTGGGCTTTGCCCCTAGAATATTCAAACGTTCCAGATGGAGATTGTAGCAGATAAGAGGATGAATGAGACATTAAATGACACTTAGCGGAGTGCATGGTAAATGAAATGTATGTAATGTAGTCCCTGTATTTAAGTTCTGCTACTTTGAATTATGGATGTTTTGAAAGCATGAGGATGTATAACCTTATTTAGGGTTAATATTAGTTAAGAACTTATGTTTTGTATTAAGTTATGTTAAGAAATGAAGATGTAAGAATTGATTTATGATCAATGTTAAGATATCAGGTTTCGATCCTTGCTTCCGCATTTGATGTGTATAATGATTCTCTTTTGAGATTAATGATTGGAAGTTCTGGGATAGATTCGAGGTATGATATGATTTAGGATTAGTTTGAAAGGAAAAAAAAAAAATTATTGTCCCAGAATTGTCTCAAGTTATAACGCGCCCGAAAAAGAGGGGCGTTACATGTTTTCTTTGTTTCCTTTGCTTATGTAAGTTCCCTATTAAACAAGTTAGCTTAAGAGTGGGGCGAATTAAGCTTACTCCAAAAATTTTTAATGTAATGACCCAAAATTCTCTCAGTTTTTATTTTCAAACATTAATAACGCAAATACATGGGCTGAAATTTTGCCCCGCAGCTATACAACAACGAATGTAGATAAATGTTTGTTTTCAACAACGAAAGCAAATTAATTATAAGTACACCTTTCAAGGATTTTTCTTACATAATAGAGCATCAATTATACAAAATTTGACAAGACTTAATATTTAAGCCCCTATTTATAACTCACACTCAAAGATCTTTTCGGTCGGGATTGTCCTGTACGCATAGCTATGTAAGGAACGACACACCATAAGATCCATCCTTGACATTAGCTCCCATACTTGAAATGATGATAAAACAAAGTGAGCCACAAGACTCAACAAGCATAGTAGGAAAAATAATGATAAGGCTAGGAACAGATCTCTCACCCAAAATACACCCCACAAAATGTTGTGCTATAAATGATAATGCCACATCATACCATGCACCATGATATCCAAATCTCAACATAAATACTAATGCACATAATAGTCCTTGGGACCTACATAAGAAATGCACAACCTGACACCCAAATCCTGGCATACAAACCTGTCGTAACCATAATTGGCTAACATAAGCCACATAAGCCTGAGTGTAATACCCAAAATTTTTGTAAAACTTATACATTTGAGGAAAATGAACATTTCAAATGATCATAGAAGTTTATGGGCAAAAGCGTAGTTTCATAAAAAATTTAGGAGAAAATGCAATTTACTAAAAGTATTGGAAACTTTTTAGGGGCCAATGAGAGATGAGAGAAGCCTCTCCCAAAGGAAATTTGGTGACCAAAATAAAGTATGTTCAAGGATGGCCAAGATCCTAAAAGATATAGGGGTCAAAGTGCAAAGGTATGAAGTTTCGGGCCAAGTGTAATTTTTTAAAACTTGAAACGAACTCGCCGGAGAAACAAACTGGCCAAACTAGAGATTGAGAGTAATCATAAGGCACACAAATCAAAGCAAAAGGTCGCATAGCATGTGGTGAAATGGGATTGACTGGAAAATTCTATAAATTGGCCAAGAATGGAGCTTGAAGCAACTAAAGAAAATTAAGGCAAAATTAGGTTGGTTTGAGGGGATTAGAAGTGAGGAATAGATTTTTTTGGGTGTGAGAGGAAGGTTCTAGAGGGAAAAAAAGTGAATTTGGTGAAGAAATGAGGAAGAAAGAGAATTAAACACAAGACAAAAATTACCCTGGCATGCATATTCAAGAAATAAAACAACGGAAGCGAGGCTAATACACATGCACGGCCAAAAGTACCCCGTCGGAATAGCGGTCATGGAGTATATAAATATATACAGACCCTGTGCCAACAAATAAAAAATACAAGGAACAACCCAGCACAGTAAAAAATAAGAGACATAAGTCCTAACAAAATATCAGAGACAACGGGGGCAAGCAATCTGTACACCCTACCATATGGCTGGCTACTAGGTGGCGCGATCCTCGCCCTCAACTTTCGCTTTACCCTTACCTGGAATGATGGGAAGCAAGGTGAGTTGCAAGACTCAACAAGTTTATAAGAAAATGAAGGCTATATAGTAAATAGAGGAGGTCACCCCAAACACCGTCCTACACATACACACAAGCCATGAGACACTAACAACACAACAACATAGCATAAGGAAAACACATACCAGTCCTTGAGGCCCACACAAGACACACGGCACCCAAGTCCCATACCAACATGCCGCTGCCCTGAGAGGCAACATAAATCTCCAATAAACTTGCGCGCGCTGTCCCGGGTCGGTACTTTCGTCACCTGTGTGTTCGTGTCGATACTTCCATCACCCATGTGTCCGTGTCGATACTCCCGACACCCAAGCCATAGGCTTCCTCGGAATGGTCATCCCGTCCGAGAACTGATAACTACCAGTAACCATGCAATGCACATAAAAATGCAATGGCGTAGTGAGCATTAATGTGATTGTAACAGCTCGCCTCCCAGAGCCCCCGCTAGCATAGAGGATCCGTGAGAAGGTCCTTACTAAAATGATATCGAACAACAACACAACTACAACTCACAAACAACCCTTATTTAAACCATACCTTTTTTTAATTCACTTAGCATCTCATAATCATTTTTACATAAGCGTTTACACCGCTTGGGCCCACCTGGGCTTACATAACATACGTCAATCTAAAAAAAACGTAAACATTAACCTTAACAACAGGCACCATGACACCCAAGATCTAGTTTCGGGAGAGCTCTGCACTTGCTACCATGACACGATAATGACTGCTACGCTACCCTGCACATTTATTTATCAAAACTACAACTAAATTCATCAGACGTTATCCTTTTATTAAAGCAGGTGTAGGGCGATTATACTTGCCAGTGTGTGAGTGTGCGTATAGTAGAATTTTAAATTTATATTTCGGTGAGTCCGAGTTGATTCACAGGGAGATTATTTATGGATGAAAACAAAGATCACAAAATATTTGAGTTTGGGACGTGATTAAGATGATTTAAAGGTAAAAATTAAAGCTAAACTAATACTGAATTTAAGCAGCTTGGGTCAAGACAATTTCAGTGCCAAAACCAATTAATTCTCGATTTAATAGAAAAGATCAGTAATATTCATCTGATTTGAGTTTTGCAGATCTGTCAGTAATTTTAGTTCAAGACAATGGTAATTCTTGTTTAAGCAATCTCCATACATGGCATGAAAATTCTAAGTTAAGCAATTATCATAAATTGAATTATATTCCACAGACAGAATTTATAGATATAGATTAATCATTTGGGTTTGGGTATGAAAACATTTCTAGGTTTAGCAATCTCCATACGTGGCATGGAAATTCTAAGTTAGGCCTATACTCCAATCCAAACTCAAAGATACACTATACGCACATTGTTCAAATTAAATCAGATTAATATTACATACTTGAAGCGTAGCTTTCTTTGGGAATCATTTGCATTGGACATTGTTATTGTCTTAACCCAAGATTGGATTTAGCTACTTATCTTCATTTTTAAATAAATTGGAATGAATTTAAATGACGGGAATTAAAAGACAGTATTTAAAAGACTATTTTTTAACCGACCATATAGGCGATATATAATAAAAAGACAATAATTGAAAGACTATTTTTTAACCGACCATATAGGCAGTACATAATTGAAAAACAATTTTTTAACCGACCATATAGGCGGTATATAATTGAAAGACAATATTCAACCGACCATATAGGCGGTATATAATAAAAAAACAATATGAATAACATAATACAACTATATGGAAACAAAATTTGAAGATTTGAGAGAGAAATTCTAAGAACAAAACTATATAGAAATTAAAGTGAAAAATTTGAGAGAGAAATCCTAAGAACACAACTATACTTTCATTATAAGAAAATTGAATGGTTACAAATGCATCCCAAGTGCTCTATTTATAGGTTAAAAGATGCAATGGAGACCACTCAATTATATAATTTAATAATACAAAATATCTAAAGAAAAATAAAATACCTAATTTAAAAATACAAAGATAAATAAAATATCTAATTACTTAAAAAGTTCGGGCCAAAGTGTAGTTCTTGAAACTTTGTGACTTGATGTAAGCGATGACATCATTCCAACCCATGATGTAAGCGATGATGTCATTTCAACCCATGATGTAAGCGATGATGTCATTCCAACTCATGATGTAAGCAATGATGTCAGCAATTTGTGAGACTTGGGCTTTTCATATTTTTGGGCTTGGGCCTTCCATATGTTGGGCTTGGGCTTTCTTTGTTTTGGGCTTGGGCCTTCTTTGTGTTGGGCTTGGGCCTAGGCATTTCTTGTTTTGGGCTTGGACCTTCCTTGTGTTGGGCTTGGGCTTTCTTTGTGTTGGGCTTGGAATCCATAATATTATAATATTATATATATTAGATTTATTTTTTATATTTTATATATATTTTTATATTAATATTTTTAAACATGCACAAAATCACAAAATGCATAATAATATTCAATTTAAACCATTTTAAGATCAAAATAAGGGTGAAATTATAACAAAATTTTTACAAAATTGATCACTAATCACACCCCCCAATTTAAACATTGCTAGTCCCATAACAATTAGACTTCATACTGGCCAGATTTATTCACAATAATCGCATGAATATAAAAATTTTAAATTCAAAACCAAAATGCATAGAACAGAACAATTTATCTGACATACAGTCGAATATTCTAAATCAGATTTCGCTCAAAGGTCATACAATCTTAGGAACGACAATTAGGATGACCATCATTCTATCTTACTCTCTCGAAGTTTCGACTTCAAACCTTACTATGGATTTTTCCTCCAATAAAAAAAATGATTCCTCTGGTGTATGCACAAAGGGGTGCACTGTTTTAAGAGTAAATGCAAAACAAGTTCAAACTCGGTGTCATCCCAAATACAAAGAACGCATTTTCATGAAAGAACAGGGAATTTAACATAGTTTCATGACTGGAATAATGCCATGGATAAATAACTTTTGAATTTAAAAAAAATTCCCTACTCCGAACTCGAATCCTGAGATTACCTGATTTATAGCATCAAGAGGGACCAGACTGGGTTGTAATGGGGTTATGAGGTTAATACGAGTTGTTAAAGAAAAGGGTAAAGTGTGCAAATGGTGTGTCTGGATTTTTTTTTTTTTTTTTGACACTAATATCAAATTGGACATATTGTTTTCTTCAACATTTATTTTGAAACACTCATGTTGAAAAGCTAAGAGAACTTCCTTTTTTTTTCTTTTTTTTCTTTTTTCCTTTCTTTTTTGCTTTTTTGTTTCTTTTTTTTTTTATATGAAAATATCGAGATAGATTGATTCCTAAAAACACACCAGGTTTGGACAAACTTCATATGGTTATAGGTTAGACGAGAGTAATGAAAGGAATTATGCTAAGAACAGCTCAAATGAGCTAGCAAGGGAGGTTAATGTAAAGAAAGAAAAAGGTTAATAGACTCAAATTGAAAGAAATTGACCCTCTATCATGCTTCTACAAAATGATGTTACTTAATCAACTAATTTAGAGTTTGAAACCAACCAAATTCATCCACTATCATACTAGACATTCAAAGCAAATTGATGTTTTGAAGCTATTAAATAGATGAGATAAACAATAAAGCGCATTTAGAGTAAGTTTTATTTCACTTAGAATTAATGATTATTAGGCTCAAACACTCACTAGGGTAATAGTCTCCACTTTTGTTGAGGGATCATGCAGTGTGCTAATTAGCTAATTACCATTGCCTTTGACTTTATGACCGATAAACCAATTTCTAATTATTGAACACCCGATGCATGCAAATCACTTATTCTAATCCCATACATCTACGTTTTTAAATAAGAAATTAATGCATTCATAATTCATACCGCAAATTCAACTAGCTATCAGTGTACAACTCCAAAACTTTAGGGATAATATTATTTAAAGCACACACATTTTTTTAATAGGAGTTGATAAAAGTAAACAATTCACACAAAACTACAAACATGCAATTGCAAATTCACAGTTAAACATGGACCAGATAATTCATAAATATACCTTACTTCCCCCCAACTTGAATTGCAGTAATAAAATAGGGTTGTTAGGAATACCTGTAACTCTATAAGCCTGTAAGTTTACTGTGAACAACTAAATCTTCAACAAACAAGTGAGAATACCCTAAATATTTTTTTTATATTTTTTTCACACCGAAATAAGAAAAATTCATGCAAGTCATATAATAAAGAGATGCGTCTCAAGAGTACAAAAAGTACTCCTTACTCAGCCATCTTATTATAGACTTACCTAACAGCATTCCATAATTTTTTTTTAAACATAACATAAAATAAATTCATGCAAGTCAAAACAAAAAGATGCGTCTCAAGAGTACAGAAAAGTACTCCTTACTTAGCCATCTTATCATAGACTTGCCCCCCCTTAGAGGGATAAATCTAAATTAATCGGACCCCTTTGACGCTTGCTTCCAATTGCCTTAGACCAGTCTATCCGAGGTTCGTAAGGATCGTGCTGTGGAACATAAGCATGTAATTTCTCTAATAGCTCCTCAATAGTGGATGCGAAAATGAGAATCTTTCTTGCTGAAAGAGAAATGAACTTTTGTTCCACAGCCTGATCAAGAAAAGAGAGCAACCCATCAAAAAAATGGTTAATATTTAAAAGTCCAATGGATTTGGTATGGAGATTGCTCTTGGCCCAGGAGATTATACAAAAGATTTCTTCAAGTGTACTAAAACCTCCCGGTAAAGCAATGAAGGTGTCTGACTGATAAATCTTACAAGCCATGCGCTTAGACATAGAAGTCGTTCTCATAAGTTGACCTCGTGTATACTCGAAAATCTATGGATCAGCCAAAATGATTGGAATAACACCTACCACATATGATTGCCCAAGATGTACAGCCTGTGAAACACATCCATTCAATCCATGACTTCCCCCTCCATAGACCAAATTAATTTTTCTCTCTCCCAATTTTAGGCCAAGTTCGCTTGCTGTAAGTGTGTAACAAATATCGCTCCTAAGTTGAGAGCCACATAGCACACATATGGTATTGATTCGACGAACTAGCTGACCATCCATTTATGTTAGTTCTTTATGTATGCCCTGAAAATAGAACTGGTTAAAGAAGTTTGGCGATCAAAAGTAACTACATAGAAATTCAACAATAAATAAATACACACAAAAATCATGTGTATATACAAGTAGTTGTGATTGTGGCTCACATCTTCCTCTAGTTTTACGTCCAGAAATGACTTAAACACCTTCTATGAAGTGGGGATAGGCTTCCCATCCAATTTTCTTATAGATTGGCAAACAGGGTCAATTATAGTCAGATTCCCAAGATTATAGCGTTGGTGGTCACTTCTAAATTGGGTTCATAAAGCAAGAATTTCTCGTTGCACTATTCCACACGGATGCGTCTCAAGAGTTAATCGGATATCATCCAAAGACTCCTTACTCAACCCATCCTTTATGAAACAAATTTTATCATCTCGATTTATGGAAGTAAACCCCACAGATTTGCATCGTGTGTTACAAGTCCATCGAGCACATTTGTGACAACCATTTAATCTTTTCGCTTTTCTTTTTTTTCAAAAAACTATTCTTTCCCAATCCTGGAAAATGCTTAAAACTAGGTGAAGTTTCGCCAAGAAATCAAAATTTTGCTTCAATCAACCAGCAAATATCCTTAGGGATATTTTTATACATCAACATCCTAAGTCTTTCACACCTAGTGGCATAAATCTTTTGTAAATCATTTTGTTAGAGAGATGGATAGTACTTGCGAATTTTAAATAGCTGAAGATCCATTTTTTAAATCAGAAGTATAGTAAGAGAAAAGTAGAACAAAATAATGAACCTTACAAAAGGAAAGAGAGTACCTGATCGGAGAACAACACAAAGGAGAGAAGACTGAGCTCAAAGAAGTGTGGCTTGCCTCATGCAGATATAGAGTCTCTTATAGAGCTGTGAAAGTCACCATTCTAACAACCACACTTGGCTTGAGGCATGCCACGAGTCTAGGGTCACGTCTGGGGTCTCCTTTTTCAACATTCGGCGTTTCTTTTTCAACGTTCGGCGTCTCCTTTTTCTTTATAGGACAGTGTGTCGTTTCCTTTATAGGGCAGTGTGATTACTTTGCCAAAAAAAAAAAAAATGGTTGTCATCGGTGTTAAATCTGTCTCCCTCTTTTCTTTATCTTCTTTATATATATATATATATATATTCATTAAAAAAAATAAATTTTATTTTATTATATATATTCTTAAATATTTTTTAGAGTTTTTTTCTTTTCTTCTAGTTAAGGATCAAATAAGTGGTTGCCCACTTATTTGTATAATAACTCCCATTCATTACACCACTTTTAAACTTATTTTCAAAATTATGTAAATTGATTTTTCTCATAAATGCACATACATATTTTGAAAATATGTCATCCGAAGGTGTTGGTTTTATTACATCAGAGTACGGCACATCAATTCGCACAAACACCTTACACATGTTTGGTTTAATTTGATCCCCAATAATATAGACTAGCCTAAAAGACATAAATTTAGGCTCAAGTTTGGCTAGGCCTATGGTATCTTCACATTTGGGCTCTTGGGTTTTATTCTCTTCTTCATTCCAGGCTTCTTCTATTCTCACATCATTTTGGTCTAATTTTTCTTCTATGATTGCTCATACCATCCTAGGGTCATCAAATCTCTCAATTGGTTCATCATTCCTATGGATGGGTATAGATTGGACCGACTCTTGACCTATGGGTGAATTGAATGATTATTCCTCCCTAAGACATTGACCAACGGAATTTTGACTGGGTTGGTTTGGAAACTCACCAGGTTCACTCACGCTTAAGGTCTGTGTAAACTCGGTCAATTGTTCAAAAATGTCACCTATGTCCCTAGTGGTTTGTTCTTGAAGTTCGATCACTTGTGCATTAAAACTCATTTGACCTTCTATAAACTCCTGAAGGGTGTCCTCTAAAAATTTTTCATCCTGAGGTTGATAAACATCAGATCTAACCCCTTGTTTCTAACTCAAATTGGTGAGGTGGTGGAGGAAAAGGCTCATGAGATTGGAACACAGAGTCAATGTTCCAAGAATAATTCCAATGGTCATAGGAACTAGGGTAATCAATGTAAAGATCTGGGTCGTAACCCGACAGATAAGAATTTTCCCTCTGACTCTGGTTAAAAGAAAACCTCCCCTCATTGGGATTGGGATGGCCAAATGCAGTCACAGACATGCTAAAATACTAAGACATAGAGAATATGGAAATGACAACTCAACGGTAGATAATGGTGGTAATGAATCAATTAATATTTCAATAATCATACTTGAGCGTAGTCTCTTACATTGTTTAATAACTAAAAGTTATCTAAATATTTTTTTTAAATTTAATTTTTTAATTATTTTTTAATTTATATTTTTTATTATTTTATTATTTTTTTAGTTTTTTTAAAATATATATTTTATATATATATATTTTTTGAAAATAATTTTTTTAATTATTATTTTTTAATTTTTTTAAAATAGTAAAACAACAACAAAATTCAACCAAATTTAATCTCCTCGGCAACGACGCCAAAAACTGACTGCTACGCTACCATGCACATTTATTTATCAAAACTACAACCAAATTCATCATACGTTAATCCTTTTATTAAAGCAGGTGTAGGGCGATTATACTCGCCAGTGTGCGAGTGTGCGTGTAGTACAATTTTAAATTTATATTTCGGTGAGTCCGAGTCGATTCACAAGGAGATTATTTATGGATGAAAACAAAGATCACAAAATATTTGAGTTTAAGACATGATTAAGATGATTTAAAGGTAAAAATTAAAACTAAACTAATACTGAATTTAAGCAGCTTGGGTCAAGACAATTTCAGTGCAAAAACCAATTAATTCCCGATTTAATAGAAAAGATCAGTAATATTCATCTGATTTGAGTTTTACAGATTTGTCAGTAATTTTAGTTCAAGATAATGGTAATTGTTGTTTAAACAATCTCCATACATGGCATGAAAATTTTAAGTTAAACAATTATCATAAATTGAATTATATTCCATAGACAGAATTTATAGATACAGATTAATCATTTGGGCTTGGGTATGAAAACATTTTCAGGTTTAGCAATCTCCATACGTGGCATGAAAATTCTAAGTTAGGCTTATACTCCAATCCAAACTCAAAGATACACTATACGCACACTGTTCAAATTAAATCAGATTAATATTACATACTTGAAGCGTAGCTTTCTTTGGGAATCATTGGCGTTGGACACTGTCATTGCCTTAATCCAAGATTGGATTTAGCTACTTATCTTTATTTTTAAATAAATTGACAGGAATTTAAATGACGGGAATTAAAAGATAGTATTTAAAAGATTATTTTTTAACCGACCATATAGGCGGTATATAATAAAAAGACAATAATTGAAAGACTATTTTTTAACCGACCATATAGGCGGTACATAATTGAAAGACAATTTTTTAACCGATCATATAGGCGGTATATAATTGAAAGACAATATTCAACCGACCATATAGGCGGTATATAATAAAAAGACAATATGAATAACATAATACAACTATATGGAAACAAAAGTTGAAGATTTGAGAGAGAAATTCTAAGAACAAAACTATATAGAAACTAAAGTGAAAAATTTGAGAGAGAAATCCTAAGAACACAACTATACTTTTATTATAAGAAAATTGAATGGTTACAAATGCATCCCAAGTGCTCTATTTATAGGCTAAAAGATACAATGGAGACCACTCAATTATATAATTTAATAATACAAAATATTTAAAGAAAAATAAAATACCTAATTTAAAAATACAAAGATAAATAAAATATTTAATTACTTAAAAAGTTTGGGCCAAAGTGTAGTTCTTGAAACTTCGTGACTTGATGTAAGCGATGACATCATTCCAGCCCATGATATAAGCAATGATGTCATTCCAACTCATGATGTAAGCAATGATATGAGCAATTTTTTGGACTTGGGCTTTTCATATTTTTGGGTTTGGGCCTTCCTTGTGTTGGCCTTCTTTGTTTTGGGCTTAGGCCTTCCTTATGTTGGATTTGGGCTTGAGCCTTTCTTGTTTTGGGTTTGGGCCTTCCTTGTGTTGTGCTTGGGCCTTCCTTGTGTTGGGCTTGGAATCCATAATATTATAATATTATATATATTAGATTTATTTTTTATATTTTATATATATTTTTATATTAATATTTTTAAACATGCACAAAATCACAAAATGCATAATAATATTCAATTTAAACCATTTTAAGATCAAAATAAGGGTGAAATTATAACAAAATTTTTATAAAATTGATCACTAATCAGACGGCCTGTACCCAAACCCCGCTGAACGTACTTCTATCACAAGCGTTTCTCTTACCTAGAATGATGTAAAACAAACGTGAGTCGCGAGACTCAGCAAGCTCTTGAAAGGAGGTTATAGGTTCAAGATAGGACTCTTCCCATGACACCCCATGCAATTCATGCCAATGTGATGGGTGTCGAATCCAACAAATAATAAATTCTTGCTTTTAAAAATATGAATTGTGATAGTGATAAGCAAGGTCGTATCCATAGGGATTGGTTAGATCTATTCCTTTGAAAAATTAGAATAAATAGAAGAAACGATTGGGGGGTTTGTATTCTGAAATTTAAACAATTAAAAATAAAATATTATTCTAAATTAATAAGACAAATCAGAATGTAAAAGAAATTAAAGTAATCAATAGAAACGTTTCCGATAGAAGGGATTTATCCACCAATGGTTATAACACTGATCATTGATACCAAAGTCACTAATTTTCCTTGAATACTTGGCCTTAGAAAGAACAACAAGCTCTGTTCATTCAATGTTTTCCTTACTTCTTAGTTAATTAAAACAAGCTCTTCAATTAACCCTTACCTTCAAACAACCCTAGAAAAATCTCTCTAGAATTTAATTCAATGGAAGCATTAAACTTTGTGGAAACGAGACCAAATCTGAACAATAAACACACAAGCTCGGTTTATTTAATTCAACACAGGTACTCCCTAGGAGTTGAATGAAAACTTGTCCATAATCATCAACCCTAGTTACTACTTATGCAAGAAAGCCCAAACAATTACGGATTTGGTATTCAAGCTAGCAATTGATCATGCATCAAGAATTGAATAGCGGCTGTCTATGCAATCAAAACACACAATCATAAATAATAAAACCAGAAGATACATGAATATTCAAGATAAAATCAGATTGCAAATAAACTCAAAAAGATCTCACAGTGTTCTTCACATGGCTTCAAAATATCCTTCTACCGAAAAACCAAAGTTTAGCCACACATAATGAGAGAAAGAACACAAAAAGAAGAGAAAATATGAAAAGGATGCTTCTTCCCCCTCTTGGATGTGCTTCTCTGCCTCTTTTTCTTCCTGGGCATCCCCCCTCTCGAGCTTGGATCAAGACTTTAAATGTCCCCCAACAAAGAATCCAAATTAGCCAAGGAATTAGGGCTCCTAGACTCCCGTAAATTGTGAGCCAGTTTTGGGTTGGATAACCAGCGTTTTGGGCTTCGGTCCCTCTTAATAATTGTAGTTAAGAATGTTTAGATAAATTTAGGCTTTTGAATCACTCGATTTGGACATCAGAAGCTCAAGTTATGGCCTTTTAAAGATTCCATGTTTGTGCAGAATTCTAATCCAATTAGGATTTGGCCCAGCTTTTCGGCCCTAACTTGAAGCAATGTTTGGAGGCCCAAACGAACTCAGATTTGGACAAATCATACCATTATGGAAAGCCCAATAAGTCCTCTACAAAATCTCTGAAGACCTTATTCATGTTATTGAACTCTAACATGTTCGAAAATTTGCAAGACCTCAGAAGGTCAAAATATTAAAAAGCTGAAATTTTGTAAGTAAAAACCCAATTTATTCTAACCTATCTAAAATTGCCTTAATCATAAAAATAAGTATAAATCAACACAATAAGGCATAAAGCTCACCCAAGAGACCATATGTAAGGGAAATAAATATATGAAATTATGCACTTGTCACAATGCAACCACGTCATGTTATGAACCATACGTGCCTTACTTCTACATGCATAACATAAAGTTGACTGCACATAAGGAACCAGGGGCCCACATAAGTCACACATTGGCACCCAGGTCCCGCATACAAACCTGTTGTAGCCTAACATAGGCTACCATATCATTATCCATAAAGACTTGCCTTTCCTGACATTAGTCGGCTTTTCCTGATACTTATTACATGCTTTTCCTGATACCCATCATACCCTTATAGGTTCTTCCTGTCTTTCATCACATTATCATATACTTCCGCGATCTTCATCATACCTTCATATGTTTTTCCTGTCATTCATCACATTGTCATATACTTCCGCGATCTTCATTATACCTTCATATGTTCTTCCTATCATTCATCACATTGTCATATACTTCTGCGATCTTGGTCTTCTCTCGGGCCAACCCCGAGCTAATATCTAAGCCGAGTCGAAGCTCACCCGAGTCGGTACTCCCGACACCTGGCACAGTACTCCTGCCCAGAATAACAGTAACAATAGAACCATGTAATGCAAGACATAAGAAATGCAATGGCTTCTGTAGCATAAATGTGATGACAAGGTCCCTATAAACCAAGCATCAGGCCCTGCTACGCCCACATAGGAATACACACATGCGTCATGCTCTAAATGCATATACTCACCTAGGATACCCAAGTTGGCTCTTAGACCAACCGGGTCATGCAAATGCTCACACATCCCATCACACACAAAGCATGTCCCCACGTGAATGCAACCCAATCCCCTGTAGCACACATATCATGATATACACAAACCAAGGCGGGAATCTGGAGTACCAGCTCTTCTGGCTGTCTAACGCTTATCGTAACAACTAATGACTGGCGCCCATACATCCAGCCATCAACTGTCACAACCCACGGTCGACAGTTAGTGGCTTTGTACCCATACCCTTAGACACACTTACTGACACTATTAACTTTATATCTTCTAAACTTAACATTATACAACATTTCTCCATAACCCTTCATGTACATAACCACATAACATCATGATACCATTCTCATTTCTTCTCTTTTGCAGAAAACCATCTCAACATACATAATAGACTTTTAACATATTTCCATAATATCATATCATTTTCTAAGAACCTAATCCCAGTGGGTTTGGCATCATTCCCAAGGGAAGTGGAGCAGTACGAAGCTCCGTGACGGTCGAAAAGAAAAACTCCAAGACATCATTGATTAGCACACTCAATTAACAATAAACTCATTAATAAAATAAAAGTCATAAAGTGGTTACTACGCGGATTATTATTATTTAAGCGTAGAACTGAGTCACGGAAAGGGAGGGAATAAAATACAAAAAACTATGAAGACTTTCACAGGAATTAAAGAATACGAGGAGAGGGTTAGGAGCTTGCCTTTTAGTGGAAGGTTCCCACCTCCTTGCTCAACCGCTGTGCAAATTAATAAATTTTACTAACAAAACTAAGCTTCGATATAAAACCCATACGCGTATCGCTATTAATCTAACTAAATCGGTATAAAATCGAAACTATTACGGATATACAAGGTCACTAAAAATTAGAAAATAAAAAGAGCTTGCCTTATTTCGCAGAGTTTGGCCTTAAATGCCCGCGCATTGTAAAATAATATTAACACTAAAATAAACCAAAATACAACCTATAAATACGATTTAATCTGTAGAAAATGTTTAGTATAAGCTGATTAACCTACCTCGCAATTCGGACTTTCAATTGCACGAAATAAAATTAATTTTTTGAATTTTCTTCCTCTTTTCTCCCTTCTCCGCGCTGCTTTGCGCTCGTTTTCCTATCAATTTTGCTATCTGTTTGTCTTCAATTAAGCTTCAATTGAAGCCTTAATAGCAACAGAAATCGATTTAAAAATATGGCTAATTTAGCCTTAAATTTCGTGCAAAAATAGAGGGTGAGAGGGAAGCAACACGGGCATACCAGTGCGCGCCACGTGGCCGCGCAATTGGCTGCCCGTCGCCATGCCGAAATGACGCCGTTTCGGGCGTCCATAATTTGGTAAAAATCCAGCCATTTTTCCTCTCGCGTGCGCACCCCCGCGGGCTGAAACCCGCGTCTCCCCCCTGGCCCCTCGCGCCCGTGACCGCCCACGCCACTCACTGCCTTCAACCTATAAACACCTTATATTAAATTTAAGGTGATTTTCGACCACCTCTATTATTCACATTTCAGCCCCCTAATTTCCCTTTAATTACACATACGCCCGAACTTCTATTTCCTTCTAATTTCACTTAACCCTAAAACTTCCAGAAATTTACTAAATTAATTTATTTTATTCTTTCATTAATTTCATAAATACCCCAATTAATTTAATTAATTACCCTTAATTTTCCTATTTTCTCAAACAACTTAAATTATTATTTTCTCTTAATTCCTCAAATAATCCTTAACAACTTCAAACACCAAAATTAATGATAAAAATTTATCTCTAAATTTTGGGATATTACAGTGATACACTAGCGCCCATATATCCAGACATCAGGCCATGCTTCGCCCATATAGTAAACCACACGCGATGCATATGCCCGTGCTGGATGCAACATAACCAAGCTAGAATGTCCGTGACCAAGCATAACCAGATCATGAAAACCCTAACATGCAGCCCATACCCATGTGCACACCAAATCATGCAACAAGAATAAAATATAACCAGTCATGCTATAATCACATAACGGTAGAGCTAGTCAGCAGTGCCTAGCATCGGTCAACGGTCAGTGAATAGGAGTGACCAGTCGACGGCCTAAGATAGACCGTACAACAGTCACTCCGTCAACGAACAGCTCCAGCCTATGAACAATCAAAATCCATAATAATACCCGATCAACTAAGAACCTATCCTCGGGTGAGTACGGCATCATTCCCACAGGTATGAGGGGTGGCACAAACCCCCGTAGGTAATCAACAAATACAACCCTCGAAGCTAGCTTAATAATTTAAATTTAAGTCGAACAACTAAAATTTCATAATTAGTTAAACAACCGAAACGAACGAAGGGAGGTTAAATAAATTGGCAACGAACGAAACGTCACAGAGGGAATAAAGAACTTGCTTTTATGAAGATATCCTCAAGCTCGTTTTGTCCCAAATCGATAAAAATTATACAAACTGCAACACCCCAATAATTCACCAAAATTAACAAAATTGGACTCTAAACGAAATTTCGACCGTATAGAATATTTATTACTAACTTCTCTACTGTAAGCACCCCCGCCTGGATATCCTAACCACCCGGACTACCTGAACGGGAGCACTTACGAAAGGAGAAAGAATGGAACATACAAGCCAAAAACTACCCTGGTATGCACAAACAAGAATTAAAATAACGGAAGCGAAGCTATATATACATGCATGCACTACGGGTACTTCACTAGTACAGCGGTCACAAGATAAATAAATGATTACAGACACCTATGCCGATATACACGAGGCACGAGAAATGACCCGGTACAGTCAAGAATAATAGAGTAAATCCCACTCAAACATCAGAGTTGACGGGGACTGACAAAACTGCCTGTACACCATACCGACTCTGTCGCTAGACGCTGGCTCCCTTGCCCGGACCCACGTTGCCACTACCTGGAATGATGGAAAGCAAAGTGAGTCAAGAGACTCAGCAAGCATAATGAAAGAAAGGCTGAAGGTTGTATAGATCCAATAAGTTTTCCCCTCGAACACCAACCCCCAAGCACACACAAGTCATGAGACACTACCACACAAAAGTATAGCATAATGAAAGCACATACCGGTCCTTGGGGCCCACACAAGACACATGGAACCCATGTCCCATACTAACCTGCTGCTACCCTGAAAGGCAACATAAATCTCCAACAAACCTGTGCGCGCTATTCCGCGTTGGTGCTCCCGTCACCGGTGTGTCCGTGTCGGTACTCCCGACACCCGAGCTATAGGCTTCCTCGGAATGGTCCTCCCATCCGAGAACTAATAACTACCAGTAACCATGCAATGCACATAAAAATGCAATAGCGTAGTGAGCATCAACGTGATACACTGGCGCCCATACATCCAGGCATCAGGCTATGCTCCGCCCACATAATAAACCACACACGATGCATATGCCCATGCTGGATGCAACCTAACCAAGCTAGAATGTCCGTGTCTAAGCATACTCAATAAATGAATATCCCAACATGCAACCCATACCCATGTGCATATCAAATCATGAATAGTAATATAATGTATCTAATCATGCAGTAAATTATATACTGGCAGAGCTAGTCAGTAGTGCCCGGCACCAGTCAACAGTCAGTGACTAGGAGTGTGCACCCGATGGTCCACATCAGGCCGTACGATAGTCTACCCCAATGTCACCAAACAGCCGACCCCTGCCCTACTACTTGATAGCTTTAATCGAACCATAAATAAACCTAAGAAAACCATAAATAAATCCACACAATTAGAAACCTAGTCCCCAACTTGGGTTCAACATCATTCCCAAAAAGAGTGGGGGTAGTACAAACCCCCGTAGGCACACAACGAATAAAATTCTAGAAGTCCTGGATTTAATTTAAATTAAAATAAATGAATAATAACTCAATAAATAATGCTAGGCGCCGAATTAGAGTAAGGGAGGGCATAAAATAAGAGAAACCAAGGAATCTCTCACGGGAATTAAAGAACAAGAGGAGAGGGTTAGAAGCTTGCCTGAAATCGATCGATTTCTGCCTCTTTTGTGCTTTTGTTGCGAAGTAAAACGTTTCTCTAGTAATTAATAAAATCATGGCTCACATTAATTAAATCTAACCATTTAATATAAATAATTTAACCGTCTAAAATCCCACGTAGGCGCACCGCAAATAAAATCCCAATAAATCTCATATTTATTTTAAATTAAATCATGCCAATAAAATCTTCATTTTGTATAATTAAAACACGACATCAAAGCGAATTAAGGGAAGGCGTAAAATTCACAAAATGAAAGGAGATCGCAAGGGTAGAGGGAGCTTGCCTCGTTTAAGCTGATTATAACGTTTTCACGCTTGAACACCACCAAATTAATACACGCTGTAAAATATATTAAACTCCCAAACACTACAAGAAATTCGAGATTTAGCGACGGATTTTTAGCGATGGATATTTCCTTCGCTATTTTGCGACGGAACAGCGACGGATTGCGATTATTTTTTTTTTCCACAATTAGCAACGGGTTTTAGCAACAGAAAAAATTTCGTCGCTAAAAAAATAATTTTAAATTTTTTTTTGCGACAGAAAATAAAATCCGTCGCTATTTTTAGCAACGGAAACATATTTCCGTCGCTGAGTATTAATTGTAATAAAAAAAATGAAAATTAAATTTTAGCTAGCGACGGAAAAAATTTTCGTTGCTATTTTTAGCGACGGAAATTCTTTACCGTCGCAATATTTTAAAGTAAAAAATTAATTTTAATATTAGTTTAAATAATGAAAATAAAATTTTAAATTTAATTTGTTTATTATTAAAATTTAACGACGGAAATTATTTTCCGTCGCTAAAACTTGCAACGGAACGATGTTCCGTCGCTAAATTTTAATAATAAACAAATTAAATTTAAAATTTTATTTTAATTGTTTAAAGTAATATTAAAATTAATTTTTTTATTTTAAAATTTTGCGACGGAACCTTGTTCCGTTGCTACTTTTAGCGACGGAAATTATTTTCCGTCGTTAAATTTTAATAATAATAAAAAACATAAAAATTAATTTTTATAGAGCGACGGAATTATTTTTCGTCGCAAGATTTTAAAATAAAAAATTAATTTTAATATTAGTTTAAATAATTAAAATAAAATTTTAAATTTAAAAAAATAAAAATAAATAAAATTAGTGACGGATTATGATTTCCGTCGCTGATTTAGCCACGGATTGAATATTTCGTCGCTAACATTAATTTTTAATTTTTATTTTTTTAATTTAATTAATTTATAAATATTTAAATTTGGAATGAATATTTAAATTTACATTTAACCATGAGATGAATATGAAAAAATTAATTTATATAATTTAAATGAATATATTAATATTAAAAATCATAATATTGCTAAATTCTAACTATATCAATTAAATGTATAATAATTAATTATTTATAATATTTATTAACTGTGTGTAAAATGTAAACAAATATTATATTTGAAAAATAAATAAAAAGTTTAAAAATCATAATATTATTGAAATTTTTTTATTTTAAATTTTAGAAATCATAAAAATGAAAAAATATTGAGAGATTACATTATGTAGAAAGGAGTCTAAGAGTTATCTTGTCAATCTCTTTCTCTTTATAAATATGAGAATTTTTTGCTAAGTTAAAAAGTTTAAAAACCATAATGAGCATGTTTTTTGTAGCTTAAAAGCTGTAATTTTTAACTTCTAGCTTTAAAAAAGTGGTAATGTATTGTTTGTTTTAACTTGTAGAATTATAACTTATACCTTCTACTAGGTTTTAGAAGGGGTACAAGCTGACTTTTTCAAAGTTAGGGTACTCCAACTTATACATCTTTCTGAGAAGTTGCAACAAACAAGTTCACAATTTATTTTAAGTTTTAAAAACTATAAACTAAGAAGTTATGAGATATAATTTCTTTAATTAAGCTGTAACAAATAGGGCCAATATATGAACAACATTGTATCTTATACTTAATAACAGTATCATATGTCACTATCTAATATAAGTGTTATATATAAAACATTAATGTTGATCAAGAAAAAAAATAAATATATCTCTTTATCATTTGTCCTCTCTAATTTTGTCTTTGAATTATAGATGAAATTCAACAATCTGAAACCCATTGTGTTGATCAGATGGGTTCTGTCATTAGTATTGTTCTATTCTATAATTGAGAATCTTAAGTTTAGTTAATGTTTTTTTAAATATTATGTAGATTTCGTTTAATATAATTTTTATTTATAGAAAAAATAAAATTTTAATATAGAAAACTATTAATAAATATTTCAATATATTAATATAATAATTTAAATTATTTTATTATCACATTTTAGATAATTACAGTAAGATTTTATTTAAATTATTTAATAATAAAATTATATTTAAAATACATTATTTTTATCAATTAAATAATTATTATTATTATTTTTATAAGTTATATTATTTTTTATATAATTAAAATATTAAAAATAAATAAATTCAATAGGCAAGAATCTATTTTAATAATAAAAAAATAAAAAATATATTTTTAGATAGAGACGGAATTTATTTTCTATGTTAATTAGAGATGAAAATAAATTCTGTCCCTAAAGTTTAAAATAAGAAAAATATATTAGTTTAAATTAAAAATAATAATAAATTAAATTTTGCAACAGATTTAATATTCTGTCACTACTTTTAGCGACGCAAAACTATTTTTGTCGCTAAAAAATTAAATTTTAATTGTAATTTTTTTGCTTTTCAAATATAGAGCCGGAAAGTTTTTTCCGTCACCAATTTTAAAAATAAAAAATTAAAATTTAATATTGATAATAAAAAATAAATAAAAAAATTTAGTGACGAATTGTCTGAGTTCATCGTTGATATAGAGATGGAACTTTAAATTTTTTTATCTTTAATAAAATTTTTATTAAAATAGTATTTATAACATATCAAATTAATTTATTATAATTATTAGATTAATAAAATGATTTAATAATTATCATAATTTTAATAATTTTATTCATTATTATAAATTTTCCCGCCTCTTTCACCAATCCTCGTAAAACCCCCCCTCACCTCCCCATCCCTTCCCCCCGTAAACCCCCTGCGACGCCGCCCCGTCTTCCTCTTTCCCTCTTCTCCCTCCTCTGCATCGCCTGCGTGCCCCTTCTCCTCTCTCTCGTTCGATCTCGCACTCGCTCTCACCTCTCGCGGCTGGCACTCCCCCTCGCCCTAGCTCACTGTCTCCCCCTCTTTCCCAAGTACACTGCCTTTCCCTCTCCCTCTCTCTTTCTCTCTCTCACCCGCGGCCGAGCCACCATCGTCGCCCACGGTGCATCTCTCTGTCCCTCTCTTTCTCTATCTCACCCGCGGCCAAACTACCCACCCCATCGTCGCCGCCCCTCGCCCGCCCCCTTCTCTCTGTCTCTCTCCCTCTCTCACTGCCGCGTAACCCACCCACGCCACCGTCGTCGTCCCTGCATCGCCGCCCCTGCTACGCACCACCGTCGCCCCCCGCCACGTCACCGCCGCCACCTCCAGAAGGTCCTCTCTCTCTCTCTCTCTGTCTATATATATATATATATAGATTTATTTGCTTCATTTCTGTATTTGGTGTTAATTTAAGTTAGTGTTAGTTTAAATTAATTTAGTGTTAGTTTAATTTAATTTTGTGTTAGTTTAGTGTAAATTAATTTAATTTACTGTTAGTTTAATTTAATTTAGTGTTAGTTTAGTGTAAATTAATTTAATTTTGTGTTAGTTTCGTGTAAATTAATTTAATTTAGTGTTAGTTTAATTTAATTTAATTTAGCCTTAGTTTAGTGTAAATTAATTTAATTTTGTGTTAGTTTAGTGTAAATTAATTTAATTTAGTGTTAGTTTAATTTAATTTAGTTTATGTATATAGATATGTGTGTTAATTTAGTGTATTTGATTATGTTTATGTGTGTATCTAATTTTGTATTTGATTATTCATTATGTACATTTGATTATGTGTATCCTATTATTTTGTGTATTTTTTATAGTGTTTTATGTTTTGTGTACATTTGTCAACTTTTGTGTCTTATTTACTTAGAAGATTTAAAAATTTGTCAATTTTTTTCTTATAATATCACTGCAAGATTACATCCTTATCAAACCCATCTTAGAAGTTCTCGAAAGAGTATTCATTATGCAAGCATAAAAACTTGGGAAAAAAAGAATAATTAATACATCAAAAAAGCATTAAGTATGTAAATTTTAATAGTATTATAGAATTAATACATAATTAAAAATTAAATGTAAAATTAATTAATAAATTTTAAAATATATTATAAAATTATTAAAAAAGTTTGATATATATATTTTTAATAATTAACACTTATTTTTCTCGAGTTTTCAGTCAAGTGTATATATATAATATGTTGTATGAAAATGAAAATAAAATAAAAAATGAGTAGGATATAAAATGAAAATAAAAAATTATTATTTAAAAAATAAATATGTGAATAAAATTCATGAATAAAAAAAATAAGAATATTTTTTGTAAATATAATTTTTAATATAAAATTAATAAAAAATAATTATTTAATTTAAAAATAAACATAAAATTTATAATATATTTAAATACATTTTTAAAAAAATAAAAATTTTGAGTGATAGACAAAAAAACATTTTATCTATTCGTAGATAAAAATATATTTTTAAATTACAAAATGATCATAATTTTTTTTTTAAATTATAAAAATAGTCTTAACGTTTAAAAAACAAAAATATTTTACAAACGTGGAAACTAGAAGTTTCCGTGTACCATACCATACGCATACATATTTATGTTTGCGGTGTAAGTGATTGGATGGGAGGTATTTTTATTATTTTATTATGTGTGTATAAAGTTGCGTGCGTGTTAATGTATATTTGATTATGTATACAGATATGTGTGTTAATTTAGTTTAGTGTAAATTCATTTAGTGTTAATTTAATTTAGTTTAGTGTAAATTTAATTTAGTGTTAATTTAATTTAGTTTAATTTATGTGTACAGATATGTGTGTTAATTTAGTGTATTTGATTATGTGTATGTCTGTATCTAATTGTGTATTTGATTATGTGTAAATTTGATTATGTGTATCCTATAGGGTGTAGTTCATTTATAGGAGAGATTTTGTCGAATTTTCTCTAAAAATTATATTAAATAAAAAAAATTAATTAAATATTTTTTAGGTATTTAATTAAATTTGTTGGAACTTAACCTTAGATTCCCGTTCGGTGACTTCCTCGATGGAGCTAGGAGATCACTGAATTGTCCAGTTAGACAGTCTGAAAATTTGGTGTCGTGTTGTGTGCCCAGCGAATACGCATTAATTTACTCATGCATGGTACGAAAATTCAGTAGCATTTCTTGTTGTTCTCCGGTTGCATATAAGAATATGTTTTGATTCATGCAATTGACTCAAATTGAGTTTAACTTGTATGAATCAACACATAATCTTTATCGTGCATCTGGAGAACTGTGCTGAGATGCTGCCGAAATTTCGTATCGTGAGTAAATGCGTCCGCTCGTGGTCATATCACGATTCATTTCCGGATGGGATAGGTCCTAACCTTCAAATTTTAAGGAGGAGTTATAAGGAGTAGTTCAGTGGAATAATATTAAAACAACTCAAATAAAAAAATATTATAATTATAATTTAGTAATTTTTTATTATTTAATGGTACAGGAAAAAAATGAGATCAGATCGTCAGTGGATGTATATCAGGCGTAAAGAGGATGGTTATGTTTCTACGGAATTTATCAAGGGTGTTGAGAAGTTTGTTAATTTTGCTAAGAGTCAACCAGAGTGGATGGATGGGAATAAGATTAAATGTTCTTGTAATCAACCAAAGTGTAGGAACACGGCTTTTCGTGACCAGGATACCGTGACAAGTCACTTGCTCACCAAAGGTTTCGTACTGGGGTATTATGAATGGACACTTCATGGGGAAGTTATTGCTACGGTAGATTCGGTCGATATGTCTTACTCAGCATCAACACTTGAAGCAGAGTCAAGCAACTTATTTGAGACTATGGTAATGGATGCTGCCGGGCCTGATTTCAATCCGAATATGGAGGAGGAACCTCCAAATCCGGAAGCTCAAGCATTCTATGACATGCTTAGTGCTGCAAAAAAAGAGTTATATCTTGGTTGTCAAAAGCATACGCAGTTGTTGCTTGTTTCTAGATTGCTTAGCTTTAAGTCAGAACACCATCTATCTGAGAGGGGATTTAATCAACTTTGTGAATTACTTAAGGAGGTTCTTCCTGAACCTAATACGGTGATTGATAATTTTTACAGTACTAAAAAACTGGTTCGAGGGTTGGGCCTTCCTGTTGAGAAAATTGATTGTTGTAGAAATAACTGTATGATTTTTTGGGGTGATGACAGTGATTTAACAGTCTGCAAGTTTTGTCATGAGAATCGGTACAAGCAAGTTGATCAAGCTGACAGTAGCAAACGACAAAAAACTTGTGTTCCTTATAAGAAGATGCATTATTTTCCTTTAACTCCTCGGCTTTTGAGATTGTATGCATCCAATTCAACAGCAGCAGAAATGAGGTGGTACGCAGATCATGTGGTCGAAGATGGCGTCATGCGTCATCCGTCGGATTCCCCTGTGTGGATTCATTTTAACCAGACTCATAAGGAATTTGCTGCCGAGAAAAGGAATGTCAGACTTGGTCTTTGTACTGATGGGTTTCAGCCGTTTGGTCAATCTGGGAAGCAATATTCTTGTTGTCCTGTCATTGTTACGGTGTATAATTTACCACCCTGGATGTGTATGAAGGATACAACAATGTTCTTAACAGTGTTAGTGCCAGGACCAGAGAATCCTAAGGCAAAACTTGATGTTTTCTTACAACCCCTTATTGCAGAGTTGAAACATTTGTGGGATGTTGGTGTGCATGCATATGATATCTCATTGAAACAAAATTTCCAACTGAGAGCGGCTTTGATGTGGACCATTAGTGATTTTCCTGCATATTCAATGCTCTCGGGGTATAGCACGGCAGGAAAGCTGGCATGTCCTTATTGCACGATTCACTCGGACGCATTTTACCTGTCAAAGAGTCGAAAGATTTCATGGTTTGATAACCATCGAAAATTCTTGCACCGAGATCATCCGTATCGACGGAATAGGTATGGATTTCGCAAAAATACTTTGGTAAAAAAAACACCACCTCCTGTACTGTCTAGACCTGAGATACTTGCTTCCTTGGATGAGTTGGGTTTAGTGAAGGCAACACAACCCAATGCTGCACAGACTAATGCGGATAACAGTCATGGTAGTGGTTGGAAGAGTAAGAGCATTTTTTGGGATTTGCCTTATTGGAAAACTCAACTTATTCGACACAATTTGGATGTTATGCATATAGAGAAAAACGTGTTCGAAAATGTGTTCAATACAGTGATGAATGTACCGGGCAAAACTAAGGACACAGTGAAGTCGAGAGAAGAGTTGAATCAATATTGTCGCCGCATTACTCAATCAACTTTTACTCTGAACAAGAAAGAAAAAGCTGCCATGTGTGCGTGGGTAAAAAATTTAAAATTTCCTGATGGGTATGTGTCGAACATGGCTAGATGTGTTGACACAAAGAAGCTTAAGTTGTTTGGGATGAAAAGTCACGATTGTCATGTGTTCATGCAAAGGTTGGTGCCCATTGCATTTCGAGAATTACTACCGCAAAAAGTATGGGAGACATTGACTGAGTTGAGTCTTTTCTTCAAAGATTTGACATCGACCACTATTAAAAGTGAGCATATGATGAAATTAGAGAATGACATCCCCATCACTTTGTGTAAGTTGGAGCTCATATTCCCTCCAAGTTTCTTTGACTCTATGGAGCATCTTCCAGTCCATTTGGCTTATGAAGCAAGGATAGCAGGTCCAGTTCAATATCGATGGATGTATCCGTTTGAAAGGTACTATTTATTAGATTGATAATTTTTTTTTCCTATTTTATAAGAAACATATTTATTTTGTAGTTCACTTATCTAATTACTATATACATTTTATATAGATACCTTGGAAAGTTAAAGAAAACAGTTAGAAATAAAGCTCGAGTGGAAGGCTCTATTTCTAATTCATACGTTGTGGAAGAAGCGTCATTGTTGTGTTCTCATTACTTTGAGGACCATGTTGTTACAAGGCATACACGAGTGCCGCGCAACGATGCTGGTGTTGTAAATGAAGGGGATGACCAGGAGGGGAAGTTATCAATTTTCAAGCATTCTTGTCGACCATTTGGATGTAAAAAGTCACGAATGTTATTCGGTGAAGAATATGATGTTGCACACAGATATATTTTGATGAATTGTCTAGAAGTTGAACCGTATCTGCAGTAAGATTTTGCTAATTAATTGTTGTTAATTTCTAAATTATATTTAAATTGAATAGTCTAATGTAGTTATTTTCATTTTTCTTTTTAATTTTTCAAGAATTTATGATGCTGAGCTAAGGCAACGTAATCTCGGCATTGGCGACCACATCATTGAACAATTAACAAATAAGGAATTCTCTTCTTGGTTCCATAATTATGTGAGTTGATTAATTAAAATATTAATTTCACTCAATTTCTTATATAATTATTTCTTATATATCTGTCTTATTTAATAGGTTCGCGATCCTACGAACAATGTGACAAATTCATACATAAGAGATCTCGCAAAAGGACCTTTTAACACTGTTACAACGTACCCTGGCTGCTTTGTTAATGGATTTAAATTTCACACGATTAGCCATGGTTCGAATAAAGGCACTATGAATAGTGGCATATGCGTTAAAGGATCCAACTACGATGATCCCGAGAAGGACTATTATGGTCGGATAACAGAGATTATCGATCTTGAGTATCTTTCAGTATCGTCATTCAAGAAAGTTGTATTGTTCAAGGGTGATTGGCTTATTCCAACTTTGAACGAGGGGGTGAAGATTCATCATGCATATAAGATCGTCGAGGTCAATGAAAAGAAGAAATGGAATACAAACGAGCAATTTGTATTAGCTTCTCAAGTGATTCAAGTATATTTTTGCAAATATCCAAGCTTGAGGCGTAACAAAAGCGATTGGTTGGTTGTAACAAAAGTCAAACCAAGGTTCATAGTAGAGGTTCCACAATCTTTTGATAATCAAGAGGCGACCCTTCCACGTGAAGCGTTGCCTTACCAAGAGGATGACGTGGAACTACACGATATCGCAGTTGATGATGCCCAAATCCTTGAGACAGTGAATGATGGTGACCACGCTGATTTAAATGATGAGCCAGTTATGGAATCAGAATTTGATGAAGCTCCAAAGTTGAATGATGAGCAAATTTTAAGATCTGATTCTGAAGATAAGTCTGAATCGTATGATGAGCAAGTCTTGCGATCAGACTCTGAATATGACTCTGAATCAGAGGATGAATAAGTTCTTCAATTAGATTCTGATGACGACTTAGAATCTAATGACACAGATGTAGACTTATATGATAGTGATTAGAGGTGAATTTTATGATTTAAATACTTATGTTTAATTATTAATGATATTGATTTTGTTAATTGATTTATTTCATTATAGGTACTAGTTCACCTCCCGTGCGATGCACAAAAGTTCATATATATTGAATTTGTTTAAAATTAGTAACCTCACAATCATAAATTCTATCTACAGTCTACAAATTTCAAGAACTACACATTTTTCACAAACTAATAACTAATTTAACATATGATAAATATAAATAGTTTATACAAAATAATAAATAATATGACAACATATAATAAATTAGTAACATAAATAATTAAAATATAAAATATAATAAAATTTTCAAAAAAAACATGACAACATATGATAAATATAAATAGCCTATACAAATATTAATTTTGTCAAAATAACTTAAATAATTTATTTAAAATAATTCAATTTTACCTAAATAACTAATTTAACATAACCTACAAACTAATTATTTTTCAAAACTAAGTAATAACTTAAACATATATAAGATTTGTATTTTTTTTGCATGGTTCTGAAATTAATTAAGAGTTTTAGAGTTTTGAATAGTGGCTTTATTGAGAGAGAATGAGAGGTAAATTATAGGAAATAAAATAAAAAATTAAATTTATTTTTTTAAAAAAATTACTTGGTAGTCGGTATTTGACGGTATTACATGATATCTCAAGATTTTTGTTGATTTAAAAAAATCTCATTTTTTTGTAATTTATTTTAATTAAAATTTTATGTTATTATTTAAAAATTAATAATATTGATTAGATCTTACTTCTTTATATACTAACATGTTTATACATTCTCCAAATACTATTTAATTATGAAAAAACCATCTACAGGTTTCAAGAACTACACGTTTTCCACAAACTTATATTTAATTAATGATTTATAAAAATTTTATTTTGGGTAAGAAAGAAATAAATAAAATATCGAAATAGAAAGTGGAAATGGGCGGGAAAAAATTTTGACGGCATTTTCGTTATAATATATATATAGATGACAAGTGTTAGAGGACGATATCGTGCAGGACGCAGTGGTTCTAGACCTAACTCGTCTGGGTCTACTGCTGCTTCCACCTCATCTACTGCCGCACCACATATTTCGGGAGATATTTCACCAGCCTCCCTCCCATCAGTATCTCCTGTTGCTACTCCTGCAGTTGCTTATTCACCGACCCTTCCTGCAGAGTCACCAGTACATCCATCATCTCACTCGACTGCCAGTCATTTTACATCCGACCCATTACATGTTATAAAGCAAGATGGCGATGGGTAACTTTAATTTTTTTTAATTTTTTTTTACATTATGTCATGTATTAATTTTTATACTAATTATTATTATTTGTATACAGGAGCATCTTTTGTCGTACAATAAATATCTCCCATATTATATCGACAATCTTCAAGAAACGTCTTCATAAGGAAGGTCATGTTTGGAAAGAAGTGCCTTCGGAGATAAAGGGCATGTATTGGGATGAATTTGCGGTATTAAATTCAAATTAATAATATATATATATTTCAACTATTAATGTAGAAATGTTTAAATTATTTAATCTTTTTTTTTGTTTTACAGAAAATTTTTCAGTGGGATCCTGCAATTGATGCATTAGTGAGAAGAGAGTGGGCACAAAAAACAGCGAAACGATATATCGACAACATTCGTAAGTGGCATGCCAATGAAAAATCGATTTTTGTGCCAGATGATGTTTGGGATAGCTGGATGCAGAAATGGGAACAAGATGAAGCTTTCAAGAAACGGTCTGCACAAGCATCGCTGAACCGTTTGAGTGAGACAGGTGGCCTTGGGGCTGGTCCTTCCCGTCATACTGGGGGTTCTATATCTTCAGCAGAGCATAAAAGACGAATGGTAAGAAATTTAATTTATTTAATTTGTTAATATTTAAATTTTTTTTATTAACATGGTTAATTTTATATCATTTTTTTTTAGACACATGAGTTTGGGAGAGAGCCTACACTGATTGAATTGTTTGAACGAACTCATTCTAAAAAATCTGAGGAAGGACAGATGGTGTATGTCGACAGACGTTCTTCGAGTGTCGCTGTAAGTATTTTTTAATTGTAAGTAATATCATTTTTATAATTAACATAAGTTTTAATATTCATAATTGATTTATTTTATTTTCTTCATTAAACTGTTGTAGGAAATGTATGGACAGTTGCTAGAGCAAGCAACTCAACCAAATGAAGGGTCTGAGGAGCCTCAGCAGCCAGATTGCGATCAGATATTCATCCAGGCTGCTGGGGGGAAAAATAAGAAGAAGAGGATTTACGGCACGGGATCTTTATCCCAATCAAAATTTTCTGACGTTGGCAGCTCATCCTCTGTCTCATCTGGTCTTAATGAAAACCCAGTTATACAAGAAATGACAGAGAAATTAAAAGTGCAGTCAGAGCAGATAAATTTGCAGGCGGAGCAGATAAATTCACAAGCAGAGCGGATAAATTCGCAGGCGAAGCAGATTAATTCGCAGGCTCATGAGCTGAGCGATGTTCGACGACAGATGTTTGAGATGCGATTTTTGATCGAACAACTTACTGCATCTACTCGTGGTATTGTTCCTTCTTCTTCTTCTTCTCAGCCACAATCGACTCATCAACCTGACTCACCTAATGTTGATGATGATTTAGATGATTAGTTTTTGCAGTTATCTTTATGTAACGATTGGTATGTAACAGACAATTATATTAGCATGTAATAGACAATTATTAGTATCTTGTTTGAATATTAATTTTTATATTATAAATATAAATTTTGGAATTTTTATATAATTTGTTTAATAAATAATTATAAATAAATTTTAAAATTAAATAATTAAATTAAAATAAAATTAAAAAATGTATAACTTTTAGTGACAGAAAAAAATTGTGTCGCTAAAATTTAAAAAAAAAAATTAATATATTGCGACGGAATAATTCCGTGGCAATAAATTTTTAATATATTTTTTAATTTTTTAATTTACTTCAGCGACGGAAAATTCCGTCGCTATAATTAATTTAATAAAATTAAAAAAATTAGTAGCGACGGAATTTTTCGTCGCTATAATTAATTTTAAAAAAAATTCGAAAAATATTAGCGACGGAAACTTCCGTCGCTATATTAATTGAATAAAAATATTCTAAACTAATAGCGACGAAAAATTTTCGTCGATATAGTTAATTTAATAAAAAATTTAAAATATTATAAATTTCATAAAAAAAATTCTAAAATATAGCGACGGAATAGTCCGTCGCTAAAAAGAAGAATTTCTTTTTTTTTAAAAAAAATTGCGACGGATATTTCCGTCGCAGAATTTAAAAAAAAATTAAAAAAATTCTTTTTCTTAATTAGTGACGGAATATTTCGTCGCTATATTTTAAATATTTTTTTAAAAATAATAGCGACGGAATTTTCCGTTGTTAATAAAAAATAATAATTAAATTTTTTTTTTAAATATTGCGACGAAAATATTCCGTCGCAATTTTTTTTAAAAAATACATTTAGCGACGAAAATATTTCCGTCACTAAGACGTCGCTAAAATAGCGACGGATCCGTCCCAAAGAAAATTTAGCGACACAGACTTTAGCGATGGACAGTTTCCGTCGCTAATCCGTCGCTAAAGATATTTTGCGACGGAATTTTGGATTTAGCGACGGAATATGTAGTGAAAATTAATAAATAGGACCGAAAACAAAATTCTAACCATACAGAATATTTAATACATAATTCTCTACTTACCTGGCAAATTAAATAGCGATTAAATCCCATTTAATCTTGAATTTTCACCCAAATTCCTTCATTTTGCGCGTTGTTTCTTCTCCATTTTCCTTGCTATTTTTGCTTGCTCGAACTGGCGGATTACACACTAAAATTCGGCCTTCAAAAGGCAAAAAGAAGAGCTTCTAGAAGCTGCGCACAGGCACACCACCGCCTCAAGGCCAAAACAGCACCGTTTTGGGCACCCATTGGCTTGGAAAAATCAGCAAAATTCCTCCTCCTCACGCCTGACTCGAATCCCAGATTTACACTTAAACCCTCAGAATATATACGCACATCAATAAACTTAAAGGAATCCTCACCCACTTCCAAGATTTACGCTTAAACCCTCAAAAACTTCCGAAAATCACACACGCCCCACACTTCTTTTATTCCTTATTTCCCTTTCACCTCGAAATTTCTAGAAAATCCACTAAATTAATTTATTTTCCTATTTTCTTAAATACTCCCAAATAAAATTATTATTTAACTTAATTTCCTTTTAATATAAATAATTTAATATTTTCTTTAAACCCATAAATATACAATAATCCCCATAAATATTTTTAAATAATTTAATTAAATACATAAATTTCCTATTTCCTCAAAATTACATAAATAAATACTTCCTCTTAAATTCTCAAATATTCAATAATGTCCTTAAACACCGGTTTAAATAATTATTATTTATTTTCAAATTTTGAGATATTACAATCCTCCCCTTCTTAATAGAAGTTCATCCTCGAAATTCGCGTCTAGTCCATGTCCTCAAGATACGCTCACGACTCTTATGATATTACTCAACATTACCTCTGGAACATTCCATATCATCATGTTCCAGTTCCCACAAATCTAAGTCTACTACGTATCCTACTTGACTTATCACACTAGCACATCTCCCCGATCCATCACCTCACTTGGACCACGTTATAACCACTAATACCTTAATCAACTTAAGGAACATCGTCAATCATATTACATACAACCACAAGGTTCACCTATTTCAATGTCATAATCCAACCGTTCCTCAAAGCTATCTCGCGTTCTCATCGCACTTCCGTTTGATACTATCACGACCATATAGCAACCTAAAAGACAAGCTCAAAATTCAGAGATATTCAATCTTAATGATAAACTGATTCGCAACACCAAACTTAATTTAAATACAGCTAACTTCAAATGCAATTGGTAACGATAAGAGTGGAACCATCCTCTAGCATGATAAGAAGCTAATACTTGGTAACGTGACCGAAACTTGTTACGTACTCACAAAGCATAAGGATATGGAAACGATACGACACACTCAATCAAGAATTCAATAGCAATATCATTTAGTTTGACTTTTGCCAACTGATTCTTAACCAGGTACACAACATTTTCTTGGCAGTATTTTCTCCCGCAATTTACCGCGTATGCTTGAGGTCCCGTCAATAAGTAGGGGTAGTCCTCTACTCAAGACTATCAGGGAATAATTGTTCTCCATTCAATACATCTTAAGATCTAAAATGTTACCAGATCTCCCCTTCTTAAAGGAATCGACATACCTACGATGACTTATTCAGTGACCACAGTCTTGACCTACTGCTAATCTTAACTCCAAATAGCTAAACGGCCATACCTCCTCTAGATTGCTAAATACTAACCTTGACCTATTCAAAGATTCTATACGTTAGCTGGAACACGATCTTTAGAACTGATGTTATCTGCTCCGTAGCTTGCTCGACTGAAAACACCTCATCGTATCTGTAACTATTCTAGTCCATAAGGCATCTCATAGGTCTCTCTAAAAGCAAAAGCATTCTTCTGGCTAGCATAACAGGCCATCTCATGCTTCCGTCGATGTACCATTTGTAATACCCAGTATTAAATATTAAGAGAATTTTTGGAAATTATGGGATCAAAATGGAATTTACAATAGTTCCGGGCTTAAGTACAATATTCAAAACTTAAACGAAAGACGAATGACTAAGTTAGGATGAGCCAATTAAGGTGAAATGGCACAATTGGGTGATATTTGATAAAAATCAAGAGATTCCGAAAAGTTGAAGTCAAAAGCACACAATTAGGAGCGTCCGGGCAAAAGTGCAGATTTTGTAAACTGCTCGAGGGAGGCCGAGATGGCAAGTTTTTTAGAAATTCCGAAGGGAAATGGAAAATACAGAACTTGAGGGCCGTTGTGGAAGTATTAGAAAGTCTAGGGGTATCTATGAAAGGGAGGAAATTCAATTAAAAGAAGGCTGGGGGCTAAAATGCAATTTTTGTAAAATTTCTTGGTGTGAAACCGACCGGCAGCCTGTGTCCACCGGCGGTCACTTCTGGGGCATCGGGCAGGTTGCCCAGAGGCTCTAGGCTAGCCTCCAGACGATGATGAGCTCGATGGGAGCTTCCATTGGCCGGAAAAGGGTTGGATTTGATCGAAAATGATGGCCAAAAAGATTTCTGATTTGGCCGAATCTTTCGAGGGTTCTAGCTCTTGATTTGGTGTTTCTCGATTGGTTTAGAGGCTAGATCTGGGCTTAAGGGATAAGGACGAGCAAGATAGAGTGGTGAATCGGGTAAAAATCGAGTATAAAAGGGGGTTCTCGGCCGAGGGTTTCAAAAATAAAAACGGCAGAAATTTCTTGTGTTTTTGCTTGAATCGAGCTTGAGGGATAAGGAGTTTTTGTTCCTTAGGTCGAGAGGGTCATTTCTGGAGCATTTGGAGTCGATTGGTGTAGGATAAGTGGGTGATTTTGGAGTTGGCCGGAAAATCAGGCTTGCCGATACCGCGACCTGCAACTGGGTTTTAAACCCACCTTCGGCCACTTTTTCCGACGAGTAAAGGGTCTGTTGGGGTCGCCTTGAAGAGATCTACAAGACCCTGTAGAAATTTGGAGCGTTGGAGGTCGCCGGAGCCGGAGAAGAAGACTGTGCGGCGGCGCGTGGCTCCCACTTGCAGGACCTCGGGGTGGCGCGTGAGGTAGGGTTTTTGTGTGTTTTTAATTTCAGAATTTAGGTAGAATTATTTTAGGAATTATCATGGAAAAATATTTTGTAAAAGTTGATGTTAGGTATTTTTAATGAATTTCTGAAGGTATAAATGCTTGAAAAATAAATAAAAATAGAGAAAATTGTGGAAAAATAGAAACGTTGATTCCAAAGGTCTTGAATGGTGAAATAGGAGTCAATTGGGTCGTTGGAAGAAGGATTATGCGATTTTCAAGGTGTGGCACGTTTTTTGAGGCGAAATCTGGACTTTTCCGAATTGAGGTGAGTGGTTTGATTCTAGCTTTACCTTGTCTTGGAAATGTTTCTAAGTGCTTGTGGTGGGTTCTAGTGAGCGATTATACCCTTCTGGACTTGGGTTGTTTACAAGGCTTTACTTATGATCATCGTGTCAACATTTGTTACATTGCATTAATTGATTTACTTTAAAATGTTGGTGCACGACATGTAAATTTTCATATCACTTGGAGTCGAATTTCATGTCATCGTTGGGTTCGTTTGGGGCGGGATGGGGTCTACCTGAGATCGGGACAATGTTAATCCAGGTGAACAGGTGTCACACTGGGGTACTCGAGGGAATAATGTTAAACCAGGTGAACGGGTGTCACGACGGTGCACCAGAGGGATTAACGTTAAACCAGGTGAACGGGTGTCACAGTGGGGCATCCGAGGGATTAAGAATGTTAGGGATATCTCTCAAGTTAGACGAGTCTTGCATGATGTCGTTCAGTATGCTATGCTCGTGTGTCTTTCATGCATTGTATAAACTGTTTCATGCCTTCACTTAGATGGTTTATCATCTAACATGGGTTATGCCCCTGGAACATTCAACGTTCCAGTCAGGGACAGCTGCGAGGTCGAGGACACGGCCGGTGAGCCAGTGGTGTTCATTTGATGGCTGTGGTATTATTTTGGAGGCACTAATATTCACTATGTTATATGTATGAGTAGTCGCTCGACAATGTTGTAATCAATAGTATCGATGTTGTATATTGTTGGAAATGTATGCCCTAAAGACACGTTTTGTTTAATTTATGGTAATGATGTTTCTTTTATTCAGTTTATGGCACATATATTATTTGCATTTAATTGTTGGAAAGGTGTCCATGCTATTAAGTAAGTGATTCATGTGATGGGTCGTTCTTCACAGTTAGGCATGAATCATGGGTACTTAATAAGCAAGAAAATATAACTCTTGATCTTTTGATAGAACTAGGCATTCTATCATGATAAGATCATTGTGCAATAGATCCTAATGGAGGATGGCTTGCCTTAGCCAGTAAACAGTCCGTTTACTCTAATTGTACAAGCGCATTTGGAATGCGTAGAGTGGACCTGTGATAGAAGCTAATGACAAAGTACTAATTATCATGGAGCTAGTCTATCACTGCTACTACGTGGACGAGTACTCTAATACTTGAGTATTAGTTGGTGGTCTAGTGAACCTAGAGCTATATTCTTAGATTCATTGTAGGTGAGGTCTATCAAAGATCAATATCCTTTTGAGTTGGGAGTATGGTTTCTAATTAGCTAAGACAGACTAATACAAGATAGTTTCTGTGATTCACCCCCTTGTGATTGTCCAAGAATAATCGAATAATCCAGGGCCCTGGGAACGTGACTTAAGAGTGTGTGCTTCTGGGTAGCTCCCAGTGATAAGCAAGTACATTCGAGTAGTCACGGATTATTGGACTAGTGATCTAAGGATGGTAGAAGTCATTTAGAAAGGTGTTAGTACATTATTCCTTTCTAAATGATGGGTGTTACGCAAAGGGGTATTTTCGTCATTACACTAGTAGGTCAAAGACATAGCATATGCAAAATTATTCGTGGGGTCAGTGTTACCATATGGTGATAGTTGGAACACTTAAAATGACAAAATATAGCTACTAGGTAGCAGGGATATTTTGGTCATTTTAGTAGCCGTGAATAATTTGTCTTTTGGTCCCCGGGGTAGCTCGATGTAACTCATGTATTTTTTAATACATTTGGCTTGTTGGATGAATCACATTGAGAGAGAATTATTTTATTCAGAATGGTCCATTGGGCTAGAATAAAATAATAGTTCATTAGGGTTTTTAATTAATTAATTGGGCTAACCCAATTAGAAAATTAATTAAAAGATCTTGGCCCATTAGGGTTTGGCCCACTAGGGTTTTAACCCTAGGGTTCTCCCTATATATATCTCTCTTTAGTTGTTTTTTCATCTAAGTCGTTTTTCATTCTTCTTCACCGAAGAGAGGCCACGAGTTCGAGTCATACTCCGGAAGATCGAAAGGGTGCGTTTGAGTTCTGATGCGACGGAGCCGAAGGCTAGCAGGACAGCCGTCGTCTCCACAACGCGAAGAAGCTCCCATCGCTCCATTCCGTCCGGTAATCCGCCGCAAAAGTAAGTCTCCTAGATTCTTATCAATACGAGGAACGTTTTTGATTTTAAAACGCTTTCGTTGCATGCTTTGTTTCCTCGTTCATGATCCTTCATATATATATATCGGTGTGGGAACATCTTGTGTGTATCACGTGGTAGGCCACGTCATTCTGATGCTTAAATATTCCGCTGTGTTTATATCGTCTCGTTCAGTTATGATTATGTTATTGTTAATTAAACGAGCAAGACTGGAACTCTCGGGGTTTATATCTACCTGTGAAGATTGTTCTTGAATCACCGCGGGTGCCGGCTGTAGTTTTGTGACGAGTATATCATCTGCATGTGAAGATTGTGCTCACGGCGCCGCGAGTAACGGTCTTAGAGAAAAAAAAAAAAAAAAAACCCCGGGAATTTCCTTATAGTGACACGCCTGTATAGGACGGGGTGTTACACCATTTGACCAGCACCCAGAGGAATCTCATCCCCTCACTCGGTCAATAACTGACCATAGGGCATGTGGTCCGCAATTAGTACCGAGCGTAATCATAGCACCCACTATCCTTACAGCAGAACCAATAGTTACTTAGACATATAGTTAACTCTGGTCCTGGCCATACACTTGGGTATCTCTTGCAATCTTAAAGGAGTTTTCTTATTTCTAATTCACTTTACCAAAGATGCTCCACAGCGGCCTAAAACGTCTACTACCACCTTTGCCTTACCTTATTTATTACAGAATCTCACAGCCTTAGTCCTTTGCCACGCCAATCATTGCGTCGCCTGTACTCTACTCCACCTATGAGACCTAAACACTTATACCCTATCTAGGTAGTGATACCAAATCTCCAAGTAGCATAACTGCTATAAACACCAAGTCCACAATTTCGTAATAGTCCTTCAGTAAATTCCTATCACAGATCTCTCTTGGGATAAGCTTGACCCCAAACTTATCATTAATACATTTACACCAGGCACACATCCCGGTACCTACGGATCTACCATTAACCATCGGACTCCTTAGCACATTTCCACCATGTGGTACCTTTCTGTACCACTCCTGGAAAAATCCAATCACGGACCTCCAGCTCACATTATACCATAACCTCATCCCTTATGAATTGACGCAAGCTTTTGTAGGGCATCAAAAACGCCTGGCGAGACCAAGGAACTCCAGACCTTTATCCTTGTAGTCGATCCCGACAAATCCATAAATACTGCAAAGGCGTCGATCAGCTCAAATGGTATGGCCACAAACTCATAGCGGCCGTATAAGTATAACAAGCAATCGTTAGAGAACACCTTGGAGTTAGCTTGACAAATCATCTGCTCGGGAGAAAAGACTTTTATGTCTCAAGACTACTCCGTTCAATTACAGGGTCAATCCTTTACTAAGGCAACCTCCTTGGTAAATCTTCAAGAAAATCTAGAGTATCCCTCGCTCACTCACAACCAGGAAAGGAATCCATCCATACACACCCTTATCATGAACAACGTACGCCCTAAATGCAGCTTTAAAAGTTCCCTTAATCGCTTCCCTTAGGCGAGGTACGCGTTATCCCTAATCCGCATTACCAATAGACAATGGTTAGGGACCCAACAAATCCACCACAAATCAGGTATCCGGTCCACTCGGTCTTAGCAAAAATGATCCGCAACCAAATGTCCATCGCAGGTCAAACCTAGACATGGCCAAAATTGAACCGGACCGGCGGTTCGAACCGGAACCGGACCCGGAACCGGCCGAACCGGAACCGGACTGAACCGGCGAAATTCGGTTCGGTTCCGGTTCAAGGTTCCGGGGAACCGGAAACACCCCCCCCCCCCGTGCCCCCCTCCCCCAACGGTCCAAAATTGGACCGTTGGCTGCCACCCCCCCCCAAGCCAATTTTATTAATTTTTTTTTTTAATTTTATAATTCCTATCTATATATACCCCTCCCTCCCCCACTCATTTTTCACACTTTCTCTCTCTCTCTCTCTCAAGTCTCAAGCTATTATTCTCTCAATTTTGTCTCTCATTTAATATTTGAATTTCAATTTCTTCAATCTTCTCATTTTGTTATTTATCAATTTATTCAATTATATTGTTAATTATTTATTACTTGTTACTATATTATTTTATCATTATTATATTTTTTTATTATCATACTTTTTTCAAAAAAATGGCAAGTGAAGGTAGAAATTTTGAAAATGTTGAAAATGTTGAGTTTGAAGCTCAAAATTTTCAAACACAAGAGAGTGAAACTCAACAAAAGGGAGGTGGAAAAATTTCTACTAAAAATATGGTTGAGAATATTTACTTAATGAAATTATTACTTATATTTCTTCAATTTTTAGTAGTGTTTTTTTATTAAAAATATGGTTGAGAATATTTATATTTACAATTACATTTAACAATTAAAAATCGAAACCAAACCGAACCGAACAACGGAACAAGGACCAAAATTGAATACAACAATATTTAAAAAAAATTAAAAAAATTCGGTTTGAACCGGAACCGGAACCGGAACCGTTGACCGAACCGGCTCAAACCGTTGACCGAACCGGTCCAAACCGTTGACCGAACCGGCACGAACTGGAATCAGAACCGAACCGTCCCAAACCGCCCTTGGGCGGTTCGGTTCAGGTTCAAAGATTTCTTGAACCGGAACTGGCGGTTCATGAACCGGAACCGGCGGTTCATGAACCGTGGCCATGTCTAGTCAAACCTATGACTTTCCCAGTCATACTATTCATCACATCAGGTCACTAGGATACTCTTTGCTAATAGCAATGACTACTTGATTCCTAAGGATCCCAAGGCTCACAAGTTTACCTAATACATCTCATTGCATGATACCTTCAAACATTGTACCTGGTGTTTCCCACATAATTCTCATCCTTACAAAACTCATAATTTACAACCATATATTTACATTACAGCCCCCTAATAATCATACTAACTAGAACTCACCTCACGGTGGCTTGGACTGACTGGGTGTTAGGTAGTGCTCCAATCTTGGGCACGTCCTATACTGGCTCCTAGTAAGGCTCCCAAATGACAGTTTGTTACCTCACAGCCCTGACAAAAACATCATAATGGGAATGAAGACTCACATCATTCATCATTACTTCAGTCAACCGCTTCCACACGTCATTCATATGCTTACGGGCAAACATGACTTGTCCTTCTGACAATCCCTAAAAAGATCTCGTGGATTGACTCTTGAAACAACTCGTCAAACCAATACATATAACTTACTAGGTATTCTTCTTCATCTTGCTCACCTCCCCATCCAGAAGCAAACTCTTATTCCCATTGACACCATAAACGATCCAAAGCTGGAAGGTCATCCGGATTGGGTAGGGGTACACTAGGATCTAGTCCACCGGGTTCCATCGAGAATACTCAAAATCTGCATACAACACCAAATATCAGGTAAATTTATTAAAGCTAAGCTAACCTTTTACCCAAACACTTAGGGGCAAGCACAAGTCCTAAATAAATCCCATTCATACCACCTCACGGTCCCATCCTAACATGCACTTATCACCCCTGCACGAATATAAATTAGGACACAATCTCACACGAATCAACAACTCAACTTGACGCAGCCTGACCCTACTCGATTCACCTAGACATCCCTAACTCTACCCGTCAACCTTGGTGTACAAAAACTCGTCCCACAAAAATTGACCCAAACTACGCTTTGATACCAACAATGTAAGCACCTCCGCCTGGATATCCTAACCACCTGGACTACCCGAACGGGAGCACTTACGGAAGGAGAACGAATGGAACATACAAGTCAAAAACTACCCTGGCATGTATAAACAAGAATTAAAACAACGGAAGCGAAGCTATATATACATGCATGCACTACGGGTACCCTGCTAGTACAGCGGTCACAAGATAAATAAATGATTACAGACACCTATGCCGATATACACAAGACACGAGAATGACCCGGCACAGTCAAGAATAATAGAGTAAATCTTACTCAAACATCAGAGTTGACAGGGACTGACGAAACTGCCTGTACACCATACCGACTCTGTCGCTAGACGCTGGCTCCCTTGCCTGGACCCATGATGCCACTACCTAGAATGATGGAAAGCAAAGTGAGTCGAGAGACTCAGCAAGCATAATGAAAGAAAGGCTGAAGTTTGTATAGATCCAATAAGCTTTCCTCTCGAACACCAACCCACAAGCACACACAAGCCATGAGACGCTACCACACAAAAGTATAGCATAATGAAAGCACATACCGGTCCTTGGGGCCCACACAAGACACATGGCACCCAAGTCCCATACCAACCTGCCGCTATCCTGAAAGGCAATATAAATCTCCAACAAACCTGTGCCCATTGTCCCGGGTCGGTGCTCCCATCACCCGTGTGTTCGTGTCGGTACTCCCGACACCCGAGCCATAGGCTTCCTCGGAACGGTCCTCCCTTCCAAGAACTAATAACTACCAGTAACCACGCAATGCACATAAAAATGCAATGGTGTAGTGAGCATCAACGTGATACACTGGCGCCCATACATTCAGGCATTAGGTTATGCTCGTCCCACATAGTAAACCACACGCGATACATTTGCCCGTGCTGGATGCAACCTAACCAAGCTAGAATGTTCGTGTCCAAGCATACTCAATAAATGAATATCCCAACATGCAACCCGTACCCATGTGCATATCAAATCATGAACAGTAATATAATATATCTAATCATGCTATAATATATCTAATCATGCAGTAAATCATATACTGGCAGAGTTAGTCAGCAGTGCCCGGCACCGGTCAACAGCTAGTGACTAGGAGTGTCCACCCGACGGTCCACATCAGGGCCGTACGATAGTCTACCCCAACGTCACCAAACAACCGACCTTTGCCCTACTACTCGATAGCTCTAACCGAACTATAAATAAATCCAAGAAAACCATAAATAAATCCACACAACTAGGAACCTAGTCCCCAATCTGGGTTCAACATCATTCCCAAAAAGAGTGGGGGCGGTACAAACCCCCATAGGCACACAACGAATAAAATTCTAGAAGTCTCGGATTTAATTTAAATTAAAACAAATGAATAATAACTCAATAAATAATGCTAGGCACCGAATTAGAGTAAGGGAGGGCATAAAATACGAGAAACCACGGAATCTCTCACGGGAATTAAAGAACAGGAGGAGAGGGTTAGAAGCTTACCTGAAATCGATCGATTTCTGCCTCTTTTGTACTTCCGTTGCGAAGTAAAATGTTTCTCTAGCAATTAATAAAATCATAGCTCACATTAATTAAATCTAACCGTTTAATATAAATAATTTAACTGTCTAAAATCCCACGTGGGCGCACCACAAATAAAATCCCAATAAATCTCATATTTATTTCAAATTAGATCATGCCAATAAAATCCTCATTTCGTATAATTAATACGCAACATCGAAATGAATTAAGGGAAGGCGTAAAATTCACAAAATGGAAGGAGATCGCAAGGGTAGAGGGAGCTTGCCTCGTTTAAGCTGATTACAGCGTTTCCACGCTTGAACACCACCAAATTAATACACGTTGTAAAATAGATTAAACTCTCAAAATTAATAAAATAGGACCCAAAACAAAATTCTAATTGTACTGAATGTTTAATACATAATTCTCTACTTACCTGGCAAATTAAACAGCGATTAAATCCCATTTAATCTTGAATTTTCACCCAAATTCCTTTATTTTGCGCGCTGTTTCTTCTCCATTTTCCTTGCTATTTTTGCTGGCTTGAACTGGCAGATTACACACTGAAATTCAGCCTTTAAAAGGCAAGAAGAAGAGCTTCTAGAAGCTGTGCACAGGTGCACCACCGCCTTAAGGCCAAAATGGTGCCGTTCTGGGCGCTCACTGGCTTGGAAAAATCAGCAAAATTCCTCCTCCTCATGCCTGACTCGAACCCCAGACCTACAGCTCCCATGCGCACGCACGTGACCGCGCGAGCTGGCTGCATGTTCAGAATTTATACGCACATCAATAAACTTAAAGGAATCCTCACCCACTTCCAAGATTTACACTTAAACCCTCAAAAAGTTCTGAAAATCACACACAGACCCCACACTTCTTTTATTCCTTAATTCCCTTTCACCCCGAAATTTCTAGAAAATCCACTAAATTAATTTATTTTTCTATTTTCTTAAATACTCCCAAATAAAATTATTATTTACCTTAATTTCCTTTTAATACAAATAATTTAATATTTTCTTTAAACCCATAAATATACAATAATCCCCATAAATATTTTTAAATAATTTAATTAAATACCTAAATTTCCTATTTCCTCAAAATTACATAAATAAATACTTCCTCTTAAATTCTCAAATATTCAATAATGTCCTTAAACACCAATTTAAATAATTATTATTTATTTTTTGAATACTTGGAAAATTAAATCTTCAATTAAACTTGATTTAATCTTGATTTTTCCACCAAAATCTCCTATTTTTTCGAGCTCGCGCACGCTGCTTTCTTCCAATTTGGTTGTTGTTTCTATTGCAATTAAAAGCGCTCGATTTGGGCTTATATAGGAGCAAAAAGGAGTGGCTGAGGCGCGGCCACGTGGCAGCCGCGGAGCCAGTGCTGGAGGCCACCGTCCTTAACGAAACGTCGTTTCGGACGCCCATTGCTGATTAAAAATCAGCAAAATCCCTTGCCTCGCGCGCGCACTCGCGGGCTCGAACCCGCGACCGGCCGCCTCCCACCCATGCTCGCAATCACTCGCACCACACACGCCTTCATACATATACCGCACTGCATTAAATTTAAAGGGATCCCTGATCCCTTTTTCAACAATCGCACCAGCCCCCCTCCCAACTTCCATAATTTATACACACACCCCCTATAATAATTACATTAACACCCGAAACTTCCAAAAATCACACAATTTAATTTATTTCAATTTTTTTCTTATTCTAGAAAGTATTTTAAAATAAATAATTAATTACACTAATCTCTTATTTCCTTAAAATCATAGAATTTATTATTATTTATAACAACAAATTATTTTAATATTCCTTTTAATTTAGATTAACACAATAAATCAATAATTAAATTAATTTACTATTTACGTGTCACTACACAGAGGTTGGTCGGAATCGTGAGTGTCGTAGCCGGAGAAGACGACCGGCGCGTGCAAAACAAGCTCTAGAAAGGGTTGTTCATGCATGCATGAGAGGCTCGTGAGGGCTCGTGACAGGTTCTTTTTTCCTGTAATTTTCTAAAAAAGTAAAATAAAATAAATGGAATATGTTTATGTAAAAATATTTTGTAAGGCCCGCTTTCAAATATTCTCGCTTAGTATAGGATACTCGAAAGAAGGTCATTACAGAGATGATATAGAACAAAACTGAACTCAAATAACAACTCATTTCATTTCTAGCAACGAAAATTTAAATAAGATTTAATTACATTTTTAATATCTCATGACTATAGGCTCAATGACCATACAAAATAATAAGAGGCTCAAATGCTAATAACATAACAAATCCTCATCACTATAATCCTCACCAAATCACTAACTAGGATCTTTAAAGTTAGGACGCATCTCCGTACACCACTATCCCCGGACTATAGTCCTACTGGATTGGCCCCCAATAATAATATTTCCTTTACCTAGAATGAAAAAGAAGATCAAGTGAGCCATAAGGCTTAACAAGTTTAGAAACAATAAACAATATATAGGATCCAAGAACACGATGACATCAAATAGAGTAATCAAGGACTCCACAATTATACATAAGATTCATAATTCATGAATTTATCAATTCAACTTAATATATCATGTCACCATGTATCACTATGCAAATGTGCATAAAATTTCTATGTCATTATCAATTCTCACAGGCTCGCAAGCCATCAATCAATACATGCAAGAGTGAATCATTCCATTATCAATATAAATCTCCCCGGCTCTCAAGCCATCAATCAATACATGCAAAAATGCATAATTTTAATAAAACCTCACAAATAAATATGGAGCCAACCTGCCGGACTATGGCCACCTCGTCCCGCGCCAGGTGCTCTAGGGTACCCTTTCTCCCTCCATGCGAAATAATAGGTGCGAAAATTTATATAAAATACTATGCCTCATAATATGATCATGCTGAATGTGTGGGAAACATGTCATGCATTCACTTCCACATATATATAAACATTATGAATTTCATCTCACAAGTTGTGGCCATACTTATATATATTTTATGTCCATCTCACAATACTAGATAGTTTTTCACTCATATCAAGTGTTATTTGGTTCAAATGAAAACCAATTTATTTTCATTCTTATACATACGAGGAGTTTCAAAAACATTTAAAAGAATCTCCTAAAGTGAATTTCAAAATTAGTTTCGAAATTGTTGGTCAAAATAAATCTAAAATTTTTCTAAGGCGAAGGACCAACTAGAACATATTTTTGTAAATATCTTTATTTTGAAAAAACTAACTCTCGGTATTTTGATAACTAACATTCATTATTGTAAGAATGATTTTTAGTGAATTTTTCAAGAAACAGAAACTATGTATTTCGAGGGTGGTAAAATTGCAAGTTCTTGCATTTGTACTAAAACCAAAATTCTATTCTTTTATTGTTATGGATTTTAATTTTTATGATATTTTTATTGAAACCAAATAGGGGGTAGTTTCTTATTTACATTTATGTATTAAAGTAAATGAAAGGTAAAATATAAATTAAAGAAAATAAAATTAAAGGCTTATGGGAAAAGCTCGGGACGAGCTCGAGGTCATGAGTTTGCGGCTTACGTAGAGAGGTCAAAGTCATGAGGTGAACAATAATTCGCTAAATGAGCTTGCTGTCAAAGGGTTGAGCAAGAGCTCGCACCAAGAGCTTGAGAAATGAACTCGTGGAAAAGATCTCGTAGCTAAGGCTCATGGCAAAAGGACATATAGGCATTAGCTCGTTGTAAAGAGCTCGTGATTAAGCTTATGGTCAGAGGGCATAGACATGAGCTCGCGGTTAAGGCTAAAGGCCAGATATATGCCGGCTGTTTAAAACATAGGGTATCTATACCAAGCTGTTCGTTATGTATATAATTGATGTGGGAATTTATTCACACATTTATTAGTCACAATTAAATAGTATTTTTAGTATTTTATATGTGTTTTACCTAGAATTGTCTAATATTTTGAGTTTTCTTTACATATATTTAATTTCAAGTAATTCTTGTTATTTTACAGGAATACTATTTGGTGTTTGGGTTAAAAAATAAAAATAAAAAATAAAAAATTATAAAGTTAATTTCAAAATTAATACTATAAATTAATATTATAATAAAAATAAAAAATAAGTATTATAAATAATTAATATTATAATATAACTAAAGTTAATATAATTAGTAGTACTTTAAATATTAAATATTATGTTTATATTATATTTTATTATATTATGTATATTATATATATATGTGTGTGTGTGTGTGTGTGTGTGTGTGAAGATGGCGTGAGCAGAGGGGACTAGGGCTTTATGTGCATTGAATATATATATTATTAATATAATATATAAGGAGATAGATTTAGAGGACAGAGTATAACACCTCAAATTTTTTAAGCGTGTTATAACTTAGGATTTTGGGAATATAAAAATTATTCATATCACAATCACTGCCATACATCACATAATATTCCAAAATTCCTAATTTTCACCTTCTCAGCTTAACAAACCCAATAATCGAATAGCTAAAATAGGTGTTAAAATTTCGAAAGTAGAAGCTAGATCGAACCTGATATGATTCACAACCATAATGCTTTATTTATCATAAATAAAATCGTTCAAGACGTCTACAAAATGTATTACATGGACATCATCAAGTGATAACTGAATATCTTAAACATATCCAAAATTACATAGGTTCGTATATAAACAAAAATATGCTAAACATGATACAAACAACAGATTAAACTTATTCTTCAGCTACCTCCTTTCCCTTAGAGTCGCTCGTCGAACCTGGAACGTTTGAATATTCCAGGGACATAGTCCAATTAGAAGATAAATCTTCTAGTGAGAAACCCCAAAAATAGTATATATCGATGTATGAACAGGTATAAAATGTATGAGAAAATAAGGAGAACTACTCCAAAGTGCCTCGTGAACACGTCAGCCTCTTCCAATGAGAGCTTTCTCAATGGCGCACGCATAGCGCCTCTCGGGAGGTCCCTAACCATGTCACTTTGTACCGACTTCATAACACTCATGCAAGCACCACATTCGTTGTTCTTTAGGCTCACGGTCTTCCCCACGAGAGCTTTCTCGATGGCGCACGCATAGCGCCTCTCGGGGGATATCCGACTTTTTCCCTTGGCCAACAACAAATAGGTACAATAATATAGGCACACGAATTTTATAAATGCAACAGTTAAAAAGCCAATAGCATATAATTTTCAGAAAAATACATTTCATATATGCATCATGATTTCACGTAAGAGAATAACAAGCATTTATGTGTAAGAACTTCACGAAACACATCTCATGCACTAGAAGTCTCTCATAAGAGAATAAAAAAATAGGATTTGGAGTATAAGAGTCTAACCTTATTGGTTTATCTTTTCGACAGTATAATTTCACAACAAACGGCCTAAGTTTCTGCAGAAAATACATGTTTTAGTAAATCTAAACCCAAATATTTTTATATAAGATTAAAGGGTATTAAATTAGGGGCATAACTAGAAAATTTGAAGGAAAATAGGCCTCTCACGTGCCCCCGGAAGGTGGCTCATGCGCCTTCACGCGCAGCCACTTCCGGCGCGTGTATCTCACGCGCTGCTGCAAGATTTCGGACAGCATTACGTCGTTTTCGTATTTTGGCCATATCTCCCTCGTTTTAACTCCGATTCGACCCCCGTTTGAACCTACACGACTCTCTCTTCCCCCTCTACAAGATTATCAAAAAAAGGACTTACCTCACTTTTTTGCTAACTAATTTTGGCAAACTCCGGCAAAGACCCGCAACTTCGACGAGGCTTGTTCTCCGCCGCTTTCTTCCCACCTTCTTGCCGAACTCCTTTCTCCCTCTCTAGAGCAATCTCCTCCTCTTAGAGTTCTTCATTCCTCAAACTTGGTTGGAATGTTTTGAAAAGAACCCATGGTGCATTTTTATAGATTTCTTCATCCAATCACATTGTGTCACTTGTCACAATCTTAGCCATGGACTCTAAAGACTCAAACCTATAATTGAATGGCTTTTGAAATCCAAAGCAGAATGAATTCAACTTTTGAAATCCAAGCTAAAACCCCAAACTTCTTTCAAATAACCCTTTGGCCCTTATTTCAAGTCCTCAACTTCAATATTTTACCACATAAGCTCTTAATTTTATCCTTATTTCGTTTGAATAATTTTCTAATTACAATTACACCCTCAAACATCAAATTTATCGAGATACTTAAAATCCGAAAATTAATAACTCAAAATTACTCAATATATACGATTTTTCGGAAGCCCCTTACCATCATTCGGTCTTTTTAGGCTACAACTTAGCTTAACCGAAAACCATTTCTGATTTGATTTCTTTCAGCATCATAAATATACCTTTAATCTTAGGTATCTAAGCTCTAGGGTACTCCCTACGACTGATTCGGTCACTCGTTGCCAATTCAAACATATTTTTGGTATTTTAAACTCACTTAAAATACGTGGCATCTTCACAAAAATATGGGGTATTATATTCTCCACTCTTTAAAAGAATTTCATCCTCGAAATTTAAAACATACTCAATATTATTGAATGTTAAATAATTATTGCATTCTGAAATACAATTGCTGGACGAAAATATAAAAATTTCCTACTCTATTTCTATTTCCTCGAATAAATGAGGATATTTCTTCCTAATTGTTTCCTCAAGTTCCCACGTTGCCTCGTCATCCGAGTGCTTTCCCCACTGAACCTTCACTAACGGTATCTCTTTATTTCGCAACACTTGAGTTCGACGATCTAATATTGCTCCAGGTGACTCTGGGTAGGTTAAGTCATTCCTTAGCTCAATTGTCTCCACCAGAACTCCGAGAGTTGGATCTAGCACATGCCTTCGAAGTTGGGAGACGTGGAACACATTATGAATCCCGGACAAGCTAGACGGAAGCTCCAATCGATAGACCAAAGGTCCGACTCTTTCCACAATCAGATATGGTCCTATATACCTTGGCTTCAGGTTTCCTTTACCGCTTCCATGCGTCACCAAATGCTGGGGTGACACCTTGAGATACACTAGATCCTCGACCTCGAACTCTAGATCCCTTCTTCTTTGATCAGTATAGGATTTTTGTCGGCTTTGCGTAGCTCGGATCCTCTCTTGGATTATTCGAATCTTATCAGTAGTCTGTTGCACAAGCTCAGGCCCCAACATCTGTCGTTCCCCTACTTCGGTCCAACAGATAGACGATCGACACTTTCTTCCATACAAAGCCTCATAAGGAGCCATTCCAATGCTGTCGTGATAACTATTATTGTACGTGAATTCTACCAACGACAGATGCTCTTCCCAATTTCCTCCAAAATCAAGGGCACAAGATCTCAACATATCTTCAAGCGTTTGGATTGTCCTCTCTGATTGCCTGTCAGTCTGCGGATGATAAGTCGTACTCAATTTCAGCTGGGTTCCCATGCATTCCTGCAAACTTTCCCAAAATCTCGAGGTGAACCTTGGGTCCCGATCTGAAACTATACTTACCGGCGTACCATAGAGTCATACGATTTCCTTCACGTACTGCTTCGCGAATTTTCGTACCGGTTGATCCATCCTCGTAGGTAGGAAATGCGCTGACTTTGTCAACTTGTCTACCACCACCCAAATGGCATCATAGCCCCTTCGATTCTTCGAAAATCCTGTCACGAAATCCATCGTGATATGTTCCCATTTCCACTCGGGAACTTCCAAAGGCCTCATCAACCCTACGGGTTTTTGGTGCTTAATCTTTACCCTTTGGCATATATCACATTCTGCCACCCTCCTAGCCACGCTGGCCTTCATCCCAGGCTACCAATAGATTTCCCGAAGATCTCGATACATCTTTGTGGCTCCTGGGTGTACGGTATACTTAGCTCTGTGGGCTTTATCCAAAATTTTTTTCCTTAACTCCCGAAGGTTTGGCACGTACACTCTATCCCGAAACTTGAGAATGCCATTTTGCATCTCAAAATCTGAACTCTTGGGCTGGCCTTGCTCGTCTACCCATAGACGTATACATTGGTCACTTCCACTAACCTCACGTATCTCGGTCTCCAGATCCAGCCAAACCGCCAAGCTAGCTACTAGGACTGAAGATCCCTTCGGCATTACACTCACCGTTATCAGGCTAAAAGCCTCAATCAACAGCAACTCCTGGGCCATCAACCCGGCCATAACAATAGGCACAGTCCTACTCAAAGCATCAGCTACCACATTGGCACGCCCCGGTGATACAAGATGGTGTAGTCGTACTCCTTCAGGAACTCCATCCATCGTCGCTGCCTCATGTTCAACTCTTTTTGCCAGAACACATACCTTAGACTTTTGTGGTCTGTGAATACATCGAACGTCTCTCCGTATAGGTAGTGCCTCCATAGCTTCAGAGCATATACCACAGCTGCCAGCTCCAAGTCATGCGTTGGGTAGTTCACTTCGTGCCTCTTCAATTGACATGATCCATATGCGATCACCCAACCATGCTGCATCAATACACAGCCCAAACCAACATTCGAGTCATCAGTGTACATAACATATCCACCGAGCCCATTAGGCATTGCCAGCATAGGTGCTGAGGTCAGTCTGTCCTTGAGCTCTTGAAAGCTTTCCTCACACTTTGTAGTCCATTCGAATTTTACCTCCTTCCGTATGAGCTTCGTCATAGGTATAGCTATCTTCGAAAACCCTTCCACGAATCTTCGATAGTAGCCTTCCAATCCCAAAAAGCTTCGTACTTTGGTCACGCACATTGACTGCTTCCATCCTCGAACAACCTCAATCTTAGCTGGATCTACTGAGATTCCTTCGGCTGAGATCACATGCCCAAGAAACGCCACTTGGGATAGCTAGAACTCGCACTTCGAGAGCTTGGCATACAATTGGTGTTTCCTGAGGGTTCCTAACACTATTCTCAAGTGCTCCTTGTGGTCATTCTCATTCGAAGAATACACCAATATATCATCTATGAAGATGATCACAAACCGATCCAAATAGGGCTTGAACACTCTATTCATAAGATCCATAAATGCTGCTGGAGCGTTAATTAATCCGAATGGCATTACAAAATACTCAAAATGGCCATACCTCGACCGAAATGCCATCTTCGGAACATCATCGGGTTTAATTCTCAACTAATAATACCTAGATCTCAAATCAATCTTCAAGAACACCTTCGCTCCCTATAGTTGATCAAATAACTCGTCTATCCTTGGGAGTAGATACTTGTTCTTTACAGTGGCCTTATTTAGCTGACGGTAATCGATGCACATCCTTAGACTCCCGTCTTTCTTCTTTACAAATAGCACTGGTGCACCCCATGGCGACGTGCTTGGCCTAATGAACCCTTTATTAGTTAACTCCTGTAGCTGACTCTTCAATTCTTTCATCTTTGCCAGAGCCATTTGGTATGGCGGAATTGATATCGGTTGGGTTCCTGGCACTAACTCAATTGAGAACTCGATTTCCCGAAGTGGAGGTAGTCCTGGTAATTCTTCTGGAAACACGTCCTCATATTCTCGTACCACTCGCACCTCATTGAGGTTCAATACCTCTTTTTCTTCTAACTGAGCATAAGCTATGAATCCATGAGCTCCTCGACTTAGCAACTTCGCTGCCTTTATTGCTGAAATCATCTTTCCAATCTCGGGGTTGCCTTGCCCCTGAAATTTGACCCACTCTCCCTCCCTCGGGTTTTCTTATGGTCATTATCTTCCTACGACAGTCTATATTGGTGTCGTACTTGGACAAGAAGTTCATCCCCAAGATTACGTCGAAGTCATATACTTCTAACAGAATTAGATCAGCCTGGAACCGAACATTACTCAGGCTAATTTCGCATCCCTTCACCATTTCTGAGGACTTCATACTCTTACCCATAGGTGTCGAAATCACCATAAGACACCCTATAGACTCGATTTCTACTCTCAAACTCCCAACCAAAGCATGCAATATAAAAGAATGAGTAGGCCCTGGATCTATCAATGCATGCACATGAGTATCCAAAATGAAAAGAGTACCTTGGATAGTTGCAGGATTTGCCTCTACATCCTCCTTGGTCAAATTATAGACTCGCCCCTGTCTGGTCCCTTTTCCCTCTTCAATCTTTAGCGGGTGCTCTTTCTTCTTTAGGAAATTCCTCGAGATGTGCTTGTGCTGGTTGCAATTGTAGCAGATCACGCTCACTGGTGTTGCTCCTATAACTTTACCTTCTTGGACCATTCCCTTCGAGCAATTTCTAGAAGTATGCCCGGGTTATCCACAGGTGTAACAGACAATGCTTTGGCCATCGCACCTCTTTCCCGGGTGCCTCTTCTTGCATTTAAAGCACGCCTTAACCTTTTTCATGATCTTCCCATCCCGAGGTCCATAGTCGAGTGGGATTTCTCTGATTGTTCTCCAGTTTGAACAGTTGTGGCCTTTAGTTCTGCCACCCTTATCATATTCTCCTCAGCCGTCATAGCTGTGAAAACTATATCCGCGTAAGACTCCACGTGGACCAAGCTCATCAGTTGTTGAAATTCGATTCACAAACCTTGTAAGAATTTTCGTCCCTTCTCCACATCATCCATCCCGTACAGCGGCATATACTTGATTAATCACAAAAATTCAGCCTTGTATTGGGCCACAGACATATTTGGCCCTTTGCGTAAATTCATAAACTCTCGAGCTCTAGCTAACTTCTAACAAGTGGGAAAGAATTTTCCATTGAACAGTTCCTTAAAGTGTTCCCACGACATTTGGGGTGCCTCCCCCAATTCTACATCCGTCGCCGACCCTTGAGATCCTGTCTGGTTAGGTATCGCTCGTTGCATAGACCTCCACCATTGGGCAACTTCCTCTTCCATCATATAGGTCGCACACTCGACCTTGTCTTCATTCTAGATTCTCAATCTTTGTAGGATCTTTTTGGTTTGGTCCAACTAGTATTCACTGATTGCGGGGTCATCTGCCAGTTTTCCGCGAAACACTGGCGAATTTTGTCATAGATACATCTGCAAGGAATCTACTCTTCTTTGCTCGGGCTGTAACTCGAAAATTCACCCAGTCATGCCTTCTAGGATTCTCTCGATCCTATCAATCCGGCCTTTACTAAGATCGACTCGTGCATCTCTTTGACCTTCCACACCACCTCCTGGGTGCGGGTTGGTGTTGCTTTCTTCTCCATTACCTCTCTCGCTCCTGTTCCTTCTTGTATTCACCATCTGGCAAGAAGACAGGGCAATCTATCAATTCATTACAGCATGGTGGCCAGCGATTGTCGAACCACTCTAGAATTAGATATCTATTCTCTAGTTTGCAGCAAAGTGCACCCTAGGTCGTCTCTCACAAGGAGCCTCACTTTCTTCTACCAACAAGGAGAACCAATATAAACAATAGTTTGTTTAGGGGGGGGGGTTTGACAGAAAACTAAGTAACAAAACAGAAAGACAAGATAGATGAAAAATTAGTAAATGAAATGCAACCGGCTGTGTATTTGTCCCCTATGTGAAATCTTCCTCGTCCAACCTATAAATCTTGGCTTGTTAGATGTTTTAATCTCCGGATATCAAACTTAAAGCATCCCCAACAACCGTCCAAGGATTAGAATGATTGGAACAACAAAATGAATACAGAAATCTCTTGTAAACATAATGCAACCATTCACTCTCTATTCAACCCATCCGGAGCTATGCAAGAACAACCATTCAAGCACATTATATTCATTTTTGAGATGTTATACCAACCGGCTACAACACTCTGTTCTCTTAAGCATTTAACAGAAAATGAATCCATGCAAATTCACATAAACCTGTCATGAACTCCATGCATTCGAAAATCTGCTCAAACTAAACCAAATGGAAATGAACAAGATTAAAACAAACAAACCAAGTCTTTACAGCTCATCCGGGACTCAGATTCCACATGGGTTCAAGATACACAACCAGTTACAATAGCTCTAGCCTATCATTACAGCAAGGAGGACAAAATGGAAACAAAATGAAGAAAACAAAAAAATGCTAACAATAAGAAAAACGACCAGAATCTCCTCTCTTTTCTCCTCTCCCAATCCCCTAGAAATAAGTGCTAAGAGGCCTTAAATACATGGCTAAGAAAGGAAGAGCTAGGAAGGCTAGGGTTGGGCCTAGCCCAACAGAAAATAAGTGAGCCCAAAACAGCAAAATCGAGCAGCCCAAATCTGCTCCTTGAAAGTGAGCCCAAGCTCCTTTAGATGAGTCCCACAATTGCCCAAGGCCGGCCTACTCTCATGAAGTCTGAAATGAGCCACTTCAAGTCTTTTCCAGCTGCTTCTCTAGCCCATCCAAAATTCCCTAAAGCTAAGCAAGCCTGGATCCATAGAAGTAAGATAGAAAATAGTGTAAGGACGATTTGAAGTATAATAAAATAAAAACAATGAAAGATCAGCAAAAATTACTTCAAATGGCCTAATAAGACTGAGGTGAAATGCCAAAATATAGTATAAATATGCATGCTATCAATTCCCCCATACTTAGACTTTTGCACTCCTGGGCAAAACACTAGACTCTATGACTCAAGAATAAAAATGTGGAAAAACACAAATTAGATGCAAGGTAAGTCTTCAAGAATTCATCATTCAAAGATCATCTTTCCTCTACTTTCAAGAAAACAAGGGACATGGCAATTCATTCAATAAGACAAATCAAAAGTAGAAGCCTCTCACAGGACATGTGTATGCTCAAAAATCTCTCAAGAGGTGGTGGTGACTGTTTCGCTCAAATTCACCCAATCACAATTCCACTACCATAAGCTTGTTTATCTTCTCAATCTCCACTATCCATGTCACATGCATGCCACAAATCAAAAGGACTTATTCAGGGTTATAATGTGGGGAAGAAAGAAATGGAAAGACAACAATGAAGGAAAACATGCCTTAGGTCGAGAAAACATTTCATGCAACTCTAAGATCAAGAGATAGAATTTCCAAGCATTATGAAAAACATTGCATCTTTATTCGGTTGAGTGCGTTTTACGCTCTGTCTTAACTTTGCTTTCTTCTTTTTCTCATCAATTTTTTTTTTCATTTCATATATATATATATATTTCGAAAGAGGTGAGTGCGTTTTACTCTCCTTCATGGATGCAAATGGCCTTTGGCCTTATGGCTTGCTTGATGAATTCAATCTCTCTCTCTAGAATGCACTTAATATTCCTCTTCCTAAGGTTGGAAGGTCCAAAGAGGTGTATGAAAATGAAGGGTAAGAATGATGGCTCTAAGTGGCAAGCGAAAGGGATTGATTGATTTTTTTTTTTTTTTTTGAATAACAAAATGGCCAAATGGTGACAAGAAAGAATGCCTTAATCATGTTTGAGTCATGCATGAACAAATATAGCCTCAACCAAGAATCAAAACAAGTTCTAGAGTGGAGATCATGATAGGTGAATACACACACAAGAAAGACAATAGGCTCAAAATCCTCACGGCTGTAGACTACCCAATCAATCTATCAAATCAAACTTATTGCCAAGTCACTTGAAATCAAGGAAGATAAGATTGAAGTTCTAATCATGCTGGGTTCTTTTAGACTTAATTGCTTAACTTGCATTTCCACGCAAAACAGACTCAACTAGACCCAAGGAAAAAGAAATATGAAAAGATAAAGAAAATGCTGCTAAAATAAGAATGCTGCCCCCCCCCCCCCCACACTTAGACTTTACATTGCCCTCAATGTAAACATGCAATTCCAAACAAGAATAGGACAAGTAAATGTAAAATATTAGGGAGAGAGAAACAGCCTGATGTATCAAATGGAGGTGGCGTTGAGGAGATGCAGCTCCTCCACAATATGCTCCTGAAAGCTCTCGTAGAATGGCTTAAGCCACTGCCCGTTCACTGTGAATTGCTTGGCATTGGACTCGTCCTTAATTGCAACTGCACCAAAGGGAAAAACATGAATAACTATGAAATGACCAGTCCAACGGGAACGTAACTTACCGGGCATCAACTTGAGACGGGAATTGTATAGCAGAACTGAAAGTAAAGCAAGATCGCTACGGGGCAAGCAGCGTAGTTCAAAATTTTGAACCTTACCCCGATCCCGGCGATTGGATCAACGTCGAAATCAAATCATTCACAAACAAATAAATAAATCTAACCTTTAGATTATCGAGTCGTTCGCGAATTCGAGCCGTCCAAGCGTCCGGCCTCTAACTCGTGATACGCGGCACGCGTCCGTTGGCAAGGAGAGCGGAATAGGAGTGCTAGCTCCTTCTCCTTTGCGCGGCTTGTGTATGGACGGTAAAAGAACCGATTTTCAACTCTTGAAAACCAACAAAATAAAAGTGGCTTAATTTGGGCATCCCATAAAGGGCTATATATAGGGAGGCAACCTCCTAGGGTTTTCCAAACCCTAGTGGACATGGATTGGGCTAGCCCATTAATCCTAGTCCAACTAGAGATTAAAGTGGCCCAAATCCATTTATAAAATATTTGGCCCAAATCTAATTTAAGCCTAAATATTTAATATTTAATATTTGGCCCAAATCTAATTTAACCCAAATATAATATTTATTATTTAATATTTGACCCAAATCTAATTTAGCCCAAATATTTAATTTAATTTAATATTTGGCCCAAATACTTTATTTAGCCCAAGTATTAAATTAAGCCCAAATTATTAAATTAGAAACTTCTTTTCTAATTTAATCATTAAGTTAGAAACTACTTTCTAATTTAATCAATTGCTATTTTAGGAAACCTTTTCCTTTATGACGACCCCTCGTCATATCGACGTCATTACGTCTGTTTGTTCTTTTTCCGTGAGAACCTACGACGGTACAACTTCTTGCCGAAGTGTCCCACTTAACCATACGTCCACTCTCCTGGTTTAAGCCAGGGACCGTGCCTATTGCGTATGACTCATTAGGCTTCCGAATATGTTGGCAATGTGTCGGTACGAACACATAAGACAAGATTGGCCTCTAGCAAGGCGTCATGCCTACCCAATTATTCAGAAGGATTCATAATCCGCAAATAACCTTTCACGAGCATGGTTACCGTGTAATTCGATCCTCTCGTCAATGCATCTTATGTGATCTCAAGTATGGCGATGTGTTGCTTGATAATGATCACATGAGTTTTCTTCGGTCTTTCGGATATCTTCACTTAATAGAAAGTGAATCAATAACTCCTTATTGATTTCTTTCACCATGGCCATGGATTTAAAGTGAATATCCACCGAAGGCACCTTAGATACATCATCCTCTATCAAGGGATAGACGAGTCCCATCTTGGCTATGCACCCATCTCCATAAGCCTCATGATATACCCAACGATCGCCCACGTGCAGCCTTTGTCTAGGCCCATCGAAACGATGTCAAAGCATACCAGTCTTCTTATGAGATGACCGTGACAACCTCAGGTCCAAGGATTAGTTACACCCATCTCGTATGAGAATTTCATCAACATATAACCAAAATGAATTCTCATGGCGAGTCATGTCCAGTGACACGTTCTCCAACATTGGTCACCTATGTACTTGTCTAGGCATCCCCATGCCTATGGGTGTGAGACCGCCATTGCTATCACATAGCAAAAACATAGCACATACAAGTCTTACCGCAATTGTCAATGTCCATTCTTGACATTGCTATGACTTGGGACGTTTAATGATGTCTATAAACTGTGATGCATCATCTCACATCTTTATAGATTATTCACAGTATACATCATATGGACTTCTATCTAGTTTCATTCGGTTATTACAATAATAACAAGAAACTAATAGAATGACTTCTTGTGAATTTGAATAACTCTTTATTCAAATAATAACATGATTACAATTGTCAGTGTACAACATGCCCAATCTAATTGGGTCTAGAGCACCTACACTAACAATCTCCCACTTGCACTAGAGCCAATCACTCATGTATCTTATACCTGATGATCGAACATGACTTTCATGTTTCTCCTAGGACAGAGCTTTAGTCAAGAGATCTATGACGTTGTCATCCGTCGACACTTTCTCTATATATGTCACCACAGCTGATAACCTCCATTATCATATGGTGATATCGCAATACAAATTTGGTCCGTTGATGAGACCGTGGTTCCTTCGCTTACGCGATGGCTCATTTGTTGTCCCAATAACTGTTTATTGGATCAACAATGCTGGACACCACTTTAAGTTCATCAATGAACTTACGGATCCATACAACCTCCTTAGCTGCTTCGAAGGTTGTTATGTATTCGACTTCAGTTGTTGAATCTGCCACTATCTCTTGTTGGAACTCTTCCAACTCATGGCCCAGCCATATAGGCAGAATATGAATTTCGACTGTACGTGATTTAAAATCATCATGGTCGAATTGGAAACTAGCATCCATGAACCCCTTCATGGTATGCTCTTACTCTCCATATGGCAAAAAACATCTCTTTAGCGCTTCACAAGTACTTAAGAATGTTTTTCACAACAATCCAGTGTTTCTAACCTGGATCAACTTGATATCTACTACATATGCTCAAAGTATATGCGATAGGCCTCGTACATAACATGGCATACATGATCGAGCCAATAACCAAGGCATATTGCGCTCGACTCATCTTATCTCTCTCATTTTGTGTCTTCAAACACATAGCCTTGGAGAGATGTATTCCATGTGACATGGGAAGACTTCTCCTCCTAGAATCTTCCATGCTAAACTTCTTTAGCACCTTGTCAATGTACGCGCTATGGGAGAGTGCTAGCAACCTCCTGGATCTATCTCTATAGATCCTTATTCCCAGAATATAGGCTGCTTCTCCCAAATTCTTTATGGAGAAAATACTTTGAAAGCCATATTTTAACTAATTGCATCATGGGAACACCATTCCCTATGAGCAATATATTGTCCACATATAGGACTAAAAGGACTACCACACTCCCACTAACCTTCTTGTAAACACAAGGATCAACTTCCCTTTTGTGAAAAATCAAACTTTTTGATCTTTTCATCAAAACATTGATTCTAACTTCGGGATGCTTGCCTTAGTCCATAAATGGACCTTTGCAAGTTGCAAATCTTATTTGCATGTTTATGAGTAACAAAACCGTCAGGCTGTGTTATATACACATCCTCGACCAAGTTTCCTTTAAGGAAAGCTATTTTGTCATTCATCTGTCATAACCCAGATTCAATGTCAGACATTGCCTCATCATAGGTAGTAGGCTCATCGTTCACAACCAGAAGCACATCTCCATGCGCCGAGATGAGAAATCCATATCTCTCTTGCTCGCAACGAACCCTCATCGACCTATGAGGTTCTTGTGTAGAAGGTTGGGGAGTTGACACAACTTCTTGTGTGTGATCTTTCTCGGGTTCCTGGAGGGGAGTATTTGTTTGTGGTTCGCCTCGAATCTTATTCGAGCTTAACATTCCTCCCACTAGCCACAGCATCTAAGAATTCCTTCTCAAGGAATACCACATGCTTGGCAACAAAACACCTTTTGTTCACATGGGTGGTAAAAGTAATATCCACTTGGATATCCCACAAATAGATATCTCGTCGATTTGGGTTGTAGCTTATTACTGTCAACACGTTTAACATAAATTTGACAACCCCAAATCTTAAGGAAAGACAAGTTTGGCTTCTTTCCTTTCCATATCTTATATGGAGTCTGAGTAACTGATTTACTTGGAACCCTGTTCAAAACAAAGATCGCGGTGAGGAGTGCGTATCCCCAAAATGAAATAGGGAGTTCAGCGCGACTCATCATGGACCAGACCATGTCCAACAAGATCTTATTCCTCCTTTAGACACACCATTCATCTCTGATGTTCTAGGTGGAGTCCATTGTGAGAGAATCACATTCTACTTCAGATGATCAAGAAACTCACTGTTCAAGTATTCACCACCTCGATCTGATCGAAGTACTTTGATACTTTTCTCAGTTTGTTTCTCTACTTCAAATCTGAATTCTTTGAACTTTTCAAAAGTCTCAGATTTGTGTCTTAAAAGATACACATAACCAAAACATGATCTATCATCAGTAAAGGTTATGAAGTAGATATACCCACCTCGAGCCTGGATGGATATGGGCCCACACACATCAATGTGCACAAGCCCTAGCACTTATGTAGCCTCCCTTTACTTTAAAAAGAGACTTAGTCATCTTACCAAGTAAACAAGATTCACAAGCACCATATGATTCATAATCAAATGTGCCGAGATATCCATCTCTATACAAGTTGGATGTGCGAGTCTCATTTATATGGTTTAAGGTGACAATGCCATAAATAAGTGCTATTTAAATCATCTGATTTAAGTCGCTTAATATTTATGTTATTGATAGGAGTATCAACATCAAGGACATATAAACTGTTACGTACTGTTGTTTTACCATAAAACAACTCATTTTTATCAAATGAACAACTATTGTCCTTTAAATAAAAAATGAATATCTATCATTGTCAAACAAGAATTAGAAATTATATTCCTAGTCAAACTAGGATTGTAGTAACAGTTATGTAACTCTAATACAAGTCCTGTGGGCAATGTCAATAAATAGGTCCCTACAACTAATGGAACAACTTTTGATCCATTTTCCACGTATAGGTACACTTCTCCTATTATTAATCTCCTCGTACTCCTAAGCCCATACACAAAGGTGTAAGTATGAGCATTGGATCCAGTATCTGATACTCATGTGGACTGATCAGAAGTAAATAGATTAATTCCAATAACATAAATACCTGAAGTGCCTTGAGTAGAACTCTTCTTACTCTGCACTTCTCGATTTATCACAGTGGAGATAGATTGCATCCTTTTTGCCTTTTGGGTTTTAGTCTTCTGGACTCTTCCAGATTGCGCTTGGAAGAACTCTTCTTCCTTTTTGGCTTTCTTACTCTTGGGCTTACCCTTGTGCGCCTTGGGCCCTCCAACTAAGAGAACACTTCCCTTAACCTATAATCAATTTTAGGTTCGGTCTCCCTTAGTATGGACAACCACTCTCCAAGAGTCTTTTCCATAACTTTTAGGGAGAGACTATAGCAGCGAATCTAAGGTAAGTTTCAGCATCCATACCCAAGTTCAGCTCTAGCAACCTATTGATAAAACATATCATCTCCATGACATGCTTCTCAACAGATGATCCTTGAGCCTAGCCATGATCTCATAGGCATCATAACTCTTATGTGGCGACCTATGTTTCGGGGTCATGGCAGCCAAGACGATATATCAAGCGATGATCATATCACCCATGTGCATCGTCTAGGCCTAATGTGCTATTATTTCTTTAACTGGTGGCTTCGTAAGAAGATAGCTCTTTATCACATAAAGAATCTTATCATACATGAGGACTATCCTCAAGATGATCTCCCAGTCAGAGAAATTAGTCCGTTGAAGGTATTATTGCCCTCGAGTATCGATCTTATCGACATGTTTCCAGACATTCTGGATCAACAACTGAATAGAGATATTATTATAATCATATTGAATTACGAAATCATAAATTGCAAGAAGTAACATTTTATGATTGCTCCCACTATTTTCTATGAGTTTGCCACCCTCTAGACATAACTCGGGAAATCCTGTTGGAAGATTTCCTAGTGAGCTAGGATCCCATCTCTCCTCGCACAACCTTGAGTGACTCAACAAATTGTGTTAAGATCGATTAGGTAGGTACTTGCTACCAATTGCATCTCCATGCAACTCCTAGATTCATTGGGTTGACAACTCCTTGCCAAGCACATCTTATGTGACTCCCAATCTTTGCCTCTATACTCAGTAAGGCCTTGAGTGACTCAACAAACCCCACCTTTCTAGTTAAGTCGAACCCATCATTCAGGGACATCTCATGGCCCATGAAGCATAGGAATCATAGGTGACACATGACCTTGAGTGACTCAACAAATCAAGTGCCAGCTAGAAACCTAATGCTTCATAATGATGGAAGGCAAGTTGGCTTAATATTAATGAGGGATTTATTATTTATTTATTTAGGTCTCATCACATGCAATTAATCAAATTAATAATGCATAATAAACGACTCAAACCGGTGTATGGTATGGATAACTACGGCTAGTCCCCTCGAGCCATAGAAGGGAAGCTAGCTGGTCAAACCTAGGTGAAGAATCACATCTTGCTTCATAAGCACATTCTTCAAGCCTTCATTGGTCTTCGAATCTTGTCTTCAATTTGGCTCCATCTCTTGCTCTTCATACAAACTACAACTATCGCTACTCTATTCTATTCTACATACATTACATAGAATCAGAAACCCCGAGTTACATTCGGGGGGAGTGAGATGAGAAGAGAATGTACATCAGAGTATAAGAGAGGCAAGACACGCAGGCCCTATTTCAAAAACCAAATTTACAAGCATTCATTCCCAACATAAAATAAATGGTCAACTCGATCCATACCATACACCCATGCAATCAATCACATTGATTCATTTAGATTATGTTAATTAATTGTCGCATTTATTTCAAACTTAATGAAACGCTTTCAATAAATTGAAAAATTTGTATGATTTTGGAAAAACAAAATTGTTTTAATTGTGTTGGGCTTGGGCTCCATCCATTAGTCTAACTAACAAGGCTCAACAGGCCTTCGATCAACCAATGTATGTCAAACATACATTAGCAGCCCAATAATTAATAAATAACCCAATTAATGGCCCTGACCCATTTTTAATCACGGCCCATAAGTGTCATACACTCATGGATCGGATAAAAATAATAAAAATAGCCAAACAATTTGGCCGGGCCCCACCAAAAAGAACGGAACGCACTGGGCCACCGAAGGGTCGACCCGGGTGCTTCACGGGGACCCCCGGGAACGGTCAAACCGAAGCCCGAGGGAGCGGGAGGGGCCGGGAGGTGGCTGGGCAGCATGTCACACATGCTGCCAGCCCAAACAGGGCCAAAGGCCGCGGCTGGCGCGCGCTGGGCGCGCATGGGCCGCGCCTGGGCGCGCTGGGCACGGTTGGGCCGCGCCTGGCGCGCCCGGCCGCGCGGCAGGGGCCGCTGGGGGGCGAGCGCGGCCCACTGGGGCCGCGCGGGGCGCGCAAAGGCCGCGCGGGTCGGCCGCGCCCGCGCGCGGGTCGCACCCGCGGGCCGCGCGCCGCTCGCGGGTCGAACCCGCGGGCCGCGCGCGGGTCGCGGGTCGCGCCCGCGCCCGGCCGCGCGATGCGCGCGCGCGGGCCGCTTGCGGCGCCTGCGCGCGCGCGCGCGGCCGCGCTTGGGGCCGCCTTGCGCGCGCGCGGCCGCGGCTGGGGCCGCCTGCGCGCGCGCGGCCGCGCCCCAGCGCGCAGGGCCGCGCCTGGCCGGGCCCTGCGCGCGCCCAGGCCGCCCCAGGCCAACCCCAGCGCGCGCGGGCCCCGCTCGGCCGCGTCTTTCGACGCCCCGGTGCATCCGTATGCACCCCGAACCCCGTTTCGCTCTTTTTCGTGTCATACACGATCTTTTTCCCTTCACTCAAAAACGTTTTGCAATCCAAAAATACAAACGCAACAATCATTTAATTATTTCACAAATAACAACATAACCGAATCCGCACGTAAGGAATTGAAATATTTCGACGATGGCTCTGATACCACTGAAAGTAAAGCAAGATCGCTACGGGGCAAGCAGCGTAGTTCAAAATTTTGAACCTTACCCCGATCCCGGCGATTGGATCAACGTCGAAATCAAATCATTTACAAACAAATAAATAAATCTAACCTTTAGATTATCGAGTCGTTCGCGAATTCGAGCCGTCCAAGCGTCCGGCCTCTAACTCGTGATACGCGGCACGCGTCCGTTGGCAAGGAGAGCGGAATAGGAGTGCTAGCTCCTTCTCCTTTGCGCGGCTTGTGTATGGACGGTAAAAGAACCGATTTTCAACTCTTGAAAACCAACAAAATAAAAGTGGCTTAATTTGGGCATCCCATAAAGGGCTATATATAGGGAGGCAACCTCCTAGGGTTTTCCAAACCCTAATGGACATGGATTGGGCTAGCCCATTAATCCTAGTCCAACTAGAGATTAAAGTGGCCCAAATCCATTTATAAAATATTTGGCCCAAATCTAATTTAAGCCTAAATATTTAATATTTAATATTTGGCCCAAATCTAATTTAACCCAAATATAATATTTATTATTTAATATTTGACCCAAATCTAATTTAGCCCAAATATTTAATTTAATTTAATATTTGGCCCAAATACTTTATTTAGCCCAAGTATTAAATTAAGCCCAAATTATTAAATTAGAAACTTCTTTTCTAATTTAATCATTAAGTTAGAAACTACTTTCTAATTTAATCAATTGCTATTTTAGGAAACCTTTTCCTTTATGACGACCCCTCGTCATATCGACGTCATTACGTCTGTTTGTTCTTTTTCCGTGAGAACCTACGACGGTACAACTTCTTGCCGAAGTGTCCCACTTAACCATACGTCCACTCTCCTGGTTTAAGCCAGGGACCGTGCCTATTGCGTATGACTCATTAGGCTTCCGAATATGTTGGCAATGTGTCGGTACGAACACATAAGACAAGATTGGCCTCTAGCAAGGCGTCATGCCTACCCAATTATTCAGAAGGATTCATAATCCGCAAATAACCTTTCACGAGCATGGTTACCGTGTAATTCGATCCTCTCGTCAATGCATCTTATGTGATCTCAAGTATGGCGATGTGTTGCTTGATAATGATCACATGAGTTTTCTTCGGTCTTTCGGATATCTTCACTTAATAGAAAGTGAATCAATAACTCCTTATTGATTTCTTTCACCATGGCCATGGATTTAAAGTGAATATCCACCGAAGGCACCTTAGATACATCATCCTCTATCAAGGGATAGACGAGTCCCATCTTGGCTATGCACCCATCTCCATAAGCCTCATGATATACCCAACGATCGCCCACGTGCAGCCTTTGTCTAGGCCCATCGAAACGATGTCAAAGCATACCAGTCTTCTTATGAGATGACCGTGACAACCTCAGGTCCAAGGATTAGTTACACCCATCTCGTATGAGAATTTCATCAACATATAACCAAAATGAATTCTCATGGCGAGTCATGTCCAGTGACACGTTCTCCAACATTGGTCACCTATGTACTTGTCTAGGCATCCTCATGCCTATGGGTGTGAGACCGCCATTGCTATCACATAGCAAAAACATAGCACATACAAGTCTTACCGCAATTGTCAATGTCCATTCTTGACATTGCTATGACTTGGGACGTTTAATGATGTCTATAAACTGTGATGCATCATCTCACATCTTTATAGATTATTCACAGTATACATCATATGGACTTCTATCTAGTTTCATTCGGTTATTACAATAATAACAAGAAACTAATAGAATGACTTCTTGTGAATTTGAATAACTCTTTATTCAAATAATAACATGATTACAATTGTCAGTGTACAACATGCCCAATCTAATTGGGTCTAGAGCACCTACACTAACAAGAACTTTCTGGCCAACTTCGAATGTCTTCCTCACAATAAGCTTGTCATGCACAGCCTTGGTCTTCTCCTTATAGATGCGTGAGTCTCATATGCGTCCATCCTAATCTCCTCAAGCTCTTGAAGTTGGAGCTTTCTTTGGGACCCCGTTTGACCGATGTCCATATTGCATTGCTTCACCGCCCAATACGCCTTATGCTCCACTTCCACCGGCAAGTGACATGCTTTTCCAAAAACCAACCTATAGGGGGACATGCCGATGGGGGTTTTGTAGGCAGTGCGGTAGGCCCATAGTGCATCTTCTAATCTCTTGCTCCAGTCTTTCCTATTGGGCTGGACAGTCTTCTCCAAAATCCGCTTGATCTCCCTATTTGAGACTTCAGCTTGCCCATTAGTCTGTGGATGATAAGGAGTCGCCACTTTGTGTATTACCCCATACTTATGAAGTAGGGTGTCCATCTTTCTATTGCAAAAGTGGGATTCTTGGTCACTGATGATGGCCCTAGGCATGCCAAACCTGCAAAAGATGTGAGAACGAACAAAATCTGCAACCACAGAAGCATCATCAGTCCTGGTGGCTTTAGCTTCCACCCACTTAGAAACATAATCCACAGCTAACAGAATGTACACATAACCAAATGACACAGGAAATGGACCCATGAAGTCAATGCCCCAAACATCAAAGATTTCACAAAACAATAAGGGTTGTTGAGGCATTTCATTCCTACGTTATATAGTGCCTGTGTGTTGGCAACGTGTGCAATTCTTACAGAACTCATATGAATCCTTAAAGAGTGAAGGCCAATATAATCCAGAATCTAGGACTTTCCTAGCTGTACGTTGGGGACCAAAGTGACCACCACATGCAAGTGTGTGACAAAAATTTAAGACAGATGCAAACTCATGGTTAGGCACACATCTCTTGATGACCTGGTCACTACACATGCGCCACAGATAGGGATCATCCCACACATAATACCGAGCCTGACTCTTAAATTTATTTAGCTGTTCCTTCTTAAAATATGCAGGTAATTTAGAAGCAACTAAATAATTTACCAAATTAGCATACCAGGGCTCAGCACCATGAATGTGGTATAGTAACTCATCTAGGAAATCATCCCTGATAGGCTGGGAGTCCATGACAGATTGATCTAAGGTGGAAGGAATGCGACTGAGGTGGTCGGCTACCAAGTTCTCTACTTCACTTTTATCCTTGATCTCAATGTCAAATTCTTGGAGCAAGAGCATCCACCTTATCAAACGAGGTTTGGCATCAGGCTTCTTCAAGAGGTACCTAAGAGCTGCATGGTCAGAAAAGACAATAACTTTAGAACCAAGTAAATAGGATCTAAATTTATCCAATGCAAAAATAATAGACAAGAGCTCTTTTTCCGTAGTGGTATAATTAGTCTGTGCCGCATCCAATGTACGCGAAGCGTAGGCTATGACATGGGATTTCTTCTCCACACGCTGGGAAAGGACGGCACCCACTGCAAAGTTGGAGGCGTCGCACATCAACTCGAAGGGCAACTCCAAGTCGGGTGGCTGTATGATGGGTGGAGAAATCAATCGACTCTTCAGTTCCTCGAATGCCCGCTTGCACTGCTCATCAAAGTGGAAGGTCACTTCTTTCTGGAGAAGGTGGGAAAGTGGAAGTGCAATCTTGCTGAAATCCTTGATGAACCTCCTGTAAAATCCTACATGGCCAAGGAAAGAACGCACCTCCCTCACAGAGGTGGGGTAAGGCAATGAAGCAATAACATCAACCTTAGATCGATCCACTTCTATACCCTTCTTAAACAGAACATGCCCTAAAACAATTCCTTGTTCTACCATGAAATGACATTTTTTGAAATTTAAAACAAGGTTCTTTTCAATGCATCTCTCTAGGACTCTACCCAAGCTAACCAAGCAATCATCAAAAGAAGTGCCATAAACTGAAAAATCATCCATGAACACTTCTATGCAATGCTCTAGAAAATCTGAAAATATACTTACCATGCATCGCTGAAAGGTACCTGGAGCATTACATAGATCGAAAGGCATTCTTCTGTAAGCAAATGTGCCAAAGGGGCAGGTGAAGGTGGTCTTCTCTTGATCCTCTGGGGCTATGCAAATCTGAAAGTATTCGGAAAAACCGTCAAGGAAACAATAGTGTGACTTACCAGCCAACCTCCCCAACATCTGATCAATGAATGGGAGGGGAAAATGATCCTTTCTGGTTGCTTGGTTCAGCTTTCTATAATCAATGCAGACTCTCCAGCTGTTCTGTACTCTCATGGGGATAAGCTCATTCTGCTCATTTGGGACCACCACGATGCCCGTTTTTTTTGGAACAACCTGCACGGGACTCACCCACTTGCTATCAGAAATAGGGTAAATAATACCGGCTACAAGTAATTTACTTACCTCCTGTTTTACCACATCAAGGATGGTTAGGTTAAATCTTCTTTGAGGCTGCCTTTGCTGGTTTTGCTCCTTCCTCCAATAAGATACGGTGCATGCAAACAGATGGGCTGATTCCAGTTATGTCCGCTAAAGTCCACCCAATTGCTTTCTTATTCTTTTTTAGCACGTCCAGCAACTTTCTCTCTTGGTCAGGCTGCAAATTATTTGCAATGATGACTGACAGCTTCTCATCTTTCTCTAAGAATGCATACTTGAGGTGCTGAGGTAAAGGCTTACATTGAATGGTGGGTGGCTGCTTCAAAGAGGGGGCTGACCTGTTTTGCTCTAACTCAATGGCAGCAAGGTTAGTAGAAACAATATCCTCTATGGGGGAGCTATGAAGATCAGGATGTGCATGCTCATTTTCAACTTCAAAATGATGATTATCTAGAAATGCAGCAATCTCAGAACATGCATCACATGGATCACTCTCATTACTACAATCAGAATAGATGAAGGAATCTGGAAGGTCATGAATAGTGGGGAATGCATCAATCAAATCAAAAGACTTAGTGCATGCTTCATCAACCAACAATTGAATCAAGTTAACTTGCAAGGTGGAATGATCTTCAGAGGGACATTTCATGGCATCAAGTATGTTAAAATGAATGGTGCTACCAGCAAATTCCATGGAAAGTGTACCCTCATGCACATTGATGATAGTCCTTGCAGTTTTTAAAAATGGTCTACCTAGGATGAGAGGTGCATGCTCATGTGTGTTATCATCTTCCATATTTAAAACATAAAAATCAGTAGGAAAGATGCAATCCTTAACCTGAACCAGGACATCCTCTAAGACTCCAGATGGGTAGGCTGTGCTTCTATTAGCTAGCTGGACAACCACTCCTGTTGGCTTCAAAGGACCACATTGCAATGAAGCATAAATAGAGTTAGGCATGACATTAATGGATGCACCTAAATCTAGTAAAGCATTGCTAAATTGCATGTCTCCTATAGTACTAGGAATGGAAAATGTCCCTGGATCTTTGCACTTCCTTGGCATGGCAGGTTGTATGAGAGCTGAAACATTCCTCCCAAGGTTGACCTTCTCATTCCCCTTAGGCTTCGTCTTGTGAGTACACAAATCTTTGAGAAATTTTGCATACTTGGGGATCTGTCTGATGGCTTCAAGGAGGGGGATGTTGACTTCAACTTTCTGGAATGTTTCCAGAATCTCTTTATCCAATTCGGCCTCTGCTCTTTTCTTGTTTTGTGTTGCTCGATGTGGGAATGGTAGGGGCTGGTTGTTGAAAGGCTCTCCTTGTTCTTGATAGCTGGAGTTTGGCTGCTTGGCTTCTTGGACTGAGGAGGGTTACTGCTCATTGCTACCCTCTACATGCTGCTTCATGTTTGATGATGGTGGAGGGGTTGGGACGATTACTTCTTTACCACTTCGAAGCATGATGGCACTAACATTGCCCCTCGGATTGGCAACTGGTTGTGAAGGAAGCTGCCCCGAACCTTAACTCCTTAACTCATTGATGTTTGTGGCTAGCTGGCCTATTTGGGTCTCCAAATTTTGAATTGTGGTTTCTGTTTTTTGCTGGAATTGGAGTGTATTGGCTGCTAGTTGTTTAACAAGATCATCCAAGCTAGGCTCTGACTTGGGTAAAGGTGGTGCTTGTTGCATGGCTTGATTCGACCTTGGTGGTGGAGCATGGTTGCTGGAAATTGAAGGATGGAACCTCTGCTGAAATGGTTGATTCTGGTATGGCTGCTGCTGCACATGTTGATTGGAAGGGCCGCCATATCTGAGGTTCGGATGGTCTCTCCAACCTGGATTGTAGGTGGGGGAAAATGGATCATATCTGTTTGGAGGTTGTGGTTGGCTGTGCTGCTGGTGCTGGAATGGTCTACCAGGAAAAATGCCTGCATAGGTCTCATTATTTTCTTGCAACTGTGGGCATTGGTCTGTTGTATGGGATGGCAAGGAGCAAATGCCACAAAGTTGCTGCTGGGGTTGCTTTCTCTCTAATGCCAACTGCTTGACCATGGAAGCTAATTCCTCAAGCTTGTTTTCTATCCTCTACTGGTTCATAGTGGCAGCCACACTGACTTCATTGATGGCTTTTGTAGGAGTGTTAATTCTGGTGCCAAATTGCTGGGCATTCTGTGCCATCTTTGATATCAGCTCTTGTGCAGCTGCTGGGGTCTTCTCTGCCAAGGCTCCTCCACTTGCAGCATCTACCAAGTACCTGTCCATGGGGATTAGACCTTCATAGAAATATTGAACTAGGAGTTGGTCACTTATCTGATGGTGAGGACAGCTGGAACACAACTTCTTGAATCTCTCCCAGTACTCATGTAGAGTCTCACCACTCATCTGCCTTATACCACAAATTTCCTTCCTTATTGATGCTGTTCTGGAGGCTGGGAAGAATTTTTCCAGGAAGATCCTTTTCAATCCATCCCAGCTGGTAATAGCAGCTGGTGGCAGGTAATACAACCAATCCTTGGCTGATCCATCAAGTGAGAATGGGAAGGCTCTCAGCTTGATTTGCTCTTCATCTACTCCTTGTGGCTGCATGGTTGAGCAAACAACATAAAACTCTTTCAGATGCTTGTGCGGATCCTCTCCTGCAAGACCATGAAACTTGGGCAACAAATGGATCAGTCCAGATTTTAGTTCAAAGTTAGCATCCAACTGTGGGTATTGAATACATAGGGGCTGATAATGCACATCAGGTGCAGCCAGCTCTCTAATGGTTCTACCATCCAAATGACCATGATTTGCATTATTTCCATTATTTCCATGATTTCCATTATTGCCAATACCATTATTTCCATTATTGCCATTATCTCCATTACCATTATTTCCATTACCATTATCTGCCATATTGATGAATTCTGGAATAGGTTTAGATGAAGTATTAGAAGCACTGTTAGGGTCACTCCTATCCCGAGACTTAAGCTCTCTAACTTGCCTTCTAAGAGTGTTCTCTAATTCAAGATCCAAATCAAGTAATTTTTCCTTAGAGGACCTAGTCATGCATTAGAGATCAGCACAAAAACAGCACACAAAATGGCCTATGCATACCAAGAAATCAAAAACTCAAAAACAAAAACACAGAAACACAAAAACAAGAAGCCCTTAGATGATTTTTTTTATGCAATTTTTTACAAAATTTCAACACAAAAACACCGAGGGACCTAAAAACACTAAAAACCACACAAAATTAGCCACTAAGAAACACAAAATGGCCCCAAAAGTGGTCTAAACGTTGGAATTTGGCCAAAAAATGATCTCCTCACCGCAAAGCAATGATTCTTTTTCCTTACACCCCCATTTCTTTGGACACCAAAAATCAGCTCAATCGGAGCAAGTGGAAGGCTGTGAATAGTAACCGGGAAAACTGATTTTTTCCTCAAAACCAGCTCCTATTTTGCCTCAGAAACCACTCTATATGCAAGAAAACATCAAGGGGGGCATATGGACATGAAAGAATATCAAGTAGGGATGAGAAAGCAAGAGGATAGAACTGGTATCTTGAGCTCAATCCTTAAATATTGCTATATGTCATGGAGGTGGTCAAAACCGCTGTTAAATGGAAGACTGCTGTGGCTGATCTTCTCTTGGTTGCAGCTGCTGGTGCCTATCTGCCAAATGAAAAGGGAGATTAGTGGGGAAGGGAAAAACAACGTTAAAATGAATGTTAAAAGAGAGAAAATAAAAGGAAAAGGTGAAAAAGAAAAACGAAATGTCCTCTTAGTCAGGTGATCTGCTGTCAGAGGCAGAAAAGTGATGCTTCTGATCTGCTGCAGGGTTGTCTACTTGCTGTGAGCTTGCTTTTCAGCACCTATCAGAGCACATGAGGACCAGAGAAGAACACAAGGTAGCTTGCTTTTCTGCTGCAGGTGTTTTTTTGCTTTTTTTTCAGTTGCAGCAGGGTTGCTTTTCCAGTTGCAGGTCGTGCAGCCCTCTCTAATAGCCACTTCTTTGTTCAAAAATGATTCCAGAAACGAGAAGACATAAAAGGAAAATACACACACACACAAAGAAGATTGAAAAGGCAAATAAGGCTTTTCTGTTGCTACTTGCTATCAGTTTATCTCAAGAATAGAACAGAATAGCTCTTCAAGTTTGTGAGCAACAACTGATAACCTTATCACTAAGAACACAAAACAGACAAAACACTCAAACAAGAAAACAAAAGAAACAGAAAATAGGGTCGGTCCTCTATGTTTTTAAAGAAAAACTTGGCTCCCCGGCAACGGCACCAAAATTCTGGCCAACGATTGTCGAACCACTCCAGAATTAGATATCTATTCTCTAGTTTGCAGCAAAGTGCACCCTAGGTCGTCTCTCACAAGGAGCCTCACTTTCTTCTACCAACAAGGAGAGCCAATATAAACAACAGTTTGTTTAGGGGGGGGGGGTTTGACAGAAAACTAAGTAACAAAACAGAAAGACAAGGATAGATGAAAAATCAGTAAATGAAATGCAACCGGCTGTGTATTTGTCCCCTATGTGAAATCTTCCTCGTCCAACCTATAAATCTTGGCTTGTTAGATGTTTTAATCTCCGAATATCAAACTTAAAGCATCCCCAACAACCGTCCAAGGATTAGAATGATTGGAACAACAAAATGAATATAGAAATCTCTTGTAAACATAATGCAACCACTCACTCTCTATTCAACCCATCCGGAGCTATGCAAGAACAACCATTCAAGCACATTATATTCATTTTCGAGATGTTATACCAATCGGCTACAACACTCTATTCTCTTAAGCATTTAACAAAAAATGAATCCATGCAAATTCACACAAACCTGTCATGAACTCCATGCATTCGAAAATCTGCTCAAACTAAACCAAATGGAAATGAACAAGATTAAAACAAACAAACCAGGTCTTTGCAGCTCATCCGGGACTCAGATTCCACATGGGTTCAAGATACACAACCAGTTACAATAGCTCTAGCCTATCATTACAGCAAGGAAGACAAAATGGAAACAAAATGAAAAAAACAGAAAAATGCTAACAACAAGAAAAACGGCTAGAATCTCCTCTCTTTTCTCCTCTCCCAATCCCCTAGAAATAAGTGCTAAGAGGCCTTAAATACATGGCTAAGAAAGGAAGAGCTAGGAAGGCTAGGGTTGGGCCTAGCCCAACAGAAAATAAGTGAGCCCAAAACAGCAAAATCGAGCAGCCCAAATCTGCTCCTTGAAAGTGAGCCCAAGCTCCTTTAGATGAGTCCCACAATTGCCCAAGGCCGGTCTACTCTCATGAAGTCCGAAATGAGCCACTTCAAGTCTTTTCCAGCTGCTTCTCTAGCCCATCCAATATTCCCTAAAGCTAAGTAAGCCTGGATCCATAGAAGTAAGATAGAAAATAGTGTAAGGACGATTTGAAGTATAATAAAATAGAAACAATGAAAGATCAGCAAAAATTACTTCAAATGGCCTAATAAGACTGAGGTGAAATGCCAAAATATAGTATAAATATGCATGCTATCACATGGCACAATTCAATTTGAATAAGCAACAAGAGTATGCCACTAAATATTTCAAAAATCCTAACCTAATTCCCAAAACTTATGGTGGCTTTACTCATCTAGCCATATGTGAACTTTTCCTTAAGTTCGCTCTGATACCAACTGTAACACCCCAAATTTCTTGAGTGTGTTATAACTTAGGATTTCGGGAATATAAAAATTATTCATATCACAATCACTGCCATACATCACATAATATCCCAAAATCCCTAATTTTCACCTTCTCAGCTTAACAAACCCAATAATCGAATAGCTAAGATAGGTGTTAAAATTTCGAAAGCGAAAGCTAGATCGAACCTGATATGGTTCACAACCATAATGCTTTATTTATCATAAATAAAATCGTTCAAGACGTCTACAAAATGTATTACATGGACCATCATCAAGTGATAACAGAACATCTTAAACATATCCAAAATTACATAGGTTCGCATATAAACAAAAATATGCTAAACATGATACAGACAGCAGATTAAACTTATTCTTCAGCTACCTCATTTCCCTTAGAGCCGCTCGTCGAACCTGGAACGTTTGAATATTCCAGAGACATAGTCCAATTAGAAGATGAATCTTCTAGTGAGAAACTTCAAAAACAGTATATATCCATGCATGATCAGGTATAAAATGTATGAGAAAACAAGGAGAACTACTCCGAAGTGCCTCGTGAACACGTCAGCCTCCTCCAACGAGAGCTTTCTCAATGGCGCACGCATAGCGCCTCTCGGGAGGTCCCTAGCCATGTCACTTTGGCCTGACTTCATAGCACTCATGCAAGCACCACATCTGTTGTTCCTTAGGCTCACGGTCTTCCCCACGAGAGCTTTCTCGATGGCGCATGCATAGCGCACGCATAGCGCCTCTCGGGGGATATCCGACTTTTACCCTCGGCCAACAACAAATAGGTACAATAGTATAGGCACATGAATTTTATAAATGCAACAGTTAAAAAGCCAATAGCATATAATTTTCAGAAAAATACATTTCATATATGCATCATGATTTCACATAAGAGAATAACAAGCGTTTATGTGTAAGAACTTCACGAAACACGTCTTATGCACTAGAAGTCTCTCAGAAGAGAATAAAAAACTAGGATTTGGAGTATAGGAGTCTCACCTTATTGGTTTATCTCTTCGATGGTATAATTTCACAACAAACAACCTAGGTTTCTGCCGAAAATACATGTTTTGGTAAACCTAAACCCAAATATTTTTATATAGGATTGAAGGGTATTAAATTAGGGGCATAACTAGAAAATTTTAAGGAAAATAGGCCTCTAACGCGACCTCATGCACCCCCGAAAGGTGGCTCACGCACCTTCACGCGCAGCCACTTTCGGCCCGTGTATCTCACGCGCTGCTGCTAGATTTCGGACAACATTGCGTTGTTTTCGTATTTTGGCCATATCTCCCTCGTTTTAACTCCGATTCGACTCTCGTTTGAACCTACGAGACCCTCTCTTCCCCCTCTATAGGATTATCAAAAAAAAGGGACTTACCTCACTTTTTTTTGACTAATTTTTGAAAACTCCGGCGAAGACCCGCAACTCCGACGAGGCTCGTTCTCCGCCGCTTATTCGCCGCTTTCTTCCCTCCTTTTTGCCGAACTCCCTTCTCTCTCTCTAGAGCAAGCTCCTCCTCTTAGAGTGCTTCACTCCTCAAACTTGGTTGGAATGATTTGAGAAGAACCCATGGTGCCTTTTTATAGATTTCTTCAACCAATCACATTGTGCCACTTGTCACAATCTTAGCCATGGACTCCAAAGACTCAAACCTATAATTGAATGGCTTTTGAAATCCAAAGCTAGAATGAATTCAACTTTTGAAATCCAAGCTAAAACCCCAAACTTCTTTCAAATAACACTTTGGCCCTTATTTCAAGTCCTCAACTTCAATATTTTACCACATAAGCTCTTAATTTTATCCTTATTTCGTTTGGATAATTTTCTAATTACAATTACACCCTCAAACATCAAATTTATCGAGATACTTAAAATCCAAAAATTAATAACTCAAAATTACTCAATATATACGATTTTTCGGAAGCCCCTTACTATCATTCGGTCTTTTTAGGCTACAACTTAGCTTAATCGAAAACCATTTCTGATTTGATTTCTTTCAGAACCATAAATCTCGCCTCGAGACTCTCATCAAAAATATACCTTTAACCTTAGGTATCTAAGCTCTAGGGTACTCCCTACGACTGATTTGGTCACTCGTTGCCAATTCAAATATATTTTTGGTATTTTAAACTCACTTAAAATATGTGGCATCTTCACAAAAATATGGGGTATTATATAGAGGACGAGGGGCATATGAAATTGGAGGATTTTGAAGACTTAGATGGCGCAAAGGAATTACGAAGTGAAGAAGGTAGCAGCAGAGTCAGAGGGAAGCAAGGAAATTAAAGTGGATGCCGCACAACAGTCGCTCGTGCATGCGTAACAAGTCGAAAGGCTTGGCAATGGAAGCAGCAAAACACGAACGCAAGTGGCAGATTTGTTGGTTCTGCTCCTAATTAGATCTGGTTTCAGATCTGGGCGAGGACTTCTTTCCTTCATTCTTTTGAGTTCCTGTTTTTTGATTTTCTATAATTGTTTAAGATTTCAATTATGCAGCAACTCTTGGTTAATTTTGAGAATATTTTATTCATTATGAGTTGCTAAATAATTGTCTAGGGTTTTTAAAGGATCTTATGCATTGAAACTTTATTAATTTACTCAATTTTTGATTGTGATTATTCCATCAACTATGTTTATTTTGTTCTAAACTTAATGTTCGTAATTGCTTGATAACCAATTACATGATTTGAGATTTCTTATGATGCTAGACATATATAAATAAGAAATAGACTTTGGGAAAAATAACATATGATAATTGGGGAAGACATTCACTTGATTACATGTGCAATTTATGATTATATTTGTTATGAATATTTTCATATAATGAGTACCTATGCTTAATGTGTTCTCCAATTCTAATTCACATAGACATATAGTGAGTTAGGTTAGTTGAATAAACTTGTTAGACCTAGACATAGGCTAATAAATAAATTAGAGTGCTCCATTGACATAGTTCGTAATTTAATCAACCAAAAATTGAGGTAATTTGATAAAGTGGATTTGCTAGGTGAATTTAGAAAACCCTAGGTCTTAACCAATTGATTTTTAATTCTTTGTTAATTGTTAGTTATATATTAATTAATTTTCTTAATTAATCAATTGTCCAAATATAGTTAATTGTGAGTAATTTTAGTATTTAAAAGGTTAGTAACCAATCTCCATGGAAACGATATTTTATTCATCACTTTACTTGTCTTGACTGCGTATACTTGCGTGCTATTCGTGGGTTATATAAAATCATGAACAAGTTTTTGGCGTCGTTGCCGGGAATTGTGCCTAGGCGCACCTTTAACAACTATGCTCTTGAATGAATGAATAGATGTTTGATGCAAACACCAAGGTGAAATATTTATTTGATTCTTTATGTATGTTTTTCTGATCTTAATGGTCACAGATTATACTAAATATTATGGTTAATTTGATAATTAAAAATATTCGATTACACCTGTACACCTAACGGAATAATCATAAATTAGGAAGAACGAACTCTAGAATTAAATTGAGATTTATAGGATTAAAGACATAGAATTGCAAAGTATTAATGAAATCGGATTTCTAGGATTTTATTTAATGATTAAAAAGATTATTTATAAAGTTTTAGTTAATTTTTGCATTGATTTAATTGTTCTAATTAATTAATCTCTTTAATTGATTAGATATTTTAGGACAGTTCTTAATACCTAATTTTTATTATTTTTAAGACATAATATAATTAAATTTAATTACATAAATTTGACAAATCTCTGTGGGATCAACTCATTAAATTCCCACAAGATTTTTCAAATTTATATGGTTAATTTGATTAAATTCCTCATAAGGTCCCTAACTTATGAGGAAGCAATAGCCTTTAAGGATTCAAAGAAGTGGATTGAAGCTATGAAATCAGAAATTAACTCATTAAGAAAAAATGAGACTTGGACCTTAGTTGAAAGGCCTAAGGGACAAAGAGTAGTGTGTTGTAAATGACTCTATAAAATAAAGGAAGGAGCTGGGAAAGATTCTAAGCCTAGATATAAAGCTAGATTAGTTGCAAGGAGATTCATACAAGTTGCAGGAGTTGATTACAATGAGGTTTTCTCCCTTGTGGTTAGGCACACCTCTATTAGAATACTCCTTGCAATGACAACCCATATGGATTTGTTATTAGAACAAATGGATGTCACAATTGCCTTCTTGCATGGAGAATTAGATGAAAATATTCTTATGGAGCAGCCTAAGGGGTTCGAATCCAAAGGAAAAATAGAATAAGTACACCTTCTTAGGAAATCCCTATACGAACTAAAACAATCCTCATGCCAATGGTATAAAAGATTAGACACTTTTATGATTGAACATGGTTTTGTTAGGGGTTCATATGATTGTTTTGTATACCTTAACAAAGTATCAAACAACATATCTTTGCACCTTTTATTGTATGTTGATGATATATTGATTGCAAGTCAATCAATGGAGGAAATCCAACAGTTAAAACTAGACTTCATGTCAGCATTTGAAATGAAAGACTTAGGAGAAGTAAGGAAGATATTGGGAATTAAAATTAAGAGGGAGTTACGACCCAATTTCTAATAGGTCCTGACCGACACTAATCCCTAGGCCCAACGGTCCCAGCATGGATTAGTAAGCCTCTTATCTACCTTGATTTACTAAAAGCATTAATGATACCGACAAATATAGAGACATGAATTAAAACAATATATCAACTTCTTACAGAAACCTCGATATCTCATATACAACTGCTACAAAAATCTTGCTGTCATAAATACATATACAGTCCCATATTGCGGGCTTTGGCACAAATGTGTACCACAAGAATAAAGTACAAAAGAAAAGACTCAACAATGAGTGTGCGTCTCCACAGAGCATTCTATATCAAGTCAGGAATCAAAAGAGGTCTGACATCATACTAGAAGATCTGCTGGACCAATATTCAAAAGAAGAATCTCCTGAAAATATTTTTTTAATGTTTTTTAAATGCATAAAATATTTTCATCCTACTGGGAGAGACATAAGCATAAAGATTATAAGTGATACCCTAACTAATTTCTTGTCTTGAGAATGTGAAATATTGAATGATATGGTATATTTTAGGTACCACATGAAATGATAAATGGTTATAACTTGAGCATTAAGTCGGGTATCATTTGCATGATTATTAGAGGACTATCTAGTAGATTCCCTAGAGACTCACAATAGGAAAAGATCATGATACTATGAGGCTTGGCATGCCAAGGCCATGAGAGACACGGATAGTATGTTTCAGCACTGCTATCACGTGAGCTATTATGATGATATAGTGTGATGATAATGTATGTGCCAGTATATATACTTGTGTGCATGTGTGTATAGGTGTTAGGTCAATTTCTACTAGTGTGTCATCAGAATCAGTGCATGCATCTCATATAAAAAGTATAGGGGATTTAGGTGGTTAGGGAGCAACTTATGGGGGTTGTCTTTAGGCACCTATTTTTCCTACACTATGTTTTTCTTTTGAATATCAAATTATGTAAACTTATACTACATACACTCATTGTTCATCTTACTATTATGTTATTGTATCCATGATGCTCATCTTAGCATTTTTATTGCATACTCTCCTAGTGGGCATGACATACCTTATACTCGCGAGTCCACAAGAGTTACCATTTTTTTAAAAAAAAAAATATTTTCAGGAGATTCTTCTTTTGAATACTGGTTCAGCAAATCTTCTAGTATGATGTCAAACCTCTTTTGATTCCTGACTTGATATTGGATGCTTTGTGGAGATGCGCCCTCATTGTTGAGTCTTTTCTTTTGTACTTTATTCTTATGGTACACATTTGTGCCAAAGCTCGTGATATGGGACTGTATATCTATTTATGATAGCAGGAATTTTGTAGCTGTTGTATATGAGATATCGAGGTTTTTGTAAGAAGTTGATATATTGTTTTAATTCATGTCTCTATATTTTGTCATTATCATTAATGCTTTTAGTAAATCAAGGTAGATAAGAGGCTTACTAATCCACGTTGGGGTCGCTGGGCCTAGCGATTAGTGCCGATCAAGACTTATTAGAAATCGGGTCATGACAGAATGGTATCAGAGCCTAGGTTACTCCTAAGTTAGGCTTGTATCTTTTAGTTCTATTCGATTCTCTAACCTTGTCTAAGGTCCTGTCTCCTTAAGTCCCACAGACCCATTCTTAGCTGGGTTTTAGATCGTTATGTGAGCCATGGCACATTATTGATCTAGCTTTTACTAAGGATGTTAGAGTCTTGTATCTCTTGATCTTTTGCTTTCTAATTCTATTGCTACTCTTATTGACCTAACACTACGATGACGAGGACGATGCCTCCTCACACTAGGATAGCTGGTCAGAATAACCTAATCTATGAAAGATAGGGTTCAATAATATGGTTCAGACATAAGGATGATTTGGTGATCATGAATATGAATCTATGAGATTTAGAGACTGTTGACTTGAGGTCATTAGTCCAAATCATTATGATGAATGATAGGATAACTGATAGTTATCAAGGATGATTAAATCATGGATAGTTTATCTAAAATGACATAGCCTAGTTGTTGAGTTTGGATCAGATGATAAATATTTTTTAAGTTCATTTAATGACTTTGAAAATAGACGTATAGCTTAAGAATCCAAAGGATTAAGTCGAGCGAGAGACTGAAGGTGGTCAAGTAATGGTGTGTGAATTATGCCAGTTAAAGATGCGACAATAGTGCAACCAAAGTGACCCGCAGAGACGGGACAAGGAACTCTTGTGGCACAACAACACTACTAGTTGGTCAGGATCTAGGGACCCACTACAAATGGCTGATGGATGGCTTGTGGTAAGGTATGAGAGATCCGTCAACCAAAGTGTCATAACAAATGGTATGGGAGATGACCAGATGCTGACAAATTGGACAACATGATAGAGTTTGAATCTTGTATGGGGCCCAAGTTCTAATGAGTTGGGGTGCGAGGTGTGCCACTAGCCGGTAGTATGGCTATGGATTACTGTCCCGATAAATGTGAGGAATCTTTAGTCATGTTAGAAAGCGATAAGTAATGAAAGATGTGTTAAGATGTCAAGTCACAGTAATAAATCGAAGTCAATTGGAGATCTATAATTTTAGATTTGGAGAATGAAACTTTTATATAAATGGACGATTAGTTAGCCTTGGTGGGCAAATTGGGAGGTGTGTAGTTGAGCAATCATTTAAAGTAATGTCAGGAAATTATGAATATAAGGAACCTGTTAATGTGTAGTACAGGCACTCGCGGTCAGAAAAAAGCCATAAGAAAATTGAAGTAATGAGAGAGATACCAGGATGTAATCTCGGAAGATGTATAGAAATTATTTCTTGATAAATAAATCTGAATTTTCTATTGATAGCTTGAGATTGTTGGATGCTTAGCTATGTGTAGCTTGATTGAGGATGTAGATTTTCAGGCTTTGAATGAGATGATATCTTTTTACCTCGATCTGATGAATTATTAACAACTGCAAGAGGTTGAGATTTCTTCTACGATGGATCTGTGATCGAAGGTAAGATAAGGGAATGAGGCATCCCGAAGAACGACAATTAGGTTATGTTTGATATTGCCTTATAATTTGATCGATGTAATAGCAGTATTAAAGTTGCGTTAGTAATGGTGCATTGAGGATAATGTTGGGAAACTTTTAAAGAGTATCGCAATAAGTGTTATACAATAAATATAGATCATAGACATTGAAGTACCCAAGCATAATATTCATTCCATATGTTCAAAACAGTTACAGGAGATTAAGCCATACAATTACTCAAAAGAAAAAAGGCAAACCATAGAACTGATGATGTTGCTGATGCTCAGAGTCGATGATAGTTGCCGAACCCGACGGGTTTGAGCTCATCGATATCGCCTCAGAGTGGGCTTTGGCTACTACTGGTATCGGCAGAGTAAGGTACAGAAGTAGCCTCTGGGAAACTAGGAAGATGAACGTTCTCTGGGAAGTTCAAAGCTCCAATTTGGAACAGGCTGAGGATGTGTATAATAGTTTGCAAATTCCTATAATAGAGCTCGATAAGCTTGCAGATCACTAACATGTTATTGAAGGGAAAGAATGTGGGACCCATAGCTATAAGTAGGATCTTGAAACCGAGCTAAAACATCAATAGTAAGGGTAACGGTTGCCTCAGACCGGTCCCTTACCGGAACCCAGGCCAGGAGGATGGAGGCATTCATAGCACCAAAAACTCTGTGGATGATAAGGATCAATATTTCCTATATCCTAATGAATTATATCCCTATTTTGGCTTTATATTTATGCTTAAAGTAAATAATTATTTGTATTACATATTATTACAGGATGAAGCAAGGAAGTTGGCTTCTACAAATAATTAGGGGCATAATCGAAGACATTGGATTACCCATTTTTTTATTGCTCAAATTCAAAGGCCAATTATGGAGTCTAGAGGATGTTTCAAGTGCACTTGGCCCAACTATCAAATGAAATCCAACCAAAGGCCCAAGACCAATCAAAGGCCCAACAAAGCCCAATTTGTAGAAGACTTTTATTTGTTTTGTATTTTTTTTATAAGTGATTTATCACCTAAAGTCTTTTGTATTCTTATGAGAAGTCCACCACACAAAGTCTTTTGTATTTTTTTATCTTTTACCTAATTTTCTTCCACTAGTTAGGTGGATGTTTTGTTAAATAATTATGTGGCTTGCATTGCATCTTGTGAGCTATAAATAGCTCACTTTGCTGCATTTGTGAGAAGGTGGTTATTACTTGAATCAAAATTTAGTTTTGTTCTTAGAGTTTCTCTTAGAGAATTGCTCTTATTCTCTCGCTTGTTTTCTCTTGTAATCTTACATCCTTTCTTTCTTCTTTTAAATTCTTATGTCATTTATTGTTACTTTATTATCCACCGCCTAAATGGCCGATTAATTTCTTCTTTTAAAATTTCTGCAATTTTAATTCCTGTCATTCAAATTATCCACCGCCTAAATGGCCGGTTAGTTTCTGTTATTTTAATTCCTGTCAATTAAATTCTGTCATTTAAATTAGGTCATTTAAATTCCTGTCAATTAATTTTTAAATGGAAATGAGTAGCTAAATCTAATCTTGGGTTAAGGCGAGGACAGAGTCCAATGTTCTTGAATCTCAAGATAAGCCAAACCTTGATGAATGCAAGATTTATCTGAGTTAAACTTGAGTTGAGTGTGTAAATGATTTTGTGAGTTTGGATTGGGCCATCATCCTAACTTAGAACTCTCATGTCATGTATGAGAGTTGCTAGAATTGGAGATGAGATATACCCAAGCTCAGATAATCAAATCATAGACTGTAGTATAATACAATTTACAGTAACATCTTAACCTAGAACTCTCATATCATGTATGAGGGTTGCTTAGCTGAGAATCATTCGTATCTTGAATTATAACTACCAAATGATCCTCTGTTTATTTCAGATTAATGTTGCTATTGCTATAAGAGATTTATTAGGCATTGGTTCTGAACTCGCCTCAACCCAAGACCTTTTTAATCTTTCAAAAAAAAAAAAAAACCTTTTCACAATCAAGAAAACTTAGCTCTCTTTGGATAAATCAACCCGAATGAACAATTCTTTTGTTAAATAAACCTCCTAGTGAATCGACTCGGACTTGTCCATAATTTATATTTGTGCTACAACTACACTCACACACTGGTGAGTTTAAACCTCCTCACCATTTCAACACTGAACATCCAAACTGATTAAGGCTATCTAAATTATAAGGTGAGGAGTGCAGCCAAATTTTGGCGCCGTTGCCGGGGAGGTGCAACAGAAGAAAAAAATTCACTCCACGGGTAACTTTGTTCTTAATATTTTTTTTTTCTTTCTTAACTATTTGCATATTATTCAAATTGTATGAGACTTAGATCTGGTAGAATCTTAAGCCATCAACCTGAGTTAAACCATTCTATAGATTCTTTATCAGAGACTGAAATATCACTTTTACAATCCATAATGTCTCAACAAATTGAAAACCTATCTGCTCACGGGAGTGATCATGGAGGAAATGATCCCTTGGATGGTGATGAGATTAAACCACTCAGGGATTATTTGCACCCTCCAAGGCAAACCACTCCCTCTTGCATAATCCTACCAATAAACCATCATCGATTTGTCCTTAAACCACGTACCATACAAATGCTCCCCACATTTCATGGTATGGATTCTGAAAATCCATATACACACATGAGGGATTTTAAAGAGGTATGTGGTACCTGTGGGGATCAAAATATACATGAGGACACTGTTAGACTAAAGCTCTTCCCATTCTCACTCAAGGATAAAGCAAAAATGTGGTTAGGGACTCTAGAGCCTAGATCAATAGGAACTTGGAGGGAGATGCAAACAAAATTTCTAAAAAAATACTTCCCAGCTAATAGAACAGTATCACTCCAAAGGCAAATGATGAATTTCGTCTGTAAACCAAATGAAACATTTGCTCAAACTTGGGAACGTTTCAAAGACCTCTTGCATTCTTGCCCACACCATGCCTTTGAGCAATGGCGGGTAGTCAGTTTCTTCTTTAATGCCTTAACTCCTAATTTGAAAATGCTGGTGTCCACCATGTGTAATGGTGATTTTTATGAAAAAACTCTTGAAGAGGCTGTTGCATACTTTGACCATGTCGCTGAAAAATCTAGAAATTGGGAAGTTGGGCCATTAACCATGGGAGATTTGAGAGACCAATACAATCCACAACCAAAGGGAAAACTCCATTTAAATGAAACTGATGACATCAGTGCCAGATTAGCTCTGTTGACAAAGAAAATGGAAGAATTGGAGATGAAAAAAATGAAGGCTGTCAATGAGGTAGAGGTGTATTGTGTAGTGTGTGAAGCCAATAGCCATAGAACAGAGGAGTGTCCAACTCTCCCTGCTTTCAAAGAAGTGCTGTATGGCCAAACTTCAAACTCACAACCAAGGCAAACAGAGGGTAGGATATACCAAAACCAAAATCAGGGTGGAAATTATCAAGGGTACAACCCAAACTCAAACACCTACCATCCAAATTCTAGGAACCACCCAAATTTCTCTTGGAGAAATGACTCAGTACCTCAGCCACACCAACTATTTCCCTCACAACCACAACCACAACCTCAGCCACACCCCTACCAGCCTAACCAAGGACCATCTGGCTCATATCAGCCACCGCATAAGAGATCCCTAGAGGATACTCTACAACAATTTATGCAAGGGCAGATGGGGAACAATGCTCAGGTAGCAAAATTCCAAGAGCAAACAAATAGGGCAATTGAGGATATGAGGAGTCAGCTAACCAAACTAACTCGAACTTTGACTGTGAGAGAACCTGGGAAATTCCCTTCTCAACCAAATCCCAACCCCGTGAGGCAAACAAATCAAGTGGAATCATCAAATAGTGGGAACAACAATCATGAGCAAGTGCAACCAATTACTGTCCTTAGGAATGGAAAAATAATTGACAAACCAGATGATCCTAGGACAAGCCAACCTAATGCACAAGAAGAAGAACAAAATGAAAATATAAAAAAAGACAATGCTCCAACTTTGGAGGAAAAACTTGAAAACAAAAAAAAGGAAGTTAAAGAAAAAAATAAGGTGGAAGAATTGAAGAGCAACCTTGCACCACCATTCCCTCAAAGACTTACTCAAACAAGGAGGGAAAAACAAAATGCTGATATTTATGAAGTGTTCAAGCAGGTGAGGATTAACATTCCTCTCCTTGATGCAATCAAACAGACACCATCTTATGCAAAATTCTTAAAAGATTTGTGTACTGTTAAAAGAAAGATCAACATCCATGAGAAAGCATTCTTAACTGAATAGGTGAGTTCCATCCTGCAACTTAAAACACCTCCTAAGTACAAAGACCCTGGTAGCCCAACCATTTCTTGCATAATTGGAAGCCAAAGGGTGGACCAAGCACTCTTAGATCTAGGAGCAAGTGTCAACTTGCTTCCTTATAGTGCATATCAGCAACTGGGCTTAGGAGAACTCAAGCCAACAAGAGTTATCCTACTGCTTGCTGATAGGTCAATCAAAATCCCTAGGGGGATAGTGGAGGATGTATTAGTGCAGGTGGACAAATTTTACTTCCCTATTGATTTTATAGTCTTGGACACACAACCCCATCAAGGCCCTCAACCCCCTGTTCCAGTCATTCTTGGTAGACCATTCCTAGCGACTTCAAATGCCATAATTAATTGTAGGAATGGAATACTTAAGTTATCATTTGGAAACATGACTGTAGAGATGAATATCTTTAGAGTTTCCAAACAACACATAGCTGAGAATGAGGTGGAAGAAGTAGATTTGGTTCAAACATTAGCTGAGGACTATTTTGCAAAAGAATTTTTGAACAAATCTATGGAAGAAAATCAAGAAGAGAGAGAGTTAAAAGAATTGGAGAACACTAGGGAGCAAGAAGCAATGCCTGTGGCTCAATGGATTCCCAAATCAGAACCATTGGGTTCTCTCAACAATGAGGAGTCACAATCTGATAATACCTCACCCATACCTGAAATGAAACCTTTGCCAAGTGAGTTAAAATATGCATTTCTAGGTGATGAGAACACACTCCCCGTAGTCATCTCTTCAAGTTTGACATCCCAACAGGAAATTCAACTGATAAACATTCTGAGAGCTCATAAAAAAGCCTTAGGATGGATCATCTCAGACTTGCATGGAATTAGCCCTTTGACTTGCACTCATAGGATATTTCTAGAGAAAGATGCTAAACCTGTCAGGCAAATGCAGAGGAGACTCAATCCTAACATGAAAGAGGTGGTTAGGGAAGAAGTGCTAAAGTTGCTGGATGCGGGTATTATATACCCCATCTCGGATTCAAAATGGGTCAGCCCCACTCAAGTGGTCCCAAAAAGGTCTGGAGTCACAGTGGTGAGAAATGAAAAGAATGAATTGATCCCTACTCGTATCCAAACCGGATGGAGAGTGTGCATCGATTACAGAAAACTCAATGCAATGACTAGAAAAGACCATTTTCCATTGCCATTCTTGGACCAAGTCCTTGAAAGAATAGCTGGGCAATCATTCTATTGTTTCCTTGATGGTTATTCAGGATATAACCAGATTGACATTGCCCTAGAGGACCAGGAAAAGACCACTTTCACATGTCCATTTGGGACATTTGCCTATAGACGTATGCCTTTTGGACTATGCAATGCCCCTGCCACCTTCCAAAGGTGTATGATGAGTATTTTTAGTGAGATGACAGAACACATTGTGGAGGTTTTTATGGATGATTTCTCTGTCTATGGAGCTAGTTTTGAGGCATGTTTAGAGAATTTAGAGAGAGTTCTAGCTCGTTGTGAAGAAACCCACCTTGTGCTTAACTGGGAAAAATGTCATTTCATGGTCAAACAAGGTGTAGTCCTAGGGTATATTGTCTCTGCTAAGGGAATGGAGGTGGACAAAGCCAAAGTAGAAGCCATCCAAAAATTACCAGTCCCTAAGAGTGTTAAGGACATCAGGTCTTTCCTGGGGCATGCTGGGTTCTATAGGAGATTCATAGCATCTTTTAGCAGCATAGCCCGGCCTCTGTGTAATTTGCTCTCCCAGAATGTCCCATTTGAGTGGACATCATCTTGTCAAACCTCTTTTGAGAGGTAAAGAAATGCTCTCATCTCAACCCCCATTATTCAACCACTAGATTGGTCATTACCCTTTGAACTCATGTGTGATGCAAGTGATTATGCTGTAGGAGCAGTCCTAGGGCAAAGAAAAGATAAAAAAACCTTATGTCATCTACTATGCCAGTAAAACCCTCAATGAAGCCCAAAAAAATTATACAACAACTGAGAAGGAACTATTGGCAATAGTTTTTGCATTAGAGAAGTTCAGATCATATCTGGTGGGGTCATTGGTCATTGTTTTCACTGACCATGCTGCTTTGAAATACTTGCTCACCAAACAAGATGCCAAACCGCGTCTTATTAGGTAGATTTTGTTACTCCAAGAATTCAACATAGAAATCAAAGATAAAAAGGGAGTAGAAAATGTGGTGGCAGACCATTTGTCTAGACTTCCGTGCCAAGACCTTAATCTAGACAAGGAACCAATCAGGGACACCTTTTCAGATGAGCAGCTCTTCCTTATCAATGATACCTCAACCTCTGTTACACCATGGTATGCAAATCTGGCCAACTATCTAGCCACCGGTCTAATTCCAAATCATTGGACCAAGCTAGATAAACAAAAATTCTTTAGAAAGGTTAGGACTTATTTCTGGGATGACCCTTACTTGTATAAGTATTGTGCTGACCAAATTTTAAGAAGGTGCATCCCCGAGCATGAGCAACAGAGTGTTTTGAATTTTTGTCATACTCTTGCTTGTGGAGGTCATTTCTCCACAAGAAAAACATTGGCCAAGATCTTACAAAGTGGATTCTTTTGGCCTACCATGTTTAGAGATGTGCATCAGTTCTGTAGCTCATGTGATCGATGCCAAAGGCTAGGAAGCCTAACCAAGAGGAATATGATGCCCTTGCAACCCATTCAGGTGTTAGAAATTTTTGATTGTTGGGGAATAGACTTCATGGGACCATTTGTTAATTCAGGTGGACAGGAGTACATCTTGTTAGCTGTTGACTATGTGTCCAAGTGGGTAGAAGCAATCCCAACAAGAACAAACGATTATCGGGTTGTAATGAAGTTTTTTAAAGAAAATATTTTTAGTAGGTTTGGAATGCCTAGGGCCATCATAAGTGATGGAGGTTCTCATTTCTGCAACAAACCAGTGGCTGAATTAATGAGAAAATATGGAGTAGTCCACAAGGTTGCAACCCCATATCACCCTCAAACCAATGGCCAAGTTGAATTGGTCAATAGGGAGATAAAAAGGATTTTAGAAAAAACAGTCAATTCTAACTGCAAGAATTGGTCCTTGAGGTTGATTGATGCACTTTGGGCCTATAGAACTACATACAAGACCATTCTAGGCATGTCTCCCTATAGGTTGGTATATGGCAAGCCATGTCATCTGCCAGTTGAAATAGAGCACAAAGCCTACTGGGCCATTAGGAAGATTAATGAGGAATCAACAGAAGTGAGCCTCAATAGGAAATTGCAACTTAATGAACTTGAAGAACTTAGGGATGAGGCATTTGAAAATGCCAAATTATCTAAGTTGCATATGAAAAACTTGCATGACCAACACATCAACAGAAAAAAATTTCATGTTGGTCAGCAAGTGCTTCTCTACAACTCGAGGCTTCATTTGTTCCCAGGGAAGTTGAGATCAAAATGGATAGGACCCTATACAATCAAGACCATATCAGAATATGGGGTAATAGAAATTGAAATCAAAGAGTCTGGACAATGTTTTAAAGTGAATGGTCAAAGGCTGAAACCATATCTAGGCATAGCTGAGAAAGATCTTGTTGAAGGAAATGACGAGATGGTGGAGTTGGGTGATCCACCGTCAGTGGTTAAGTGACCTTTAGGAACACATTCGTCTGGGAATCTGACATTAAAATACCACCTTTCCATTTAGGTTAAATGGATGTCTTTGGAATTAGGATAAAAAAAACAAAAAAATAATAAAAAAACAAAAAAATATATATATATAATATATTTATTATTCCTTTTTGTATCACTTAATTAACTTTGACTCAAATAGTGTTTCTCTGTGTGCAGTCTAAATAAAATATTTGCATACTAATTCATGCATTGAAGACCGCCAGGTATGCCTATTTTCTATCCTTTTATTGCCGATTGAGGACAATGCGCAATTTAAGTTGGGGGGTAAGGTGTACTTAGAAATTTATTGGTGTTTGAAATTGATCCATTGTGCAAATAATTTTGGTTGACTTGATAATATTGTCTTGTGTGGTATATATGATTTTATTGGGCCCCTAAAAAAAACAAAAAAAAATAATTAAAAAATAATAATAATAATAATAAATAATAAAATAAATAAATAAATAAATAAATTTATTGAGAGAGACAGAATTGACGCTGGTGGTAGCCATTCTTCTCGGGCAGTGCAATCACACTGCCCCATAAAGAAAGAGGCACACTACCAAATGTTGAAAAATGAGGCGCTAAACGACACCAAACCTGACGGTGCAATCATGGTTTGCCTTGAGCCGAGTGTCGAATAGTGATGCCCATTGCTCTATAAGAGACTCCAAATATGTATGAGGCAAGCCACCCTTCTTGAGCTCAATCTTCTCTCCTTTGTGTTATTCGTCGATCAGGTACTCTCATCCCTTTTGTAAAGTTTATAGTTCTTTACTTTCTTCTTATTAGAGTTTTCTTTAAAAAAAAAAAAATGGATCTTCAGCTTTCAAAAATTCGCAAGTACTATCCATCTCTCCCGCAGAATGATTTGAAAAAAATTTATGCTGCTAGGTGTGAAAGACTTAGGCTTTTGATGCGTAATAACATTCCTAAAGATATTCGTTGGCTGATCGAAACAAAAGTTCGATTAGTTGGCAAAACTTCACCTAGTTTTCAGCATTTCCCGGGCTTAGGGAAGAGTAGTTTTGCGAAGAAACGAAGAGTTAAAAGAGTGAATGGTTGTCACAAGTGTGCTCGTTGGACCTATAATACTCGATGCAAATCTGTGGGGTTTACGTCCGTAAATCGAGAAGATAAAATTAGTTTCATAAAGGATGGACTGAGTAAGGAGTCATTGGATGATATCCGATTGACTCTTGAGACGCATCCATGTGGAATAGTGCAAAGAGAACTTCTTGCTTTATGGACCCAGTTCATAAGTGACCGCCAACGCTATAGTCTCGGGAATCTGACTAAAAACGACCCTGTTTGCCAATCTATAAGAAAATTGGATGGGAAGCTTATCCTCGCTTCATAGAAAGTGTTTAAGCCATTTATGGACATAAAATCAGAGGAAGATGTGAGCCACAATCACAACTACTTGTACATAGGTATGATTTTTGTTTGTATTTATTTCTTGTTGAATTGTTGTATAGCCACTTTTGATAGCCAAACTTTTTTCCAGGGCATACAAAGAAACAAACATGGAAGGCAAGTTAGTTCGTCGAATCAAAACCATATGTGTACTTTGTGGCTCTCAACTTGGGAGTGATATTTGTTACTCACTTGCAACAAGTGAACTAGGCTAAAAATTAGGAGAGAAAAAAATTAATTTGGTATATGGAGGGGGAAGTCGTGGACTAAATGGTTATATTTCACAAGCTGCATATCTTAGAAAATCATATGTGGTAGGTGTAATGCCAATCCCTTTGGCTGAACCACATATTTCTAGGATTACGCGCGGTGAACTTATAGAAACGACTTCTATGTCTGAGCGCATGGCTTGTAAGATTTATCAGTCAGACGCTTTCATTGCTTTACCAGGAGGTTTTGGAACACTTGAAGAAATCTTTTGTATAATCTCCTAGGCCAAGAGTAATCTCCATACCAAACCCATTGGACTTTTAAATGTTAATCATTTCTTCGATGGGTTGCTCTCTTTTCTTGATTAGGCTGTGGATCAAAAGTTCATTTCTCTTTCAGCAAGAAAGATTCTCATTTCCGCATCCACCATTGATGAGCTGCTACAGAAACTACATGCTTATGTTCCACAATACGATCCTTATGAGTCTCGGATAGATTGGTCTAAGATAAGCAGAAACAAGTGCTAAAGGGGTCCGATTAATTTAAATTTATCCCTATAAGACAAGTCTTTGATGAGATGGCTGAGTAAGGAGTACTTTTTGTACTCTTGAGACGCATCTCCTATGACTTGTATGAAATCTTTTTTTATCTTGTGTTCTTAAAAAAAGAAATAAAAAAAAAACTGTGGAATGTTGTTAAGCGAGTCTATGATAAGATGGCTGAGTAAGGGGTACTTTGTACTCTTGAGACGCATTTTGTTTATCTTATAACTTGCATGAAGGTTTTATTTTGGTGTGAAAATATAAAAATATATATATATATGGTATGCTCATTTGTTTGTTTGAGTTTTAGCAGTTCACAGTAAATCTATGGACTTATGGAGTTACAGGTATTCCTAACAACCCTATTTTATTACTGCAATTCAAGTTGGGGGGAGTAAGGTATATTTATGAATTATTTGGTCTATGTTTAACTGTGAATTTGCAATTGCATGCTTGTAGTTTTGTGTGAATTAAAAATTAAAAAAAAATATGTGTGCTTTAAATAATGCTATCCCTAAAGCGTTGGAATTATACACTGATAGCCAGTTGAATTTGCAATATGAATCATGAATGCATTAATTTCTTATTTGAAAACGTATATGTATGGAATTAGAATAGATGATTTGCATGCATCGGGTGTTCAATAATTAGAAATTGATTTATCGGTCATAAAGTCAAAGGCAATGGTAATTAGCTGATTAGCATACTGCATGATCCCTCAACAGAAGTAGAGACTATTACCCGAGTGAGTGTTTGAGCCTAATAATCATTACTTCTGAGTAAAATAACACTTACTCTAAATATGCTTTATTGTTTATCTCATCTTTTCAATAGCTTCAAAACATCAATTTGCTTTGAATGTCTAGTATGATAGCGGATGAATTTGGCTGGTTTCAAACTCTGAATTAGTTGACTGAGTAACATTGTTTTATAGAAGTATGATAGGGGGATCAATTTCTTTTAATTTGAACCTATTACCCTTTTTCTTTCTTTACATTAACCTCCATTGCTAGCCCATTTGAGCTATTCTTAGCACAATTTCTTTCCCTACCTTCGTCTAAACCTGTAACCATATAAAGTTTGTCCAACCTGGTGTGTTTCTAGGAATTAGTCTATCTCGGTATTTTCATATAAAAAAAAAGAAAAAAAAGGGAAGTTCTCTTAGTTATTCAGCATAAGTGTTTCAAAACAAATGCTGAAGAAAACATTATATCCAGTTTGAGATTAGTAAAAAAAAAAATCCTAACACACCATTTGCACACTTTACTCTTTTCTTTGACAACCCGTATTAACCTCATAGCCCCTAACCCAGTTTGGTCTCTCTTGATGCTATAAATCATGTGATCTCAAGATTCGAGTTCGGAGTAAGGAATTATGTTTAAATTCAGAAGTTATTTATCTAGGGCATTATTCCAGTCATGAAGCTATGTCAATTTCCCTGTTTTTTCATGAAAATATGTTCCTTGTATTTGGAATGACACCGAGTTTTGAACTTGTTCTACATTTACTCTTATAACGGTGCACCCCCTTGTGTGTACACCTGAGGAATCGTTTTATTGGAGGGAAAATCCACAGTAAGGCTTAAAGTTAAAACTTCGAGGGAATAATGTGTATTGGTCATCCTGATTGCCATTCCTAAGATTGTATGACCTTTAACCATAAATCTAATTTTGAATGTTCGACTTATTTTGAATGTTCTACTCTACGCATTTTGGTTTCGAATTTGAAATTTTTATATTCATGCAAGTATTGCGATCAGATCATGGCTGGTGTATAATCCGATTGCTAAGGGACTAGCAATATTCAAGTTGGGGGGTGTGATAAGGGTCAATATTTCCTATATCCTAATGAATTATATCCCTATTTTGGCTTTATATTTATGCTTAAAGTAAATAATTATTTGTATTACATATTATTACAAGATGAAGTAAGAAAGTTGGCTTCTACAAATAATTAAGGGCATAATCGAAGACATTGGATTACCTATTTTTTTATTGCTCAAATTCAAAGGCCAATTATGGAGTCTAGAGGATGTTTCAAGTGCACTTGGCCCAACTATCAAATGAAATCCAACCAAAGGCCCAAGACCAACCAAAGGCCCAAGACCAATCAAAGGCCCAACAAAGCCCAATTTGTAGAAGACTTTTATTTGTTTTGTATTTTTTTTATAAGTGATTTACCACCTAAAGTCTTTTGTATTCTTATGAGAAGTCCACCACACAAAGTCTTTTGTATTTTTTATCTTTTACCTAATTTTCTTCCACTAGTTAGGTGGATGTTTTGTTGAATAATTGTGTGGCTTATATTGCATCTTGTGAACTATAAATAGCTCACTTTGGTGCATTTGTGAGAATGTGGTTATTACTTGAATCAAAGTTTAGTTTTGTTCTTAGAGTTTCTCTTAGAGAATTGCTCTTATTCTCTAGCTTGTTTTCTCTTGTAATCTTACATCCTTTCTTTCTTCCTTTAAATTCTTATGTCATTTATTGTTACTTTATTATCCACCGCCTAAATGGCCGATTAATTTCTACTTTTAAAATTTCTGCAATTTTAATTCCTATCATTCAAATTATCCACCGCCTAAATGGCCGGTTAGTTTCTGCTATTTTAATTCCTGTCAATTAAATTCTGTCATTTAAATTAGGTCATTTAAATTCCTGTCAATTAATTTTTAAATGGAAATGAGTAGCTAAATCTAATCTTGGGTTAAGGCGAGGACAGTGTCCAATGTTCTTGAATCTCAAGATAAGCCAAACCTTGATGAATGCAAGATTTATCCGAGTTAAACTTGAGTTGAGTGTGTAAATGATTTTGTGAGTTTGGATTGGGTCATCATCCTAACTTAGAACTCTGATGTCATGTATGAGAGTTCCTAGAATTGGAGATAAGATATACCCAAGCTCAGACAATCAAATCATAGTCTGTAGTATAATACAATTTACAGTGACATCTTAACCTAGAACTCTCATATCATGTATGAGGGTTGCTTAGCTGAGAATCATTCGTATCTTGAATTATAACTACCAAATGATCCTCTGTTTATTTCAGATTAATGTTGCTATTGATATAAGAGATTTATTAGGCATTGGTTCTGAACTCGCCTCAACCCAAGACCTTTTTAATCTTTCAAAAAAAAAAAAAAAACCTTTTCACAATCAAGAAAACTTAGCTCTCTTTGGATAAATCAACCCGAATGAACAATTCTTTTGTTAAATAAACCTCCTAGTGAATCGACTCGGACTTGTCCAGAATTTATATTTGTGCTATAACTACACTCACACACTGGTGAGTTTAAACCTCCTCACCATTTCAACACTGAACATCCAAACTGATTAAGGCTATCTAAATTGTAGGGTGAGGAGTGCAGCCAGTGGATGGAAGAAAAATCAATAACTCCTTCCTCGTGGCTGAAGAAAAGGGCGAAGAAGCACAACGAGGTACATTGGGCATGCAAGACTATGCAAGCACCGCATGGAGATCGGCGTCTTGGCCTGAGGAATCTTGGCATGATGGATTTGGGTGCTAAATGGTCGGATCGGATCTAGTCAGGTCGGATTAGAACTAGTCAGGCTGGGTCGGATCGGATCTTGTCGGGTCAGGTAACTCAGATCTGATTTCTGATCTGACAACAATGGGCAAATGTGGCGTTGGTCTCAATGGCGGCTGGAGAGGCCAGGCGGTGGTCGTGGTTGCACAATGGAGTAGGTGTAGGCAGCAGCGTGGCCGAATCTAGGAAGCTGGCGGAAGGCAACAACTGGAAAGAGGAGCGGTAGCGGCCCGATCGAATGAATGGCGATCGATGGAGATTGACTGAGTTTGGACAAGAGCTCGAGAGATGGTGGCTGAAGCGATGATCGACGTTGATATGAGAGGTGGTAGCGGCTGAGTCAACGGCAGCAGCTGCAAGGCATTAGACGAATTTAAGGGTAGTTAGCGGCAACTGAAGAGAGGGTTACCACGGATCTAATCAGTAGAGGCTCGGTTTGGGCAGAGGCCGATGGCAATCGTGCATAGGCAGCGGTTGTGCGCGAGTTGCAGACAGGCTGAGCGGATGAGGAAGATAAAGGCGCGAGGAAGAAAAAGAGAAGTAGGGAAGAAAAGAAAAATAAGGAAAAAAAAGTAAAAGAAATAAAGAAGAAGGCGCGATGAGATTGTTTTTATTTATTTATTTAGTTTTCCTAGACCCATATTGTCGGTAGTAATCATTAGGTGATTAGTAAATCTTAATATCATTTAAAAAAAAAAAGGTTATGTTAGTATGGCCTTCTAGCTTGTTAAACTGGAGTAACAAAAAAAAAATGGAAATTTCAATTGTACTGCAGGCGCAACCAGCTTTCTTAAAACCCAACAATCGAGTTTTAGACTTGGAGCGGATGTAATCATTATGGGCCATGTGGGACGCTCACATAAGGTTAGTTAGGCCCAACAAGAGAAGAGAAGAGTTTGTCAACTGACGGCAAAGTGGGGCTTACCTAAGAGTACCCTGCAAAATCAAATGCATGTGTTTTGACAATGAAATTTTTGTTTTATTAATTAAATATTATGTATTCTGATATTTTACTCTTGGTAATAAAATAGTTTTGATAATGACTATATGAAAATCAATCTCTGCTATATGGATTATATGTATGAGAAAATCAATCTTTAAATCTCCTTGAAGCAAAATTATGAAAATTTATATAGGAGAAATGTTGAAGTGTGGTTGAGTGTGTTTAGATTCAAAATAAATATATTTTTGATAATCTCAACTTGCTTTCAAAATAATCAAAATGAGGTTTTGTTAAGTTTTCATATTTTAAAAAGGATAGTCGACTATGTGGTTCATTCTGTTGACTATGCCTGAAAATAGTCGGCTATGATGTTAAGGATAGTCGACTATGCATAAGGATAGTCGACTATGTTGGATTGATCTATCGACTATTTAAGACTTTTGTCGACTATTTTTACATCTGTCGACTATCAAGTATGGATAGTCGACTATGGTTTTTCATCTGTTGACTATTTTTGTTCATAAAATTCAAAATCTTCTTCACATTTTTACATCTGTCGACTATGCCTTTGTATCTGTCGACTATGAAAAATTTGTGTTTGAGATAGTCGACTAGACTTTTCTGTCTGTCGACTACGGCCAGTTTTATTTGATAAAATAGTCGACTAACCTATTTTCTCTGTCAACTATGTGTTTCACATAAACTTATAACGGCTAGTTTTTGGCGCATTAAATGCTCGCCCAACCACCCATAATGGTTCAAAATTCAAACTTGCCCACCATCAACTATAAATAGGTGGTTGAAGACGCATTGAAGGCTGCTGAAAAATATTGAATATCTTGAACTACCGTGCCTTCACTGTTGCATCGAGCTTTTAACTTTTTCTCTCTGTATTTTCATTTAAGAGGCTTTGATAACTTATTGTTCTATTACTTTTAAGCCTTGATCATTCATTTAAAGAGAGAGCTTGTAACTAAGAGTTGTACTCTTAGAATCTCTACTTCAATCTCTGTATTTTTCCTAGCAGTAGCTAGAGGGCCCATTAAATTGGGAGGTTATACACTGCCTAGTCAAGGACTAGAGGACCTGATCGTATTAAGTAGGGGGTTTGATAGTGAAGTTGGTTTTAAAATCCTTAGTGGATAGCTAAGGTAATGGACTAAGCTTGGAAGGCTAAACCACTATAAATTTGTCTTCTCTGCTCTTCATATTTTCCCTTTTACGTTTGCATCTTTGCTCTATTAACTTCGTTCATTCATTGATAAGATTTCATTTTTATTCTTCACCATACAAAAGTATTTTTTCTTCTCAAAAGAAATTTTTTAATTATACCAATTCACCCCCCTTTTGGTGTGTGCCATATCAGTTCAATTCTATCATATTCATCTTTAAAATATTTATTAATTAAAATTTTATTTTATAAAATATTTTTTTAAACTGTAATTAAATTATTTTAACCTCTATAATTAAGAATCATACTTTAAATTATCTAATACCAAAAATAAGTTATCAATATCCTTTGTGGCATTTAGAAAAAATATATATATATAATAAGTTTTTATTTTCAAAAATAATCTTTTATATTTGATATATCAAAATTGGTTATCACTTGAATATCAAAATTATGTTTTTAAAATTAAAGGCAAAATTGTCGATTGTTTTTGTAAACTGGTCGATCATTTGCTCTAGAAGTGTTGACTGGCTTTCCAAGCATGTCGTCCGATTTTATATAGGCTTTCGGTCAGTTTTGATCGATCCCTATTGCATAAAAAAAAAAAAAAAACTTGTCGATCATTTTGTCCGCGTCAACTATTTTTCTCGTTCATGTCAACTGATCATTGGGATATGTGATTGCCTGTGAAGAGCTATAACAAGTTTATTTGAAATAAGGTAATAAGGTATGTTTTTCCCTAGTTATTTGATCCGTTAAGTGCTAATTTCGATGATGGAATTTTGAGATTTAGAATATATAGCCAATTTCGAGGGTGAAATTTTTGTAAGGGGAGAGAATGTAATATCCTAGATTTTTAAAAGGGCTCAAGAGTAATTTTAACGTAGGCCATAGGTGGAATTATCAAAAGATTAGGGGTTTAAGTATAATTTCTTACAGTTATTAGTACCGAATTGACTGCAAGGAATGCCCCGGAGTGCAAATGTCTATGAAAAATAATATGGTGTCGATGAGCATTCTGAGATAGAATTTATGGTATTAAAAGAAATCAGAATTGAGACAATTTTCGATATAGCTAAAATACAGCTATGATTTAGGCTGATAAATCAAATTGTCGTAGGAGACATCCGGGAAATCAACAGAACCTTGAGAGGGCTCTGATTTTTCATAACAATCAACCTTGTGGTGGTTTCGAGATGAAACAAGGGTCTTGTGAGGGCACATGGGTGAAATTGGTATTTATCAAGTAAATACCGATTATTAATTTTGATAAATCAATATATTATGTGGCTTGAGGGTAATTGTTTTAAGTCCTTGGAGGATCCAAAGAGCTATTATAAAAAATTTTGGTGTAATTATCGAGACCTTAAGTGTAATTAAGGAGAATTAATAAGGGTAAATGTGTAATTTAAACACATAATATATATACATATGTATATGCGCAGGCTGCCCTAGCATTTCTTCATAAACTTGGATCTGATCAAGAATGAGAGATGTAGAGGAGAATGAGAGCTTGGCTTGGGCTGAGATCAAATGTGAGATCGAGAGAGAGAGAGATTAAATGAGAGAGTTTGCACGAGTGAGAGATGGTCGATCTGGTGGCAGGTTGTAGCGTGAGGAGACGGCGACGACTGCTTGTTGGGAGGTTGCGGGCGACCATGGAAGTCGAAACTAGAGCAGCAATGGAGGTCGGCGGACCAACAGTGGCTCGCGGTGGTGCACGAGGAGGCGGTCGGTGTTGCGCTGGGTAGCAGAGGAGCCGGGAGCTGCGACCATGGCGGCCATCACAGTAAGCGGCTGCTGCAACACAACAACCAGTTGTCGCCGCGAGCAGCGGCGCAGGGGTGGTGATGAGGCGGTGGCGGTCGGAGGCAGTTGGAAGCGCTCGGAGGTGGTCGGCGTTGGCGCGCGGTGGCAAGCATGGTTGTATCACGTAAGAGCTTGCGCGAGGAAGAAGAAGAACAATAGAAGAAGGGACGAAGGAGAAAAAGAAAAGAAAAAGAAAAAAGAAAAAGAAGAAAAGAAAAGAATGAAAGAGAAATTAGGAAAAAAGTGGAAAAATGGAGAAAAATCTCGAAAAAAGGCAAAATGATTTTGGGAATTATCTTAAGGCTAGAGGAGTGTTCCAAAGTCGGAAAATTGATCGAGCATGCTTTTCGAGGTCCTAAGACGCATACCGAGGAAGACTGAGAGGCTAAGTTAAGGTGAGTAAAATTTCCTAAAAAATTCTAGAAATTCAGAAACGTTATTTTATGAATTGTTATAGATAAGTATTTGAGAAAATATTTGCAGAATATTTAGTTTGGATTTATTGAGGAAAAATAGAAAGAAATAGAAAAACAAATCATGAGAAATTTTGGAAAAATAATTTTAATGCTTATTTAAATAAATATAATGATTAGGGTGCCTTGAGCCTTAAATTGAAGTGTCTTGTGCGAATTTTGAGGTTGGCATGAAAATCTAGGTGATGCACGTATCTCGAGGTAGGACGCGGATATTGAGGTAGCCTGATAAGCTTGAGAAGGTTTGGATTCTCAAGAATTTGCTTGATCTTCTCCTTAAGCTCAGACTTGAGTCATTCATTCCCAAGCGAGTAGACAGGATATGTTATGTTTACCTTATTTTATGCACGTATATATTGTTCCATGCATAATTTGTACATGATTTTATATGCGGATAAAAAAAATATTTTTTTAATGTGTTTTAAATGCATAAAATATTTTTATTCTACTGGGAGAGACATAAGCATAAAGATTATAAGTGATACCCCAACTGATTTCTTGTCTTGAGAATGTGAAATATTGAATGATATGGTGTATTTTAGGCAGCACATGAAATGATAAATGGTTATGACTTAAGCATTAAGTCGGGTATCATTTGCATTATTATTAGAGGACTATCTAGTAGATTCCCTAGAGACTCACAGCAGGAAAAGATCATGATACTGTGAGGCTTGGCATGCCAAGGCCATGAGAGACACGGATAGTATGTTTCAGCACTGCTATCACGTAGGCTATTATGATGATATAGTGTGATGATGATGTATGTGCCAGTATATATACTTGTATGCATGTGTGTATAGGCATTAGGCCAGTTTCTACTAGTGTGTCCTCAGAATCAGTGCATGCATCTCATATAAAAAGTATATGAGACTTAAGTGGTTAGAGAGCAACTTATGAGGGTTGTCTTTAGGCACCTATTTTTCCTACACTATGTTTTTCTTTTGAATATCAAATTATGTAAACTTATACTACATACACTCATTGTTCATCTTACTATTATGTTATTGTATCCATGATGCTCATCTTAGCATTTTTATTGCATATTCTTCTAGTGGGCATAACATACCTTTATACTCACGAATCCCACATTGGCCATGCAAAGGGGGGGAGATCTGAAACCAGTTGTAAGGTCGCATGACAGGGACGTCATGTGCTCAAGGGGGGGGAGAATGTAATACCCCGAGAGCCCAGAGAGGGGTAGAATATATCGAGGATAAGTAAGGAAGGAAACAACACCGGCTGAATACCTTTTGAGTTGAATGCAGGCAAAGAACTCCGGGGTTAAGCGTGCTTGAGCTGGGGAAGCTCAAGGATGGGTGACCCCTTGGGAAGTTCACGTAGGCCCATCAGGGTAAGTTGTTCTAGTCCTTCCTATCACTCGATGCGAGATGTTATAGGTGGTATCAGAGCTGACCCCCGAGCCTCTAAGTGCAGTGGTAAGGGTAAAATCTCAGCGAGAACGCTGAGTCCCTAAAGGGGTGTGTGTAGGCACCTTAGGCAAATCCCACATCGGCTATGCAAATGGGGGAGATCTAGGACCGGTTGTAAGGTTGCATGATGGGGACGTCATGTGCTCAAGGGGGGGAGAATGTAATACCCCAAGAATCCAGAGAGGGATAGAATATATCGAGGATAAGTAAGGAAGGAAACAACACTAACTAAATATCTTTCGGGCTAAATGTAGGCAAATAACTCTGGGGTTAAGCATGCTTGAACTGGGGAAGCTCAAGAATGGATGGCCCCCTGGGAAGTTCGCATAGGCTCATTAAGGTAAGTTGTTTCGGTCCTTCTTATCGCTCGATACAGGATGTTACAGAGGGATAAATAGATTAACACCCTAAGACTGTCACAAGAAAATTATCTAAGGAAATTAATGCAAAGATTTAGAATGGTTGAGGCAAAAGCTATTAGCATACCATTTGCCAAACACTTTAAGCTTTCAGCGAGTCAATCTCCTATAAATAAGGAAAATAAGGTAGAAATGAGAGATGTACCATACTTTAGTGCCGTAGGAAGCTTGATGTACAACATGGTCTGTACTCAGCCAGATCTTGCCCATGCCATGAGTGTGGTTAGCTGGTTTATGGAAAACCTAGGGAAAGCTCATTAGGGTGCAGTTAATGTTGGAAAATGATGGGTCCTAGATGGCTTGCAACTAATAGTTGAAATGAGATAAATTGAAGACAAAATGAACACAAGGATTTATGTGGAAAACCCCCAAATAAATTAGGGTAAAAACCACGGGCAAGGATAGAAGAATTCACTATGAGAAATAATAGGAGTTATAACTTTCCCTCTAGATCACAAGGAGATAACAACAAAATAATCTCTTTTGAAAATAGGAGAAAACACTAATTTTCCTAACTCTCTATTATAGGCCTCCCTCATGCATGAAATGCGTTCGAAAAAAGGCATACGCAGTAGCCAAATTTGGCACCAAGGTAGGCTGCCTACCTTCCAAATTTATTAATTAAATTTGGCCATCTTCCACTTCAATTGCAAAGTGCTAGCGGCTTTGACTATTCAACAATCTCCCACTTGAAGATTTGATTGAGGTTCAATCAATCTTCACACCATTCTTTCTTCCCTGCCATTCCATGTTGCTTACGTCTCTGCTAGGCCACTAGAGGATCGACACCAAACGAACTTGTCAGTATTGACTGCCTTTGTCATAAAGTTTGCTAGGTTGTCTTTTGTATGAATCTTTTACATATCCATTGTTCCTTCTTCCACTTTCTCACGAACGAAGTGAAACTAAACTCGTATGTGCTTTGTCTTTAAATGAAAAGTTGGATTCCTTGCAAGATGCAAGGCACTCTGATTGTCACAGAACAGAGAAATCTTCTATTGTTTGTGCCCGAGTTCCATCAATACCATCTTCAACCATACTGCTTCTTTACTAGCTTGTGTAGCTGCAACATATTCTGCTTCTGTTGTTGACGTGGCCACAACTGACTGTAGTTTTGAAACCCAGCTTACAGCTCCGCTAGTAAGTGCAAACATATATCCTATGGTGGATTTGCTTTTGTCAAGATCACCTGCATAATCTGAGTCAACATATCCTCTGACAATAAAGTCTGATCCCCCATAACATAATGCAACATCTGTGATCCCCTTGATGTATCTCATGACCCTTTTCACGGCATTCCAATGCTCTTTACCAGGATTCGCCATATACCGACTAACCACTCCCACTGCTTGTGTAATGTCTGGCCTTGCATAGATCATAGCGAACATCAAACTTTCCACTGCTGATGCATATGGTACTCGAGACATTTCTTTCCTTTCTGCTTCATTGCTAGGAAACATACTTGAGGATAACTTGAAATTAACAGGAAGTAGGGTGGAAATTGGTTTACAATCTTGCATGTTGAAGCGTCGCAAGATTTTCCTTAGGTAGTTCCTTTGAGAAAGCCAAATCTTCCTGCTATTTCTGTCTCGATGAATTTGCATCCCTAGAATCTTGTTTGTTGGTCCCAAGTTCTTCATTTCAAATTCCATAGCCAACTGTGCCTTCAATTCTTTAATACCATCTTTGTTGGGGCTTGCCACCAACATGTCGTCAACATACAACAGCAAAATAGTGTAATCACTTTCACCAAACCTCTTGAAATATGCACAAGGGTCTGCATTAAGTTTGTTGTATCCAAGGCTTATGATGAAGGAATCAAATCTCTTATACCAACATCTCGGTGCCTGTTTGAGACTATATAGAGATTTGTTTAGCCTACAAACCAAGTTCTCTTTCTCTTTTTCTTCAAAACCTTTTGGTTGGAGCATATATATTTCTTCTTCAAGATCTCCATGAAGAAAAGCCATCTTCACATCTAGTTGTTCCAGATGTAGGGCAAATGTAGCACACATTGCCAGGACTACTCGAATTGTAGTAAGTCGTACCACTGGAAAAAATATTTCATTGAAGTCAATACCTTCTTTCTGAGTATATCCCTTTACCACTAGTCTTGCACAATACCGCTCCACTTGGTCATTGCCATCACGCTTGATCTTGTAGACCCATTTGTTTCCAATGGTTTTTCTTCCATGTGGTAGTGGAGCAAAATCCTATGTCTTGTTCTTATGAAGAGCTTCAATTTCTTCCTGCATTGTTGCTATCCACTGAGATGCATCTGAACTGTTCAGTGCTTCTTGGAGAGTTGATGGCTCTCCAACCTCTGTTAGAAGACAATATGCAACATTACTCTCCATGACATAATCTGAGTGTCAACCTGGTTGTCTTGTCAAGCGACTTGACCGGCGAATTTCTGGTGCCTCAAACATAACTGGTTCTTGTTCCTCATGCTCTGATGCTGCTTCAGAACAATCTGCATCTTCTTTCTCTTGTCTATTTTCTATTTGAACTGTAGTAGTCTCTGGTTTCTCCTTTGTAGTGCCATCATTTTCTTTTCCTTGTAGTTTATCTTCTGCAAATATCATTTCTCTACTGATGACAACTTTGTGGGCAGTGGGATCCCACAAGCGATACCCCTTGACTCCATCAGCATATCCCAAGAAGATACACTTTCTGGATTTTGAATCCAGTTTCGTTGTTTATTGGGCATTATACATCATGTACACAGGACTTCCAAAAGTATGGAGGTGAGAATAGTTAACTGGCTTACCAGTCCACATTTCCATCGATGTTTTCAGATCAATCGCAGTTGATGGAGATCGATTGATCACATAACAGGAAATTTTGACTGCTTCTGCCCAAAATGACTTAGCTAGTTTTGCAGTCTTCAACATTGCTCTTGTTCTCTCCAACAAGGTTCTGTTCATCCGCTCTGTCACTCCATTTTGTTGTGGAGTGTATGTTGTACTGAACTGTCTCTTGATACCTTCCTCTTGACAGAAATCATTAAACTCATCGCTAGTAAATTCTCCTCCATTGTCAGTCCTCAAACACTTGATCTTCTTTCCCGATTCAAGTTCTACCTACGCTTTGAACACTTTGAAAACTGGGAATACATCGACCTTCCTTCTGATTGGGTACACCTAACATCTCCTGGAGTGATCATCAATAAAAGATACAAAGTATCTTGCACCTCCTTGGGATAAAACCGGTGCTTGCCAAACATCAGAATGAACTAATTCCAAGATAACTTTACTTCTAATAGTGGAACTGTTGAATTTTGATCTATGCTGGTTGCTTATGACACAATGCTCACAAAAGGGTAATGATACCTTGTTGAGCCTTGGGAGAAGCTTTTGTTCTGAGAGAATCTTCAAACCTCATTCTGACATGTGGCCAAGTTTACGGTGCCACATCATGGTTGATTCGTCTGCAGAGCTTGTCGAAGCAACATTCATTTCTCCCTCTTGTAGTGTCTCTCCGTTAAGCATGTATAGATTTGCAGCTATCTTTTTTGCTTTCATCACCACAAGCGTGCCTTTTACTATGTTCATGATCCCATTCTCAATGCGGCTTTTACACCCAACATCATCTAGTTGTCCTAAAGACAATAGATTTTTCTTCAGGCCTTTGACATGTCATACTTCTTGGATAGTGCGAACCATATCATCATGTAGCTTTATTTTGATAGTACCGATACCAGCGATCTCCAAGGCATGATTGTTTCCCATGAACACAGATCCTCCTGAGATAGGTTCATATTTATGAAACCATTCTTTCTGAGGGTTCATATGCCATGATGCTCCTGAATCCATTATCCAAACATCAGTGAGTTTCTTTCTGCCTTTAACAATCGTTGTTACCTCACTGTATAGAATTTCACCATCATCTGAAGTACTTGCAACATTTCCCTTAGCTTTTGATGACTCGGGATCTTTTCCATTCTTCTGAAGATTCCAACACTCCTTCTTGATGTGCCCTTTCTTGCCACAATGGTGGCATTTTATATTCTTCTTACTTCTTGACTTTGATCTACCATGATTATGGCTCCCACTGGGACCACGTTCTGTTGACCTCCCTCTCCCCATCGATAATGCCTTCGCTTGTTGTGAATTTTCCAACTTGTCCTCCTTATTTCTACGCCTTTGTTCCTCTTCCGCGGCTGCAACGTCCTCAAAGACTAAATAGTTAGTGAGAATATTATTGGTCAGGTTGATGATGAGTTGGTCATACGAATCTGGTATGCTTTGAAGTAGAAGTTTCGCACGCTCATTTACATCTATTTTGTAACCCAATTTTGAGAGTTTAGAAAATAGTGTATTGATGGCGTTGATATGATCTGTTACTGAAATAGATTTCGACATCCGAAGAGTGTAGAGTCTTCTTTTTAAGAAGATTTTGTTGTGTAATGACTTGGCCTTGTACAACTTTGTGTGAGTATCCCAGATCCCCTTTGCAGTCTTCTTCTCTTCTACACTTAACAAGACTTTATCGGCTAGACTCAAGTGTAGATTGGCGACAACAATGTCGTTCATTTTCTTCCACTTGCTATCATCAATGATCTCCACCGATCTTTCTCCAATCGCCTCTATGCAATCTTCTTTTATTAAGATCGCCTTTATCTTCATTTTCTATAATGAGAAATTATTCCCGTTAAACTTCTCTATCTCGAACTTTGTTGCCATTTTTCTCACCTTGATTTCAATCGTTTCACTTGAACTGTGAACAGTACCGTATATGTGAACAATGCATATACGTGAATAGTGCCCAGTACCCTGAAAAGAGTGAAAAATAATATAACTTATTTTCTGATGTAGAGGATCCATTTTTCAGTGGCAACCACAGAGCATACGATAAGTAGATATCAACACTCAAATCAAGCTCTGATACCATTTTTTGGAAAATGATGGGTCCTAGATGGCTTGCAACTAATAGTTGAAATGAGATAAATTGAAGATAAAATGAACACAAGGATTTACACGGAAACCTCCCAAATAAATTAGGGTAAAAATCACGGGCAAGGATAGAAGAATTCACTATGAGAAATAATAGGAGTTACAACTTTCCCTCTAGATCACAAGGAGATAACAACAAAATAATCTCTCTTGAAAATAGGAGAAAACACTAATTTTCCTAACTCTCTATTTTTCTTTCTCTCTCTACAATTGAGAGACTTGGATTTTGGGATGCTTGTGGAGAAGATGGGATGAAGGGATTGAGCTGGGGAGGCTTATTTATAGGCCTCTCTCACTCATGAAATGTGTTCGGCAGAAGGCATACGCAGCAGCCAAATTTGGCTGCTGCCTAACCAAGGTAGGCTGCCTACCTTCCAAATTTATTAATTAAATTTAGCCATCTTCCACTTCAATTGCAAAGTGATGGCGGCTTTGACTATTCAACAGTTAAATGGATGTTCAAGTACTTAAGAGGATAATTAGGCACTAGTTTGGTTTATGGTGGAGCAGAAAAGGGAATAGAAGCCAAAATCCTAGGATACTCCGATGCAGACTATGTAGCAGATCAGGATAGAAGAAGATCAACCACATGTTATGTCTTTAAGATTTGGGATACCATAGTGAGTTGGAAGGAAAGTTTACAACATGTTGTACCCTTATCAACTACTGAGGAAGAATACATTGCCATAGTAGAGGCAATAAAGGAGGTTGTGTGGTTAAAAGGGCTTTTAGGAGAATTTCTAGGAAGTGAGGTAGATACAACCCTAAAATCTAACAGCCAAAGTGCAATCCATCTAGCAAGAAATCAGGCACACCATGAACTCACAAAACATATTGATGTGTGACTCTATTTTATCAGGGAAATTCTTGACAAAAGAGAGTTGAAGCTGGAAAATGTGGCAGGAGAAGACAATGCATCAGATATGTTCACCAATGTTGTCCTAGCAGCCAAGATGAAGCACTGCATGAAGCTACTCCACATAGCTTGACGAACTCTAAGCAATTTAGCTTAGCGGGAAGCTGAAAGATGGAAGAAAGAAAGCAGAATCAAAACCTGGAAGACTAAAGATTGAAGGCTTAACTATGCAAATTGGTGGAGAAATTGTTAGGATTTGCATTAGTTAAGATGTCAAGTCTCGGTATAGGGCTTTGTATGTAATTGGAAAATAATTTGTATGTTTATATTTTATGTGTTTTTTAAATGTAATAGAAATAACTTGTTGTAAGTTATTTCTGGTAGTCCTTTAATTTCTTTATATTTACATATAAGTTCTTGTTTTGTAACTGCCTCTATCTCTTATAAATAGAGGCGGATAGGTTTTGGGGTAGGAGAGGCATTCAACATTTTGTTCATTTTGTTTTCTTGCATGAATTCCGGAGAGAATAGAGAGAGAGCAAAGGGCTCGATCCTTGTATTCTTGGCAATGAGGCTATTGTTCATAGCTAAGAGTGTGCGAAAGGGAGTGTTGTATTTTTGATTGCTTTCTAGTGGATTCTGTCAAAGGTTCCAACAATCTGGATATAGGGCATTTCATGCTTGAACCAGGATAAGATTCTTGTCTCTTTATTTTTCTGTTATTGCTTTGATTTATTCTAACTTCCGTTATTCTACTTCTGTCTTATCGGGTGAGGGTGTTGATTGTGAGAAAGTGATGGTTCTTGTGTGAATAATCGGTCCTAGATTCAACAAGAAATTTCAGTAGCTAATTTTCAAAATAAACCCTAGACATCAAAAGGTATAAAAAAGGAAGAGGAAGCCGTGGCTATAAAAGGGAAGAAAAAAGAAGCGAAAAAGGGGAGAACAAAGGCGTGAACCAGCAAGCCGCAGAAGGACGGGACGAGGCAGACGCAGCAAGCGGCGGACGCAAGGCTGTCGCAGCATTTGAAGGAGGCAGTGGAGTGCTGAAGCAAGCAGTTGTTGCCCGCACGCAAGGCACGGCTTGGTCACGCATAAGGCGAGCCGCATGTCGATGAAACTTCCATTCCATTAGATCTGGTTGCAGATCTGGACAGGGAATCTTTAATTTTTATTTATTTTTTATGGATTATATTAATTTAGCTATGAACTAATTTAATTTAGTGGGGAATCGATGTAGCCTTACATGAATATTTTACATCGTTTGGAACTATAGTTTAATCAATTCTTAATTCTAGTTTCATTCCTTGTGATTAATTTAATCTTTTTTTTATGTTATTGATTGGTCATCTTTAATATAAATAAATTGATTATATGAGATATATTACTGGTCAACACCATATGCTGAGCCATAAATAGTTCTCTTGAGTGAATGAATAGATATTTGATGCAGACACCAAGGTAAAATATTTATTTGAATCTTGATGTATGTTTTTCTGATTTTAATTGTCACAGATTATATTAAATATCTTGGTTTATTTGATGATTAAAAATATTTGATTACACCTCGCCGCCTAATGAAATAATCATAAATTAGGAAGAATAAACCCTAGAATTGAATTGAGATTTATAGGATTAAAGACAGAGAATTGCAAAGTATTAACGAAATTGGATTCCTAGGCTTTTATTTAGTGATTAAAAAAATTATTTATAAAGTTTTAGTTAATTTTTGCATTGATTTAATTGTTCTAATTAATTAATCTCTTTAATTGATTAGATATTTTGGGACAGTTCTTATTACCTGATTTTTATTATTTTTAGGACATAATATAATTAAATTTAATTATATAAATTTAACAAATCTCTGTGGGATCAACTCTTATACTTGCACATTATACTATCAATTGATTCGTGCACTTGCAAGAATTAAATTTATTCATTAAGATACATGCTATTAGAGCTAGTTTGTTCTTTCACCTCAAAAGTCATTTAAATGCAAAAAAAGATATCCTTTAAGAGGAAAAATTAAAATGTCTTTAAGAATCAAACTTATTCTAGGGCGACAAGTAATTGATCAAAGTGTTTATCTCAACATTGTGGAGACAAAGACCAGTGTGTGCCAAGATTGAGTCTCAATATGTTTATACTAAATGGAGGATAACTTCAAGCCTTGTCGTGCAAAACTAGTTTGGCTATCATTCTTGATATTCTCACTATTGAATATTTGTTGATTGTCATGGTCCATGGACATGAGCTCAGCCCTTTATAATGCACACATATTATAGTTTATAGTTACATATGAAACACCACATGTAGGGAACTTAGACCACATGCACTATCTTGCAAGGATTATTATCTAGGGTTTTGTACCTTATCTGTTAGTCTCTTAACTTTCTTAAATCTCTTATTGAAAGCATATGAACTTCAAAAGTTAGTAAGTTACCCTTCTTAATTCATTTAAGGCTCAATCTAGTGAATTTGCCATTCATTCAAAGTCACTTACTACTCATTTTCAACTCTAAGTTGCTCATGTACCCTAATTTATATTAAAAAATGATCATATGATCCACTTTACTAGATGAAGCAAATAACTACTCTAATTAAAGGTCAATATCTTACCTTTATTAACCTCGATTTTCTTCATTAATTGCAATTTACCTCCTTTTATCTTGCTTCACACCTCATGGCCCAATGAACAACCTAATTCACAATTTAGGTCTCATATGGCGATTTAGTTACTTTCAAACATGATAAATCTAGCCTTATCTCTAGTTGCTCAGCAATTTCAACACAATCACATATATTTCTTTTCAATGCCACATTGGTTCATTTCAAGCATAAGTAATAACAGATAAGAAAATAATACATTGTAAGGCTAGTTTTTAGTTCTAAGGTATACTATATGAGAATTAGGGTCCTCTATTCTCCTACTATTGTTGCTTGTTTTCTTTGTTTCCCTTGCTTGTGTAAGCTCCCTCTTCAACAGGTTAGCTTAAAAGAGTGGGGTGAATTAAGCTTACTCCAAAAAAATTTAAACCGAATGGAAATGTGAAAAAATACAAAATAACACAATCAAAGCACAAAAGAAGGAGACAACAAATTTATAGCGGTTTGATCCAAGACCTACATCCGTTATCTTGAGACTTGTCAAGGATTTAGAAACAATCACTAACCAAGTATTTTTTGAAGAGGCAAACACTATCCTCCAAACAAAGCTTTTTCAAGGAGTAAGCTTAACAATTCAGCTACTTTTTCACTTGGGCTCAAGCATTAACCCTCAAACCTCACTTTACAAGTGATAAAGAATAAAATAGACAAGGATGTCTAAAGAGACAAGGGTTTTCTCTAAAAAATGATACAAGATAAGCATAGAGAAAACTCTCAGAAGTTATATTCAAACTTGAAGGAATAAGATTTCATCACTTGAAACAGCTTTCAACGAAAGAGAAGATGAAATCTTTCAGCTTGGGTGATAGGATGTTTGTATTTTTGTTTCTCATTCACTATTGCTTTTTCTTTCTTTGATGTATATATAAAACAAGAGAAAAAATGTTCTCCAGATAGGATTTTCTAGATCAAAAGACAATAGTTGTTGCCTTTTACAATTTTTAAATTTAAACAAATATATTCAAATAGCAAAATGGTAGGAAATCTCAATCAACAGATATGTATCTTTACATCAAGAAATGTGCGATGTTTAGAACATTAAATGCATTTTTCAAATTTTTCAATCAGAGAAGTAATACAAAAGGATTTTAAATTCACACAGATAGATTACTTGAGTATGAAGTACTTGTAGTCGAATAACTTAAGCAAATAGTGGAGTAATATGTCGGGTTACTCAAGTATGTACTTTTAGTACTTTAAGGTTTTTGATTTTTATCACACAATAATAGAATAAAAAGATAAGTTAGTCAAGTAATATCATCAAGTACTCAATTAATGTAATCAATGGATTGAGTAGAATATCTCAAAATAAAGTAATATGTATCAACACATAATTATTCAAGTATTGTTCAATATTAGTCGAGTACAAAATATAGTAATTATGTACAGTCATTCTAGTAACTTAAGACCTTTATTACATCAAAGCACATTAGTCGAGTCCGTCTCCTTACTAGTCGATTACACATTGACTAGGTTTTTGTTGTTATATCGAAATCGACTAATATGTTGAACTAATTGAGTATTTCTTTAATGGTTCAAACAAGAGTCCCATCTTAGGAATCAATTAATAATTCATATTAACCGAGCATAATATGAAGAGTTCTCTATATCTTGGTAGGAAGTTGACTACTTATAGTAATAGTCACGTGATCGTTTGAGAGCACAAACTAGGAGTCGACTAACATTATACATTAGTCTAGTACATTTTTACTGCTTTTCTATTCTTTAGTAGGAAGTCGACTACTTTCAAATCATAGTCGAGTAATGTAGATTTAGGGTTAAATTTAACATACATTTACTGAATTTTAAAAATGTAACTACTTACCCACTGAACTTTGGATTGTTACTACATGCTCATTGAACTTTGCTTAACGTCAATCATCCATCACTCGTTACATCTTACAAATGAAAAATTTCCACTTGGCTAACAGAATCTGAAAAATTTAATAAACATTCACTGAACTTTAAAAATGTAATTATTTACTGAACTTTGGATTGTTATTATTTACTCTTTGAATTTTGCTCAACGTCAACCATCCATCACCTGTTATGACTGAGTAGAGGAAAGAGGCCACTTGGTTATGACTGAGTGGCTACCAAGCCAGTCAATTATTGATCTCATTATTTCTTTGTTCATCAATCTCCTTATCCCAAGTCCCTTTTGTAGCCTTTAGTTCTTTGTGGCTTGATATATGTCAACTTGTTTTAGGCTTCCCTTTTCTTGTGAACTGGTGAGAGGAAGGCCACTCATGACCAAGAAGCCTTGTACCTACTCAGTCATGGTCGAGTTTCTTGGTTTCATGTTTTTGTTTTTCCATATTCTGGCTTTTTTAGCCTATTTAGCCTACTTGGTTTTGGTTTTGATGGTTTTGCCTTGTAAGTCATCTGACCATTTGCAGTCACCTGATCATTTGTAGGTATGCCATTTGAATTTTCATAAATCTGGACTGATTACTGAGCATACAAATTTTTAGTTTTATCTCATCAAAATTTAATATTTTGTACCAAACAATGACCATAACTATCATATTCTTCTTTAAAGCTTTAAGGTGAAGGCATAAATGCACCCATATACTTGAGTAAAAAAGTCTATAACACGCTAAACTTTCAAAATGTCCCATTAGATACATTTATTTTAAAAAAATGAAATTATTAAATATCTTTTAATTTGTATTAAATTAAATTCACTTTTGTACTTTATCAAAAATGTCCTGTAGTACCCGAACTTGCTTAAAAAGTATTTAATAGTTTCACTTATTAAATTTTTTTTAAAAAAAGTTTAGGGTGTCACAAGGCTTTTTTTGATGAAGTACAAGGATGCATTTAATTTAATACAAATTAAAAAAAAATTAATAATTTTATTTGTTTAAAATAGAAGAGTCTAATAAGATGTTTTAAACTAATAAGATGTTTTAAAAGTTTAGAATGTTAGAAGACTTTTTTTATCAAAGTATAAGGATGGATTTATGCCTTCATCAAAAGCTTTACAAATTCTCGAGATTTATCCATCAGGTATCTAAAATTCTAAGGTGGCCCACTTTACAAATTTCAGTATATATGTAACATTTAATTTCCCGGCCAGCAATATTTAAAGACAATACAATACAATAAAATCCCACCAACTATTACCTTTACACATGCATTCCAATTTCTAAAGTACCTCTATCAACGTATTCTTGTTAGTGCTGCACACACATTCAATTATCAAATGGCAATGCTTAATTTGAAATTAATTATCAATACAATGTGAACCGTGTTTAATATTAACTAACTTTTGTATTTTACAGAGCACCGCCAATATTCTTTTAAGTATAGCAGTATTTTTTTTTTTAGCTCCCATGGATATAATCTAGCGGTTGAGATCATATATGTGTTGGTCTAAGAGCCCTGCATTTAACTGCTATATAGATGGTACAAGGTCTTGTATTCGAATCTCACTCATAAATTTCATGATTTATTTTATACAGAAATCATAGGACTGAGGGACCGTTAAAGACTAGGGATTTCCCTTTTTTATTCCCAAGTATGGCAGCATTTTCCATGAAATTGACACCGCTTTGGAACATTGTGAGAGAGCTTGCCGTCTAGTGTGGGATGGGAAAGAGAAGTAAGAGATGATGACTAATGAGCGAGGCTGAGTCCCCTACCCCATGGACGAAGAAGAGTCAGAAGTCTTCGCAAGTTGGAGGGGCGGGTCGACGAAGAAGCAGCTGTGTGGGAAACTCAAAACTCCTCCTCCCCCACTGGATTGGATTTTCTAGCGTAACTAGGCAATGAGATGCTTTCTGGTGATTGGGACGAAGTCTTCGGTTTCAATTCACTGCCGTGCTTGAGCTGCAAATTCCTTCATTAATTCATCATCTCAAACGTGCATATTTAGCTATTCTTGTATTGTAATTCCCATCCTCTTTTGCCCAATTAAATTGCAGTGAACAGTTGGCGTTTGGCTGCCTACAAAGTTCATATCGATGGCGGCTGTTTCTTTCTTTCCGTTTGTGGCCTTGTATTTCCTGTCTCATCCCGCTGTTTCTGCTCATTATAACAGCAACAATAATACCAAGATTAGCTGTCCCGCGTCGTTTCGCTGCGGAAATTCCGTACAACAGCTTTATTTTCCTTTCTCCGATACCTCCAATCCCCAGTGCGGGCTGTGTTCTGTGCTTTGCCCTGATCCCGAACATCCTGTAGGAGAAATCACTTGCGGCAGTGAAGAAAAATTTCCGATAACTGACATCTTATCCAGGCGCAGCGGTTACGGCCGACCCAGAGTTTAGAAAACGTTCACTTGCTGGCGATTGCAGTGGCTTCAGGAATTTCAGCTTACCCAATCCTCTTTCTATTTCCTTTACTATCCCTCATAATCTCACCCTCTTCAAGTGCAGGAAAAGCTCTCTACCTAGCCCTCCCGCACATGATGAGTATTTCAACCACACAGGCTGTCATGATTTCGATTTGTACTACAACAAGCATCCACTAGATGATCATCACGAGGTTTCTGCTTCTACCGATTCTTTTCATGGCTGTGACACCATTCAGCTGCCATTCACTCCGAGGCTATATAAAAGTAAAACTGAACCTGGTGAGAACGATGACGATCTATTAGAACAATTGAAAGGTACCTATTATATCGACTTGCAAGCGTCCGAGGACTGTCTCAAATGTCACAGGAGAGGAGGCCTATGCCAGACCATCAACCGAAGATTTCACTGCACAGCAAAAAAAAAAGGGTACTTCTCTACCACACCTGCACATGAATCTTACAGTTATGCCTGCTGTTACGTCTCTGTCTTCAGCAGTACCATGGTGCCTCTTTCTCCCAGAAAGCTTGAGCCAATCAGGGAGAGTCTGCAATAATATGTATCAGACTATTACCTAATAATTCGTTTAACCCGCTGTTTATTGCAGGGCCAAACCTCAAACTGATCCTTCCCTTAGGTAAAGAAAACCTTCTAAACTAACTTCTCTATTTGTTCTTTCATTGTTCTGTTTCTGCCCTGCTTCTTTCTTGTTGGTGATGACCACCACATGACTTTTAAATTTTGTTGTAAAATTTAAAATTTATAACAAAAACAAATTCTAGGCATAAAACCTCTAGAACATTTGAGCTACCATAATTTGAACAACAATGAACACCTCTTACCATAAGATTGATATTGGTGTTGCTAAAGGGTTAGAGTACCTCCATTTGGGTTGCAAGACAAGGATTTTGCATTTTGATATAAAGCCTCACAACATTCTTCTAGATGAAAATTTTTGTTCCAAAATATTTGATTTCGGACTTGCTAAACAATGTCTTCACAAGCAAAGTATCATATCATTGTTTGGAACAAAAGGGACGATTGGATATATTGCTCCTGAGCTATTTTCAAGAAACTATGGAGGGGTCTCTAATAAAGTAGATGTTTATAGTTATGGGATGATGATTTTGGACATGGTTGTGGGAAGAGAAAATTGGAATAATTCAACCTTTGATTGTAGTAGTGAGATGTATTTTCCAAATTGGATTTACAAACATCTTGAAAAGGAACAAGAATTTGGGCTTCATTGTATTACAAGCGAAGAAGAAAATGAAAAAGCAAGAAAGATGATAATAGTTAACTTGTGGTGCATACAAACCGATCCCTAAAACTGTCCATCAATGACTAAAGTGTTGGAAATGCTGGAATGAAGCTTACATTCATTACATGTCCCACCCAAACCTGTCTTGTTTTCTATTAATGGACTAGCAATTACATACTGTCCAAGCACAGATGGCATCACATTATGTTCATCCAATGTGAGTTGAGGATGCAGAATTCTTTGGAAAGCAAGGTACAAAAATATTCACCCATATAAGTTGTAAAATTTATTGATTACTAGGTTAACAACAAAGACCTCAATTATGATAATGATTTGTAACTTGGCAAAAAGACCTTAGCACCTGCTGATTCTTTTAAAGATGAGATATTGTGATAGTTGTTTTCTTATGAATATTTTTGATAGATATTGTGGTAGATCACATAGTATGCTAGCTTTTTAAGGCAGTGCAATATTAAGTCCAAGTCCAAATGATGTGTTCCAGAGTTCTGAGTACACTTGCACTTCAAGGATCTTTGAAATATCACACTACCACCCTATTTTCTTAAAATTTTTGCATTTATACCCTTAAATTTTTTCCCAAAATGTCCTTATTTAGGTTTCAATTTTTGGGAAATTATCAAAATATCCTTAAAGGGTTATAGTCTTTGACAAGATTATTAAACCCTTTGACTTTCTATTTCTTTAGAATATTTTTAAAAAATTTCTAGATATTACAATTTTGTTATGGAGACCTTGAAATGATTATAGGGTGACAAATTACACATTTTTCACAAAATTCATTGATTTTTTTTAATGTGCATTCATCTTATCTATCAAACCTCAAAGATTTAACTACACGGGCATTTTTCCTTTTCACTAAGAGACTTGGAATTCTAATTAAAGGCTATAAATGCATTCGACTCTCTTTCTTTGAAAAATAAACTCAAATCTTTAACTATAATAATCTTCTTCTAGAAAATGTCTTGTTGCATGCTCGATTGTTCTTAATGTTGGAGTAAAAGTGTCATTCTTTTCCTCAAACTCACAATCACATTATGTGTGATTGTGTTGATATTGAATGTTGATAGTTAAAATAAAACAATAATATTATCATCAAGAGTACTACTAAAGACTTAATGAGGACAAGCACTACGAGAATATAGACTATTACTTTGTTTTACCAAACATGACTACTTAGCTAGGTACTTATGGACTCTCACATACACAAATTTTGGTATGAAGTAAACACAATTAGATATAATCAGAGGCGGATGTAGGGGAGGCTGCCCGTGCCAGCCCCAGGTAAACAGTATATATATATATTATATTTATATGTATATATGTAAAAGCCCAAAGCTCCAACTAAATATTAATATAGCCTAGCCCTAGGAGTCCCCCTACATCTGTCTCTGTCTCTGGATATATTGAAACACTATTTACAAATATCTAAGAACTTTCCAAGATCACATATGACTCCTTACTTTATATTCAATGTATTTAAAATCACACGTGTCTAACCTTTTCAACTTTTAGTTAAATTTAATTTTCCAACATTTCCCCTTAAACATAACCTTAATTATGACCCTAAAGAAATCAACAATCACCTATGCTCCCTTTATTTCTTTGTGTTGAAATGGTGACATTATAAGAGCTCGATCCTTCAATATTGTTAATCTTTACCATTTCCTTTAACACATTTAGCTCTTGAGATAATTCTTCACTTTCGTACTCATGTGTTTTGTGTAGTTTGCATCTTTCCCACTCATACTTTTGTTTAACAAACACTTTTTAGTTGACAACTTCAATCTTCATTTTATAATATTGGCTTAGCTTTTGAATAGCACAGAGCTGTACTCTGTTTTGCGCTTGTCTTTGTGTGTGCTTTGAAGCTACCCTGCATTGCCTTTTTGAATCCATTATGACAATGGATATATGCAACAAATTTAGTTTCATAATCCATTATGACAATGGATTATGACCAAGCTTTTCACAGGTATAGACAATAATGAGTAGCAAAAACTTTTCAAGCAAGCCCTTGAATATCAACTTGAATCAGATTGTAATGTGTTTCACTTTCCTTTTTCACTAGAATAAACACTTGGTTGTTTTGATTAATTTTTTAGATTAAAAACACTTGAAAAAGTGACCAAGTCAATAATGTACTCAAGATTCTAATAGACTTCAATTGACTAAAGTGGTGACTTTGGTCAATTAAACTGAGTTTGAAAATAGACATGGAGCATTATAGAAGGTTTCAGGTTGACTAGGAGATGAACTTAGTCAGCCAAACTTAAAAATTGAAAATGATGAGAGCATATTTACTCAATTTAAACCTCAAGGTAAACTTTGGTTAACTAAACTTCGTAGTTAATTTTGATTGAACATTTTATGAGATTTTGGTTATAAGATAGACATGATAACACTATATTTGTGATGTTATTTATGCTACATTTTTTTTTTTTATGAAATTGGTTGTTTGATGAGTATTTTGCAGGAAAAATGATTTTAGGATAAATTTTAGAGTTAATGGTGTAAATTACAGTAACCCTGCAGTGTTTTGGGCATAACTTTCTGTATATATGTGAGATTAACGCTATTCTTGTTGCTACAGAAAGCCAAGAGACATGGCTACAACTTTCATGTTTATGACGTGAGCAAGTTCTGTTATTTTGAGGGTGAAAATTGCATCTCAAGTGAAGCCCGCTGCTGTAATGCGAAAATTAATAAATCAAGGGCCAAAAATTAATCCAATAAATCAAGTGTTCTTTTATACATTTCAGCAGCTAATTTTCAAAATAAACCCTAGACATCAAAAGGTAAAAAAAAGGAAGAGGGAAGCCGTGGCTATAAAAGGGAGGAGAAAAGAAGAGAAAAAGGGGAGAGCAAGAGGCGTGAACCGGTAAGCCGCAGAAGGACCGGACGAGGCAGACGCAGCAAGGGGCGGACGCAAGCTGTGGCTGAGCAGTGAAGGAGGGCACGCAAGGCTGTGGCAGGATTTGAAGGAGGCAGTGGAGTGCTGAAGCAGGCAGCTGTTGGCCGCACGCAAGGCACGGCTGGTCACGCTTAAGGCGAGCCGCGCGTGGATGAAGCTTCCATTCCATTAGATCTGGTTGCAGATCTGCACATGGAAGCTTTAATTTTTATTTATTTTTTTATGGATCATATTAATTTAGCTATAAACTAATTTAATTTACTGGAGATTCGATGTAGCCTTACATGAATATTATACATCGTTTGGAACTGTCGTTTAATCAATTCTTAATTATAGTTTCTTTCATTGTGATTAATTTAATCTTTTTATTTATGTTATTGATTGGTCATCTTTAATATAAATAAATTGATTGTATGAGATATATTAGTGGTAAACACCACATCCTGAGCCATAAATAGCTCTCTTGAATGAATAGATATTTGATGCACATACCAAGGTAAAATATTTATTTGATTCTTGATGTATGTTTTTCTGATCTTAATGGTCACAAATTATATTAAATATCATGGTTCATTTGATGATTAAAAATATTTGATTATACCTGGATGCGTAATGGAATAATCATAAATTAGGAAGAACGAACCTATAATTGAATTGAGATTTATAGGATTAAAGACAGAGAATTGCAAAGTATTAATGAAATCGGATTCCTAGGCTTTTATTTAGTGATTAAAAAAAATATTTATAGAGTTTTAGTTAATTTTTTCTAATTAATTAATCTCTTTAATTGATTAGATATTTTAGGACAATTCTTGTTACCCGATTTTTATTATTTTAAGGACATAATATAATTAAATTTAATTACATAAATTTGAAAAATCTACGTGGAATCTATTCTTATACTTGTACATTATACTATCAATTGATTCTTGCACTTGCGAGAATTAAATTTATTCATCAAGACGCATGATATTTTGCCAAACTCTCATTGACCATAAGTCTTTCACTCGTTGCTGAACTTTCATAGAATGTGTTTTTTTCAAATATGTCCAATTTTCAGATTTTTCAATGAATAAGTTATAAGTATGTTTAATCAAAAGATATTGACTCATAAACAATTTGCTTTTGCTTAAAGCAAAAAATCATTTATTGTTGTTACAAGAAAATGTTGTTTTTGCTACATCAAAACAATGATTGTAGTAGAATTGTACTATTCCATTGGGCCGACCCACAACTTGGCACTTAGCCTGGTCCCCAAGCTAAATTTTGGCCCAAAAGCTCAGATAGCATTCAAGTCGAAATTCTTACGCCAGTAATTGATTCTATCAATCTCGAGCAATTCGCACATTGATCTCTATCAGCTCGCAATCTTTTCATCGAATTTGGTATCTTCAAGGATGATCCCTATCACTACCGTGCATCTCGACCTTTTATTTTCCCACGACGGTCGATGATATACAAGGTACCTTCATCTCTATATAAGCCAGTTTGATCACAGGTCAAGGTATGTTCTTTCTAAGTTTTATCAACATTCTGAGATTCTAAATCCTTACTGACTTAATAGTTAGAGTGCTTGCAAGTGCCAGCCACCCTACTACGAAGATCGCCGAATCGTGACATTCCGTCGTCATTGCAGCTAGTCCTACCAACCTCGTTGGGCCGAAAGGAATATTTGGCTCCCACTGTGGGGCCTTGTAAAACTTTCCTACCCTATACGTCAAATCCCTACAGTCTCCTCTGTAAACTATCCATGATCAGAACCAAACGCCACAACTATATAACCCCAAACTAGGAAGATCCAAACACTAACAACCATCAACTAGAGAATTTAGCAACTGTGGAGGCCCTCCTCCGAACCATCCGACAGCTCCAAGACGAAGTTGTCAAGTTAATTCACAACCAACAACGTGACCAATGCAATGAGTGGGTTGACGACGACGCAAAGGTCAACCATCATCAACAGCTCCAAGCCACCCACACTTCTGCTCCTCCACCATTAGCATCCTTGTATACTCCGAGCCATCCCTTCTCAGAGTTCATCATGTCCGTACCCTTGACAAAGGGATTCTGCCTTCTTGCAACATTGGAGTTGTATGATGGAACCACCAACCCTTAGCCAGTGGCGGAGCTAGAAATTTTAGGCAGGATGGGCAAAAATTAAACCCTAAAACTCTAAATTTTGTCTAAAATTAAATAATATAAAAAAATTAAAAATAATATAATATTAAAATATATATATCAATAAATTATACAATCGATGTATTTTTATATTTTAATAACGTCGCATAATAATATCATTATTAATTTTATTAAATATCTATTTTTTAATATACACAACTAAGTTGTTGTTCAATCATTAATCTCCAATTTGATTACGTAGCCGAGTCTTGATAAACTTCATGACAGACTGTCATTCAATCATTAATCTCCAATTCAATTACGTAGTCGAATCTTGACAAACTTCATAATAGAAAATATGTTTTCAACCATAGTTTCAAATATGTAATTGACAAATTTATAACAAAAAATAAAAAAATTAATCCCTTTAATTAAAACATAGTTAAAGAAATGGTCAAGGGAGATTAACATACACAAAAGAAAAATGGGTCAAATTTTCATATATCTTATTTTTAATTTTCAGCCAATACTAAAAAAAGCACTAGCAGTCGCCACCAGCCACCATAATCGACGGTTTTCGACGATCTGAAACAATCACTCGACACCCTTATTCCCATCGATCAACATACATAAAAAACCAATAAAATCTAACAACCAAATTTCATAAATCTAAACTTAAACTTTTGGCCAAACCTAATAAGCGTAAATAGACTGAGAATTGCCACCAGCCATCATGCCCGGTGGTTTTTGGAAATAAGAGTCAATCACCCGATACCCTTATCTTCATCTACTAATATATTCAAAATTTAGAATCTTTAAAAAATTCAAGGTGGGCATTTAGAAAAGAAAAATTAAAAAATACTAAATTATTATATATAATAATTTTTTTAAAAATCTAGGGTGGGCAACTGCCCACCCTTGGCTGCATGTGGCTCCGCTACTGCCCTTAGCATCTAACGATGTTCAACTCCTTGATGTTATTAAGTGGGGGAATCAACTCGATCATGTGCCATGCATTTTCTAGCACTTTGAATAAGTCTACCCTACTATGGTTTTCTACCCTTGAGCTAGTCTTCATTCACAACTTTTTCGAGCTTACCACTCGTTTCCTCACCCACTTCTCCACTAATCGAGCTCATCATAAAACCTCAGCCAGCCTAACCAACTTGAAGCAAGGAGAAAGCTAGCCGCTCTGAACTTTTATGATTCGATTTAACTAGGTGGCCATCCAAATTAGGGATCTCAACCCAGTTGTTTCCCTACACGCCATCATGGTGGGGCTTAAGCCCAGGCCGTTTGTCGACTCTCTAGCTTGGAAACCTCTTGCTGACCTGAACAAACTTCGACTACGAGCAACTGGCTATATAACTGTGGAATAAGTGTCGGCTATAAGATGTAGTAACTACCAGCCGCAAGCATAGTCACATCTGAACCAGCGACCAGGGGCATCTGTTGAGCATCACCGCCACTCTAAGAGGGATTCTGACCGAAGACGAGAAAATAAAAACTGAGCCAAGGGGTGAAGAGAGCTAACCCGGATTCTTGAACTATCTTGGTTTCTCTATGACACTTACATCCCGCTAACGACAAGGTGAGATCGGATCTTCCAAGAGGTCTATAACTCAAGGGTCATTCCACTTCTCAAGGTGAGAGCTCGGCCTAACCCTGGCCCTAATGTGGACACTAGCAAGTTGTAATACCCCGAAAATTTGGGTTAATTAAAAATAAGTATTTTATTAGAAAAATGAGGTTTCGGGGAAGATTGGTATTTAAATAGCCTAAAAAAGTGATCAAATTGACTGTAGGGAGTGCCTTGGATCTGAGATCCCAAAGGAAAATAAAATGGCAGTGATGAGTATTTCGAGGCATGATTTATGGCATCAAAAGAAATTAGATCGGGAACGATTTTCAGTATAGCTAAAATACAACTGCCATTTAAACTGCAAAACCAAATTATCGTAGGGGACTTCTACGAAGTCAATGGAGGCTTGAGGGAGCTTCGTTTTTTCATAAGGAACAACCCTTCAGTGGTTTCAGGAAGAAACAAAAGGGTTTGTGGACAAAACGAAGATTTGGGCCTTAGTGCAATTTTCTAAAATTGCCCGAGGGAGGTCATAATGTCATTTTTTGAAATCTTCGAGGGGTGAAATGAAGATTTTAGGACTTGAGGGTCCTAGTGGAAATGTCAAAAAATTCAGGGGCTTGATGAAAAGGGCCAAAGTATAAGAAGTCAAAGTGGAGGGGTAAAACTGTAATTTTTGGAAATTGCAAACTGCCATGGACGACCAGTAAGCTGCCATGGACGACAGCCTTTGCCGATCACTGACCACGACCATTCAACCATTGGAATCACAAGGTAAGTGGTCGGGGATGCATTTGGGATAGGCGTGGGCTGACATCATGCACGAGGGTGGCCGGATTTCAAAGTTTCTGACTGTGGCTTAGCCGAGGATATCGTAGCCTGCAACTTGGATTTCGAAGGTTTTGGTTGCTTCTTTTGGGTCATCCGAGGGGTGCTTGAGGTGTTTGAGGCATCAGTACAAGCGGCCATTGGCGTTTCAAGGGCCCATTTCGCTTATAAAAGGAGCTCGAGTGACTGAGGGTTTTGCTAAGTTTGGGGCTTCAAATTTCACCCGAATTTGAATGAATTGAGCCTCAAAATTAAGGGGCTTTTTTTTCCCATGATAAGAGGAAGCTATCTGGAGAATTTCATGCATTTTGGTGGCCGTTTGATGGTCGTTCGAGGGTCGCTGGAAAGAGGGAGGCGGACGGCTGGCCTAGAGTTCGAGCGGCTAGTTGATGGCCTTTCGACACTCCTTTTGGCCTGTTCTTGGTGCCATCATGGTTGATTCGAAGAGGCGAACCAGGTGGTGGAGTCAGCCAAAGTTTTCGGTGTGCCGTGGCCGAGGAAGATGATTGGCACGTGAGGCACACACGTCGGATTTCACGAGTAGGTGCGTGGCATGCTGAAAAATTCTAAAAAAAATATGGAAAAATTGAGAAAAATAAGTTGAGGGTTCCTGTGCAAAAAGTTTTGAAGTTGGGCTTTTTGTTGTCTCGATTTTAGCATCAATCAGCCTCGTTTAGTGTGAAAATGCAATATCTGGGTAAGTTCAGTATTTTTCTCTTAAAGTTCATAGGTTGTTATGAATTGTTATGGAAAGAGATTTGAGAAAATAGTCTCGAGGGTATTTATTGGGATTTTTAGAAGGGAAAATGGAAGAAAATGAAAGAAAAATGAAAGAAATTGGAGTATGAGGATATCTTGTGATAAAATATATTTTATAGGATTGAGGTGCTCGAGGAATAGTGATTGGAGCAGCTTTTGGAGTTTGGCACGTAAATCAAGGCGATGCGCGTTTCTCGAGGTGTTCTAAGTTTCGGGCATCAGGTGAGTAGTTTTATCCTAAACCTAGTTTTGTGAGTGGTTTTCCCCAAAAGCTTATATATGATATGATATTTATGAAAGTTATGAGCATTTTATCATATTTGTTCATATATTATTGCATAGAAAGACATGATTTTCATATGTCATGATATTATTGCCATATTGATACTTGTGCATGGGATGAGATGTCGCCTTGATAGTGTAGCCGTAATTCCCCAAGGGCAATTGATGGAACAACGTTAGGATTATCCTTTTGAAGGTGTTAGGATTCTGCCTAGGGTTTCGTGCCGGGCTGAGCCTGAGAAGTTACATTAGGGAAAATGTTTGTTTATGTATTTGCATCATGCATTCATGCAAATTGTTTTTAAAACGTTCACTAGAAGGTTCATCTTCTAACTGGGTTATGCCCTTGGAACATTCAAACGTTCCAGTTAGGACTTGCAGATACAGCAAGGAGATGGTTGAGATCTGACCAGCACGTGATGACGTGGCTGATAGATTTGGTGAGTAGATCTGGTATTTGCTCCTGTATGAAAATCTGGATATGTTTTAGTCAGTTGAGAGATAATCATGTACAATTGAGGTTATGGTTTAATGTATTTGTTTGTTATTTTAGGTATTTAGTTATTATCTCTTCATGATGAGTCTCCATGTATTTAAGTATTGAAGATGTAAAATGGTATAGATTTATATGTTATAATTAAAGTGAATTTAATTGTGTACCATATCAGGTTTCGATTATTGCTTCCGCATTATAAATGATATGCTGGGGTTCTGTTTTGAATTCGGTACTTGAGGTTTAAGTTATGTACCATGAAAAAAAAAAATAATTTAAGAATTTATATATATTTTGGGCCCCAACATAGTGACACGCTCGATAAGAGAAAACGAGGTGTTACACAAGCACTGTGATTATCATCTCATGTTCGGCCACACAATCATAGAATGTACTGCTCTCAAGGACTAAATCGAGAAGCTAGTCAAAGAAAACCACCTCTGTCAGTATGTTTATAGGAGGCAGAGGTAGAGCAAAGAGCCACGTGATTACCGACATCTGAGGATAATTCATATCTCGCAAAGAAGACATAGGGCTAAAGGAGGTTAGGAAGCCAGAGCGGCCCCCTGGATCAAATATGGGGGGTTATCGACACAATTTTTGGGTGCTTCACGAGCTAAAGAGATTCCAACTCGGTAAGAAGGCGTCACCTGAGGGCAGTGACGACAGTTAAAAGCATTGAACACTGGCAGAGAAGAATGGCCAACACCTAGTGATCTCCTTCACTAATGAAGACTAAGCCCGATTCGACTAGAACTTAGACGATCCCATGGTGATATTAGTGGTCGCAACCAACTTTGTCCTCAAGAAGGTCCTAGTGGACCAGGGGAGCTCGGCCTACTTGCTATACTTGTCAACTTTAAAGAATCTGGGGATACTAGAAGAGGATTTGAGGCCATTTAACGAAAACCTGGTCAGCTTTTCGGGGGAGCAGGTGAACGTGAAGGGTACATTGAGCTGCTAACGATGTTCGAGTCAGCACCGTTACTTAAAACTATCAGTGTTAAGTATTTGATGGTTGATTGTCAGACACCTTACAATGCCCTACTAGGCTGCTCGTCCCTCAACACCATAGGCGTAGTTGTTTCTACTCCAAATTTAGCGATGAAGTTCCTGGTCCCGACCACCTAGGTCGGAGTGGTCCACTCTAACTAAAAGGAAGTTCGGTAGTGTTACAATGACAACTTGAGAGTTTAATGTGCCTTCTCTACTAAGGGGAGCCGCAACAGTCAAATCACTGCCACCAGTAGTCGATTTACAGACCACAGCGCAAGCATGGCCGAGTTGGATCCATATAGTGAGTTCTCAGATAACCGACTACAAACCACAGAGAAGCTAAATCCCATGAGTTTAGGGGACCTCCAGGAGCAGATAACCAGGATCGGTACCAAGCTTTCCCATGATCTCAAGGAGTAGTTAACCATGATGTTGCGATGAAATGCCGACCTCTTCGCCTGGACGCCGGTAGACATGCCTAACATTGACCCGTCCTTCATCTTCCATAAGTTGGTGATAGATTCAAAAGCGAAGCCGATCCCGTAGAGGAAAAGAAAATTGGGTGAAGAAAGGCGACAGACAGTGGCTAAGGAGACGTTGAAGCTCCACCAAGTTGGATTTATAAGAGAGGTACATTATACCACGTGGTGATGGTAAAGAAGTCCTCATGTAAATGGAGGATGTGTGTAGAGTTCACCGACTTAAACAAAGCATGCCTAAAGGATTATTGCCCCTCACTTAATATCGACCGGCTTATGGATGGAGAATCGGGGTATAGATATCTCAACTTTATGGACCCGTACTTAGGGTATAATTAGATTCGGATGCACCAGGATGATAAAGAGAAAAAAACTTTCATCACCAAGGACATGAATTTCAACTATAAAGTCATGTTGTTTGGATTGAAGAACACATGAGCTACATACCAACGGTTGATGAACAAAGTATTTGCTAAAAAAATAGGATGGAACATCAAGGTGTAGGTTGATGATATGGTTGCCAAGACGACGAAGAATGGAGATCATTGCTCCGATCTAGATGAGATTTTTTAGCAAATTCGATAACACAATTTGAGGTTGAATAAAAAAAATGCGTTTTTGGTGCACAGGCCGAAAAGTTCCTTGAATTCATGCTCACTAGTCGAGGGATAGAAGCCAATCCCAACAAGTGCCAAGCTATCCTCAAGATGCTAGCCCCACCAATGTGAAAGAGGTCTAGCGGGTAATAGGCAAGATAACTGCCCTCTCTTGTTTCCTCTCGAAGTCAACAGACTTGAGATGCTAACCCCACCAATGTGAAAGAGGTCCAGAGGGTAATAGGCAACATAACTGTCCTCTCCTGTTTCCTCTCGAAGTCAACAAACTTGAGATGCTAGCCCCACCAAAGTGAAAGAGGTCCAGAGGCTAATAGGCAAGATAACTGCCCTCTCCTGTTTCCTCTCGAAGTTAATAGACTGAGCATAACCATTCCTCTAGTGCTTGAAGAATCCAGCAAAGTTCTAGTGGATGGAATAGTGCAAAGCCGCTTTTCAAGAGCTGAAGCACTTCCTAACAACCCCTCCATCCTCTCCAAGCCAGAGCTTGACAAAGAGCTTCTGCTCTACCTCTCTATTTCTGAAAGTGCGCTCATTTCTATGTTACTAAGGGAAGATAGGAAGATATAATGACCAATATATTTTGTCAGCAAAGTTTTGCAATGGCCCGAAGTCTGATACCAAAAGATAGAGAAGTTAACCCTAGCCTTGGTTACCACAGCTCGAAAGCTTAGGCCCTATTTCCAGAGTCACCAAATCACAATGCTAACTAATCAACCAATTAGGCAGGTGCTCTAAATGCCCAAGCTGTTAGGAAGAATGATCGCATGGTCAGTGGAGCTTTTTGAGTTTGGCATACAGTATCAACCCCGCAAACATATCAAATCCCAGGTACTATCTGACTTTTGTTTTGAATTATCTTCATCTACTCAACTTTTTGATAATAACCCTTGGATTTTATCGGTCGATGGAACTTCAAACATCAAGGGAAGTGGGGTAGGAATAATTCTGAAGGGACAAGATGGGCTTCTGATCAAATAGTCCCTTCGTTTTAGCTTCAGGGCGAGCAACAACTAAGTCGAGTATGAATCCCTTATCGCTGGGCTAAGCTTGCCCAAAGAAGTTATGCCATCAGGATGATTGCAAGGACTGATTCCCAACTAGTGGCTAATCAAGTTAAAGGTGAATTCCAGGCTATAGATCCTCAACTCGACAAGTATCACAACAAGGTCAGAGTCCTATCCAAAGCCTTCGAATCTTTTGACATTGAGTACATTCCAAGATAGCAAAATTTAATAGTAAACTTACTCTCAAATCACACTAGCACCAAGGCTCCAGGAAACAACCAGTTGGTCAAACAAAAAACCATGAATTCACCAACTGTTGACTTAGAAGTACATGCCGTGGAGGCAGACCCTAGCTTTTGGGGGTCCCCATCATCTGGTTCCTCAAGAAATGAGTGCTACTTGTAATATCCTAGTATTTTGAGAATAATAATAATTAATTTTTTTATTTTTAACATCAATTAGAGATTATAATTGAAAAAAAATTAATGGGTTTAGAGTTAGAGGACTAAGTTGGAAAAATAAAGACTAAGTAAATGGGTTTAGAGTTAGTGGGATAAATTGAAAAAATAAAGAATAAGTAAATGGGCTTAGAGTTAGTGGGCTAAGTTGGAAAAAATAAAAGGCTAAGTAAATGGGCTAATTAGTAGGCTAAGAAAATAGGTTTAAAATTAATGAATTAAATAAAAGAATAATCTATTTAGAAGAAGATTTAGTGAAAAATAATTAAGGTGACAAAATAATTATAGATAGTAGGTGAAATAATTGAGAAATGTGGAAGACAAAGTAGAGTGTGGACAAATAATTAAAGATTATGAGTGAGATTTAGTGAAAAATAATTAAGAAAAATGACAAAATAATTAAAGATGATGGGTGCAATAATTGAGAAATGTGGGAGACAAATTAAGGTGTGGACAAATAATAAAAGATAATGAGTGAAATAATTGAGAAATGTTGAAGACAAAGTAAAATGTAGACAAATAATTAAATATTATGAGTGAGATTTAATGAAAAATAATTAAGAAAGATGACAAAATAATTAAAGATGATAGGTGAAATAATTAAGAAATGTGGGAGACAAATTAAGGTATGGACAAATAATCAAAAATAATAAGTGAAATAATTGAGAAATGTTAGAGACAAAGTAGGGTGTGGACAAATAATTAAAGATTATGAGTGAGATTTAGTGAAAAATAATTAAGGAAAATGACAAAATAATTAAAGATGATGAGTGAAATAATTGAGAAATGTGGAAGACAAAGTAAGGAGTGGACAAATAATCAAAGATAATGGGTGAAATAATTGAGAAATGTGGGAGACAAAGTAAGGTGTGGATAAATAATTAAAGATTTTTAGTTAGATTTAGTGAAAAATAATTAAGAAATGTGACAAAATAATTAAAGATAGTGGGTCGGTCACTACAATTATGTTAAGCTTAATTCAACCTCCTATAAATAGAGGAAACTTGAAAGGTTTGAGAACTTAAATTAGAAGGAGAAAGGTTGAAAGAAAGATTTGAGAGTGAGAAAGAGATTTGAAAAAGAGAAAGAAAAAGAGAGAGAGAGAGAGAGAAATACCAAAAAAAAAAAATTCCTAAAAAATTCCAATAGGCTAGGTTTAGTAGTTTGTGTGAAAATTTATGGTAGAAGGCGTTGTTGGATGCCCAAATCGAGGCTTTGTTGCAATATAAAAGAATGTCGAATCGCTCCGCGGGAAGGTGAATTATCTTCAAAAATTTCTTGAAAAAGTTGTTCGACTCCAAAATCTGATTTTAAGTAAATGATTTTATCATGTTGTCATGCCTTGATGTGAGTATGTCATGTAGTTTGCATTTACATGTTTGATGATGAAATATGCATATGAGCATGATGAGATTCACGATTATACGTTACATGGGTTTGGGATTAGGTAATGGTGCCGTTACTTTGCCAAGGGTGCACCCATACACCTCGGTCTGGCAGAGAGACTGGAAAAATGGCGGGTAATCTTAAGATGCAGTTGACCCAACATGAGAGTTATGATGTTATGTGCATTACATATATGAGCATTAAATGTTTTGTTCCTTTATTTAGATGATTCATCATCTAACCTAGGCTTTGCCCCTGGAATATTCAAACGTTCCAGATGAAGACAGTAGTAGAAATGAGGATGAATGAGGCATGTAATGGCACTTAGCAATGTGCATGATGAATTGTATGATTAGTTGAACGTATGTTATCTTGCTTATGAATTTAAATTCTGTTACTTCGAATTCTGAACGTTTTGAGAAATGATGATGTAGAATCCTATTTAGGGTTAATGTTAGTTGAGAGCTTATGTTATGTATTAAGTCATGTTGAGAAATTTATGTTCCCGTGATGTAAGAACTGATTTATGATTAATGTTATGATGTTAAGTTCGATTCTAGTTTCCGCATTTAATGTTTATGATGATTCTCCTTGGAGATAAATGAATGAAAATTTTGGGATGGATAAGAGCAATGATATGGTTTAGTCTTAGTTTTAGTAGTATATAAAAAAAAATTATCCCAGAATTCTCTTGCGTTATAACGTGCTCGAAAAAAAATAGGGCGTTACACTACCTGACACCTTAGAGGAGGCTAAGAAGTTACGAAGGATGACCAGTCTTTATACCTTGATCAGGGATCAGCTGTACAAAAGAAGCTTTACCATGCCGCTTCTCAAGTGAGTGGATGAAAAACAAGCTGCTTACGTGATGGTTGAAGGTCACGAAGGGGTTCGTGGAAGCAACATTAGAAGCCGGTCCTTAACAACAAAAATATTGTGAGCCAGATACTATTGGTCAACCATGTGCAATAAGTGTCTGGAATACATGAAAAGATGCAAGAGGTGCCAGAAATATGCAAATGCGCATCACTCCCCACCAGATGAACTGCAAAACCTCGACATATCTTGGCCTTTCTACAAGTGGGGGATTTACTTACTTAGACTTTTCCCCCTAGCCATAGGATAACTCAAATTCATCGTGGTGGCCATTGATTTCTTCACCAAGTGGATCGAAGCTAAGCCCCTAGCAATAATTACAGTAGAAAAGGTCAAAAAGTTCATTTGAAAAAATATTTTTTATAGATATAGCCTACCCGGTTTAATCATTTCTAACAATTACACTCAATTCACCAATGCAAAGTTTTAAGAATTTTGTAAGGAGCTCGACATTCATCAGGCCTTCACCTCGGTCAAGCATCCCAAATAAACTGGCAAGCTGAAGCCATTAACAAGGTCATCCTCGCTAAGGTTAAGAAACGACTGGACTCGGTAAAAGGGACATGGGTGGAAGAATTCCCTATGGTGCTATGCTTATACCATACCACAATATATACATCAACAATGGAAACCCCTTTTTGGTTCACCTATGGGTCGGAAGCAATGATTCCGGTGGAAGTCGAGGAGCCAAGCCCCCGATGGCAACACTTCTAAGAAGATACCAATGGAGACGAGGAAAGAGTTTATCTGCATCTCCTCCAGGAAGTGCAAGACCTAGCCCATATCTGAGAACAAAAAGCTAAGAAAAGGGCAACTCGGAAGTACAATCCCAGGGTTAGGTCCTAGAGTTTTTAGGAAGGAGACTTGGTCTTGAGAAAGGTAGAGTTCGCAAGATAACAACCCAAAGAAAGAAAGCTCGGTTCCAACTGGGAAGGCCCCTACTGGGTCACTTGTAGCCTCAGCAACAGAGCCTACCACCATGCTGAGCTCTCAGGGAGACCCTTGCCAAGGGTGTGGAATAGAGCTAGTCTATGAAAGTATTACAGCTAAGTAGCGATCTCATGATCATCCTTGAGAATCGTTTGTAGTTCAAAGAGTACTTGAATTAATTTATGTTACAGTATGATCTCGTATTTCTTACCTAGATTTAATCTATTGTTTTCTTCGATTATGCCATTGTTGCTTTAGTTTAGTTCATAACACACAATCCGATTCTACACCAAGGTTCTCTTATCAATGAAATTAGATGTTCTATTACATGGCATACAATCCGGTTTTACACCAAGATTCTTTTATCAATGAAATCAAATCTTCAGTACATAGCATACTATCTGGTTCTACACTGAGGTCTTGTTATCAATCAAATCAGAAGTTTAAAAGTTAAGTTCTTTTACATCACTAAGTTGTGCCCTGGCTCAAACAGGCTTGGTCAGTCCACCCACTTGCCCCCGGGGCAGTCTCGATGGGCAGACCTCAGGTCATCCCAATCTCCTAAGTTATGCCCTACCCAGCCAGGCTTGATCAGTCTGCCTACCTGCACCTGGGCCAGTCCCGGTGGCAAACCTTGGGTCATCCCGGTCTCCTAAGCCATGCCCTACCCAACTAAGCAGGATCAGTCTGCCTATTTGCACTCAGGCTAGTCTCGGTGGGCGAACCTCGGGTCATCCCAATCTCCTAAGCCATGCCTTACCCAACCAACCTTGGTCAATCCACCCACTTACGCCTGGGCCAATCCCAATGGACAGACCTCGGGTCATCTCGACCTCTTCAAATCACCTTGAAACAAACACACTCACCAGACCTAGTGTCGAAAGTAAAAGGGAGGTAACAACATATATACTACATCGACATACAAAATCAATATAACTAAGCCTTACACCGAATAATGTAGGAAACCGAGGAAGGATTATATTACATAAAATATCAAACAGAGAAGTTGCAGTCAACAAACAAACAGTATCAAACAAGGCAGAAAATTAAGGAAGTCATTCTTTATTGCATTAAAGTCAAAATTATAGAAAAATGCCGACCTATACTACAAGTTAAAAAAAAGGCGAGGGGGGGGGGGGGAAGAGAGGAGTTAGGGTCCAGTAGGTCCGAGGACAGGATCAGCCACGGGCTCGGCATCCTCCATAGGCCGGTCCCCCAGCACCTCTGGTGAAGCTTCTTCTTAGCTAACTGGATCCGCAAAAGGCAAATCCACAAGCTGACCTGCTACTACCTCTTTAAAGGCACCGTAGGCCAAGAAGTCGGGCTCAAGAAAAAGCATCCGAGCTTGGGAAAAGGCCTTTAAAGGGAATCAATAGTATGGCGGTATAGGCAAATTTTTTTTTTTAATTATGTATCAGATACACATAGCGAAATATAACATACACGCCATGCATAGTTTAGGTATTTAAGCAACTGAATACATAAATAATGCATACCTGCTGCCTGATGAAGGGATGAAATACAGAACTGGTTTCTATATTGAGACAGAGTCCACCTCGAGATGTGGTGGTCCTAGTCGGTCCACACCTAGTATGCAGTAGGGTGGTCACCTTTTTCTATACTAGACATAAAGGATCTACGTATCAACGGTGCCTGTATCTCAAATTTATACGTGTAACAATTACATGTATAATTTCTATGATTTTTTAGTGGAAGAAGAAAGAAGAAGAGGAAGCAGAAAGCAACAAACAAAAAGAGGAGAAAAGAAAAGGCAAAGGCCCTACCTCTGTCCTTTTATTCAATCTTCTCCCCCTCCTTTTTAATTTAATTTCTCTCTGAAGTCCGCAGCCCTCCCCCACCTCTAATAATCCAATTAAATAATTTAGAGGTTACCATGCACTATACCTATGCACTGTGCAATTTTGGTCGCCCGCCTTTTACTATGCAGTTAATAATTGATTTCATACTGCGAACTATGCATTTTAGCAGGGGAGCCAGTGGTTAATTTTTTACCAATCAATTCCAGAGACATTTTGGGCACACGATGTCGATACCAAACGTAACACTATATGGTGTGTGACTTTCTAGGTTCACTACTCGCTAGCAATTAGATAACACTGAAACCCTTTTCAGTATCGGTTAACCTTCTTAACCCATCACCGAAACTTTTTCAAATCCCAACGACATTCCTAGAGTTACCTAAATAGCGCCTAGCAGCGGTTTAGGACAGTATAGGTGGTGATGAAGTCTCACTTCAAGTGAACCTATTATAGTTAACAATTACCGTGTGCTATAACCCTTCCATCACCTAATGTCCCGACTGAGTGAGAGTCATGGAGTGACAAACTCACAAACTCAGTAACTATGTGTCAGATCTCATTAATGTGATTAGATGACACCTTAGGAAACACCTTTCCTGACTTTCAATCTGTCCCATCACATCAAATACCAATGAGGGTGATAAATCATATTCCCAACACCTGTCTCCATATACTAGTAATATAGAACCACATAGATTAATGTTCCCACCTCCCAATTGGATGGTTCAACTCATTAGCAAATCCCGCACATCAATACATAAAACAACTATGCTGGTTCAAGTTTAAGGATCAACTCACCATCGCAACCTGATGACATGACCATTATCCACCATGCCATGTGGTCAGTCATCAATGTCATATTTGGCTGATCATTCCCCAATGACCACCCAAAGGTTTACTAGCGACATCTTATGTCATATGGCGCATGACACACCATCCTCTCATTAGTATCCCCATACTAAACGAGATAGTAACCCCTGTGCTAGTCCATACTCAATTAGTCGGAGTCCCCATCCAAAGAATCTAAGGACTAAGAATAGTTTAAGATATTCTGTTACTAGAGAATCTTGTCACACAGTCTCAACACCTTAAGAATAAAATTCTCACATAGAAGATATACGGACTCATTCATATAATTGATTGGAGGAAATATGAATGAAGATAACCTTAGCTTTTATAAATTTATACAAAAAACAATTAATGCATTAAAACAAACCCGCTAGATGTCATCTAAATCTAGCATCAAGGTACACAACACTAACAGCCTTCGTAAAACCCTCCAAGAATTGGTCGACAACCTCACCTTTCAAGCTCTCAACCTCGGTTCGTGTCGTGACTACCTGAGTCTTTAACTTGACAGCCTTGAGTTTCTCTTGGTTAGCATGGAGGACAGCGGTGGCAAGGTCGACCATCAGCTTCGCCTTCTTCTCGACCCTTTCCATGGCAGTGGCTTTGTTTGCTTAGGCTTCCCACTTTAACACCACCAGTTCCTCCAAATTGCACTCTCGTTGCTGCTTAAACTTCTAGGAGTTGTCGTCAGCCTGGACGACCAAATCCTGTACTTGTGCCACTCGCTTTTGAAGCCCCTTCATCTCGGTGGCCACCGCTCCCCTCACCCGCTCCATCACCTCCTCACAAGCATGGCTGACTCGCTTTAACTGGGTTCAGAACTCCAACTCGAATATTCGGCAGGCACTAGCGAGATGGAGAGACTATATCTTGGTTCGCGTTAGAGCCCCCTACTCCGAGCTCCAACTCATTTTGCTAGTTGGGTTCGAGGAAGAGGTACTCCTCAACAAAGGCCCCAGGCCGAAACTCCTTGCTTTAGAGGCTCCTCGGGTCAGCCTCGTTGTCGTTGTAGCCCCACAAGCTAGCCTTCGATAGGGTCTTCCTAGCGGCCGATAGTTGATCAATGGTTGAGTTTGAGGTCCTAGACGGCCCAGATTCCTCCTCTCAAGCAATCCTCAACCTCATCTGCTGCAACGAGGCCTTTATGACATCGACCTACTCCTTAGACCTATGAGAGGTCGCACCTTTCAAAGAAGCAGGTTGGGAAGCTGACTGAGGACCCAACGTTGGGCCCTTGGACAGCCCAAGGGCCTTGGAAAGCCATGCATCCTTCTCCAAAATAAGAACCATCTCGATTACCCTGCGTGCTGACCACAACACGCGTTGCCTCACCTCCTCGGCAGTCATCTTGGGGGCCATCTCACCTAAAATAGAAAATAAGCAGGGTAAGCCACAACGAGAGTTAGCCAGAAAAGAAAGCCAGGGAAAAAACCAACCCGTGTAATTGGCCAGACCCTCTAGGTCATTCGCATACTTGACGAGGGTCGAGCTCTCCAGTATTGGGAAATCCTCAAGGAGATCCATCGTCAACTATTCCTCTAAACTTAAGCGTCGATATTCCACTCCCGTGATGGAACTTGGCTCCTTGCTCTAGCATAAAAGGAATTTGGCGGTCACTTTATCATCCAAAAAGAAAGCGAGCACATCTTGCCGAGAGGCTACTTTGAAGTATTTGGCTTTGAAATTCTTATAGGAGTTGTCAAAGGCCTTCAACAACTTCCTTCGTAACAACCCATTCAAAGAGACCTAGCTATCCTTGCTGACACCTTTCGACTGGAAGAAGGAAAAGAAGACGCCTATGCTCGCTTCCTGACCTAAGAAGCTAGACAACACTTCGAAGGCTCTCACGAAGGCCCAGTTGTTCGAGTTCAGTTTGGTCGAGGTGACATTTAACATCGCTAACTCCAAGCACTAGAACTTGGTGAACGGAAGTTAAAGATAAAGACATGCAAAAAATGTCTCGTACACAAAAATTGACCCCAAGTCTGCTGCTATGAAGACCCCTTCCTTTTCCCCACAAGGTCGACACTCAAACAAACCCTCGTCTTCTTAAACCACTAAAAAATGGATTCACGACCTCAACATGGTGACGCTTTCTTGGGAGTTGTAAACTAAGACGACCTTGGACACATCCTCACTCACCTAGCTATAATCACCACTTGTGCCAGAAAGCGGGTTTGAAGATGACCCAACCATGGATGAAACACCTACACTATCCCTAGGGGAACCAGAGAAAATAGAGCCGTTAGAAGTCGTGCCCCTTTCCTACTTCAATCTATATTTCAACTACCACAGTCTACACATCGAATCACTCCCCTATACTCGACAAGAAAAGCCCGACAACCAAGCGTTGGATTCCTTGCTAGGAGCTCTCTTATAACGGTCACGAAATCACTCCCTTCCCTAGATTCACTCCTTGGACTCATCACAACACTCGATAAACCAGTAGAAAATAGCAAAAAATGAGGAAGAGCGAAAAATCAAAAGAGTCAATTGCGTGAAGTTACCTGTGAAAATGAGTGAATCTGTAGAAGAAGAAGCAAAAGGGGAACTTGGCCAAAACACACGAAGGATTGAAGATAGGAAGAATACAAAAACTCTTGGGAAACCAAGGTTCAAAAATCCATCACAAATGCAAAAATGAGAAGTGGAAAAATAGCCTACAGGTGCCTTTATATAGATATCGCATGATGCATCCAACAGACAGAGATCAAACATCGCTAAACACCCACAAAGATCGTGCCACCTCTCACACCCCCTTATGTTCATTAAATACCTCAGGTTAAAACATCGAGATAACTCCCTGTTCGCCCATAGCATCACATCTTTTGGAACTAACGCCTCAGATTTCAAGACCACATGCATTACTTGTCAGAACCTTGAAAAACACCCCTATGGAATTGCCAAGCTCAGCCATATCAAGCTCGACTTTAACAAGCTTGGTTTAAAGTTAAGACAAACTAAAACATTACCATTACCTCGACCACGTTCCTAGCTTGGATGCTCACCCCTGCGAACATCAGACCTAGGGGGCTTTAGACAGTACTAATTAGGCTGGCCCATTACTTGGAACTTAGCTCGATCCCCAGGTCAAATCTTAGCCCAAAAGCTCAGATAGCATTCAAGCCGAGATTCTTATGCCAGTAACTGATTCTATCAACCCCAAACATTTCGCACGCCGATCCCCATCAACTCATAATCTTCATCGAATCTGGGATCTTCGAGGATGATCCCTATCACTACCGTGCATCTCGACCCTTTACCCTCCCATGACAGTTGACGACACGCAAGGTACCTTCATCTTTATATAAGCCAACTTGATCACAGGCCAAGGTATGTTCTTTCGAAGCCTTACCAACACTCCGAGATTCTAAATCCTCACTGACTTGAGCGTTGGAGTGCTTGCAAGTGCCAGCCACCCCACCGCGAAGATCGTCGGATCGTGACATTTCGCCGCCATTGCAGCTAGTCCTACCAACCTCGTTGGGTCGAAAGGAATAGTAGCATTGAGAATAGAAAAAGGCATTATTTTTTTTTTCTTGTTGCCTATTAGAGGCATATTATTTGCATCTATAACATAGTTACTTATGGCATTTAAATATTTTTTCCTTTATAATAAAATTTTTTGAGATAATTTTCTAAAGGCACTTTTCAATTTGCATTATACAATATGTTTTTATATTATTAAATTTTTGTGTATATATTCATGTCTTTGTATAGATATATATTATATTAAATGCATAATATTTTATAAAAAGCAACTAATTGCTTGTAGCCTAAGTATTTAAGTGGAATAGTTGGTGATCCTGAGGTCTCGGAGTTCTCAGGAGCCTCAATTTTCTCCCTCACTAAATGATGTTGTCTTAACATTAATTATTTTAGAGGTAAATTACAAAGTGCCTTTGATTATTTTTAAAGATGAATGACTTTTCACTTTAAACATTTTATGTTAGAGGCACATTTATAAATTGGCTATAATACTTTTAGAGATACGTGCTATTAGAGGTAGTTTGTTCTTTCACCTTAAAAGACATTGAAATTAAAAAAAGATATCCTTTAGAGGAAAAATTGAAATGTCTTTAACAATCAAACTTATTATAGCACGATAAGCAATTGATATCAAAGTGTTTACCTTAACATTGTGGACATAAAAACCTCAATGTGCCAACATCGAGTCTCAATATGTTTATACTAAATGGAGGATAACTTCAAGCCTTGTTGCGTAAAACTAGTTTGGCTACTAAACTGTATTGATCCATTAGTCCGGCCCACAACTAGCACCTAACCTAGTCCCCAGGTTACATCTAGACCCAAGAGCTCAGATAATGTTTTCATCTAAGTCAAGATTCTTGCGCTAGTAACAATTGTTGGAAATGTATGCCCTAAAGACACGTTTTGTTTAATTTATGGTAATGATGTTTCTTTTATTCAGTTTATGGCACATATATTATTTGTATTTAATTGTTGGAAAAGTGTCCATGCTATTAAGTAAGTGATTCATGTGATGGGTTGTTCTTCACAGTTAGGCATGAATCATGGGTACTTAATAAGCAAGAAAATATTGCTCTTGATCTTTTGATAGAACTGGGCATTCTATCATGATAAGATCATTGTGCAATAGATCCTAATGGAAGATGGCTTGCCTTAGCCAGTAAACAGTCCGTTTACTCTAATTGTACAAGCGCATTCGGAATGCGTAGAGTGGACCTGTGATAGAAGCTAATGACAAAGTACTAATTATCATGGAGTTAGTCTATCACTGCTACTACGTGGACGAGTACTCTAATACTTGAGTATTAGTTGGTGGTCTAGTGAACCTAGAGCTATATTCTTAGATTCACTGTAGGTGAGGTCTATCAAAGATCAATAACCTTTTGAGTTGGGAGTATGGTTTCTAATTAACTAAGACAGACTAATACAAGATAGTTTCTGTGATTCACCCCCTTGTGATTGTCCAAGAATAATCAAATAATCCAGGGCCCTGGGAACGTGACTTAAGAGTGTGTGCTTCTGGGTAGTTCCCAGTGATAAGCAAGTACATTCGAGTAGTCACGGATTATTGGACTAGTGATCTAAGGATGGTAGAAATCATTTAGAGAGGTGTTAGTACATTATTCCTTTCTAAATGATGGGTGTTACGCAGAGGGGTATTTTCGTCATTACACTAGTAGGTTAAAGACATGGCATATGCAAAATTATTCGTGGGGTCAGTGTTACCATATGGTGATAGTTGGAACACTTAGAATGACAAAATATAGCTACTAGGTAGCAGGGATATTTTGGTCATTTTAGTAGTCGTGAATAATTTGTCTTTTGGTCCCCGGGGTAGCTCGATATAACTCATGTATTATTTAATACATTTGGCTTGTTGGGTGAATTACATTGAGAGAGAATTATTTTATTCAGAATGGTCCATAATTAATTGGGCTAGAATAAAATAATAGTTCATTAGTTTTTAATTAATTAATTGGGCTAACCCAATTAGAAAATTAATTAAATGGACTTGGCCCATTAGGGTTTGGCCCACTAGGGTTTTAACCCTAGGGTTCTCCCTATATATTCTCTCCTTGGTTGTTTTTCATCCAAGTCGATTTTTACTCTTCTTCACCGAAAGAGAGGCCACGAGTTCGAGTCATACTTCGGAAGATCGAAAGAGAGCCTTCAAGTTCTGATGCGAAGGAGCCGAAGGATTGTAGGACAGTCGTCGTCTCCACTACGAGAAGAAGTTCCCGCCCATCCTCCGCCTGTCGCATCATTCCGTCCGGTAATCCGTAGGAGAAGTAAGTTTCCTAGATTCTAATCAATACGAGGAAAGTTTTTTTTTTAAAAAACCGCTTCCGTTGCATGCTATGTATCCTCGTAATAATGATCCTTCAACAAATTCCATCAACCCTAGAGAACTTGCACACTAATTCTCATCAGCTCATAATCCTCTTCAAATCCAAGATCCTGGAAGATTATCCCTATCACTACCGTACATCTCGACCCTTTATCCTCCCGCGATAGCGGATGACATGCAAGGTACCTTTATCTCTATATAAACCAGCCTGATCACAAGCTAAGGTATGTTCTTTCCAAGCCTTACTCACACTTTGACATTCTGAATCCCTACTGACTTGAGTGTTAGAATGTTTACAGGTGCCAGCTACCCCATCGTGCAAATCGCTAGATCGCGACTCTTCGTCGCCATTACAACCATTCCGATCAACCCTGTTAGGTCGAAAGGAACATTTGGCGCCTACCATGGGGCTCGAAAAACTTTCTACCCCACAATTCGAGTCCCTGCAGTCTCTTCTATAAACCATCCATGGTTAGAACTAGAAGCCATAACATCATGGCTCCTAACCAAGAAAACCAAAACAACACCAGCAACTATCAACTAGAGAGTCCGACAACTATGGAGGCCCTTCTATGAACCATTCAACAACTCCAGGGCCAAGTTGTCGAGTTGACTTGCAACCAACAGTGCGGCCAGTGCAATGGGCTAATTGATGATGACACAGAGGTCATCCATCATCAACAGCTCCAGGCTACCCACACCTTTGCTCCTCCACCATCAGCATCCCTATACACTTCAAGTCACCATTTCTTGAAGTTCGTCATGTCCGTACCCCTACTAGAGGGATTCTGCCTTCTTGGAACATTAGAGTTGTATGATGGAGCCACCGACCCCCAAGAGCAGTTAACGATGTTCAATTCCTTGATGTTGTTAAGTGGAGGAACTGACTACGAACAATTGACTATATAAATGTGAAAGAAGTGTAGGTTGCCAAGCCGAATAACTCCCAGCCATAGGCTTAGCCACAGTCGAACCAACGGCTAAGGCCATATGTTGAGCATCACCGCCACCTTGAGAGGGACTTCAGTCGAAGATGAGAGAAAAGAGACAAGAGTCATGGGATGAAAAGAGCCAGCCCAGGTTCTTGAGCCACCTAGATTGCGCTATGACGCTTATAACTCGTTGACGATAAGGCAAGATTGGATATTCCAAGAAGTCTATAACTCAAGGGTCATTGCATTTCCCGAGGTGAGAGCCCGGCCTAACCTTAGCCCTAATGTGGACATTATCAAATGCTGTGATTATCATCAAATGTTTAGCCACATGATCGAAGAATGTACCACCCTCAAGGATTCGATTGAGAAGTTGGTTAGAGAAGGCCACCTCCACTGGTATATCTATAGGAGATGGAGTCGGAGCAGAGAACCATGTGATAACCAACGTCCGAGGAGAAGTTATAGCTAGCAAATAAGACCTAGGGTTGAAGAAGGTTAAGAAGCCAGGGCAACCCCCCCAGATCAAATACAAGGGGTTATTGACATGATTTCTGGGGGTTTTGTTAGCAGGGGAGATTCTAACTCAGCAAGAAAATGCCACCTCAGGGTAGTAATGTCTATTAGAAGTACTTAACATCGACCAATGAGAATGGCTCAGCACCCAGTGATCTCCTTCATCGATGAAGTCTATGCAAGGATTGACTAGAACTTAGACAATCCCATGGTGATATTAGTGGTTGCGACCAACTTTATCATTAAGAAGGTCCTAGTGGACCAAGGAAGCTCAACTGATTTGTTGTACTTGTTGACTTTAAAAAAGCTGGGAATACCAGAAGAAGATTTGAAGCCATTTAATGGAAATCTGGTCGGCTTCTCAGGGGAGCAGGTGAATGTGAAAGGGTACATTGAGTTGCTGACTACATTCAGGTTAGCTCTGCTACTCCAAATAGTCGGCATCAAGTACCTGGTGGTTAATTGCTATACACTTTATAAGGCCTTACTAGGCTATCCATCCCTAGACTCGTTAGGAGCACTTGTTTCTACACCACACTTGTGATGAAGGTTTAGATTTCAGCTATCGAGGTCGGAGTAGTCCACGTTAACCAAAAGAAAGCCAAGTAGTGCTACATTGACAACTTCAGAGTTCAGTGCTCCCCACCAGGCAGGGGAAGCCACAATAAAAAATCACTGCCACCAGTAGCCGATTTGCACATCATAATGTAAACATAGCCAAGCTAGATCCACAGGGTGAGTTCCTGGATAGCCGACCACAAGCCACGGAGGAGCTACTTCCCGTGAGTTTTGGGACTTGCCTAGAGTAGATAACTAAGGTCGGCACTACGCTTCCCCATGGCCTCAAGGAGTAGTTGACCACGTTGCTGCAGCAGAATGTTGACCTTTTCGCCTAGACGCCTGTAGACATGCCAAGCATTGACATGTCCTTCATCTGCCACAAGTTGGCCATAGATTCAAACGCGAGAAGACGTGGAAGCTTCTCCAGTCCGAATTCATAAGGGAGGTACATTATATTATGTGGATGTCAAATGTGGTGATGGTAAAGAAGTCCTCAGGTAAATAAAGGATGTGTGTCGACTTCATCGATCTAAACAAATCATGCCCAAAGGATTCTTACCCCCTATCGAATATCGACCAGTTTGTGGATGGAACCTTGGGGTATAGATGCCTCAACTTTATGGATGCATACTCGGGGTACAATCAGATCCAAATGCCCTTGAATGATGAAGAAAAGACAGCTTTCATCACTGAGGATGAGAATATTTGCTACAGAGTCATGTCGTTTAGACTAAAGAACATAGGAGCTACATACCAACGGTTGATGAGTAAAGTGTTTGCTGATTAAATAAGTCAGAACATCGAGATATACGTTGATGATATGGTGGCCAAGATATCGGAGAACAGAGATCATTATTTGGATCTTACCGAGATCTTCAAGCAAATTCAACGACATAATGAGGTTGAATCTAGAAAAATACATTTTTAGTGTATAGGTTGGGAAGTTCCTCGGATCCATGCCCACTAGTCGAGGAATAAAAGCCACCCTTGACAAGTGTCGAGCTATCCTTAAGATGCGTAGCCTTAGCAATGTGAAAGAGGTCCAACGGCTAACAGGCCTGATAGCCTCCCTCTCCCATTTTCTCTGGAAATTAACAGACCGGACTCAACCATTCTTCCAATGTTTGAAGAAGCTAGCAAAGTTTTGATGGACGAAATAGTGCAAAGTTGCCTTCCAAGAACTGAAGCACTTTCTAATAACCCCTCCCATTCTCTCCAGGCTGGAGCTTGACGAAGAGCTTCTACTCTACCTCTCCGTCTTTGAAGGCGCATTCAGCTCGGTGTTAGTAAAGGAAGACGAAAAAAATACAAAACCAATTTATTTCATCAGTAAAGTCTTGCAAAGGCTTGAAATGCGGTACAAAAAGATAGAGAAGTTAGCCCTAGCCTTTGTTACCGCACCTCGGAAGCTCAGACCTTATTTCCAGAGTCATTAAATCATGATGCTAACCAATCAACCAATCAGGCAGGTGCTTTAAGAGCCTAAACTCTCAGGTAAAATGATCGCATGGTCAGTGGAGCTTTTTGAATTCGGCATACAGTACTAATCCCATAAACATATTAAATCCCAAGTATTGTCCGACTTCTATGTTGAGTTATCCTCACATTCTCAAGGTTTCGATAGTAACCCTTGGATTTTATTTATAGATGGAGCTTTAAACATCAAGGAAAGCGGGGTCGGAATAATCTTGGTGGGACTAGATGGGCTTCTGATGGAACGATCCCTCCGCTTTAAATTCAGGGTAAGCAATAACCAAGCCGAATATGAAGCCCTCATTACTGGGCTAGGCTTATCCAAAGAAGTTGGAACCACTAGGTTATTGTAATGAGCGATTCCCAACTGGTGGCTAACCAAGTTAAAGTTGAATTCTAAGAAAAAGATCCTCAACTCATCAAGTATCTTGATAAGGTCATAGCCCTATCCGAAGCTTTTGAGTCTTTTGACATTGAGTACATTCCTAGGGAGCAAAATTCAAGAGCAGACTTGCTCTTAAAGCTCGCTAGCACCAAGGCCCCAGGAAAGAATAAGTCATTTATACAGGAAACCTTGGATTCACGAACTGTTGACTTAGAAGAAGTGCATACTGTGGAGGCAGACCCTAGCTTCTGGGGGTTTCCCATCATCCGACTCTTGAAAGAAGGAGTGCTACCCGACAACTTGGAGGAAGCAAGGAAGTTAAGGAGGATGGCTAGTCTTTATACCATGATCGGGAATCAGCTGTATAAAAGAAGCTTTACCATGATGCTCCTTAAGTGCGTGGACCAAAGATAGGCTGCTTACATGATGTCCGAAGGTCATGAGGGGGTCTGCAGAATTCACATCGAAGGTCAATCCTTAGCAGTAAAAATGCTACGAGTTGGATATTATTGGCCGACCATGTGCAATGAGTTCCTGGAATACGTGAAAATATGTGAGAAGTGCCAGAAATATGCAAATGCACATCACTCCCTACTAGAAGAACTACACAGCCTCGACGTACCTTAACCCTTTTATAGGTGGGGGATTGACTTACTTGGACCTTTCCCCCTGGCCTTGGGCTAGCTCAAATTCATTGTGGTGGCCATCGATTACTTCACCAAATGGATCGAATCTGAGCCCCTATCAATAATTACGATAGAAAAAGATAAAAAGTTTGTTTGGGAAAATGTTATTTGCAAATATGCCTTGCCAGAGCTAATCATTTATGACAATGGCACTCTATTCACCAATGCAAAGTTCTGAGGATTCTGTGAGGAGCTTGACATTCATCAAGCCTTCACCTCGATCAAACACCCCCAGTTAAATGAGCAAGTTGAAGCCACTAACAAGGTCATCCTTGTTGGGCTCAAGAAACAACTGGATCAGGTAAATGGGACATGGCCAAAAAAGCTCCCTATGGTGCTATGGTCATACCACACCACAACAACACAAACATTAATGATGAAGACTCCTTTAGGCTCACCCATGGGTCAGAAACAGTGAACCTAGTGGAAGTTAGAGAACCGAGCCCCCGAAGTCAACACTTTCAAGAGAACGCTAATGAAGATGAGCAAAGAATCAACTTGGATCTCCTTTAGGAAGTGAGAGACCTTGCTCATATTCGAGAACAAGTAGCTAAGCAAAAGGCAACCTGAAGGTACAATTTTGGGGTCACTCCTCGGAGTTTTCTGGAAGGAGACCTAGTCTTGAGAAAGGTAGAGATCACAAGACAGTAACCTGAGAAGGGAAAGCTCGGTGCCAACTGGGAAAGCCCTTATCATGTCACTCGTAGCCTCGGTAATAGAGCCTACCACCTTGCCGACCTCTCAAGGCGACCTTTGTTAAGGGCATGGAATTAAGCTAATTGGCTGCACTCTCACCCTGCAATTAAAATACAATAAAAACAAATCATAATAAAACTTTTATATTTTTTTTTATTTTGGTGAGAGGTTTATACTCGCCAGTATATGAGTGCAATTGTAGTCCAAATTTAAATTTATATTTTTTGGATGAGTCCAGGTCGTCCACTGAGAGATTTATTTATGGCAAAAGAAAAAGAATGCCACACACACGCAGCACACGCATTTGGACAAATTGACAAAGAGATTTTTTACGTTTTTTTTTTAGACAACAGATACTAGAAAATAAAGTAAGGCAGAAATTGAAATAAACATTAAACGTAAAAATATGAATTTGGATAGTGCTTGAGTTAAGACAATTTCAGTACCAATCCGTTGATTCCCAAATTTTAGCATAAAAGATTAGCAACATTAATTTAATTTCAGATATGAGGGTTTGTTATTAAATGCAATTAGAGATGATGATAGTTCTAGTTTAAGCAATCCCCATACATGATATGCGGGATTCTAATTTAAGCAACTACCATAAATTCAATTACAATTAATATACAAAACAACTAAATTAATCATCCGGGTTTGGGTATGATAGCGTTTCCAGTTCTAGTAACTCTCATACATGGCATGAAAGCTCTAAGTTAGGCTTACGCTCCAATCCAAACCTAGTGATTTCTCAATAATTAAGACACACTCATATTGAAATTTAAATTGATGTTACTCATTTAAAGCGCAATTTTCTTTGGGAATCATTAGCGTTGGATACTATCCTTGCCTTAACCCAAGATTAAATTTAGCTACTCATCTCCATTTGAAAATTAATTAACAGGAATTTAAATGACATAATTTAAATAACAAAATTTAAATGACAGGAATTAAAATAGTAGAAACTAACCGGCCATTTAGGCGGTGAACAATTAAATGATAAGAATTAAAATTACAAAAATTTAAAGACATCAACTAACCGGCCATTTAGGCAGTGGATAATTAAAAGACAATAATTAAAATTATAAAAATTTAAAAGCATAAATTAACCGGCCATTTAGGCGGTGAATAATAAAGTAACAATAAATGACATAAGAATTTAAAAGAAGAAAAAAAGAAAGTAAGATCACAAGAGAAAATACTAAAGAAAATGATAAAGAACAAGAACAATTCTCAAATAGAGAATTATAAAGAAACAACTAAACTTTGATTCAAGAATAATAATTACACTTACAAATGCAATCAAGTGAGCTATTTATAGGCCACAAGATGCAATACAAACCACACAATTTCAATTAGACATAATTATATCTAATGGGCACTCACACACTTAAAGTTAAATGGATTTTAGCTATAATACACACCTAATATTAAATGGATTTTAGCTAAAATACATACCTAATAAAGCACTCATAAAGTTAAATGGATTTTAGCTATAATACCCACCTAATAGTTAAATGGATTTTAGCTAAAAAACACACCTAATAAAGAACTCACATAAAAAAATAAAAATAGATTTCTATAAATTGATTTTTTAATCTTTATTAGGATTAAAAATAATGCTTGAGCCTTCTCCAAATAATATCTTCCATGGGTTGCTCAAATTGGACCTTAATTCTTCATGGGCTTGAATTTTTTCATGGGCTTGAATTCTTCATGGGTTTGATTTCTTCATGGATTTGAATTCTTCATGGGCTTGAATTCTTCATGGACTTTAAATCTTCATGGGCTTGAATTCTTCATGCCTAAAAAAAATAATTTAATGTTATTAATAAATTATATATTATATATATGTATTACACATGGCACATATATATATTAGATTATATTATATATATTACATGCATGCATATAATGATGTATATGTATTATATATAATTTTATATATTATTATTATTTACTTTAGAACTTCATTTCATTCATCTTTCAATTTAAACTTGCATATAACCATAAAATATATATTAATATCTAATTTAAGCCATTTTTAAGATCAAAATAAAGGTGTAATTATAACATAATTTTTACAAAATTAACCACTAATCATACCCCCCAACTTAAACATTGCTAGTCCCTTAGCAATCAGATTATACACCTGCCAAACTTTATTCACAATAACTGTATGAATGTAAAAATTTCAAATTCGAAACCAAAATGCATAAAATCGAATAAGTAATTTAGCATTCTAAATCAGATTTTTGGTTAAAGGTCATACAATCTTAGGAATGGAAATTAGGATAACCAACACACAGACTTACTCCCTCGAAGTTTTGACTTCAAATCTTACTATGGATTTTCTCTCCAATAAAAAGGATTCCTCAGGTGTACACACAATGGGGTGCACCCTTATAAGAGTAAATGCAGAACAAGTTCAAAACTCGGTGTCATCCCAAATACAAGGAACGTATTTTCATGAAAGAACAAGGAAATTGACATAGCTTCATGATTGGAATAATGCTCTAGATGAGTAACTTCTGAATTTAAACATGATTCCCTACTCCAAACTCGAATTCTGAGATCACATGATTTATAGCATCAAAAGGGACCAGACTGGGTTGTAATGGGGCTATAAGATTAATACGGGTTGTCAAAGAAAATGTGGAGTGTGCAAAGGGTGTGTCAGGATTTTTTTTTTTTTTTAGCATTTATTTTGAAACAATTATGCTGAATAACTAAGAGAATTTGCCCCTATTTTTTTCACTTTTTTTTTCTTTTTTTTTTCTCTTTTTTTTTCTTTTTCTCTTTAAATATGAAAATAGATAAACAGACTAATTCCCAAAATCACACCAGGTTGGATAAAATTCATATGATTATGGGTTAAATGAGGGTAACGAAAGAAATTGTACCTCAAATGGCTCAAATGAGATACCAAATGAGGTTAATTTAAAGAAAGAAAAAAGTTTAATAAGCTCAAAATGAAAGAAATTGATCCCCCTATCATGCTTCTACAAAACGATGATACTCAGTCATCTAATTCAGAGTTTGAAACCAGTCAAACTTATCCTTTATCATACTAGACATTCAAAGCGAATTGATGTTTTGAAGCCATTGAAAAGATAAGATAAACAATAAAGCATATTTAGAGTAAGTGTTTTTTCACTCAGAATTAACGGTTATTAGGCTCAAACACTCACTTGGGTAATAGTCTCCACTTTTGTTGAGGGATCATACAGTGTACTAATCAGCTAATTACTGTTACCTTTGACTTTATGACCGATAACCAATTTTTAAATTTTGAATCCCCGATGAATGCAAATTACTTATTCTAATGCATATACGTTTTCAAATAAGAAATCAATGCATTCATGTTTCGTATTGCAAACTTAACCGGCTATCAGTGCATAACTTCAAAACTTTAGGAATAGCGTTATTTAAAACATAATTTTTTTTTTTTTAATAAGAGCAGATAAAGATAATCAATTCACACAAGATTACAAACTAGCAATAGCAAACTCACAGTTAAATATGAACCAGATAATTTATAACTAGACCTTACACCCTCCAACTTGAATTGTAGTAATAAATTAGGGTTGTTAGGAATACCTGTAACTCTACAAGTCCATGGATTTGCTGTGAACTGATAAAACTTAAACAACAAATGAGCATACCATATAGATATATATTTATATTTTCACACCAAAATAAAAATTGATGCAAGTCATAAGATAAAAAAAATGCGTGTCAAGAGTACAAAAAGTACTCCTTACTCAGCCATCTTATCAAAGACTTTGCCCAACAACATTCCACAGTTTTTTTTTTTTTTTAAGAACACAACCAAGAAAAATCCTGCAAGTTATACAATAACTAGATGCGTCTCAAGAGTACAAAAAGTACTCCTTACTCAGCCATCTTAATAAATAGCATTTCTCACAGTGATAAATCTAAATTAATCGGACCCCTTTGGCACTTGTTACTAATTGCCTTAGACCAGTCTATCCGAGGCTCATAAGGATCGTGCTGTGGAACATAAGCGTGTAATTTCTCTAGCAGCTCATCAATGGTGGATGCGGAAATGAGAATCTTTCTTGCTGAAAGAGAAATGAACTTTTGATCCACAGCCTGATCAAGAAAAGAGAGCAACCCATCAAAAAAATGGTTAACATTTAAAAGTCCAATGGGTTTGGTATGGAGATTACTCTTGGCCCAGGAGATTATACAAAATATTTCTTCAAGTGTTCCAAAACCTCCTGGTAAAGTAATGAAGGCGTCTGACTGATAAATCTTACAAGCCATGCGTTTAGACATAGAAGTCGTTTCTATAAGTTGACAGCGTGTAATCCCGGAAATATGTGGTTCAGCTAAAGGGATTGGCATTACACCTACCACAGATGAATTTCCAAGATGTACAGTTTGTGAAACATAACCATTCAATCCACGACTTCCCCCTCCATATACCAAATTAATTTTTTTCCCTCCTAATTTTTGGCCTAGTTCGCTTGTTGCAAGTGCATAACAAATATCACTCACAAGTTGAGAGCCACAAAGTACACATATGGTTTTAATTCGACGAACTAACTGGCCTTCCATGTTTGTTCCTTTTGTATGCCCTAGAAAGAGGTTTGGCGATCAAAAGTAGCTATACAACAATTCAACAAGAAATAAATACAAACAAAAATCATGCGTATGTATAAGTAGTTGTAATTGTGGCTCACATCTTCCTCTAGTTTTACGTCCAAAAACGGCTTAAACACTTTCTATAAAGTGGGGATAGGCTTCCCATTCAATTTTATTATAGATTGACAAACAGGGTCGTTTTTAGTCAGATTCTCAAGACTATAACGTTGGTGGTCACTTCTGAACTGGGTCCATAAAGCAAAAAGTTCTCCTTGCACTATTCCACATGGATGCGTCTCAAGAGTCAATCGGATATCATCCAAAGACTCCTTACTCAGTCCATCCTTTATGAAATTAATTTTATCTTCTCGATTTATGGACGTAAACCCCACAGATTTGCATCATGTGTTACAGGTCTATCGAGCACATTTGTAACAACCATTCACTTTTTTCGCTCTTCTTTTCTTCGCAAAACTACTCTTCCCTAAGCCTGGAAAATGTTTAAAACTAGGTGAAGATTCACCAGCTAATCGAACTTTTGCTTCGATCAACCAACGAATATCTTCATGAATGTTATTACACATCAACAGCCTAAGTCTTTCACACCTAGCAGCATAAATTTTTTTCAAATCATTCTGCGGGAGAGATGAATAGTACTTGTGAATTTTTGAGAGATAAAGATCCATTTTTTTAAAAAAAAAAAAAAAACTATACTAAGAAGAAAGTAAAGAACTATAAACTTTACAAAAGGGATGAGAGTACCTGATCGAAGAATAACACAAACGAGAGAAGACTGAGCTCAAGAAGGGTGGCTTGCCTCATATAGATATGGAGTCTCTTATAGAGCAATGGGCATCACTATTCTACACTCGGCTCGAGGTATGCCATAATTGCACCTTCAGGTTTGGCGTCCTCTAATGTCTCATTTTTTAACATTTGGCAATGTGCCCTTTTCTTTTCAACGCTACGCCTCATTTTTCAACATTTGGCAGTGTGCCTCTTTCTTTAGGGCAATGTGATTGCACTGCCCGAGAAAAATGACTACTACCAGCGTCAATTATGTCTCCCTCTTCTCTCTTTTTTTTTTTAAATTTTTTTAATTTTTAATTTTATTAGTATTATTATTATTATTATTATTATTATTATTATTATTTAGGGGCCCTATAAAATCATATATACCACACAAGACAATATTATCAAGTCAACTAAAATTATTTACACAACGGATCAATTTCAAACACCAATAAATCAATTCTTAAGTACACCTTACCTATCAACTTGAATTGCGCATTATCCTCAATTGGCAATAAAAGGATAAAAGATAGGCATACTTGGCGGTCTTCAATGCATGAACTCGTATGCAAGAATTTTATTTAGACTGCACACAGAGAAATACTATTTAAGTAATGCAAAAAAGGAACAACTTATATGTATATATATACTTCTTTATATATATATATATTTAAAAAAATTATTTTATTATATATTTTTATTTTATTATTTTTTTAGAGTTTTTTTTTTTTTTCTTTTCTTCCAGTTAAGAATCAAATGAGTGGTTGCCCACCTAATTGTATAATATCTCCTATTCACTACACCACTTTTAAAGTTATTTTCAAAATTATGTAAATTGATTTTTCTCATGAATGCACATACATATTTTGAAAATATATCATCCAGTGGTGTTGGTTTTATTACATCAGAGTACGACACATTAATTTGCACAAACACCTTACACATGTTTAGCTTAATTTGATCCCCAATAATATCGACTAGCCTAAAAGATAGAATTTTAGGTTTAAATGTGGATAAACTTATGACATCTTCACATTTTAACTCTCGGATTTTATCCTCTTCTTCCTCCCAGGTTTCTTCTTTTCTCACATCATTTTGGTCTTTTTCTTCCTCCAAGGCTTCATTGACATCTACCTCACTATGATCAACCACTCTCTCTTCTTGCACTAGAGGGTGTACTGTCCTAGGGGCATCAAGTTTCTCAATTATTTCTCCACTCCTTAAGACAGTTACTCCTATGTCCTGTTCCTGACTTTCACTTTTGATTATGGGTTTTAGTAATGGGATTTGAAGTGAGTTGGGATGGACAGGCTCTGACATGCTCAAAGTCTGTGTTAGCTGTGTCAATTGGTTCCTAATATCCTCTGTAACTCTAATGGTATGTTCTTGACATTTGGACATTTGTGCAAAAATTTCCATTTGGCCTTGCATAAATAGATTGAACGTATCTTCTAAAGAACTCCCATGAGGGGGTTGATATGCATCGAATGTAGACCCTTCATTCATTTGAAATGATTGAGGCTGGGAAATGAAGTGCTCATGTGGTTGGGCTACAAAATCATTTTCCCATGAGAAATTTGGATGAAAGTGTGAATTAGGGTGATATGCTTCAAAGTCCGAATGGTAGTTTTCCTCATGGTTCTAGTAATACATTCCCTCATAGTTGTGTGTGTGTGTGTGTAACTGGATTGACCATACAATATCTCCTTAAAAGCAGGTATTATAGGGCAGTCATCTGTCAAATGAGCTGAAGTCTCACACACAGCACACCAAACCTCAATTTCATGGTAAGTGGGTAACAAATGGATAGTGTCTGGTTGCAAATTAAAAGTGGTTTGCCTAGGAGGGTATAGATAATCCTTAAGAGGTCTAGACAAATCGGATTCAAAATGATCATTTTCATCATGATAAGTATCTTGTGCAAACAGATTGTAGTAGTATTGAGACATAAGTGTAAAGTTGACAATCAAATTACAGGTAAAGAATCAAAATGATATGAAAATGTTGTTTCAGAATTCTACCTGATCTCAGTCTCATATACAATGCACAAAAATAAAGTAAAAGAGAAACAGAGTTACCGAATTTATCAGGCGATGCTTATTCTTTTTTTTTTTTAATTTTTTCGTTCTTTTTGTTTTAGCCTTAATCTCCCTGGCAACAGCGCCAAAATTTGGCTGCACTCTCACCCTGCAATTAAAACACAATAAAAACAAATCATAATAAAACTTTTATATTTTTTTTATTTTGGTGAGAGGTTTATACTCGCCAGTGTACGAGTGCAGTTGTAGTCCAAATTTAAATTTATATTTTCTGGATGAGTCTAGATCGTCCACTGAGAGATTTATTTATGGAAAAAGAAAAAGAATGTCACACACACGCACACGTATTTGGACAAATTGACAACAATATTTTTTATGATTTTTTTTTAGACAACAGATACTAGAAAATAAAGTAAGGCAGAAATTGAAATAAACATTAAACGTAAAATATATGAATTTGGATAGTGCTTGAGTTAAGACAATTTCAGTACCAACCTGTTGATTCCCAAATTTTAGCATAAAAGATTAGCAACATTAATTTAATTTCAGATATGAGAGTTTGTTATTAAATGCAATTAGAGATGATGATAGTTCTAGTTTAAGCAATCCCCATACATGATATGCGGGATTCTAATTTAAGAAACTACCATAAATTCAATTACAATTAATATACAAAACAACTAAATTAATCATCTGGTTTGGGTATGATAGCGTTTCCAGTTCTAGTAACTCTCATACATGGCATGAAAGCTCTAAGTTAGGCTTACGCTCCAATCCAAACCTAGTGATTTCTCAATAATTAAGACACACTCATACTGAAATTTAAATTGATGTTACTCATTTAAAGCGCAGTTTTCTTTGGGAATCATTAGCGTTGGATACTGTCCTTGCCTTAACCCAAGATTAAATTTAGCTACTCATCTCCATTTGAAAATTAATTAACAGGAATTTAAATGACATAATTTAAATAACAAAATTTAAATGACAGGAATTAAAATAGTAGAAACTAACCGGCCATTTAGGCGGTGAACAATTAAATGACAAGAATTAAAATTACAGAAATTTAAAGACATCAACTAACCAGCCATTTAGGCAGTGGATAATTAAAAGACAATAATTAAAATTATAGAAATTTAAAAGCATAAATTAACTGGCCATTTAGGCGGTGAATAATAAAGTAACAATAAATGACATAAGAATTTAAAAGAAGAAAGAAATGAAGTAAGATCACAAGAGAAAATACTAAAGAAAATGAGAAAGAACAAGAACAATTCTCAAAGAGAGAATTATAAAAAAACAACTAAACTTTGATTCAAGAATAATAATTACACTTACAAATGCAATCAAGTGAACTATTTATAGGCCACAAGATGCAATACAAACCACACAATTTCAATTATTCAATTAGACATAATTATATCTAATGGGCACTCACACAGTTAAAGTTAAATGAATTTTAGCTATAATACACACATAATATTAAATGAATTTTAGCTAAAATACATACCTAATAAAGCACTCATAAAGTTAAATGGATTTTAGCTATAATACTCACCTAATAGTTACATGGATTTTAGCTAAAAAACACACCTAATAAAGCACTCACATAAAAAAATAAAAATAGATTTCTATAAATTGGTTTTTTAATCTTCATTAGGATTAAAAATAATCCTTGGGCCTTCTCCAAATAATATCTTCCATGGGTTGCTCAAATTGGTCCTTAATTCTTCATGGGCTTGAATTTTTTCATGGGCTTGAATTCTTCATGGGTTTGATTTATTCATGGACTTGAATTCTTCATGGGCTTGAATTCTTCATGGACTTTAAGTCTTCATGGGCTTGAATTCTTCATGCCTAAAAAAAATAATTTAATGTTATTAATAAATTATATATTATATATGTATTACACATGGCACATATATATATATTAGATTATATTATATATATTACATGCATGCATATAATGATGTATATGTATTATATATAATTTTATATATTATTATTATTTACTTTAGAACTTCATTTCATTCATCTTTCAATTTAAACTTGCATATAACCATAAAATATATATTAATATCTAATTTAATCCATTTTTAAGATCAAAAGAAAGGTGTAATTATAACATAATTTTTACAAAATTAACCACTAATCACTAATCTACGAAAATATTACAACTAAGTAACGGTCTCATGACTATTTTAGAGAATTATTTATGGTTCAAAGAATATTTGATTTAATTTATTTACTTACAGAAGCAAAAGCCTGATTTTGTGTTCTTACTTAGATTTAGTTTGTTATTTTCTTGGATTATGTCGTTTTAGCGCTATTACATGGCATATTACCCGATTCCACGTCGAGGTCCTCTTATCAATAAAATTAGATGTTCCATTTTTTCGCACGGCACACCACCATCCTAAGCTGCTTCGAGCTTCACCCCGGTCTACTCACCAAGTTATGCCTTGCTTCAAACAGGCTTAGTCAGTCAGCCCACTTATGCCCGGGCCAGTCCCAGTGGGCGGACCTCAGCTTACCCCGGTCTGTTTACCAAGTCGTGCCCTGCATCTGACAGGCTCGGTCAATCCACTTACCTGACCCGAGCCAGTCCCAGATGGTGCACCTCGGGTCACCCCAGTCTACTCACAAAGTTGTGCCCTACCCAACCAAGCTAGGTCAGTTCGCCCACCTTTACCTAGTCTAGTCCTGGTAGGTGGACCTCAGGTTATCCCGGCCTTCTCAAATCCCTTCAAACCAAAAGCATTTGCCTGACCTAATATTTGAGATGAAATAAGAAGAAAATCATACTGTGAAACCAACATCCAAAAAAGAGTCAATCAAAGACCCACTAGAAAATGGTCCATCACCTCATCCTTCAAAACCTCAAACTCGACTACATGCCATATAAAGATTCAATACAAAAGCTAACACATGCCTGACTTCGTGTTAGAAATAAAAAATGAGTCGTACAAAATAATACCAACAAAAGCAAGAGCATTAGGCAAATTAACACCAAACAATACGTGTAGGCAAAATTCTTGGTTTTATTATAAATTGGGGTGCATATTACAAAAAAAAAAAAAAAAAAAAGGAAAAGGGATTACAGGAAGACTACTACCTAGAAGGCCCAAAAGCGCACCAGTTGCAACAGCCATCTCCGAGACAAGGTCAACAATAGCAAGGTCCATCGGCTGACTAGCAGCTCCCTTAGCCTAATTCTCCGCAACCTTTACTACCCTCATCGGAGGCTCGGATGGGCCAACTTGGTCAGCAGTAGCTGGATCCACACAAGTCGGCCATCAATTATCTCCGAGGGAAGAGAAGTCAACCCTTGGAAGAAGTAGTTGAGCATGAGCCAAGGCCTTCTCATACCCAACCAAAAATTTTTCGGCGGCCTCGTCTAGCAAGCCCTCAATCTCAGACCATGCCTTGTCGATCTCAACCTTCAAATAAGTAACCTTAAGCTTTGCTTAGTTAGCCTTAAAGAGAGAGGTTGCCAGCTTGGACTTCAGCTTCCCCTCATTCTCCTCTGCCAGCTTCATCTCGGTCTTCTATTGGTCCCATTCCTGCTCCAAGGTCTTCTTCTAGCCCATGAGCTTCTTACAGAGCTGGCTCACATTAATAGTCGCCAACTCCACCTTATCAACCTCTGTCTGCAGCTGATCTTTCTTCACTTCCAACTCCCCTTTTATTCTCTCAACCTCTTTTTTGTGAGCCCTCTTGACACTCTGTTATTGGGTCTAGCACTCCACCTACAAAGACTGACACGCTCTCACCAATCAAAGGGCTTGCAGCTCGGCCCAACGATAAAGACTGGGCTACCCCAAGTCCAATTTCTTTTTTTTTTTTGTGATCGGTGGGGTTGGATAGGTGTTCTTCAATAAATGCATTAGGGTGGAACTATTTGTTCAATAGGCTCCCCGGGTGTCCATCAGTTGATCCCGAAGCACCCTTCTCTAAGGCAACTTTTCTTTTCTTCTATACCAATTGGCCCTCCTTAGCGTCAGTTGGCTCCTCGGTCCGTGAAGAGGTGGGGGCCTTAGCCTTGGTAGCTTTGGAGACAAGTCAGGGGGAGTGGCATAGGGCCCTTTGCTGGGGTAGGGGGAGCATTAGCAAGAGCCTCCTCAGCAGCTCTAGAAACAGGGGCCTCATTGGCAGTTTTGCTAGCTAAAACCGAGCTAGTCTTTGCATCCTCGGCTCTCTTCCCCTCAAGACACCTCCTCACCTCACAGGGGGCCATCTTAGGAGCCATGGAGTTTAAAACAAAGAACAGATAGTATGAAAAGCAAGTAAGCATGATAGGAGAAAAAAAAAACAAATGGTGGAAAGGAAAAGAGAAACAAAACAGGAGCCTACACATATACTCGCTCACTCCTCCAGTACAAAGGGTACTTATGCATGCCGTCCATGCCTAGGAAGAAGGTGACCTCATTCTCCCGGGAGGCCACCTTGAAGAAGTTAACCTTGAAACCCTTATAAGAGCTATCAGGGGGCTTCACCAATTGCCTCCTCAGAAGATTGTTTAGGGACACCCAGCTACCTTTGTTGAGCTCATTCGATTAGAAAAAGTAGAAGAGCACCCCCATACTCACTTCCTGACCTAGAAATCTGGAAAGCACTTCAAAGGCCCAACGAAAGCCCGACTATTCTGATGTAGTTAGGTCAGAGCGACATTCAGCACCGTCAGCACCAAGCTTTGGAAGTCGGTGAAAGGGAGTAGTAGCCGAAGACATGTGAAGAATGTCTCATATATGTAGATTAACCCCGAATCCATATACAAAGTCAACTCCATGTGGATCGCTCTTCCCCCCCCCCCCCAAATGGGTGGCACACGAGTAGGCCCTTATTTCGATAACTGACAGAAGTACTCTCTTCCTCAACTCGATGATCCTCTCAGAAGATTCGTACATCGAGGCAATCTTAGCCACATCTTTGCTCACCCAAGCATATTTTCCATAAGGTAGACTTGAAGATGAACCCACTCTATCATTCCTAGCCTTCTCACCACCACTCACGACATCCATAACTTCCCTCTTAGCCATGTATGGAGTACCAACAATGTCCTCCAAGGACCAGGGCAAATAGAATTATCAGAAAGTGGCATCCCACGCCTATTCTGAGCTACCCTCAAAACCCCGATCTATACCCTAAAATTGCTTTCCTAAACCTGAAATAGTAAGGCTCGATGGCTAACCTCCCACGAGGGTACCAGATTCCTCACCAATAGTTCCCCTATGATAGTCGTATATTTGTTATTCTCCCCAAATTCGCCCCCGATCTCACAATGACAATCGGTAATAGGCAAACTGTAATGACAAACGAAAGTGCAAAGGAAGGACAAATCAAATCCAAGGAATTACTTGTGAGGTTAGGAAAAGTGTCAAAGACGAAAGTTGACTAGCGATCAAGGATGGATGCAATATGGAAGCAAGAAGTTCGTAGAAGAACAAAAGTCTAAAAACAGCCTATGAATGCAGAAAGCGAAATAGAAAAGTGAAAAAAATAGCCTACAGAAGCTCTTATATAGATATCACTCAACGATCGAGGTTAAGGCCCGATGAATCCAATGGATAAAGATCAAGCATCGTCAATCACCCATAGAGATTACACCACCTGGCATGCGTTAAACACTGTGAGTGGAAGTGACGGAATGGCTCCCTATCTGTTCACAATGCCCTCTCTTTTGGACTTGATACCGAGAATCTCGAGACTGTGTGCGCTACTTGTCAGTACCTTGAAAAACACCCCTTGGTGCCAAGCTCGGCCACATCAAGCTTGTCCACATTAAGCTCAGCCTTAGCAAGCTTGGTTCCAGTAATCTCGGTCCAACATCGAGGCAAACTAGTGCATTGCCACCACCTCGGCTATGTTTTGAGCTTTGATGCTTGCCCCTGTGAACATTCGACCTAGGAGGCTATAGACTATATTGATCCATTAGACTAGCCCATAACTTGGCACTTAGCCTGGTCCCTAGGTTACATCTAGGCCCAAGAGCTCGGATAATGTTTCCATCTAAGCCAAGATTCTTGCGTTAGTAATAAATTCCATCAACCCTGGATAACTTGCGCACTGATCCTTATCATCTCATAATCCTCATCAAATTTAAAATCCTAGAGAATGATCCCTATCACTACCATACATCTCGACCCTCTATCCTCCCGCGACGGCCGGTGACATGTAAGGTACTTTAATCTTTATAAAAACCAGCTTGATCATAGGCCATGGTATGTTCTTTCCAAGACTTACCCACACTCTAACATTCTAAATCCCTACTGACTTGAGCATCAGAGTGCTTGCAAGTACCAGCCACCCCACCGTGCAAATCATTGGATCGCGACTCTCCACCACCATTACAACCATTATGATCAACCCCATTGGACTAGAAGGAACAACTACCATTCTTGATATTCTCACTATTAAATATTGTTGATTGTCATGATACATGGACATGAGCTGAGCCCTTTATAATGCACACATACAGGGAACTTAGACCACATGCACTATCTTGCTAGGATTATTATGTAGGGTTTTATACCTTATCTCTTAGTCTCTTAACTTTCTTAAATCTCTTATTCAAAGCATATGAACTTCAAAAGTTAGTAAGTTACCCTTCTTAATTCATTTAAGGCTCAATCTAGTGAATTTTCCATTCATTCAAAGTCACCTACTTACTACTCATTTTCAACTCTAAGTTGCTCATATACCCTAATTTATATTAAAAAATGATCATATGATCCACTTTACTAGATAAAGAAAATAACTACTCCGATTAAAGGTCAAGATCTTACCTTTCTTAATCTTGACTTTCTTCATTAATTGTAATTTGCCTCCTTTTATCTTGCTTCACACCTCAATGGCCCAATGAGCAACCTAATTCCCAATTTAGGTCTCATATGGCCATTTAGTTACTTTCAAACATGATAAACCTAGCCTTATGCCTTATCTCTAGTTGCTCAGCAATTTCAACACAATCACATACATTTCTTTTCAATGCCACATTGGTTCAATTCAAGCATAAGTAATAATAGATAAGAAAATGATACCTTGTAAGGCTAGTTTTCAGTTCTATGGTATACTATATGAGAATTAGGGTCCTGTTTTCTCCTACTATTGTTGCTTGTTTTCTTTCTTTCCCTTGTTTATGTAAGCTCCCTATTCAACAGGTTAGCTTAAGAGTGGGGTGAATTAATCTTACTCCAAAAATTTTTAAACTAAATGAAAATGTGAAAGAATAAAAAATAACACTATCAAAGCATAAAAGAAAGAGACAACAAATTTATAGTGATTTGGCCCAATACCTACATCCACTATCTCAAGACTTGTCAAGGATTTAGAAACAACCACTAATCAAGTAATTTTTGAAGAGGCAATCACTATCCTCCATAACTTACAAAGCTTTTTCAAGGAGAAAGCTTAACAATTCAGCTGCTTTTTCACTTTGGCTTAAGCATTAACCCTCAAACCTCACTTTACAAGTGATGAAGAATAAAATAGACAAGGATTTTGTCACTTGAAATAGATTTCAACGAAAGAGAAGATGAAATCTTTTAGCTTGGGTGATAGGATGCTTGTATTTTTGTTGCTCATTCACTATTGTTTTTTCTTTCTTTGATGTATATATAAAACAAGAGAAAAAAAAATTCTCCAAATAGGATTTTCTAGATCAAATGACAACAATTCTTTCCTTTTACAAAATTCAAATTTAAACAAATATATTAAAATAGAAAAATGGTAGGAAATTTCAATCAATAGATATGTATCTTTACATCAAGTTGTCTTACAAACGTGCAATGTTTAGAACATTAAATGCATTTTTTACATTTTTAAATAAGAGAAGTAATACAAAAAAAAAAAAGATCGCACAGATAGATTACTTGAGTATGAAGTACTTGTAGTTGAGTAAATTAAGCAAATAGTTGAGTAATATGTTTGGTTACTCAAGTATGTACTTTTAGTACTTTAAGGTTTTTGATTTTTGGCACACAATAATAGAATAAAAAGATAAGTTAGTCAAGTAATATCACCAAGTACTCAATTAATGTAATAAATGAGTCAAGTAGAATATCTCAAAATAAAATATTCAGTATCAGCACATAATTACTCAAGTATTGTTCAATATTAGTCAAGTACAAAATATAGTAATTATGTACAGGCATTTTAGTAACTTAAGACCTCTACTGCATCAAAGCACATTAGTTGAGTCTGTCTCTTTATTAGTCGATTATGCTTGACTAGGTCTTTATTGTTATATCGGAAATCGACTAAAATGCTGAACTAATTGAGTATTTCTTTAATGGTTCAAACAATAGTCCTGTCTTAGAAATTAATTAATAATTCATATTAACCAAGTATAGAATAAAGAGTTCTCTATATCTTGGTAGGAAGTTGACTACTTACAGTAATAGTCACGTGATCGTTTGAGAGCACAAACTAGGAGTCGACTAACATTATACATTAGTTGAGTACATTTTTACTGCTTCTCTATTCTTTAGTAGGAAGTCGACTAATTTCAAATCATAGTCGAGTAATGTAGGTCCAGGGGTAAATTTAGCATACACTCACTGAACTTTGGATTGTTACTACCTGCTCATTGAACTTTGCTCAGTGTCAACCATCCATCACCCGTTATATCTTACAAACAAAAAATGCCCACGTAGCTAATGAAATTTGGAAAATTTAACATTAATCAAACTTTAAAAATGTAACTATTTATTAAACTTTGGATTGTTACTACCTGCTCACTGAACTTTGCTCAACGTCAACCATCTATCACCCATTACATCACCACCTGATCTTGCAAATGGAAAATGTCCACGTGGCTAACGGAATCCAAAGTGGCCCAATCAAATCCTTATTTTTGGTCAACTTAGCTCTAACAATGACAAATGCCACCGACCCTTTCATCCCCTTTGCCTTTCCGTCTAATGCCTTGCCACCTCGCCATGCCCCACCGCCACCTCACCTCTAGTTGCCTCACCGTCTCGCCTCTGGCATGCCAACTACCGCTGCTAGAGCAAGGGAAGAGGGGAGAGAAGAGAGAGAGAAATAGGGTGTTGCTGAGTTAGCCAAAAATAATGATTTGATTGGGCGACTTCGGATTTCGTTAGCCACTTGGGTATTTTTCGTTTTAAGATCAAAAGCTAATGTAACAGGTGATGGATGGTTGATGTTGAGCAAAGTTTAGTGAGTAGGTGTAATACCCGTGTTATTAGTGTTAGGAAAATAAGGAAGGTTGTTAGAAACTTCTGAAAAAATGCCCTTGAGATAAGTGGATCTATGGGAATAATGGTGCCCTCGGGGAGAGGCATTTTGGTAAATTGAGTAAGGAGACCCAATAAAGGGTAATTGGGGAAATTTGGAGAGTATTTTCTTGTTGGAATGAGAATTTATTGTGAACTATTCTCATTTGTGCAATTGTATGGAGATTGATGGGATTGTTAATTCCTAAGGGCATTTTGGTAATTTGGAGTATAATTCCATATGGGAATTAAATTATTAAAGAGGGAACTAATTATAATTCATTTATATGTGAGAAGTAATTTTTTTTCCCCTAAAATGGAGAATAAATGTGGTGAAGCCACATGAATGGCTTGGATTAAAGCTTGGAAGCTAAGGGTGGTGTCTAATAGTGACACTTGACAAATTCTTGTCCAAGAGAAAGGAATGATTTAATTAAATAAAAAAGAAATGAGAATTAGTCATTCTGGCATTTATGGAATGAATGTTTATGGGAGAAATAAAGAAATTCAAAAAGGAAATGAAAATTAGTCTCCCATTTAATGTGTGAAAATGTGGGATTTATTTAATGCAAAAAGACAAGCGTTATGTCTCTCATGTGATGTGTTGAAATTAGTCAAAATTAAATAAATGAAAAATGACTAATTTTGGGATTTGAAGACAAAGTGATCCAAGGGTGGAGAATTTGTCTTGAATATAAGATGGGAAAAAATCAAAGGCTTGTATTAAAAGTCTCAAAGTGGCATGGATTGTGCTTCTTTGGAAGGTGGAGATTTAATCTCCAATCTCAATAAAGGGTTGAGATTTAAGAAGAGGAAATGGCATGGATTGCCAAATATTAAAGTATGAATGGTTGAGATTCAAGTTCTTTAAGCACATGGATTGTGTTTTCTTATATGGTGGAGATTAAGTCTTGGAAAAGACAAAGGAATCCAAGGGTAGAGATCTCCAAAATGGCATGGGTTGTGTTTGTTTGTGTGGATGAGATTTAATATCAAAAGTAGATCCAATGGTTAAGGTTTGATCTCCCATAAGCACTTGGATTGTGCTAATTTGGAAGGATGAGATTTGCTCTCCTAAAGTAAATCCAAAGGCTAAGATTTAATTTTGAGGCTATTAGATATAAATGGAAAATGGAAGAGAGAAATTGGAAGAAGTCTTCCATTGTTAAGGTTTACAAATGGAGAGAAGGAAATGTGAGAAGAAAAGAGAAGAAGAAAGAAAGGAAAGGAAGAAGATCAAGGTATAGATTCTTCCTTGTTGTAGTAAAAGCTTTTGTTTCTCTTGATGGTGGCTTAGTCTCTTTAAATTTTATTTCAAGGTTGTTATTGAGAAGAAGTCTTTGCGGAAGCATTAAAGCATCAAAAGATAAGGGATGCCTCCAACGGTGGTGGTCTTGCATGCATTTGTAAATGTTTTTCTTATGAGTTGCATGTAATGGTTAGTGTACCTATGGCCATATGGAGGACTAGTGTGTGGGAAGGGTTGGTTGGTACCTTAACCTACGGAGGTTATGAGGGCATGGAAGACTACCTATTTTGCATTGCATTTTTGCATTACATGCTCTCTCATGCTTCATTTACTTATGCATTGCACCCTTACTGAGCTTTATGGCTCATGAGGTTTTCATCCTCACCTTGTAGGACTTTTATGTGCTAAGAGAAAAGGGGAGTTGCAAGCTTGAAGTTTGGAAGCTTTATGATATAGATTTATTTTGTTAGTTTACGTCTTGTTGAAGCTTAAGGGCATGGAGTGTATCCTATTTTGATGCTTGTTGTGTAAGCCTCATTTGTGGAATAAAGAGGAAATTTTAATATATTTTATATGTTTATCTTTTGTGATGGAAATCTGGAAAATTTGGGCTAAAAAGCCCAAGAGAAAAAAAAAATATAAAAGTGAAGGATGGAAGCTGGCAGTAGCTAAGCCAGCAGACGGCCACCAAGGGGCCACATGGGGGCTTCAACAGGTGGTAGGCGTGGGGGCCCGTGGGTAGCAAGTGGGCGTGCGAGCACGCGCCAGCGGCAAGCGCAAGCGTGCGGCATGTGCGACCAATGCAACGCTGGGCCTCTTGTAGGCCCCAAGCGCGCTAGCTAGCCCCGCCAGCCAATTTGCTTAATTTTTTTTTTTTGAAATCTGAGATTTTTTGGGGCATGTTTGGATTAATTTTGGGACTCGGAGGAATTTTCAAAAATAAAGGGATTTTTTGGGCATTTTTTGAGATAAATGCCAAATTTTGAAAAATTAAAATTTGAGTTTTTCCTCAAAATTGGAAAATTAATGGGTTGTTTGGAATTTTAAATTATATGGAGCCTGGTGGAATATTGGAAAAGAAGAAGAAATAAAATAATAAAAAGGGTGATTGGGCAAGTTAATTGGGAATTAATTTAGAAAGTGTGGATTTCATATAACCCAATTTGCTAGTCGATTCTGGGGATGAGGGAAGAGAAGGACAAAGTCTAGTTCCCACCTAGGGCGTTTCGTGTTGAAACATAATCCGTCCTTCACAATTGACCGGTCATGTGAGTAATTCGAATGATTGTTCATGAGTGACACCCTTAGTGGGAGCGGGGTGTCACAGTAGGTAATAACATTCAAAAGTTCAGTGAGTAAATAGTTACATTTTTAAAGTTCAGTGAGTGTTTGTTAAATTTTCTTGGATTTCGTTAGCCACATGGGCATTTTCCCTTTGCAAGATGTAACGGGTGATGGATGGTTGACGTTGACTAAATTTTAGTAAGTATCTAGTAACAATCTAAAGTTCAGTGAATAAGTAATTACATTTTTAAAGTTCAGTTGGTGTATCTTAAATTTACCCTAGGTCTCGAGCCGATTCTTCCTACATTTTCATTTAGTTAGTCAAGTAATAACATATATTACTCGAATGAAAAATACACTGTTACTTAAATACACATTTGAATGTTCTTAACTTGATTCTTTACATAGAGTTATATTGGACAAGCATCAAAATAGCCATTTCAAATACAACAATCTCTCCTTTTTTGATGTTGATAAAACAACCTCATTAAACATTCAAAACTCCCCTAAAACATATACGACAATAAGTTTTGAACAATTCTATTCTTTTTGAATTTTAAACTTGATTGTCTTAAACATTTCTCTATTAAACGTCTTCCTGCCCTTTGTCTTGTGAGGTGGAGCCATTTCTAGTACAATTTCCTCAAGGTAGACAACATCATGTCACAAGGAACTTCATTTTGCAACATTCTGGCCATTTCTCAAAGCACTTACATCCCTTCAAGGTGTTCTTGTCGTAAGGCCTTGTATTCTACCCAATAGACCATACGTGGAGCTTGTTCAGATGTGTTAAGTTGACTTGCGAGGTAACCATCAAGGTGAACCTCTGATTGGTGATAGGATTCTGGTGGAGGTGGGTGAGTTTCCACCTGTTGCTAAGAGTCTGATAGAGGTAGGTGAGTTCCTACCTATTGTTGAGAGTCTCGTAAAGGTGGGAAAGTCTCCACACCATGAGAGAGAGTCCATCAGTTGCCTCTGGTGTTATCCATCAAGAATGATTTTTCTTGGCTTTCTGTTCGAGTTTCCACATACAACATCAATTGTTGTTGCTTAACAATAACAATAAATTTGTAATGTAGGAGTAAGTCACGTGAGGTCTGACAGATTCGAGGTATTGCATGGGTGTCAACTGATCTTGGGAGTTCCAAGTCTAGATGTAAGTCATCCTAAGAGTTCCAAGTTTAGGTCCAAGTGATCTTGAGAGCTCTAAGTATGGACGCAAGTGATCTTGAGACACCGAAATGATCAGGTGGGTTCAAGATGATTGATTTGGTTCGAAATGACTGATTGGGTTTAAATGATTGACTATGTTCAAAATGACCAACTGGGTCCCAAATGACCAAGAGACCTGTTAAGATAAAAGTCGGTTAGGGGCTTGGGTAAGTATTCCTATATAAACCCTTCGATGCTTAAGTTAGTCTCTTGAGAATGTTAGAGTGCAATGAAAGAGTTTAATACTAGAGTGAGCATACCTGAGTAAGGAGATAACCCCTTTATTTATAGAGGAGAAGGAGGTTGGAACGTGGCATTCTGTCCATGTTTTTATGCAGGAATATTGGAGGCATCTTTGAGGAATCTTTGGGGATTCTTTGACCAGGTTTCACTCCGTCAACAAAAGGGTCTTGGAGAAAGGCTAGGGCCTAGGTGGTTAACGAGATGGTCTTTTATGGGCAGGCAACCTGTGAGTCACCCTGGAAGGTTCTCTTGATCATATTGAGAAAGCCTTTCAATGGTGGCAAGTTGTTGAGTCTCTTGCTCGGGAGGGAATATATCAGGCTTGAGGTGGACCAAGCTATCATGACTGACAAGGGAAAAAGGCCACTTGGTTATTGCCGAGTGTCTACCAAGCCAGTCAGTTATTGATCTCATTCTTTCTTCGTTCATCAATCTCCTTGGCCCAAGTCCCTTTTATAGCCTCTAATTCTTTATGGCTTGATATAGGTCAACTTGTTTCAGGCTTCCCTTTTCTTGTGGACTAGTGAGAGAAAGGCCACTCATGACCAAGAAGCCTTGTACCTACTCAGTCATGGTTGGGTTTCTTGGTCTTCATGTTTTGTTTTGCCATATTTTGGCTTTTTTAGCCTATTTAGCCCACTTGGTTTTGGTTTTGATGGTTTTTCCTTGTAAGTCATTTGATCATTTGCAGGCCGATCATTTGTTGGTATGTCACTTGAATTTTCATAGACTTGGATTGATTATTGGGCATACAAATTTTTAATTTTATCTCGTCAAAATTTAATATTTTGTACCAAACAATGACCATAACTATCATATTCTTCTTTAAAAGCTTTAAGGTGAAGGCATAAATGCACCCATATATCCTTTAGTAAAAAACATTTGTGGCACGCTAAATTTTCAAAATGTCCCATTAGACACATATACTTTAAAAAAATAAAACTATTAAATATCTTTTAATTTATATTAAATTAAATTCACTTTTATACCTTACAAAAAATATCCTGTGACACCAAACTTGCTTAAAAAGTATCTAATAGTTTCACTTGTAGAGTGTCACATGCTTTTTTTTGTGAAATACAAGAATACATTTAATTTAATACAAATTAAAAAAATTAATAGTTCTATTTTTTAAAATAAAAATGTCTAATGAAACGTTTCAAAAATTTAGAGCATCACAAGATTTTTTTACTAAAACACAAGGATGCATTTATGTCTTCCCCTAAAAGCTTTACAAATTCTCGGGATTTGTCCATCATGGTATCTAAACTTCTAGGATGGCCCCACTTTACAAATTTGAGTATATATATAACATTTAATTTCCCGGCCAACCCCAACTTTGACTATTTTAATATTTAAAGACAATACAATACAATAAAATCCCACCAACTATTACCTTTACACATGCATTCCAATTTCTAGAGTACTGATTAACATATTCTTATTAGTTTTGCACCCACACTCAATTATCAAATGGCAATGCTTAATCTGAAATTAATTATCAACACAATGTGAACCGTGTTTAATATTAACTAACTTTTGTATTTAACAGAGCACCACCAATACAATACTCTTCAAGTATGGTAGAATTTTCTATGAAATTGACACCGCTTTGGAAGATTGTGAGAGAGCTTTCCGTCTAGTGTGGGATGGGAAAGAGAAGTAAGAGATGATGACTAATGAGCTAGGCTGAGCCCCTGTAACATCCTTCACCTTGGAAAAAAATAATAATAATAAAATAATTTTAAATTTAATGTGTTTTGAATAAGGGAAGTAAATAAGAAATTATGGTATTTCTTGGGTTAAGTACAAAGTGGAAAAATTGAGCACTTAATTAATATAAAATTAAGTTAGGTAGGATAAAGAAATAAGAGAGCTCATAGTTTAAAGGTTGGAAGTGCAATGTGCATGGAATGTTGGAAGCTTCACATCTTGGGACGTGCGAGATGCTGGAAACTTTAGAAAATTATTAAGTAAAAATCAAAGAGCAAGTTAAATATAATAAATGCAAGTAAGGGATTGAAGCCAAGCTGGTTGTGCACTCATAGGAGCCTCCCTTTTGCCGTGGGTTCAATTCAAGAATAGGAAAAAAATTTAAGGGAAGAAAGCTGGAATTTTCTAGCAAACTAATGGAGAAAAATAGCGCTGTTTCAATGTCAAATTGAAGCCCAAGAAGCTGCCAAGTTGCAACCACGCATCTAGCAGCAATTAACCTTGATTTTGGTTTCTGCCAGCTGCCAATTTCTCCTCCATTTCACAGCTTTCATACCCTTCTTGTGAAGCCAATTTACAGCCACGTTAAGGAGCAGTGGCCAAGGCAATTACCAGCCTAAAAATTGAGGATTAAAAACCATGGATTTTGGGAGAAAAGAGGGACGACCATGACTATAAATAGGCAACATAGCCATGGGATTAAGGCATTAAGCGAGGAAGTTCCGCGAGTTGAAGAAGGGAGAAATCGACAGAAAGGTAAATGTTTAGATTAATTAATTAGTTAATTAAAGTAATTAGTTAGTTAAATTAAATTAGTAGTTAAGTTGAAGTTTATTTTAATTAATTAGTTTAGTAAGTTAATTAGTGGGATTGGTAAATTAGTTAAACTAATGAATTTAGACAGTGGCTAATTAATTAATTACTTAGCCTCATGTATATGTATAATTGTGGTAAAGGCATTGCGGGTACGCTACCAGTTAATGCAACGAAATAGAGTTAGTCAACGAGCAACAAATAAATTAAGGCAAGGGTTTAATATGTTTTACTTGTAAATTACTTTTGTCATGGCTTGCATAAGATATTGAGGAAGTGTCTAGGCATGGGGCAGTGGATTGTTGACTGTGAGGGTCCTAAGACGGGATCATAGATGAAACCCCTAGGGGCCACCTAGAGCCTGAGATAGGTGAAGTGGATAGGATTGCATGCATGTTGCACTTCATTATTATCTATGTTGTCATACTCATTAATTTACTACATTGCATATTGACTTTACTGAGTCCCCGGACTCACCCCCCTCACTCCCACTAACCCAACAGATGGCTTGGGATCAAAAAAAGGGGAAAGCGATAGTGATGGAAAAGTCGCCGATTAACAGTGATTGCGGGCAATGAGAATGTAGGTCATGTACATGTCGTTTATGTAAATTATATATACTCTATACTTGACTATGGAAAACGGCTATGATTTGCTTTGGGTTAAGTTAAGGTTCCCGCTATGAGTAATTCTGAGAATGTGATTTGCTTAACTGTTAAAGTATTTTTATTGGGAATGTTTGATTTATATTTTAGGGCCTAATTGGTTTCGAGAGTCGGGTATGTGCTCGTTGCTTATACATTTTAAAATCGAATTTTTGATAGTCGAAGGCGGCGAAGCCTAGACCCCACCCAGGGTGCCCAATATGATTTTAATACTTTTGTTGGCAGGGCATAGCCGTCCTTTGAGAAAGGCCAGGTTGTAACTGTAGGTTACGGTGGCACCCGATAGTGGGGCCAGGGCGTCACAAGGTGGTATCAGAGCAGGGTTAGGGGAAGGGTTGTTGGGTTAATAAATTTTGTGGATGCATACCTTGTGTAGGGTAGGTTGTAACTGAAAATAAAATACTTTCCCAGTAAAGGCATGTGATATGATATGAGCTTGCATGGGGAAAAGTGTTTCCGGGATAGCAAGCAGTGAGATGTGTGTCTTGATTTTTGAGCCTTTGTGTGGGGAAAGGTAACTTGTTTGAGTTATGGACTTGACCCATGATTTTGTGTATGCAAATTACCCTCATGGAGTTTGGAGGACCGAGTTATGTCATACCCGACCCTGAACCCTCACTACCGCTCTTGGAACTTTTATTTAAGCAATGGGAGTACGAATTGCTCACTCATATGGGAGGTGGGCAACATGAGGATGAAGGAGTGATTAGTTATATATGCCGCGTCAACCAAATTTTTCTAAATACAATATGAGTCGATATATGGGGGATGGCCGAAAAACAAGTCTTATTTGCTAAAAAAATATATGAATGAGGCTTGGAGACAGCTACTTGATAATTATATTTGGGACGTGAATCTTCTGTTCAACTATGGCAGTTTCATCCGAGCCATTGAACGATAGGCAAACGAATGGGACCCTAGTATAGCACCCTATGATGTGATGGGATTGGGGCATTTCCTACTGCATTGCCAGCCGAGGCAGAGATATGGGGACCTAAGGAAGAGGTGCCATTAGGAACTCATTCCAGTAAGGAAAGTAACGGGGACTTGACTTACCTGGCTGATGAGGCGACCTCACGAGCAGTGGGAGATAATGCAAGTGCAGCCTAGACAACGATAAGTATTAGGCATAACACCCAATTTTGTATTGTATAAAGTTGTACAGTAACGGGGTCTAATGTGGTATATGGAGTTGACTTAACTAATGTGATGTACATCTTGAGCATATAATAAAAAAAAAAAAAAAGAGTTGTTCTTACATTTGTGTTGCTATACGTTGGTAATGTGAAATTAAAAAGAAAATAGTGGCGATGTGCAGATGGAACCTATGACACAACAAAGTGCTCGCATATCAAACACCTCCTAGTCGGGAAATGCTACATGAAGACCCTCGGCAAAAGTGCCAGAACATTCTGAAGAAGCTTAGAGTCACCGTGTGGGGGTAGAAGCACCCACTAATCAATAAGTGGACACTGAGGCAGCAACCTGGTTAAGGGTGTTCATGGACTTGTGGCCTCTGGCATTCAAGGGGCAGCTCGAAACTGACCCGAGCATGGCCGAATATTGGTTGGAAGACTTTCGCCAGTTATTAGAATTCATGGACTGCCCAAAGAGGTAATGGGTAAGATGCGTTACTTTCATGTTAACTGAGCAGGCCAGACTATGGTGGTGATCTATGGTCGAGATGTTGAGGGAACAGAACGTTCGATTGGCGGGGTCTAGGGGACAACCATGTGTAGTTGATTAGGAGCAATTCACAGAAGCCTTCAACGAGAAATATTATCCGCATGACTGGCAGCTCTAAAAGAAATGAGACTTTATGGAATTGAAGCAGTCGTCTCACTTGACAGTGTTACAGTATGAGGACGAATTTGTGAAATTGTTGAAGTATATGCCAACTTACATGTTGACGGAAGCTAACAAAATCGAGCGGTTTATCCAAGGCCTACACCTCGAGGTGCGACGGGGGATGAGTTATGTAGAAACAAACACCTTTTGGAATGCAGTTATGAAAGCAGTAAATATTGAGAAGAAACTAATGAGTTATGGAGAAATTACTCGAGGAAAAGAAGCAACTGAGGATGGACAAAAGAAAGCCACAATGAGGCGAGGGTATCAATTCAGCTGTCCAGAGGCAAGCAAATTTAAAAAAGAAACAAGAGTATGCCCCTATTGCCACAAATCTCACCAATGGAACTCTCCTTGTATGGCTGTCAGGAATGCAAAGGGATGCTATCGCTATGGTGAGATGGGACACATTGCAAGAAATAACTGTGTCCACGCCTACTCCACCAACCAGTAACACCCAAAGAAGGCCGGTTGTATGCTTCAACTACAATACGCCCGAGCATATCACTTCTCGATGCCCACAGCGTGACAAGGCCGAGCAAGTGAGGCAGACTGGAGGAAGGGCACCAGTGACTACTGGAAGGGTGTTCAACCTTACCAAGATTGACGCGGCTGTCGATCCGCAAGTAATTGAAGGTACGCTCCTGGTCCAGAACACATGCATGCATGCATTGATAGACTTAGGGGCTACACACTCTTTTATATCATATGTTGCCGTAGATTCGAAAAAATTAAGTACCAAGGAGTCATGTGTGCCTATGAGCGTGCAAACCCCGATGGGGATTTGGTCTCATTCACACCGGGTAGTGCCAGAGTGCCAAATTTTGATAGATGGAGCCATGTTTCCAATAGATTTGAATTTATTAAAAATATGGGATTTCAATGTCATACTAGGCATAGACTTCTTGTTCCGATATCAAGCCCGGTTGGACTGTGGGAAGTGAATAGTTAAGTTGACAAGGTTTGATGGGAAGGTTAGAAGGTTTGTTGGAGCTCAAGTAGGGCAACCTTTGAAAATTATATCCGCCTTGGGAGCTAGAAAATATTTGGACAAAGGAGCCCTAGGGTATGCGGTGCAAGTGGTGGCCAATGAAAAACCTCAGAAGAAGGTAAAGACTGTGGAAATTGTAAAAGAATACCCAAACGTATTCCCAGAAAATCTACCAGGCTTACCCTTGGACAGGGAAATTGAATTTACCATTGACTTGGCCCCTAGAGCTCAAATGAACCCAATATCTATACCGCCTTATAGAATGGCCCCAGCCGAGTTACGAGAGCTCAAGACCCAACTTCAGGATTTGTTGGACAAGGGCTTTATTCGCCCTAGTGCGTCACCTTGGGGGGCGCCAGTGTTGTTTGTACGCAAAAAGGATGGGAGTTTGAGAATGTGAATTGATTATCGTGCAATTAATAAGGTGACCATTAAGAACAAGTATCCACTACCTAGGATAGATGAGTTATTTGACCAGCTACAAGGAGCTCGGGTGTTCTCCAAGATTGATTTGCGATCAGGGTACTACCAATTGAAGATAAAAGAAAAAGACATCCCTAAAACGGCATTTCGATCACGGTACGGTCACTATGAGTATCTAGTGATGCCATTTGGTTTGACTAATGCGCCTGCGGCATTCATGGACTTGATGAATCGGACATTTCGACCGTACTTAGACAAATTTATCATTGTATTCATTGATGATATATTAATATACTCACCAAGTGAGGAAGCTCATCATGAACATCTGAGAATTACTTTGTCCACACTAAGGGACCACAAGTTATATGCAAAATTTAGTAAATGTGATTTCTGGTATAAGGAAGTTGCCTTTCTAGGGCATATAATTTTTGGGTAAGGCATAGCAGTGGATCCTGCAAAGGTAAAGGCAGTAAAAGAATGGCCACAACCCATTACTGTCTCTGAAGTAAAAAGTTTTCTTAGGTTGGCAGGGTACTATCGTAAGTTTATAGAAAAATTCTCGAGCATTGCTGCTCCACTAACACAATTGACTTGAAAAGGGTAAAGTTCATCTGGAATGAGCATTGTGAAAAGAGCTTCCAAGAACTTAAATCCAGATTGACAACAACACCAATTTTAGGGATACCTGATGATTTTGTGGGATACGAAGTGTATACAAATGCTTCAGGAATAGGCTTGGGATGCGTGTTAATGCAACACGAAAGGGTGATTGCATATGGGTCTCGACAATTACGTCCTCATGAAAAGAATTACCCAGTGCATGACTTGGAGTTAGCAACTGTGGTACATGCTCTGAAACTGTGGCGACATTATCTATACGGGGAGAAATTTGTTATATATGTGGATCATCAAAGTTTAAAATATATTTTCTCCTAACGGGATTTGAACCTTCGTCAGTGTCGGTGGATGGAGCTCCTAAAGGATTATGATTGTACCATTCAATACCAACCTGGGCGAGCAAATGTGGTGGCTGATGCACTAAGTCGAAAGATTTTTATGTTGAGAGCTTGTCAGGCAGTTCGTCTACAAAATTTGACCTAGGAATTTGCAGGATTAACTCTCAATGCGGAGCCGTATGATGAAACAGTAGTAATAGCACAGATGCAGTTACAAGTAAGCCTATGGGATGAAATTAAATAGGCTACGGTCCAGGAAGGAAACTTGGATCAATGGATAGACACGAATGGACAACCCAAGCAGCCAGGGTTTGAGTATCATGATGGAATACTTCGAATGAATGGGCGGGTGTATGTGCCAACCTTTGGGAAGCTACGACAAGAAATTCTGAATGAGGCACATCGGACCCCGTATACGATACACCCAGGAGCCACCAAGATGTATCATGATCTGCGGGAAGTGTATTGGTAGCCTGGAATGAAAAAGGACATAGCTGAGTTCGTGAGTAAATGTGACATTTGCCAGCGGGTGAAAGCGGAACATCAAAGGCTGTCAGGAAGCTTACGACCATTAAAGATTCCTGAGTGGAAGTGGGAGCATGTGACAACAGATTTTATCGTAGGACTACCCCGAACGCTAAGGAAGGTTGACGCCATTTGGGTAGTTGTGGATCGATTAATGAAGTTAGCACATTTTCTACCTATCAAAAGTACTATAGGCACAGAGCATCTTGTTCGACTCTATATTCAAGAAATTGTCCGATTACACGGAATCCCAGTGAGTATTATGTCAGACAGAGACAGTAGATTTGTGTCTAAATTTTGGAAAGCTGTACAGGAGGGATTGGGAACCCAACTAAACTTTAGTACAGCCTATCACCCCCCGACAGATGGTCAAACAGAACGACTTAACCAAATTTTAGAAGACATGCTTAGAGCATGTGTGCGGGATTTTGGTGGCAGCTAGGATGAATATTTATGTGTTGGCTGAGTTTGCCTATAATAACAGCTATCAAGCAAGCATAGGAATGGCACCATATGAAGCACTGTATGGACGGCGGTGTCGATCGCCGATGTGCTGGCTCGAGGTGAGAGAGAAACAGCTTGCTCGAATGGATCTTATAGATAAGGCAACACAATAGATAGATATAGTTTGTAAAACTATGAAAGTAGCTCAAGATCGGCAGAAGAAGTATACGGACCATCGAACTTGACCTTTGGAATTAGCAGTTGGGGACATGGTGTATCTTCGGGCTACCCCAATACGTGCAGCATTTAGACATCAACGAAGGGGAAAATTAGGACCCCGATATTTAGGGCCATACCGAGTTAAGGGCCGAGTTGGACAACTTGCCTACCATCTAGAATTGCCAGAAGCGTTAGCCGGATTGCATGATGTATTCCATGTTTCCCAATTACGAAAGCATATATATAATCCAGACATAGAAGTACATGTTGAGGACATTGAACTCCAACCTGGTATGACCTTTGAAATGCAACCTTTGCGGGTGTTGGAACGCTAAGATCGTCAGCTAAGACATAAAACTCTACCTATGATAAAAGTGCAGTGGAGTCAGCACACAGAACAAGAGGCAACTTGGGAGATGGAGGAAGAAATGCGAAAAAAATACCCTTACTTGTTTGAAAGCCATGGTTAAAGTCGTGATCTGAAGAAAATTTTGAGGACGAAATTTCTGTAAGAAGGGAAGACTGTAACATCCTTGACCTTGGAAAAAAATAATAATAATAAAATAATTTTAAATCTAATGTGTTTTGAATAAGGGAAGTAAATAAGAAATTATGGTATTTCTTGGGTTAAGTACAAAATGGGATTAATTAATATAAAATTAAGTTAGGTTGGATAAAGAAATAAGAGAGCGCTCATAGTTTAAAGGTTGGAAGTGCAATGTGCATGGAATGTTTGAAGCTTCAAATCTTGGGACGTGCAAGATGTTGGAAACTTTAGAAAATTATTAAGTAAAAACCAAAGAGCAAGTTAAATATAATAAATGTTTAGATTAATTAGTTTATTTTAATTAATTAGTTAATTAAAGTAATTAGTTTGTTTTAATTAATTAATTAGTTAATTAGTTATTTAAATTAAATTAGTAGTTAAGTTGAAGTTTATTTTAATTAATTAGTTTAGTAAGTTAATTAGTTAAGATAATTAGTGGGATTGGTAAATTAGTTAAACTAATGAATTTAGAGAGTGGCTAATTAATTAATTACTTAGCCTCATGTATATGTATAATTATAGTAAGGGCATTGCGGGTACACTACCAGTTAATGCAACGAAATAGAGTTGGTCACCAAGCAACAAACAAATTAAGGTTAGGGTTTAATATGTTTTGCTTGTAAATTACTTTTGTCATGGCTTGCATAAGATATTGATGAAGTGTCTAGGCATAGGGCATGGATTGTTGACCGTGAGGGTCCTGGGACATGGTCATAGATGAAACCACTAGGGGCCACCTAGAGCCTGAGATAGGTGCAGTGGATAGGCTTGCATGCACGTTGTACTTCATTATTATCTATGATGTCATGCTCATTAATTTACTACATTGCATATTGCCTTTACTAAGTCATCGGACTCACCCCCCTCACTCCCACTAACCCAACAGATGGCTCGGGATCTAAAAAAGAGAAAGCGGTAGTGATGGAAGAGTCGCCGGTTAACAGTGATTGCGAGCAATGAAAATGTAGATCATGTACGTGTTGTTTATGTAAATTATATATGCTCTGTACTTGACTATAGAAAACGGCTATGATTTGCTTTGGGTCAAGTTAAGGTTCCCGCTATGAGTAATTATGAGAATGTGATTTGCTTAACTGTTAAAGTATCTTTATTGGGCATGTTGGATTTATATTTTAGGGCCTAATTGGTTTCGAGAGTCGGGTATGTACTCGTTGCTTATACATTTTAAAATCAAATTTTTGATAGTCGAAGGCGGTGAAGCCTGGACCCTACCCAGGGAGCCTAATATTATTTTAATACTTTTATTGGCAAGGTATAGCCGTCTTTCAAGAAAGACCAGAGTTAGAACCGTAGATTACGGTGGCACACGGTAGTGGGGCCGGTGCGTCACAGCCCCCTACCCCATGGACGAAGAAGAGTCAGAAGTCTTCGGAAGTTGGAGGGGCGGGTCGACGAGGAAGCAGCTGTGTGGGAAACTCAAAACTCCTCCTCCCCTACTGGATTGGATTTTCTAGCGTAACTAGGCAATGAGATGCTTTGTGGTGATTGGGACGAAATCTTCGGGGTCAATTCACTGCCGTGCTTGAGCTGCAAATTCCTTCATTATTTCATCATCTCAAACATGCATATTTAGCGATTCTTGTATTGTAATTCCCATCCTCTTTAGCCCAATTAAATTGCAGTGAACAGTTGGCGTTTGGCTACCTACAAGGTTCATATCGATGGCGGCTGTTTCTTTCTTTCCGTTTGTGGCCTTGTATTTCCTGTCTCATCCCGCTGTTTCTGCTGATGATAACAGCAACAATAATATCAAGATTAGCTGTCCCAAGTCGTCTCGCTGCGGAAATTCCGAACGACTGCTTTATTTTCCTCTCTCCAATACCTCCAATCCCCAGTGCGGGCTGTGCTCTGTGTTTTGCCTTGATCGCGAACATCCTGTAGGAGGAATCACTTGCGGAAATGAATTTTTTTGGATAACTGAAATCTCATCCAGGCCCAGCGGTAACGGCAGCGTTAAAGTCCATGACCCAGAGTTTTCACTTGCCGGCGATTGCAGTGGAATCAGGAATTTGAGCTTACCCAATTCTCCTTCTATTTCCTTCACTATCCCTCACAATCTCACCCTCTTCAGGTGCAAGAAAAGCTCTCGACATAGCCCTCCCGCACATGATGAGTATTTAAACTACACAGGCTGTGATGGTTTCAATTTGTACTACAACAAGCATCTACGAGATGATCATCACAACGTTTCTGCTTCTGCCGATTCTTTTCATGGCTGCGAAACCATTCTTCAGCCTTTGACTTCGACGCCATCTAAAAAGAAACCTGAACTTGGTGAGAAAGATGACGATCTATTCAAACTATTGAACGGTACCTATTATGCCGAATTTCAAGCGACCGAGGATTGTCTCAAATGTCACTGGAGAGGAGGCCAATGCCAGAACATCAACCAAACATTTCACTGCAAAGCAGAAAAAAACGGTACTTCTCTATCTTCAGCAGTATCATGGTCCCTCTTTCTCCCAAAAAGCTTGAGCTAATTAGGGAGAGTCCGTAATAATATGTATCAGACTATTACCTAATAATGTTTCTATTTTTAAGGTTTTAGAATGTCAATTATATTCGCTTAACCTGCTGTTTATTGCAGGGCCAAACCTCAAACTGATCCTTCCCTTAGGTAAAGAAATCCTTCTAAACTAACTTCTCTATTTGTTCTTTCGTTGTTCTGTTTCTGCCCTGCTTCTTTCTTGTTGCTGATGACCACCACCTGTTTGTTCTTTAGTCACTGGCGGAGTCCTTGCCATTTGCTTGACTATTGTATTTATTATCCGTCGATGCAAAAGACGGAAGTTTGTCTCTTCACATCTGTTGTCAAGGAACATTTCCGCCGATCCTTCAGCTGAGATTGAATTCAGCCGTGTCTTCTTCGGAGTTCCTGTCTTCAAATATGCTGAACTTGAACAAGCGACAGACAATTTCCATCCTTCCACTGAACTCGGAGATGGAGGTTTTGGCACTGTCTACCATGGTAAGATGGTTTAAAGTTGTTCATATTTGTCAGCGCATCACCAAACTTACAAGATCAAATCTGAGAATCTGCATATGAATCATGTCTAATCACAATTGTTGATCTCTTCTCAACCAGGGATACTTCAGGATGGAAGGGAAGTGGCAGTTAAACGCCTATACGAACACAACTCTAGGCGCGTGATGCAATTCCTGAATGAAGTCGAAATCCTAACCCGCCTGCGCCATCCCAATCTTGTTTCCCTCTATGGCTGCACTTCACGCCACAGCCGGGAACTGTTGCTTGTTTATGAGTACATTCCTAATGGCACTCTGGCCGATCACATCCATGGCGACCGAGCCAAGGATGGCTTGCTCACATGGCCTATTCGGATGAGCATAGCCGTGGAAACTGCCAGTGCATTGGCTTACCTCCACGCTACTGATATCATCCACCGCGATGTCAAGACTGACAACATACTACTCGACAACAATTTTTCTGTCAAAGTTGCTGATTTTGGGCTTTCAAGACTCCTCCCAACCGATGTGACACACGTCTCTACAGCTCCACAGGGGACTCCCGGCTATGTTGATCCGGACTATTACCAATCTTACCAACTTACTGATAGGAGTGACGTTTATAGCTTTGGAGTTGTGCTCGTTGAGCTCATATCATCCATGCCTGCCGTTGACATTAGCAGACATAGGCATGAGATTAATTTGGCTAACTTAGCAATAAACCGAATCCAGAACCGTGCATTCAATGAGCTGATTGATCCTTCTCTTGGGTATGAGTCAAACACTTCAGTCGAAAGGATGACTACTTCAGTGGCAGAGGTGGCTTTTCGATGCCTACAACTCGAAAAGGAAATGAGACCAAGCATGAATGAAGTTCTGGAGGCTTTGAAGGAAATTCAAGATTACAAAGACGAGGAGAACAATGGGGAACAAATTGACAATTCAGAGCCGTTAAATCATAGATGGCCTCATCCTTCCCCTGAGGGTGATGATGCTGTGTTGTTGAAGAGTGGCAAGGTGCCACCCTCACCCGATTCTGTAGCCAATGCTCACAGATGGGTTAGTGGCTCTTCCACATCCATTTCCAGTGGCTAAGGCTTCATTTTCAAACACCGAAAAAAGATGTCTCCAGTGCACAAGGATCGGGCTCGTGGTTCACCGGTGAGTTGTTTGATTTTGTTTTCTCCTCATCTACTTGTTTTGATATTGACACATATGATGTCAAGAAATTATACTGGCTGATGTATATAGTATGGAGCTCCCATTTGTACATGCAGAGTTTTGTTTGAAGATGACGGAAGTTTTATCTCATCTTTGATTGCGTTTCCCTTTCCTTCTGGCGAAGGGAAATAGATGAAAATGAAGGGGAGAAACACTGAAATTGGATTTATTTTTTAAATACTGATATGAATGTTGCAGTCAATAATTGAGTCCCAAGGCGAAAGCAGAAAATTGCGAAGGCTTTGGGTCTTGCGTTTTAGGAATTGGCACCTGAACCACGTAAAACCTTTTGGGAGACAATCAATTCGAAGACTCTCATCCAGAACATACATACCCCATATAGCATATATACATTCACACTCATATTTTTAGATATTATTCATTTAACTTAAGTATCGGAGAATTCACATAAAAAAAAAAAATTCCTATATGCCTTCTAGCTGGTTTTGTACTTCCAAAGACCTGCGAAAGACTAGCCATCCAAAGAGTCTCTAGGGATCTTGTGATTCCATCTGGACTTTACTTGTTCACTAAAATAAATAAATTTAATTATTATAATTAGACAATAAAAAATTATTTTGAAAAAATATTTTATTGATTAGGATTTTATAGTACCAACACATAATATTTATTTATATAATAGTATAGATGAATTGAAGGAATTGGTTAAGTGTAGCTAAGACCATAAGAAGATGTATACAAGAGAAATAAGTAAGAATTTATAAATAGAAAGTTAATTGACTCTAGTCGATTGTCAGAAGATTGTATCATGTGTTTTACTAATTATTTTGAGATAATTGAAAAATAAATTCGAGATTTAGTAATAGTAACGTGCGTATATGGTGAAGGAGGTTGGATTCAAAAAATAAAAATTTTAAAATGTCATAACTTATACAACAAAAATAAAACTAACTATAGTTTTAAAAAAGTGATTTTTTTTCTCAAATTGCATGTGGTTTAATTTTATATCTTATATTGTATTTTTGGTTAAGTTTGATTTAAATTTAATTTAATTAGGGGTAATTAGAATAAATTAACTTAACTAAAGTTTAATTAACATTATTAATGATGAAAGGAATATTTTTTAAAAAATTAAATCACTAGAACTTCTAGACTTACTTTTATAGTATAGGGAGTGTCTATGTAAGCAATTTAAAGGACAAAAAGGTCAAAAAGGACAAAAACGTCTAAGGGCAATTTACACTTATAAAAATGTCAAAGTGATATTATTATCACCATATTTTATGATATAAATTATATTATTAGTCATTGAATTTTGTATTCTGTAAAAAATTAGTTATTATACTTTAATTTTTGTCAACATCACATCCTCTAAACTTTTGTTTTTGTTATAATTCAATCCAACTTTTGATTTCTCATCACATTCTGTTAATAAAAACTAACGCGATATATATTAATATAGATCTAAAATCATTTAATGTTAAAATTAAGCATAAATCCTACAATCAAATGATTTTTAAATTTATATTAATGTTTATCATGTTAGTTGTTGTTAAAAGAATTTGACAAAAATTAAAAGAAGAATTGAATTATAATAAAAATTAAAATTTAATAGTTATGGTAACAAAAATTAAATTACAAAATTTAAGAACTAACCCTGTAATTTATTCATATTTTGTAATTTCCTATATATTTTCAAGAATTTGCGCTTAGTACTTGTTTTTATCTATATAAGGTTATTAGATAACCTAATAATTCACACCAAGTAATTCACAAATAAAATACACTAAATAAACACACAAAAATTAAAGCAATTGAATGTTAAGGAGCGTAAAAATTCGGTTTACCCGAACTAACTAAACTGGAACAACCAAACTTGTCAGTTCAGTTCGATTTTTTTCTTGTATTGGTTCTATATGGTTAATTTTTTTTCAAAAGTTCAGTTTTTGAATTATGGTTTAAAGAACTGAACTAACCGAACTGACCAAAGTTTAAAACAATGTTGTTATCAAACAATGTCATTTTTCTTCAATTTTATATATTTTTTATCGATTACTTCAATTTTCTTCGATTTTTTTGCGTTTCTTCAATTTGGTTCAGTTCATACAGTTTGTGTTTGATTTTTTCAATTATCGATTAGTTCGATTTTTTTAATTTAATTGATCAGTTTAATTTAATTTAATTGGTTATCCCGTCATTTGTACACCCTAATTGAATGACTTAGAAGTAAAAATGTCCCCTTTGGGATAGAATTTGAAGTCAACTCTCGTGTCCAGCAAACTAAGTGGAAGTGACAAATGGGGAAAATCAACATTTCCATTGACAAATGATTCTGCTTTGGTTTAATTTTCTTTTATACACATTTGTTGTGTTCCCTTTACAAATACTATTTATTGTAAACAATTATAATATCACCGGTTGGGTATTAATATACCAATTGATGTGGTAAATTGCTTTTATAGCAAAGTTTATTAGGTAAATAATGGATATATATAAAAGAGTTAAACAATGATGTAAGGCCCGCTTCCGAATATTCCCACTTAATATAGGATACTCGAAAGAAGATCATTACAGAGATAATATAGAACAAAACTGAATTCAAATAACAACTCATTTCATTTTTAGTAGCAAAAATTTAAATAAAATTTAATTATATTTTTAATATCTCATAACTCTAGGCTCGATAGCTATATAAAATAATAAGAGGTTCAAATGTCAATAGACATAACAAATCCTCATCACTATAAACCTCACCAAATCACTAACTAGGATATTTGAAATTAGGATGCGTCTCCGTACACCACTATTCCTGGGTTGTAGTCCTATTGGACTCGCCCCCAATAATAGTCTTTCTTTTACCTAGTATGGCAAAGAAGATCAGTAAGCCACAAGGCTCAACAAGTTCGAGAAACAATGAACAATATATATAGGATCCAAGGACATGATGACACCAAGAAGAGTACTCAAGGATAGGGTTGGCAATGGTTCGGTTTGGTTTCGATTTTTGCCAAAACCATAACCGAACCAAACTTAAATTACTAAAACCAAAACCAAACCATTACCCATTTAGTTTTAAAAATTTAAAACCACAACCAAACCATTCGATTTCGGATCGGTTTCGGTTTAACCATGGTTTTTTTAGGTTAATCCATACCAACAAACAAAGACAAATAGCATTTATAAATTTTTTTGATAATTTCACAACAAACAAAGATAAATTCTAATAAAGTTATCTTATTCTTGCATAAAGTTACAAAACTTCTTGGATATAAAATCATATCTCCAAACTTACAATTGTTAAGATCAATAAATTAATATTTGCATAATTATATTGTAATTTAAACTAAAAAAAATTAGCTATGAAAGTTAATACCTTCATTAACAACATTAATATCTTCTTCGTAAATTGATGCATATCCATCTAAAATGAATGAGCCAACTCTATCAAACAAAATTATAAATATAAAAAATAAATTAATATGAAAATGTAGTCTTAACAATAAAAAATAACTAGTAAATGAAATAAATTCACCTTTTTCCACTTAATTTGATAATCAACTTTGGGCACACATCAATGCTTTTATTGTCTTTGGATTAAGTCGATTACGATGAGGACTCACCAGTCTCCCACTAGAACTGAATGCCAACTTCGAAGCAACAGTAGATACAGGAATGGCTAATGTATCTCTTGCAATAGTTTGTAAGATAGGATATTTCACTCCATTCACTTTCCACCAAAGTAAAATATTAAACTGACAATTATCAACTATAACATCTCCATCAAAGTAAAGTTCCAATTCAATTCTGAAACTAGTAACTTTAGTAGTTTTCCTCTTTTTAAGAAAAGATTGATATTCATCATCAAAAGAAATGAAATTCTCTCTTGGAGTTGGAGTGACGCTCCCATCCAATGTACATTATTGGTTATTCACATCATTCACTTTGTTCTTTTTAATGTGATATTCCTTCATCAAATCATAAAAAAGGTACTTGATGCTGCTAATTTGTTCATCATAGTCATAAGGATAGACCTTAGGAGAGTAAAAGTCAAGAAAAGTCATCTTATACCTAGGATCTAACACTGCAGCAACACCCATCAACTTATGAAGGAGGAGAGAAAAGGAATGAGAAGAGAAGGGGAGAAGGGTTTGTAAGCAAGGCAATTGGGCTGGGTTGTATATAATATAGATATTATACATATTATATTATATATATGTTCGATTCAGTTTGGTTTGGTTTGGCTCAGTTACCCATCATTCGGTTCGGGTTTTGGTCTAGTTTTAGTGAAAACTATAACCAAACCATACTCATTGAAACAATGTTTGATTTTTCCCCAAACTAAACCATTACCCAGTCAAACGATTTTTAATCGCATTGACCGATTCGATTTCAGTTCGGTTCCCCACGGTTTTGGTTGCAATTGCCATCCCTACTCAAGGACTCCACAGTTATATACGAGATTCATAATTTAGAAGTTTATCAATTCAACTTAAATATATCATGTCACCATGTACCACTATGCAAATGTGCATAAAATCTCAATGTCAATATCAAATCTCGCAAGCCATCAATCAATACATGCAAGAGTGCATCATTTCACCCGGCTCTCAATCATCAATCAATGCATGCAAAAGTGCATAATTTCAATAAAACCTTACAAATAAATATAGAGCCAACCTGCCGGGCTATGGCCACATCGTCTCGCGCCAAGTGCTCTAGGGTACCCTTTCTCTCTCAACATAAAATAATAGGTGCTCAAACTATATATATATATATATATAACATGTGCATGTATGCATCATGTATGCATTTACCAACCACATGCATTTAAATTCTTGTTTCCCCAAATATTCATACTTACAACACCACTTACCTATATCGAATTTACCATCATCAAATAGATTCAACATATCTTACTTCAACATTTACCACATTCAAGATGTAACTTATGACACATAAATGATTGATGTAAATTACAACACATGAATAATTTTTAGAGATGCTATTTAAGGTTAAATCTTGATTTTCAAGTTGAGGAGTATTATAGATTTAATAATTATTTTTCCTAGAGTATTATAGATTTAATAATTAATTTTCCCATCATATGATTTTTGTGAATTCATTTAACCAGTGTTAGTATACATTTACTTGCATTCGTGCTCATAGCTTAAATTCATGATTAGTTCTCATACAATCAAAATGACCACACCATGCGTTTTTGTTCATTGACGAGTTGGTATTGATCTTTTACACAAACAGTGGATGTTAAATTTAATGACCACATTTTGAGGAATATTTAGAAGGAATTTCACTGAGGCATCTCATAATTTAGACATATTTGAGATTGTCGATGTTCGGAATTTGTAGACCGTGATTCGTTGGTTCGCACTGATATAATGAATCCGAAAGAGAGAAGGATATGATCTAGTTTTTGTTGATTCGCCAGCCGATTGGCCCCTGCAAAATACTCCGACGCTTAAGTAAGTAAGCGAGTACAAAGGTGCAGAATTTAAGCAAGTTGGCAGAGAGAGCATACCTTGGCTCTTAAAAGAGTTGGCTGATATATAGGAGGAGGAGATGTCTTCTTGCATGCGTCATACGTCTGCAGGTGATGGGACTGAATATCCAGCGCCGGCGGCGGTACCCAGATGGATGCATAGTGCCGACGAGACTCTCATTAATGCGGATGGGATCTGCCATTAATGAGGATGGGATCTGAGGCGAGCGCGCAGAAACCCAAAAATGGCTACAGTAATGCTGTTGCAAAGGCCGAGATGGGACTAGTATGGCCCAAACAAATGGGCTGAGAGAATGGGACTAGGTTGGGCTTGAACGGCCTAGCTAGGACAACACCTAGTCTACCACTGTTCTCTGGTTACTCCGTGGTCTTCTTGTTACGCGAGCTGATCAATTACACCAGCGAACTGGAAGTATCGCTAGGAGCTCGCTGGAAGCATCGCTGGGAGCTCACTTGATCTTGCAATCTGAGCTAGGGTTTCAGCGATGTGTGAGCCTACCCCGATGAGCTTAGCTTTGAGCCCACTGGGCCTTAAGTGATTGGGCTGGGCTGCCGAATAGAGTCCAACCTATAAGGAGTAGTGTGGGAAATACCCGTAACACAAGCCCCCCAGCTAGCAGTGCGATCTTCGGACCGGGAGCTGATGTGTTGCCAATTACTCCAGTTGTCAATTAGCCTTTTGAACTTCTGCCCAATCGCTCCAGATCATGCCATTTCATGCAGCGTGCCTTGTCTGTAGCGTATTTAATGCGCACACCCCCCATTACTGCGTGTGATGATGACTGTGGGACCCATGGGTAGTCGCGTGTCGGAAGGATGCAGGGCACGCCATACACCGGCTTGATCTAATAGCTGAGAGCGATCGAGTTAAAGGCATAAATAGCCAAGAGGCTTTACTGTCGTCTCTTTCACTCGACTTTGAAATTTTTTGCTCTCGCCTTCTCCTTGTCTCTGAAGCTTTCACTGTGACCAGGTCCTTCCAACTACAGTCGTTTAGGTGCAAACCATTCCTACCTGAAGTTTGTCCTAAGTCCTTACTCCGGTGAGAGAGTTAGTGATTGGTAAGCTTTTCATGGCCTTCGTCTTTTTCTTTTGCCAGACTACTAATCATCGGTTAACCTTCGACGGTTCTTCAATCTTCTTGATTCTATCAATGATGCTTCTATTTTTCGGGGGATTGATTAGAGTTGGTTTGTTAGGAGTTCACAGAGCCTTCGGGCTCAAAGACCTTAGGATTAGTCTTCCATGGAATAACGGGCTTGCAGTTGTAGCCTCTTTGCATTAGGCGGCACCCTGTTGCAAAGCGCGTGACCTGTTAAGTAGAGAGCACCTTTAGTGTTTCTTCTAGTTCTTTAAAGTTTGGTCCATGAGCTATGGCCTAATTGTTTTTTTCTTCCTCTGTAGATGTCTGATACTACTCAAGAGAACTTGGGTCAAAAGCGTTGCAAACATATCATAGGAGAGGACGATACTTTGAATTCTGAAGATTGCCTCGTAATAGAGATACAAAACATTGAGGGAGCGATCTCACGAGCTATGGAGGTCGTTGAAGGGAGCCAGGGGCAAGAGGTTTTTAAAAGATTTCCCTCCTACGCCAAGTTCCTTGAGGTGGGGACTTGTACTCGGGAGTTTCGTTTCCCGATGAATTGCTGAGTGTATATCCCTGTATCGAACTCTCACGCAGCCTATCCACCACCTGGCTTCATAGCCATTAACCCCTAGCACCTTGAGTCTGGGTTTAGGTTCTATGTAGCTCCATACCTTCTTGACCTCTTGAACGAGGTCAAGCTCGCACCTTTTAAATTGACACCAAATTCTTATACCCAACTCACTTCCCTAACGGTCTTATTTCTTAGGAACAAACTTCCTCCCCCATCACCAAAACTAGTAAAGTTTCTTTTTTCTTTTAAAAATACCAAAGATGGGTTGTACTATCTGGCAGCTCGTCCTTCTCAATACAAGGCTATCCTTCCTCAGGGAAGAGCGAAGGGGAAATTCAACGTGGGCGACTATAAGTCTAGTTGGTTCTTCGCTTCTTGCCCTTTGCTTTCGTCACTCAGAAGCCTCAACTTCGCATTGACCCCAGGTAAGAGCATATTAGCTCGCATGGGGCTCTTTTACTTTTCATATATATGCCTTGACGTCCTCATCCTGTGATGTAGAGTTTGGGAACGGGAGGCCAATTTTGCCAGCTGACGAGATCAACATCCTCAATAAGCTTGTTGCTGCGGGGTTAGGTTCAGAGGATCTCGAGCTTACAGAAAAGCTGTTCAGAGAACACGAGCTCGTGCCCCTTCTCAACGTCAAGATTATAAATGGGAATCACATCAAGGTTCTGGGTGCGAAAGTCCTCCCGTCCGCCTTCCAAGTCCTTAAGTCTAGTAGCAACAAGGGGGAAAAAAGTCGAGCCGAAGATATGGTAGATCTCAACCTTACCATGCCAAAGAGATCCGGGACCAGATCAGGCACTACTTTGTCCATGATTCTGAGCTCAAGCTTGCGAGGCGAGAGGTCAGAATAGCAGCAACCAAAGTCACGCCTTCCTTAATGCCACCAATAACAATAGAAACCCAAATAATAACATCCGTCACGACAGAAGCAGCGATCCCAATAGGAATAGAGAGCTCTTGTCCCCCGCGACCAGGGTTCAAGCAAAACTCGTGAAAAGGAGATCGCGAGGGAGACTTCCAACGCTCCTGCAATCGGGTTAAAAAGAGGACCGGACCAGCTGCAGAAGAGTGATAAAGGAAAGAAGGTCAGAGTCTCTGAGGAAATGGTGACCCAAGAGCCCATCGAAGAGCCGATGCCCGAATCGCTTTACTTTCATGCCCTTATGGACGAAATGCCCGAACTCATAAGCATGTTCGCTCAAACCTTGGATCAAGGCGAGGTGAAAAGGACCGCTTTATTCCGCTACATAGCTCGCCACAGTTTCCTGGTAAGTCCCATTTTATTCCCTGGCTTTGTTACTTTTATCGAGTTAACACTTTGTGTCTTATAGACTTCTCTTGTTGCTATGAAGGCCAGGAAACTAGAGCAGGATTACGAGGGGTGGATCCAGGCAACATCCATTTCCCAACTTGCCGAGCTCTGGAAGGTCGTTAAAGGCCTTGAAGTGGAGTTGCGTGACGCGCAATAAAGAAATAAAGATTATGAGGAGGAGCTCCGTCGGGAGAAGAACATGTTGGAATCTGCTAACTCTAAGCTTACCAGCGAGCTGAATAAGGCTAAGGAGGAGCTGCGAAAAGCCTAAGACAGGTTGAAATCTGCCGAGGCGGAGTTGGAGAAAATCAAAGACAAGCGGAAGCAGGCCGACGATTGAGCTAACGGTGCAAACAGATTGCAAATAGGGCCATCAATGATATCAAGGCGGAGGTGGAAGCTCAGATAGATTTAGCATGCAAGGAAACCAAGTTTGACACATGCTCGGCGTTCCTTTACACCCTCTGGCTAAACCATCCTGAGATGGATTTCTCCTTCTTCGGGGAGCAAGCCGTTAAGGAGGTGAAAAGGTACACTACCGAAGCTGCTAAAGATGTCGAGGCGTCCATCCCGTTAGATTTAATCGAGGTCATTTCGCCAGCTGCCAACGCCGAGGTTCAATCCGTTGAAGCCACTGAAGTCGAAGCTTCCGAAGTCCAACCTGCTGAAGCTACCGATCCCCTTAGCTAGGCTTTTTTTGTTTTTCCTTTTTGCATTGCTTTGTAAACACAAATGCTCATTCAATGGAGTATTTTTCTGAACCCATGTCCTTTTCTCTAAATTTCCTCACAAACATAAGCCAATCAATCTTGCCTTTTGTCAAAGTCTTGGCAAAATAAATGAACCAATCTTCACAATATAATTTGAAACGAGCTTAAGGAAGTTTCTGTGTATCTAGATAGTCCCGAAGGTATAACTTAAAAGAAGTCTTCAAGAATATAACTTGAGTATGATAAGCCCAGATAGATCAAAAAAATTCCCAGCTCGTAAATTAGCGAGATTAAAGATAGGTCATTAATAATAGACGTAATAACCATAAATGCATATCCAGTAAGGTGTGATTTTCCATACTTCAGGCGAATTTAGGCAATCCTTAGTCAACACGCTCTGACGAAATAACATATGGGCCATGATGGAAGCCTTGCCAATATACATGTCCAAGCAGATTGTGTTGCGATCTCAGTTAACACATCGTGGCTTCTTGCGAGTTCGACTAGCAAGGAACAAACACCGTGGCAGGTCGCAGACTATAGCTTGAGCCAAGATGAAAAGACCTCATTTAGTGGAACTCCCATTTTTATCGCTAAGTTATATGTTCAGATGGATCATAAGTTGACCCCAGCTAATATACCATGGCTTATTATTTTATTGTCTTGTGTTGCCAAGCTATGTGTCCAGGCAGATCGTACTGTGACCTCAACTAACACACCGTGGCTTTCACAAGTTTCAAATGAAATGAATAGGAACACCCAGGTAGGTTGTAGACCATGACTTAAGTTAGGATGAAAGAATCTCAGCTAGTGAACCTTAACTCGAGATAGTTTGATGGAAGTGGTTGCTGAGACGGTTGTTTTGAAGAACACTAAACCATGACATTGTGGTCAAGATGAATGGATTCCATTTTACAAACCATGGTCCGGGGTGAGGACTATGATGAATGCTCAGGTAAGCCTCAAACCGTGGTATGTAAGCCAAGTTGAATGGGCCCTAGCTCGCAAACCATAGCCCTCATACCCCATACTATCTCTTGATTCTTATTTTAAACAAACAAAATGTGGATGTAATAAGATTCGGCAAGAAACAAGACACATTAATATCACATAAATCGCATGCTCAATTTATTAACAAAGCAATATTGGCAAAAATGAGATGTCAATTGATAACTAATATCATATGAAAGAGAAATGCTTACTTATCGGAAATATGGCATTAGGTGCTCCGTGTTCCAAGCCCGTGGAAGAATGGCTCCATCCATGTCAGCCAAGTGATACGCTCCATTGCTAAGGCTTTCTTTTATAGTATAGGGGCCTTCCTAGTTTGGGCCCAATGTCTCGTCGCTGGTCTTACAAGCTCCAGGTAAAATAAGGCGTAGCACGAGGTCGCCGACATTGTAGCACTGGACCCAAACCCTCCGGTTATAGTATCTTGCTACACACCGATGGTAGGTCGTTGCTCTCATGCGAGCTAGCTCCCTTGCCTCCTCAAGTAAATCAAGGTTTGTGGCCAGCAACTGGTCACTGTTCTTTGGGTCGAAGATGGTTCGTCGCTGACTGATCACTTCATTCTCTGCCAGGATCATTGCCTCAGACCCATATACCATAGAAAAAGGAGTTTCTCCCATGGTGGTGTGAACTGTAGTCCGGTAGGACCAGAGCACAGTTTGTTGTTCGTCCACCCAGGCTCTCTTTCTGGCCTCTAACTTTGTCTTCAATATCTGATTGATTATTTTGTTGATAGCTTCGACTTGTCTGTTGGCTTGCGGGTGGTCCACAACTGTGAAGCTCTTCTGGATCCCTAGCGATTCGCAAAATTGGATGAACTGCTTGTTGGTGAACTGGGTTCCATTATCTGTGACTATCTATTGAGAGACTCCAAATCTGCAGATGATATTGCTCCATACAAACTTTTCTACCTTTGTTGTGGATATCTGTGTGAGCTCCTTTGCTTCTGCCCACTTGGTAAAGTAATCAACAACCACTATAGCATGCTTACATCCGTCGTGAGCTGTAGGAAGTGGCCCGATCAGGTCAATACCCCACATAGCGAAAGGCTATGGGTTTCTCATCTGTTGCAGATAGGTGGGTGGAGCTCACGGTATCTTTGCAAATCTTTGGTATGTGTCGTACCTCTTCACCAAATTTGTAGCATCTTTCTTTATGGTAGGCCAGTAAAACCCCTAGTGAAGTACCTTTTGAGCCAATGATACCCCCCTAGCATGATTGCCACAGTGACCAGCATGGATTTCTATGAGAACTTCCTGGCAATCGGGCTCATCGATGCATCTCAGTAATGGGGCTGAGAACCCCCTTTTGTACAACATATCATTGTGAATGTAGTATCTGGCAGCCTGAGCTCATGTATGTCGTGCTTCTAACTTGTCACCTGGTAATTTTTCTTCTTGCAAATAGTTAATGATGGTTCTCATCCATGAATTCGGCCTCAGCTCGATTTCAAATGCCTCACCTTGTCCTTCCGTGCTCGGTGCTGCTAGGAACTCCACGGGAATAGCCCTTAAGGAGTCGACGTCTCTTACAGATGCCAAGCGAGCGAGAGCATCAGCTTGAGAGTTCTGGCTTGGTACTTGATTCAACTTTCACTCCTCGAAGAGGCGAATTAGTTCCTAAACTTTCTAGAGGTAGGCTACCATCTTCGGGCCCTTTGCTTGATATTCCTCTTGTATTTGACAGACTACAAGCTGGGAGTAACTAAAAATTGCTAACCGTTCTGCCTTCACTTCTCTTACCAAATGTAGACCTGCCAACAATGCCTCGTACTCGACCTCATTGTTGGTTGCCTTAAACCCAAATCTTAGCGCATAGGGGATCTTGTGTCCCTCCGAGCTTATCAAGAGTACACCAGCTCCAGATTCATGCTCACTGGAAGACCCATCCATAAATAACTCCCAGACTGGAATTACTACAGAGACAGGCTCCTCCTCTACTGGGCCCACGAACTCCACGACAAAATCTTCCAGCACCTGCCCTTTGACGACCGACCTTGGTTTGTATTCTATGTTAAATTGAGTGAGCTTAATGGCCCACTTGAGTAAACAGCTAGACGAGTCGGGCTTCTACAAGATCTGCTTTTGTGGGTACTTGGTTAATACGCCAATCTAATGGGCTTCGAAATAGGGGCGTAGCTTCCTTGAAGCGACCACTAAGGAATAGGTGAGCTTCTCCATGGGGGTGTACCTTATTTCAACATCTAGTAGTCTGTGGCTCACATAATACACTAGGTACTGCACCAGGTCTTCTTCTCGCACTAGTGTTGGGCTGATAGCATACTTAGACGATCATCTACTTTGTAACGCCCCACTTTTCCAAATACACAACAACATGGAACATAAGCAGACATCACCTATGGGCGTTATGGAAACCCTTACCAACGAAAGCGTTGGATCAAACTTGAAAGCTTAACCAAAGCTAAATAAAAGGGTTTCCACTGAATTTCCTTTATAAGTACAAGAAATGGATACAACTTTCACAACTTTCAATAAACCCCAAAGATGTAACTCACTACTTCTAGTTGCAACTGCAACACATGCCCAAGCTAGCGAATAAACCCTTATCATGGCACCTTCCCCATACAACATTTGAAGTGCACCAATTGAGATATTACACCCACACAACCCTTAGTACAACTATAGGACATCCACACATTTAATACAAGCTCGATCATCCTATCTGCTATTACAATACATCACTTGAATTACATAATGAAATAAAACCAAAAGCTAGCTGCAAAACCCAAAGCTAGCCAAGCACCACCTTTTTTCCCTTGCACGAACTAGAACCTGGAACTCCTGGCACTTCTGAGAAACCTGGGACGTTGAATATCCCAAGGGTATGAAACACCCGAGTTAGATAATGACATCTAAGTGAGTGACTCAGAAAATGAGAATACATGCGTGCAAATGCAATAATGCCATTATGAAATCCACCCCTATGGTAGCAATGCCAAGGTGTTGCAATCACCCCCGCAGTCATCATAGTCACCCCTGGCTCACCGTAAGAGCACGAGTTCTTCCATGATGGCCCAACAACTAGCCACAGTCACCAACACAAACATGATATATGACAAAGCAGAAGGAATATGCATAGCCAAGGGAAAATATGACATGTAAGCCACAAAGGCATGATATGCAAGCCAACATCCACACACAAGTGAAGCAACAAATGTTCAAAATGCCACAAAACATGCAGGAATCACTCACCTTGATCGATTACCTTAGGAAGCACTGTTTACAACGAGCGAAATGGGTTTTCTCATAGTTTTTCTTACTGCTTGGCATGAATTTCGAGAAAGACCCAAAAATTCTGTCAAGGCTTATTCTCCCTCAACTTTCTCCCTTCTTTTCTACAGCATTTCCTCTCTCAAACTCCCTTCCTTTTCCTCCTTACTTGGTGCCCAAAATGAATAACCCCAAAGCCCTTATTTATAGGAAACTTCGGCGAACCAAATCGCGTCACATGTCGCGTCATCATTCCATCCATGAGCATCCAATTAAAATATGCCATGTGTCCCTAGGGATTTGTGCCTCCACATGCTTAATTAGATTTTCAAGATTCCCCATCATTACATCCCACATAGTAAATTACATTTTCTACATTTCCCATCATTACAACTACATCCCACACGGTTAATTGCATTTTCCACATTTCTCATCATTACACTTCAAATCCTATCTCCAAGTGGCCAATGAATGCTTGCCACATGTTCTTAGAGATAAGGTTTGGAGACTTTTGCAAACTTTGAAGCTAAGTAAGCTTTTTCTTAGCCAATCATGCAATGCCACCTCAAAGGGTCATTATGAGCCATCATGTGACCTTATCTTATCTTCCAAGTGGCCTATGGTTGATTGACATATGTCATTGAAGATAAGGCTTCATCATTTCTCCCATGTCCATCCAACCCAAATGCACCACTCGTCTCTTAATTGAATTTAGTAGAGTTTGGAATCCAAAGCTCCATTTGATTTGAATTTGAAATCCATGATACCTTGAAGAGATATTTTTAAGGTTTCAAGAACTACATCTTGGCCTAAACTTTTCGGATAATTTACACTTAGACCATTGCAACTTGATCCCAAAGCCATTTTTAATTGCACTTTTTAGTCCCTAAAAAATGGATAAATTATACTTAGCACCCCAAGATTTTAGGTAAATTATACTTTTACCCGAACTTCAGTATTTATGATTTTGCCACTGGTTCAGAAATTGAACCTTTGTCTCAAGGCTTCTATAATCCCTTGAAAGAACCTATTTCCTCAAGTATTAGAACCTAATAACCTCAGGTATTACATCATATTTGAGTTTGAAAATCCGGGATATTACATCCTCCCCCCCTTAAAAATAAATTTCGTCCTCGAAATTCCACCTCATTCTTTAACATTATGGTGTCCCCAGAACACCTTCCTCAAGAGATATCATCTCACTCCTCAAGACTCAATTTGGTGTGACTTATCCAACATGGTTGCCCAAACTTCAGGCCTTAGGCTCCTGAATTCAACTTAGAAATCAAAGTATTTCTTCAAACAAAAACGACGTCAGTGTTTTTGACCCATTCCCAATTGACTCCCTTCATAAGTCTTATCACGAACACTACTATTCTTGGGAATCCCTTCGCCTGGAACTATGAAAATATGGTGGGAATAAACCCAAACGTGATGCCACATGGTCTTATCAGTCGTCATAGGTCTCCTCTTCTGACGAACTGCTTATGGTTGGGATCAATATTCAGTCTATGTGGCATCACGTTTGGGTTTATTCCCACCATATCTTCATGGTTCCAGGCAAATACGTCTAAATTAGCCTTAAGAAAATTAATCAATTGGGACTTTACCTCGAGGGAAAGACCCTTGCCCAACTTGAGGCATCTTTCAACATCGATGTCACTGACCACAATGTCTTCCAACTCATCTATCGAGCTGGCAGCTCGGTCATAGTCCACCTCGGGTGGGTTCAGGTCGTGATTAACTCCTTTGCTATTGATGACTCGTTCTTCCCCTCCAAAGACCATATTGATCTTTTTTCCTTTGAGTCTTATTTTCAATGCCTCCTCATAGCAGCGTCTTGCCTAATACTACTTGCCCCTTACGCATCCGGTCCCATTTGAAGTCGGGAACTTTAATGCCAGGGCTCTAGTTGAGATAACTAGATTCAAGTCGTTCATGGCAAGCCTCCCTATGATGACGTTGTATGCAGAGGGGCTATCGATGACAAGGAAGTCTGCCCTTATTGTGGCCTGAGAATCTGATTCACCAACTGTGAGTGGGAGTCTTATACGTCCCATCGAAATTACTGCATCACCGGTGAAACCATAAAGTGGCTCTGGGGATGGCATCAGCTAATCTATCCCCAATCCCATCTGGTCAAAACACCCCCTATACATGGCGTTCACCGAGTTGCTCGTATCCACTATAACCCTTTGCATTTTCATGTTACCAATTTGAGCTCAGATCACGAGGGTATCATTGTGTGGCTAGTGCACATCTCTAGAATTTTCCTTGGTGAAAACATCATCGTCTGAGACCACTCTAGCTCTCTTGGATGGTACTTCTTGGTCGCCACACCCAACGAGTAGAAGGTGATCAGCTTCCCGAACATACCGTTCATGAGATCTATTAGAAGTCCCTGCGATATGAGGATTTGGATGTGCTGGATGCTAGGGCTGCTAATTTCTTGGCCACACCACATAATCATGCAAGCGCCCCTTCCTGATTAACTCTTCAATCGCGTGTTTTAATGTCCAACATTCAGAGGTGACGTGCCCTGCCTCATTATGATAGGCGCAGAACTTATCCCTATTTTTGAATTTGCTAGGGGTCTTTATGGGGCTAGGCTTCCCAAAATCTTCCTTGTTCCTTTCAGTGGCGAAAATCCAATCCTGAGAATCAGATGGGGCATTATAAATTTCATATCAACTTTAGTGTGGAGGTCGTTCCCCTCCCCGCTCATTCATGGCCTTCTTAGCAACCTAATCATTGGGACTCCGCCCTTGGTCTCCTTTATGACCATCGCCATTACCTCTCTTCTTGTTCTGGTTGGTGCCTTCTACTATTTTTTTTTTTTATCACTTGACTTTTTTGAACCAAAGGCTTCCTCCCACCTATCCTCCTTCACAGCTCGCTTGTAGAATTCGCTCAGGTCCCCTACGAGGGACTTATAGATGCTCTCGTAAAGCTTCCCATCTTTTTGAAGTCCAGCAGAGATTGCAGTTGAGATACTCTCGTCCAAGAGATTTTCCACTTTATTGACCTCGCGTTTGAACCTCTCTATGTAATCCTTCAAGGACTCGTCGGACTGCTAAAACACTGTAGCGAGGTGACATGTTGGGGAGAGCTGTCTCCGGAGCAATCTATATTGGTTGATGAATTTCCTCTAACACTCCTCCTAACTATAGATACTGCGAGGATGGAGCCTTCTCAACCATGCCTGAGACATGTCTCCTTAGGTTGCGGGGAAACTCGACATTTTGCCAATGAACTAGAAGTCTGCAGGTTCATCTGGACATTGAAAGCATCCAGGTGGTCATATGGGTCTCTATCCCCATTATACTGAGGGATGCTGGGGACCTTAAATCTACAGGGGAAAGGCTCATGTTCTATTTCCCTGGAGAATGGCATCCTTTATTCGCAGCCTCCTCTTCGATCATGCGCCCCATGTCTCGCCTCCAGCAGTTGGATCCTCCATAGTAATTCCTCCACTGTGGGATCCTGATTCGTAGATCACCCCATGAGATTGCCTCTCCCATATAGCGTATTGCTCTGGCGAATAACGATCTCACAGAAGAGGTAGTCTCCTCATCTCACGATCTGGCGAGTTGCGGTGGGCGGCGCAACTTGGATTAACCCCGACTAAGCTATCCCCTCGATGTGGATCCCCACGTCTTCGACTTCCTTCATAAACCTCTTCACGACGATATCTGCAAGGACTCACGCCTGCCCTTCGTTCAGTGGGATGCACCCCCAATTCATCATCATAATGTTATTGTTCTTCCAACCTTTGAGACTGCAAGTTTGAGGAGCAAACCGATCCAGCTTGCCGTAAGTCTCTTCTGGATTCTCTTTCGTCTAGAGAAAGTCTTCCACTCAGAGGTCGAGGGGCTCCTACAGGTGGCATAACCTCCACTTGCATCTGGGCTGCTTGAACTTGCGTTTGGGCTCGTGCTCTAACCGCATCAACGAGTTGGATGATGGTATTCTCCAATGCTTCTTGACGCTACTGCCAGGCCTGCGTTGCCTTTAACCCAGAGGTAGGGGCCGTAGATGGGCAGGGAACCCATGCGGGGATGCCAAGGATGGATCCAGCCAGTGAGGGTATAGAAGCGGATGCAACTGTGCCCCCAACTTGCAGAACTTCCAGCAACCGGTTAGCGTGGTTCGTAAGTTGGTTAGTCAATACTTCGGAACCTTTTGTATTTCTCATTCTCGACATTGACATTGATTAGAGTGGCCCCTTCCTCTAGCACCAAAATATCGATATTTGGAATTGGTCAACCGTGATTCGTTGGTCCGCACTGATGTAATGAATCCGAAAGGGAGAAGGATGTGATTTGGTTTTTATTGATCCGCCGGTCGATTAGCCCCTGCAAAATACTCTAACGCTCAAGTGAGTAAGCAAGTAAAAAGGTGTAGAGTTTCAGCAAGTTGGCAGAGAGAGCATACTTTGGCTCTGAAAAGAGTTGGCTGATATATAGGAGGATGAGATGTCCTCCTGCATGCGTCATATGTTTACAGGTGATGGGATTGAATATCCGGTGCCGGCGCCGGTACCTAGACAGCAGCATGGTGCCGACAGGACCCTCATTAATGTGGATGGAATCTGCCAATAATGAGGATGGGATCTGAGGTCAGTGCATGAAAACCCAGAAGTGGCTACAGTGATGCTATTGCAAAGACCGGGATGGGACTGGTATGGCCCAAACAAATGGGCCGAGAGGATGGGACCAGGTTGGGCCTGGAAGGCCCAGCTAGGACAATACCTAGTCCACCATTGTTCTCTAGTTACTCCGTGGTCTTCTTGTTACGTGAGCTGATCATTTACGCCAACGAACTGGAAGTATTGTTGGGAGCTCACTGGAAGCATAGCCGAGAGCTCGCTTAATCCTGCAATCTGAGCTAGGGTTTCAGTGATGTGTGAGCCTACCTCAACGAGCTCATCTTTGAGCCCACTGGGCCTTAAGCGATTGGGTCAGGCTACCGGGTTGAGTCTAGCCCATAAGGAATAGTGCAGGAAATACTCGTAACAGAGATAATTTAAAATAGGTAAATCCTGCATTCAATACACTTACAATGGTCACACTTATGTATTCTTATTTACTATCAGAATCAGCTTTGGTTTGTCAAAGGAGAGTATTCTTCAAGGTAATTTGGTTTCCTAAACATGAACAAGGTGGGCACCTACGACAAGGTTGGAGCTCACGGCCAAGGGTTTGCGACATGAGCTCGCGGCAAGGGCTTGTGGTAAGAGTTTGTAGAAAGAACTCACAAAAAGGGCTGAAGCCAGAGCTTGCAAGAGAGCTCGCAGTAATTAATCATGGCAAGAGCTTGTAGGAAAGAGCTTGTAGCAAAGCTAGCGGAAAGCTTAAGGTAAGAGCTCGCACAAAAGCTTACAGCAAAGGATGGCGACAAGAGCTTGCGAAAAGACTTGTGGCTAGAGCTCGAAGAAAAAGCTCGCCGAAAGGCTTGAGGTTAGGACTCGAAGAAAGAGCTCGCAGAAAGAGTTCAGCAAAGGGTTGAGGCGAGAGCTCGTGAAAAACATGAGACAAGGGTTCGCGGTATGAGTTTAAGGAAGGAGCTTGCAGACAGAGTTCGCAGGGGTTGATTTGAATAGATATACATAGGCTATTTAAAACAGGGGTATCTATACCAAGCTGTTTGTCTCGAATACATGTATATATATATATAAGGAGCTATTCGAATGGGACTTATATATGTTATTATTCGGATGCATCATTTAGGCTTCTTCGAGCTGTATTTGGCCATATACATACTCGATTAAGCTCAAGAAGATATAGAAGCGAATAGGACCTTGTATCTATATCTAGACAAATAAATTACCATTCATGAATGAAACTTGGGGTGAGAACAAACCCCATTTTGAGACCACAAGGAGATCCACGAAGAGATACAGAAATAGAAGTTGAACATAGTGAGCTAAAATGAATACAGTGAGCTAATATGAACACAATAATTGTAACAGTAGAAAAAAGATATAGGCTAGCTCACACAAGGATATAAGATGATGTATAAGAGAACTTGCATTGAAAATCAAAGGAAAGTGCAAGAAGAACTTCTCTAATGACTTCGCTACGCAGAAGAAGCCTCTCTTCCTGAAGCTGTTATCGACCAACACTCCCTAATGAGCAGCCAAGAGGGAAAAAGAAGAAATAAGAAGAAGAAGTTTCAGATGAGAAAGGAGAGTATGCATAAGAGAAAGGTCACCGATGCAGGCGCAACACAAAGAGGGAAATGCACAGTCTACACCTGCAATTTGGTCAAAATGACCTAATTACCCTTCACCTTTACAATGGTCAAAAGGAAGACCAAGGGTACTATTGACATTTGCTGGCCAATTTAATTCATTATGATTTTCTTTTAAAAATTTCAAATTTCATTTCTCAATTGGGTTGAGCTCATGCCGTGGGCCATTCCATGGCCCAACTCACTAACCCAAATAATTCTCAACATCTAAGCTCATTCATAATATAATTAAAATTCTAAACGCAACTCAATGGCCCAATTCACTTGGACTTTCACCACAAATTATGGATTCCATTTAGATAGGCTACCAAATTCTCATTTCCACTTACTCTATAATATTCCATAAGCAAAGAAAGATATTTTCAACCCTCAATTAATTAAAGCAAAAATTTTTGAGCCCAAAATAAATACCCAAAAACGCCTAGACCCCCTAATGGGTCGGTACAAATGAACTATCTCATGTTTAACCCTCCAACTTAACACAATCCACAATCTTATTCTCACTCAACATCTCTTTAATTGCACACAAATTAATTAGATAATTAGATATGCAATTCAATTTATTGGGACAAATAATATATAAAATAATTTAAAAATCTTAAACTTATAATGAATTTTGAATTCAATACAAAAATCCTATTTCAATTTGAATTTAAGACAATCTAACACTATAAAGATACTAATAGCATTTTTCATAAAAACAAATATTCATTATACCAATGGAAGTCATAAATTTGCCCCTTGATAATAAGTAAATTTCTAGCATGGTTAGGGATGGACGCAGGTCGAATTTGTTGCAATTTTTAAGATAAGTGTAACCTAAATTATAGCATAATATTCGTAACCATATCCCATAGTTATAGATTTCCTAACCATACTAAATAAATAAAATTATAGCAATAGTTATAAATAAGTCAAACAACAACTTAAATAGATGAATAAAATAATCCAAGCAAAAAATGAATACCTTATAAATACCTCTATATTATATCACAAAATAGCCTTATGAAATATCATAGATATTGTTAAGTTATATTAGGGTATACTATGGATATATATCCCTATATTATCCCTATGTTATACCACAAAAAAAAATTATGTTATATTATAGATACATTAAAGTTGTACGCTGACTATGCCTATGTTATACCACAAATACTCATGTTATACTCCAAATACACGTATATTATATGACGAATAGCCCTACGTTATAACAGAATGCACCTACATTACACCACAAATACCCATATGTTATTCAATAAATACCCTTATATTATACCACTAATATTCCTAAGTCATACTGCAAATACTCATATGTTATTGTTGTGGGGTAGTCCTTGGGACAAATGTCGATAATTCTCAGGAAGTAAGCTCATAATTTTCTGGAAGCATGCCATGATCCTCGAGAAGCGTGCTCGTAGTCCTTGACAAGTGTGCCCATGACTAGACATTTGTCCTCCGGGATACCACCCTTCGAAGCCAAGGGAAAAAGCCAAAAATATCATATATATATATATATATATATACATAAGGGAAGAGAAAGGAATGGCAAGGTGGTTGGCCCTATAAAAAGGGTCAGTAGTGCCCCAGCACCTCTTTTTTGGACCTCTAGGGCCCTACGTGCACTAGCCAACATGCATGTCTTCTAGATGTCTGGGATACTGCCTCTCCTGGGTGCCACAAAGACCCTCCCAGTGCCCAGCCTTAGCCATATGTGGCCCCGCAGATCTATCCAGCCTTGAAGCCTCCCAGCCTTTTGACCCCAAAAACTTGGCGATTAGTGCATCCATCTTGGCCATACGTGGCAATGCAGGGCCCTAAAGACTCTTTCAACCCCAAAAACTCTTCTTGGGTCCCCTGAAAACCCATCCAGGTCACCCAAAGACCCATCTTGGTCATCCGGGGACCCGACCCCAGAGAGTCCCTAGCAAACTGAACCATGCTGCGCCCTATGCAGCCATGCACGACCATGTGTGGCCTCGTGTGCACCCCAATGCACTAGCCACGCCTTTACCTTGCTCGGCCAAACTCCATACACCATGCGACGCCCCCACACTCTAACCGTGCCCACATGCGTGATAATAACATTTTTCACTATTAAGATACTAATAGCATTTTTCATAAAAAAAAAATATTCATTATACCAACGGAAGTTATAAATTTGCCCCGTGGTAAAATGTAAATTTCTAGCATGGTTAGGGATGGACACAGGTCGAATTTGTTACATTTTTTAAGATAAGTGTAATCTAAATTTGGTGTAATATTCATATCCATTCCACATAGTTATAGATTTCCTAACCATACTAAATAAATAAAATTATAACAATAGTTATAAATGAGTCAAACAACAACTTAAATAGATAAATAAAGTAATTCAAGCAAAACATGAATACCTTATATAATTTACGTGCGCCTGAAGCCTCCTAACCTTTTGGCCCCAAAGACTTGGCCATTAGTGTGCCTGCCTTGGCCAACCTTGGCCATACATGGCCATGTAGGGCCCTGAAGACCCATCCAGGTCCCTCGAAGTCCCATATGGGTCATCCAAGGACTCGACCCCCTGAATAGTTCCCTTCAGACTTAGCCATGTTGTGGCCCTGTGTGCACCAACCACACCTCTACCTCGCTCAACCAGCCTCCACGCACCATGTAACGCCTATGCACACCGCCACGAGCTAACTGTGCCCACATACGACCCCTGTGCGCCCCCGTGAGCTAACTATTAGACCGGGAGGAGCTATGGCACACACCAAGAGAGGGGTGAATTGGTTATTTTAAAAACTTAATTGAACTTGAAAAACTTTTTGATGGAAAATTTGATGCAAGTAAGGATTATTAAATGCTTGAAATAATAAATGAAACAAAAAGTACAAGCAAGAGATGAACATAAGGATTTATAGTGGTTCGGTTTAACCCAAACCTAATCCACTACCACTACCTTAGCTCATCACTAAGGATTTTTCAAACAATCCACTAAAATCTCCTACTTAACCAAGTAGGCCCTCTAGTCCAAGATTAGGAAATTACAAATCTCTTGCTTATACAAGCAAGCCCTCTAACACCTAGCTAGGTATTATAACCCCTTGCTTCAACGAGCAAGTCCTCTAGCACATCAAATTAAGAAAATAAGAGTGATACAAATGAAAAAGAGAAGGTAAGAGTTAACACTCTTAGTTACAAGTTCTCTCACAATGAAAACAAATCTTAAAAATAAATTTACAATGATAGAACGAAACCTTGGAGAGAAAAATATAACAATGAAAACACAGACTCTTGTAAAGCTCGAATAAAATGATTTGTAATCTCTAGATCAATTCATTTCCATCCATTAGTCTCTTCTTGATCGCCTTGATTTGTATTTATAGGCTTCCCAAAAGTTTTGCTCGAAACTAGCCCTTTTTTTGAGCCGTTGGAGAACAAGAAAGTAGCCGTTGAAGACTGCAAGACACAAACTATCGACAGACTAAAGAGGTTAGTCGACTAATTATATGAACAAAAATAAGACATAGTCGATAAAGCCAGACCAATAGTCGACAGAACAAAAATATGAAGGAACTTCTTCTAAAAATACATACTGATAGTCGATAAATCAATTTTAACAGTCAACAAAACAAAACATAGTTGACAGATGAAAAGCATAGTTGATAGATGCATGGCACATAGTCGATAGATTGAAATATGTAGTCGACAAATGGAAGGGTTAGTCAACAGTTTGAAGGCACTCATTCGACAGATGAAGACTTCGAAAATACAATACATTACAACAACATATTTACAACAAAACATAGTCGACAGATGAAGTAAATGTCCTCATTTTCTTTAATTTATATTTTACCTTCCATTTACTTTAATACATAAATGTAAATAAGAAAGTATCCCCTATTTGGATTCAATAAAAATATCTAAAAAATCAAAATCCATAACTATAAGAAAATAGAATTTTAGTTTCAGTACAAACTCGAGATTTAGCAAATTTGTCACTCTCAAAATTCATACCTTCTATTTATTGAAAAATTCAATAAAAATCATTTTAATAGCAATGAATACTAGCTATCAAAATACCGGGAGATAGTTTTTCAAAATAAAAACATTTTCTTATATGACTCCTTATAATGCACTAATCTTCTAAACTTAGAAAAATTATATTAAAAGTAAAAACATCCACTATCCAATTATTCAAAACCAACTTGGTGAAATCATTTAGGAGATTCTTTTAGATCTTAAAGCTTGTTTGTGCAAATCTCCATCTTAAGGAATAAATTGATTTTGTTTTTCATCATCAAAACCAAATACAAGTGTAAGGGCCCACTTTTGAATATTCCCATTTAACATAGGATATTCGAAAGAATGTCATTACAGAGATGATATAGAATAAAACTGAACTCAATTAATAACTCATTTCATTTATAGCAGCAGAATTTAAATTAAGGTTCAATTACATTTTCAGAATCTCATAACCCTAGACTCGATGGCCATACAAAATAATAAGAGGCTCAAATGCCAATAACATAATAGATTCTCATCACTATAAAACCTTACCAAATCACTAACTAGGATCTTTGAAGTTAGGACGCGTCTCCATACACCACTATCCTTGGGCTGCAGTCCTACTGGACTTGCCCCCAACAACAATCTTTCCTTTACTAGAATGGCAAAGAAGATTAAGTGAGCCACAAGGCTCAGCAAGTTCAAGAAACAATGGACAATATATAGGATCCAAGAACATGATGACACCAAGAAGAGTAATCAAGGACTTCACAATTATATACAAGATTCATAATTCATGAATTTATCAATTCAACTTAATATATCATGTCACCATGTATCAGTATGCAAATGTGAATAAAATTTCAATATCATTATCAATTCTCATAAGCTCATAAGCCATCAATCAATACATGCAAGAGTGCATTATTTCATTATCAATATCAATTTTTTCGGATCTCAAGCCATAAATCGATGCATGCAAAAGTGCATAAGTTCCATAAAATCTCACAAAGAAATATGGAGCCAACCTTCCGGGCTATGGCCACCTCGTCCCGCACCAGGTGCTCTAGGGTACCTTTTCTCCCTCCGCACAAAATAATAGGTGCGCAAAACATATATATATGTAACATGTACATGTATGCATCATGTATGCATTTGACAACCATATGTATTTCAAGTCTTGTTTCTGCGATATTCATAGTTTCAACATCACTTACCCATACCGGGCATTTTTCCATCATCAGATAAATTCAACATATCTTACTTCATAACGTTTTCCACGTTTAAGATGTAAATTATAACCTAGAAGTAATTTTGGGAGATGCTATTTAAGGTTAAAGCTTGATTCAACATTTGGAGAGTATTAAAGATTTAATATGTTATTTTTCTCTTCATATAATTTCCTTGAATTCATTTAACTGGATCCAATATACAACTACTTGCATTTATGCTCATATCTCAATCATAATAAAGAATGGCAACCCAAAAATATTTTCATCTCACAAGCTATTGCCATACTTATATATATTTTATGCCCATCTCACAATACTGGATAGCTGTTCACTCATCTCAAGTATGCACACGCTACTGTAATTATTTCAAAAATTCATTAAATCAATTGATATTTTACTCTTGAAAAATAAAATAGTTTTGATAATGACTATATGAAAACCAATCTTCAAATTTATACATGAGTTTGAAGCAAAGTTATGAAAATCAGTCTTTCTTGAATTTTATAGGAAGTAAGGTTGAGTGTTAAGATTCAAAATTAATAACCTTTTGATAATCTCAACTTGCTTTCAAAAGAAACGAAACTAGGAAATGTTAAGTGTTCAGATTTTCCAAATGGATAATTGACTATGGGATTATGGTCTGTCGACTATGCCTATGGATAATTGATTATGGGATTATGGATAGTTGACTATGGCTTATGGTCTGTCGACTATGCCTATGGATAGTCGACTATGTATGTGGGCTTTGAATATATATAAGTGAATGTAAATGGGTTTGCTTTGAGCAGAGAGCATCTAGTAACTTGGGTGTGGGTAATTATATGTACATATATATATGTGTGTGTGTGTGTGTGCTTCCAAATATGCACAGGGGCTGGGTATGCAAACTGGGTGTGTGCGTATATATATATAAATATATATATAGGTATATGAGGTTGGTTGGAACAGGGGAAACAGAATAGTGGTGTGCGTATATACATATATATACATGAAAGTAGGTCACTGGTTTAGCTGGTACAGGAGATCCAAAAGAAGTTGAAAGTGTATATATATATATAAATACATATAAGTGTTACTCGGCTGGGACAGCGATGAAGCTGATCGCATGTATATATACATATGTACATAGGTGGGTCGCTCGGCTAAAACAGGGGAGCCATTTATGTTCGTATATATATATATATATGGGTTTGCTTAGAATAGGGCCCCCATGGCCAAACAGATACAACTTAATATATATACAAGTGGGTCTGCTCTTCTGGCTGATGCATTCGTAGAGGTGGTGCGTATATAAACATATGTATATATATATATATAACTTAGTTACTACGGATACAATGAACGAAGGTTTGCATCTTTATCTACCAAGATGCCATTCATTGGAAAGAAATGGGGACGATGTGAGTCCCCACTACAAAATCAATAAAAATTGTATGTATATATAATTTACTAACAGAGGGCTTACAGCAAGTTAAAGAGGATGCGTGGAAAGCTTGCAGAATGTAAATAGGTTGAGTAAGAAACTTGCATTGGAATAAAAATGGGTAAGAGAACTTGCATGAATGAGAAGAAAGGAGGGTCAAGGAAACTTGCCTGACGAAGATTCAAAAAATCTAGAAAGCTCCCTCAGCGTAATGCAAACAACACAACGCAGCACAACAAATGAACCATGAAGAAGAAGAAGAAGGATGTTGAACAAGAAGATGTAAACTAAGAAAGAGAGAGGGCAAGTGAAAAAGTTGGACGTTGGCAAGGTTACATGGAAGAGGAAAGGCTCGACGCATCAGAGGGAAAAAGGAGAGGGCTGCAGGCCTACACGCTGCATCCCTACGAAATTACCTGATTGCCCCTCACCTTACAACAGTCAAATGAAGGTCCAAAGGCACTATTGACATTTGTCATTTTCTTTATTTCTTTTCTCACATTCTTTATTCAACCCAATTGGAATTACACACTTGCCCTTACCTTTTTATCATGCATAATCATTCATTAACCCATTTTAGACATTTTACATTTCATTTCAATTTCATATTAAATTTCGATCATTAATTGCAAACGGGCTCAAGCCTAACCCAATTATCCATCTCAAATAAACTAGGCCCAACGGTTCTTCTCTCAACCTTCACTTATTTGCATCAACTTTACACTTGGGCCTAACTCAATTCCGAAGCCCAATTCTCCTTCCTTCACAATTAAAATTCTAACACATCTCAATGGTTCAATTCATTTGAACTTTTGCCACATCTTTAAATCCCATTTGAATGGGCTCCCAAATTTTTATTTCCACTTACACTTTATTTCAAATATATATATATATATATATCAAATTTTCAATTAACTAAAGCAAAAATTTTGAGCCTAAAATAAAATACCCGAAAACGTCTAAACCCCTTGACGGGTCGTTACAACAAGAGTAAAATATCACTAACAACTCCCATACGCGACACCAGTTGCTCCCATCCCCACACTAATTGCACCTACACACTCCATGTGCGCCCCGTACCCTAGGTCACCCACGCGGCCTTCGCTCTCCTCCTCCCCCGCGGCCTCGCATCACACACTGCACCGTGCCATGAGCCTCCTATTAACAGATATCCGTAGATGGCCCTCCCAAGCATCCACGCACATATCCAGTTAAGCCTTAGCATGCGAAGACTCTTCAGACATACTCGGAAGATACTCTGTAACACCCCCTCTCCTAGAACTGCCCGAGAAGAGGTGTTACAGGGAAAATAAAATAAAATAACTGATAAACTGAAATCTGATACCATGACTGAACATCTCAATCAACTGGAATAAAAACTCTAAGTCAATTCAGACTGAAAAGCATAAACTTTGTCTAAGGGATAATCCCTTAACTGAAATATAAAATAGATCTAAACTGAGAAAACATTATAAAACTCAACAGACTCCCAAACATCTTTTATTTTGAGCGGCTCCACGTACACACACTATAGACTACTTCAGCTAGGCCTCACTTCTGATACTCCTCTGCTAGAACCTGGAGGGGTGAAGAGTACAAGGTGAGCTAAAAAGCTCAGCAAGTAATAAGCTGGAAAGAATACTAAAGATGAATCGAAGAATATCGATACTGATAAATAACTCACTGAACTTGTACTATATAATTACTGTCTGTTTGCACTAATAAAAATGTAATGCACATAAACTATAAATTAAATGCACGTATGCAACTTTGGCTCATAGGCCCACATAATCAGATAATACATACCTGTCTGATCTGAAACCTGCATACATAAAAACTATAAGCACATACTATGGGCAATATGCCCCTAGCCCCCTGGTGGCCCCTAGGCGGGCAACTCATAAACTAAGTTGAAACTGAAACTTATGGGATCCCCGCAGACAAGCCGCCTGGCGCGCATAATGCAATGTAATGCTCACATAAATGCTAGCACACGATATGTAGTGCTCCATATAAAGTCATGCTCAATGCTCATACCAAAATATATGCACATAATCTCACAAAATAATGCTGATCATGTTCTAATAATGCTAAACACGATATGATCTTCATCTATATATTAGAATACAAAGATTCAATGAACTATGATTTAGGGTATGGGTATGATTAACTTGTCATGTTTTGGCTTATGAATTCAATGTTGGAAGGTATTGAATACATTAATTGAATTAAACTTGAATTAGGACTCACTGGAAACTAAATTAGATTTCTGGAAAAGTCATTCGGATATTAGGAAGGATATCCGGATATGAAGAAGGCTCATCCGGATACATTGACATTCAAAGCAGAAGCTATTCGGATATGTTGAGATGTATTCGGATATGAACTAAGACATCCAAATATGATTCTGGTCATCCGAATATCTCACTGATGCATTCGGATATAACTGGGGACTATTCGAATGAAAAATTCAACTTTTGAGGGAGGCATCCGGATATCAGGCGAGACATCTGGATATTATCTTGACCTTTCTGGATGTATAAACAAACCATCCGGATATCATACTTGAAGAACTTTAGATACATCCGGATACGATATAAGGTATCCGGATATTAGAACTTAGAGTAATAGAACTTGCAATCCAAAATGAATAAGCATTAATGGAACTTGCAATCCAAAATGGATGAGGATTAATCGAACTTGCAATTCAAAATAGATAAGGATTAATAGAACTTGCAATCCAAAATGGATAAGGATTAATGGAACTTGCTCATAACTTCACTGTTATACGCAAATATATATATATATACGTCTCTGCTTATTGATATAAATCTAAAAACTACAACGAAGAACTGGAATAATCTGAAATCAAAACTGATATGAACCTGTAATGGAAGGGATTACAAAAAGAATACTTGCCTGATAGAACTCTTTGATCGAACCCTGGAGTCATCCTGAAGACTCTAGCAAGCCTCTACTATCTCTTGGCCTTTCTGTTCTTCACATGGCGTGAAGAAAAGCTAAGTTAATGGGCTCTATATATAGACATAAAGTCCTAGATCTCTTTCCTTTTATAACTTGGAATCCCTCTCCCAATTGAACTTGGAGACTCTCAAAACTTCTCCTATTGGGACTAGGAGACTCTTAATCCAAATCCATCTCATACATGGATTCTCATTATTCTTTAAATACATAGTCCCACTTAATTAATAATAATACAAAATTATTATTAAAACTCTCAAATAATAATAAAACTCTAAAATTACCTTCATGCCCATGCATTTAATCTACAAAATAAATGCCATTTAAATGTTATTTAAATACTATTATCTCAATTAAAAATTAATAGTTTGCCACCTTGGCAAATTTTTTAACTCCAAAATTAAAAAGAAATAAATGCTATTCTTTTCCTTCAAAATCTTTAAATTGCCACATTAAATAATTAATTGGTAAAATCGCTTAATCTATATTTCAACAATTAATTAAATCATTCTTGAATAAATACTAGGCCCTCTAATGGGTCGTTACAATTTCTCCCCTCCTTAAAAGAATTTGGTCCTCCAAATTCGTACTTGGTTACTCAAATAATGAGGGGTAAAGATGCCTCATCTCTTTGTCTAATTCCCACGTCGCCTCTTCTGACGAGTGTCGTTGCCATTGCACTTTTACAAGAGGGATTGATCGGTTCCTCAAAATCTTTTCTTTTCACTCTAGAATACAGGTAGGCATCTCTTCATAAGACACATCTTCTCTGACTTCAAGATTCTAAAAATCAATCACATGCTGAGGATCTGGCACATACTTCCTCAACATGGAAACATGAAACACGTTATGCACATGGGATAACTGAGTGGCAAAGCTAACTCACATGCCAAAGTCCCTATCCGTCTCAAAATCTCAAACGGACCAATGTAACAAGGACTAAGCTTCCCTGTTACGCCCAAATCTACGAACTCCTTTAATAGGCATGACTCTCAACCAAACATGGTCGCCTACCTCAAACTTGAGGTCTCAACGTCACTTGTCTTCATAGTTCTTTTGTCTATATTGGGCTGTTTTCATTCTTACTTTGATCACTTAGATCTTTTCTGTCATTTGCTCAACAATTTCAGGACCTAATAAAGCCCTATCTCCAATCTCTTCCCAACATATAGGCTATCGACACGATCGTCCATACAAAGCCTCATACGGACATTCCAATACTTGAATGAAAACTATTATTGTAGACAAATTCTACTAAAGGTAGATACTCATCACAACTACCTTGGAAGTTTAAAACAAAAGCTCTCAACATGTTCTCGAGAGTCCTAATAGTCCTTTCTGATTGACCATCTGTCTACGGATGAAATTTTGTACTAAACTTCAACTAAGATCCTAATGCATCATGCAAAGCTTCCCAAAAGTGAGAAGTAAAACAAGGATCTCAATTTGATACAATACTGGATGGAGCACCATATAACTTCACGATCTCCACAATATAAATCTTGCAAATCTATTTAATGGGAAAGTCTTCTTAATAGGCAAATAAATGGGCTGATTTAATTAAACGATCAACAATCACCCATATAGCATCATAGCCCCTAATAGTCCTGGGTAAACCTATCACAAAATTCATAGCAGCATTATCCCACTTCCACTTTGGAATAGGTAATGGAAGTAATAAACCTGCGGCTTTCTAACGTTCCACTTTAACTTGTTGGCATATTGAACATTATGAAATATATCCGGCTACATCTTTCTTCATACCACTTCACCAATATTGTCGCTTAAGGTCGTGGTACATCTTCGCAACATCTAAATGGTATAACAACTTTTAAGTGCCAAAATCTCTTGCCTAAGCTTTCCATCATCGGGTATATAAATACGTCCTTGAAATAAAAGTATACTATCACTCCGTAGAGTAATCCCAAAAGAGAAAATTTCTCAATATCTGCTTAAATATGTGCCAACTTTTCATCTTCTGATTGCTGGTTCTTGAGTAAATCAAATAACTCGGGTTGTATTCTCATATAAGCACAACTCACCACTGTACTATCCTCTGGGACTGAAATAGATAGAGCACTTAATTTCTCCAATAACTTCCATTCTTGAACCATCATCGTAGCCATAGAAGCTACTCGTCGACTCAAATCATCAGCTACTACGTTAGGCTTTTTTAGATGGTATAGAATCTCACAGTCAAAGTCCTTAAATAACTCGTCCCAACGTCTTTTCCTCATGTTCAATTCTTTCTGGGATAAGAGATAATGTAGGCTCTTGTGATCTGTATAAATCTCAATCTTCTCACCATATAAATAGTGTCGCCATATCTTCAATGCAAATACTACCGTTGTCAACTCTAAATCATGAGTAGGGTAGTTCACCTCATGTTTCTTCAATTGTCTGGAAGCATAAGCATTAACTCGACCTTCTTACGTCAATACACATCCCAATCCTAATGGGAAGCATTACTGTAAATGAAATATTTCTCTCCACTTCTTGGTATAGTTAAAACTGGTGCAATAGTCAACTTCTGCTTCAATTCTTGGAAGGCACATTCATTCGCGACATTCCATTCAAACTCTCTCATTTTCTTGTTAGCTTAGTCATAGGGGCAGATAAATGAGCAAATCCCTCAATGAACCGCCTATAATAACCTGCACTACGTATCTCTTTCACTGTCATCGGTCTCGGCTAATTCATAACTGCTTTAGTCTTGTCTGGATCTACTGAAATACCATCTCCAGAAACCACATGGCCTAGAAATCCAATCTGAGAGAGCCAAAACTCACACTTACTAAACTTGACATATAATTGCTTCTCTCTAAGCCTCTGCAATACTATAGCAAGATGCTTCGTATGCTCCTCTACATTCGGCGAGTAATTAGAACTCGATTCATTCAATCCATGAAAACAGCTAGAGCATTCGTTAACCCAAATGGCATCACCACAAACTCATAGTGTCCATAGCAAGTCCTGAAGGCAGTCTTCTGAATATCATAATCTCTGACTCGCACCTGGTGATATCTCGATCTCAAATCTATCTTCTAGAATACCTTAGCTCCTCGTAGCTGATCTAATATATAAGTCATCCACTAGAGGTAAAGGATACTTGTTTTCACTGTCACTTGATTCAACTAGTGATTATCTATGCACAACCTCAAAGATCCATCTTTCTTCCTCACAAACCATTATGGTGCGCTCCATAGGGATGAACTAGGTTGGATAAAACCTTTTTCTATTAATTCTTCTAACTGGGCTTTCAACTCCTTTAGCTCATTAGGTGACATTTGATATGGAGCCTTAGAGATAGGCTGCATACCAAGCAATAACTCAATAGTAAACTTTGCTCCTCTTTAAGGAGCTAATCTTGATAATTCATTAAGGAAACATCTGAGAAATCTCATACTACTGGCACCTCAAACAACTTCCTCTTGCTTCCCTTATCTAAGGTAATAAAAGCTAAGTAAACTTCACATCCATCACGCATCAGCTTCTTTACTTTCATCATTGAGATCATAGGAATCGTAGCCATAGGCTTAACTCCTTTATATATCTGAACCGGCTGTCGAGGTAGATCAAATTCAATAATCTTCTGTTGATGGTAAACTCTTGCATAATGCCGTGACAACCAATCCATGTCAAGGATCAAATCAAAATTCCTAACATCAAGAATTTCTAAGTCTCCAAATAACTTCTTATCATATACCTGCTCCCTTCTTGGCTGCTTTTTTCGTCTTCCACTCATTACTATCTCTCTCAATAGCATATGCTCACTGAACTATCATGGCATAATCCACACTCTAAGCTCTTCCAAAAGCGTGGAAAATATTAGCACGCAATCCTCTCTGAAATTTAACAGTCTTCTTTGCTTCAGTGGACACCAACTCTAAGGCCTATTTAGTCAAAACTGTAAACTCTACCTCACATTGGACCACTGTCTTGGTACCTTACACCAACTCAATGAACTCAAAAACTTCCTAGTCCTTGACCCATGCTGGGCAATAAGCGTATTTGAATACTTGTTGAAATTTAACCCATGTGGGTTCTTGATTACCAATCTTCTGGTGGGCAGTCTTCCACCATCTCTCGGCATCATCTCTGCATAAAAATGTGCTAAGTCCCACTTAGCGATCGTCTGTATAATCGATAGCATCCAATTCTCAACCACTGCTGCATATGTGCCTCCCTAGAACGTTGATGGTTGGAAAGCCATGAAATCCTTTAATAACTGACTCCCTATATCTGTCTCCACAACTAGAGCTATTGGAGCAGCTGGCTTATCGCCTGTACTACCTCCTACTTCTTGGGGAACTTCTGATTCCCTTACCTGATTAGTAACCAGGGTATCTATTACCCTCATCAATCCTGCTAACATACTTCACATCTCGGTCATTCCCTACCGTAGATCATGACTAGACTCTCCTGGTGAGCCTATTGTGGACACTGGAACCTCATCTTCCATAGAAGCAGCCTAACTGTGAGTACGGGTTCGTCCTCTTCTATTACTCATCTTCCTACATCACCACTTAGGATTAGAATACTGCTAATTGGGCCAATCTTATCTACCTGATGGACACAAGTCCTAACTCTACCCAACATCCTATGTGTGTATTGGAGACTCCTCAAAACACTACTCTGATACCAATACTATAACACCCCCTCTCCTAGAATTGCCCGAGAAAAGGTGCTACGGGGAAAATAAAATAAAATAACTGATAAACTAAAATCTGATACCATGACTGAACATCTCAATCAACTGGAATAAAAACTCTGAGTCAATTTAGACTGAAAAGCACAAACTCTGTCTAAGGGACAATTCCTCAATTGAAATATAAAATAAATCTAAACTGAGAAAACACTATAAAACTCAACAGACTCCCAGACATCTTTTATCTTGAGTGGCTCCACGTACACACACTATAGACCACTACAGCTAGGCCCCACTTCTGGTACTCCCCTGCCAGAACCTGGAGGGGTGAAGAGTACAAGGTGAGCTAAAAAGCTCAGCAAGTAATAAGCTAGAAAGAATACTAAAGCTGAATCGAAGAATATCGATACTGATAAATAACTCACTGAACTTGTACTGTATAATCACTATCTGTTTGCATTAATAAAAATGTAATGCACATAAACTATAAATTAAATGCAGGTATGCAACTTTGGCTCATAGGCCCACATAATCAGATAATACATACCTATCTGATCTGAAACCTACATACATAAAAACTGTAAGCATATACTGTGGGCAATATGCCCCTAGCCCCCTGGTGGCTCCTAGACGGGCAACTCATAAACTGAGTTGAAACTGAAATTGATGGGATCCCTGCGAAGAAGCCGCCTGGCGCGCAAAATGCAATGCAGTACTCATAAATGCTAGCACATGATATGTAGTGCTCCATATAAAGTCATGCTCAATGCTCATACCAAAATGTATGCACATAATCTCACAAAATAATGTTGATCATGTTATAATAATGCTAAACATGATATGATCTTCATCTATATATTAGAATACAAAGATTCAATGAACTATGATTTAGGGTATGGGTATGATTAACTTGTCATGTTTTGGCTTATGAATTCAATGTTGGAAGGTATTGAATACATTAATTGAATTAAACTTGAATTAGGACTCACTGGAAGCCAAATTAGATTTCTGGAAAAGTCATCCGAATATCAGGAAGGATATCCGGATATGATGAAAGACATCCGGATATGAATAAGGCTCATTCGGATATACTGATATTCAAAGCATAAGCTATTCGGATATGCTGGGATGTATTCGGATATGAACTAGGACATCCGGATATGATTCTGGTCATCCAGATATCTCACTGATGCATTCGAATATAACTGGGGACTATTTGAATGAAAAATTCAACTTTTGAGGGAGGCATCCGGATATCAGGCGAGACATCCGGATATTATCTTGACCTTTCCGGATGTATAAACAAACCATCCAGATATCATACTCGAAGAACTTTAGATACATCCAGATACGATACAAGGTATTCGGATATTAGAACTTAGAGTAATAGAACTTGCAATCCAAAATAGATAAGGATTAATGGAACTTGGAGGATTAATCGAACTTGCAATCCAAAATGGATGAGGATTAATGGAACTTGCAATCCAAAATGGATGAGGATTAATCGAACTTGCAATCTAAAACGGATGAGGATTAATAGAACTTGCAATCCAAAATGGATAAGGATTAATAGAACTTGCTCATAACTTCACTGTTATACGCATATATATATACGTCTCTGCTTACTGATATAAATCTAAAAACTACAACGAAGAACTGGAATAATCTGAAATCAAAACTGATATGACCCTGTAATGGAAGGAATTACAGGAAGAATACTTGCCTGATAGAACTCTTTGATCGAACCCTGGAGTGATCCTGAAGACTCTAGCAAGCCTCTACTATCTCTTGGCGTTTTTGTTCGTCACACGGCATGAAGAAAAGCTAAGCTAATGGGCTCTATATATAGACATAAAGTCCTAGATCTCTTTCCTTTTATAACTTGGAATCCCTCTCCCAATTGAACTTGAAGACTCTCAAAACCTTCTCCTATTGGGACTAGGAGACTCTTAATCCAAATCCATCTCATACATGGATTCTCATTCTTCTTTAAATACATAGTCCCACTTAATTAATAATAATACAAAAATTATTATTAAAACTATCAAATAATAATAAAACTCCAGAATTACCTTCATGCCCTTGCGTTTAATCCACAAAATAAATGCCATTTAAATGCTATTTAAATACTATTATCTCAATTAAAAATCACTAGTTTGCCACCTTGGCAAATTCTTTAACTCCAAAATTAAAAAGAAATAAATGCTATTCTTTTCCTTCAAAATCTCTAAATTGCCACATTAAATAATTAATTGGCAAAATCGCTTAATCAATATTTCAACAATTAATTATATCATTCTTGAATAAATACTAGGCCTTCTAACGGGTCGTTACATACTCATTGGGACTTTTTCACCTCAAACATACCTCCAAGTCCTCCGGTCTCATCAGGAACCTATTCTCCCAAAGGCTTATATTGGACACATCATACATACACACATTTATATACATCTGCATTTATCTTCACATCATTTCCAAATATTAGTATTTGACTTAGGCATCGGAGGGCCCGCTTGGGAAAAATCCCCACGTGCCCCCTAACTGTTTTCTATCTTGCAGACCCTACAGGTCCCATGATGTTTCTACCCCTTAGCTCCCCTGGATATTGGGTCAAGCCCTTTCCCACCCATTTCCTCCGGTGGTATCTGAGCTCCGCCTTCTTACTTGGACTCTACTTTTGCTATTTCCAAGACAAACAAATGTAATTTTGTAGGTTGGCCACAACAGTTATAGTACGGATGTCCTTGTGTTACACCACATATACCGCTATGTCATATCATGAATACCCTACATTATAACACATAGAACTCTATGTTATAACAAAAATACCTTTACGTTATATTACAAATACCCCTATGTTATATTATGGATATTCCTACCTTATACCATAAATACCACTAAGTTATATTATGGATATCATTATATTATACCATGGATAACACTATTTTATATCACCAATACATTTATATTATATAATAGACATACCTAAGTTATATATACTATTAATACACTAATGTGATTCACATTATACCTTGAATACTCCAGTGTTATATCACGAGTATCTTTATGTTATAATACAAATACTCCTATATTATACTACAAATGGTCTTATATTATACCATAAATATACTTATTTTATATCATAAATACTTTTATATTATATCACAAATACATGTACACTATTCCACAGATATACCAATGTTACACAATGAAAACTCTTATGTTATACCATAGTTACACTTATTTTATATCATGAATACCTATATATTATACCATAAATACACATGGTACATAGTGGATGCCTTTATATTATATCACAAATACAGTAACAATTGAAAATTTTATAAAATTTTGGATTGTTAATTTATGGGAAAAATCACCAAAATAGATGTGATTAATGAATAAATCAAAACTTTTGATACTAGTCGAACTATTCAAAACTTATTAAAAAAATTTAGTATCAAAATTTGAAAGTTTGGAGTGGTAGTTTAATTATTGAGTTTCTTTATAACATTTGGAATATTGATTTTTGAAGAAAAATTGTAAAAAAAAAAAAATTAGTTTAATGTACAATTATTTATTATTTCAAATTATTAGTGTAATTATTCAAAATTTTGATGCTTGAGTTATTTCAAAAATAACTCTTCTTATCAATAATTTTTAAAATTATTTTCTAAATAAAGGTTGCAAAAATTGGAGTTGAGATAAATCTAAATAAAAATCAAATACTACACTACAAAAAAAAGGGTTTTAGCGAGGGGGAAACTGATTATTAAAAGTTGATTTTTGATCATTAAAGAGTTTTAATGATGGGAAAAATCCCATCATCGCTCCTTATTAAAGCTTCCACTGTTAAAAGTATTAACAATGGGAAGAAAAATACTCTCATTAATATAAGTAGTGAGAGGCATGAGTCCTATCATTAAAAATAATAATAATGACGAATATTTCCTTCGCTATAACAATGCGCATGATTGTTGAAAATAATATCACAATAGATATTCCCATCATTATTGCAATATTCACTTGTTACTAAACATAATATCAACGATAGATTTTCCTATTGTTACTACAATATTTACCGATCACTAAACATAAATCAGCAATGAATATTCCTGTCATTATTATAATATTTACCAATCACTAAACATAATATCAATGATAAATATTTCGGGCGTTATTGCAATATTTACTGGTCACTAAATATAATCTGAATGATGAATAGTCCCATCGTTATAAGTATATTTACCAATCACTAAATGTAATATTAAGGATGAATATTTCTATTGTTATTGTTGGTCCTAATGATGACAAATATATCCTAAGAGGGGGGGTGAATTGGGATTTGTATAAATTTTTTGATAATTAAAACAATGGTTGATGGCAGAAAATTATGTTTCGAAATATCGGGTATATGTTTCGAAATAAACCTTTCTGATAAGTAGGTTTTGAAACCTATTATATATGTTTTGAAATATACCTCACTATTTTGCTAGTTTTGAAATATAGATTGTATATTTCGAAATATACTTTTCTGTTTTGTTTGATTCTAAATCTTTTGGCTTGTATTTCAAAATAATGATCTTTGGCAAAGATCATTTACATAAGTAAGAATATACCAAAAGTGTTTGTATATCAAAGATATGTTTATATGAATATGCATAAGTTTATGCTCAAGAAAAACTATTTTAGTCTTTGATAACAAAACTTATGAAAGCATGAGCAATAAGCAATAACGATAAGTAAAAATGAAAGATTAGCTGCACACAAGATATATAGTAGTTCAGCACCCTGCATTGTCCACTACCTTCAAGCTTACCCACTTGAAGAATTTTTCAATCCCAATCATTTTTACTAGTGAAAGAATCACAACAAGGGTTATACCACGGTTCACCCTAAAACCTTGTATAATGAGTTTTTACGGGCTCAACTCAAACCTAGAATCAAGTGAGTTTTAAGTCTAAACTCGAACCTTTGACACGATGAGTTTTAGGCTCAACTCAAACCTTTACACCACAATGAGTTTTAGACTAAACTCAAACCTTACAACATTAACAAGATAAATAGAATTTTATCTTTACAGCCCAATGAATTTATAGCAATGAAATGCCTTACCAAATTGCTATACAAACCTCTTGATTTGAGGTGAGGAGAGTTAGAATGATGATACTTCGGATTTCAGCTTGCTTCTCTTTTTCACACCACAATGCACATCAAGGATTGTATATATGGATCTTCTTTGAAAACTTGAATACATGTTTTGATCTCCACTTGTTCTTGTCTGTGTGTCTCTAGTACGTGTTCACTTGTTTTTTTTTTTTTTTTTTTGTCTTCAAACACCTGTTATTTATATCAAGAGATAGAAATCTAGCTGTTTTATAACCATTAGAGACGACAGAAAAGTAGGTTTCAAAACATAGCATACATGTTTTGAAACATTACAAATTTACACTAAGGTTTCGAAACATATAGCATTTCCAGCTATACTTGCACTTAGAGATAGCATTGAGTGTGAGACAAAGTCTTATGCCCACTATGATTAATAATGATCTCCAATTCAAATTTGAATTTGAATCCTTAGAGCATGGAGAAAGCATTAAACAAATGATTTTGATAAAAATAAAATTGCAAAACAAATATATCTCGATTTTTTAAATGATCTGCTAAAAAAATGTCATAGGTTTCGAAATATGATATATATATGTTTTGAAACATACATCTCTAGAAATGAGGTTTCGAAATATGATATATAGGTTTCGAAACATAGTCCAAAACCTAAAACAAATTCTAATACATAGATGTTTCAAAATAGCATACACACTTTAGAAAACATGAAAATCATTTCAAAGAGGTTTCGAAACATGCACATAAACATAACAAAGTTTCAAAATGATTTACTTGAAAGCACAATCCATGGCATGTATACATCACAACATATTTATATTTCTTTAGTTTAAGTAAATGTCCACATTTTCTTTTATTTATATTTTACTTTCCATTTACTTTAATACACAAATGTAAATAACAAAGTACCCTGTATTTGAATTCAATAAAAATATCCAAAAAAATCAAAATCCATAACAATAAGAAAGTAGAATTTGGGTTTTAGTACAAACTCAGGATTTTGCAATTTCACCACCTCCAAAATATATACTTTCTATTTCTTGAAAAATTCATTAAAAATCATTTTAACACCAATGGATATTAGCTATCGAAATACCGGGAGATAGTTTTCCAAAAAGAAAATATTTTCTTATATGTCTCTTTATAAGGTGCTAACCTTCCAGACTTAGAAAAAATAAGGTTTTGCAAATCTCGATACTTGGAATTCATTTGGTTTTTATTTTCACAAAGTAATACTTGATATTGAAATTGATATATGTTGAAAACCAGAGCCTTGACTCATGACTTGGGGAATAAGCCAATAGATGTTTTTCATCATCAAAACTAATACACAAAAAGGTGCAACATCAATTATATCTATATTTCTCTTTTATAATTATTATTATTACAATTCTAATGACTATTTTTACTATTATATAAAAATTTATTTTGTACCTATTAATTTTGACAAGAGAGATACTATTAATAAAAATGTAGTTCTCAATTAATTTAGTAAAAACAAGATATATGCAAAATACGATTATTGACATTGATTATGTAATAATTACAATTATCTTAAGGGCTTCCATATGATCCACAATCATAAAAAATGAGAAAAAAAACTATGGGTTTCATATGATCCTAATATCTCACTATAATCAAAATTAAAAAATTGTTACAAGTGTCACTAGATGTAAGGCCCGCTTCCGAATATTCCCTCTAGTATAGGATATTCGAATGAAGGTCATCACAATGATAGTATTGAACAAACCATATTAAAACAAACAACACATTTCATTAATAGCACCGGAAACTAAATTAAGATTCAATTACATTTCCAATACCTCATAAGTCTAGGCTCGAAGGCCATACAAAATAAATAGAGGCTCTAGTGTGAATTAACAAAATAAACTCATTTCATTACAAGCCTCTCCAAAATGCTACTAAGGATCTTCAAGTTAGGACGCGTCTTCGTACACCACTAACCCTGGGCTAAAGTTATATTGGACTCACCCCCTAATAACAGTCTTTCCTTTACTTGGAATGGCAAAAAAGATCAAGTGAACCACAAGGCTCAGCAAGTTCGAGAACAATAAATAATGAATAGGATCCAAGAACATGGTGACACCAAAAAGAGTAATCAAGGATTCAACAATTATGTACAAGATTCATTGCTTATGAATTTATCAATTCAAAGTTAAATATATCATGCCACCATGTACCACTGTGCAATTTTGCATGAAATTTCAATGTCAGTATCAAATCTCGCAGGCTCACAAGCCATCAATCAATACATGCAAAAGTGCATCATTTCAATGTTAATATCAAATCTCCCCAGCTCTCAAGCCATTAATCAATGCATGCAAAAGTGCATCATTTCAATAGAATCTCACAAATAAATATAGAGTCAACCTCCCGAGCTATGGCCACCTCGTCCCGCACCAGGTGCTCTAGGGTACCATTTTCCTCCGCACAAAATAATAGGTGTGCAATATATATATATATATATATGTAACATGTATATGTATGCATTTTCCAACCAAATGCATTTAAATTCTTATTCCTCAATATTCATACTTTCAACACCATTTACCCACACCGAGTATTTTACCACCATCAGATAATTCATCATATCTTCATATCATTTACCATGTTCAAGATGTAAATTATAACACAGAGATAATTTTGGGAGATGCTATTTAAAGTTAAAGCTTGATTCAACATATGAGGAGTATTATAAATTTAATATGCTATTTTTCTCATCTTATAATTTTCTTGAATTCATTTAAATGGTTCTAGTATACAACTACTTACATTCATGCTCATAGCTCAATCATAAGAAAGAATGGCAACCCAAAAGAATTTTATATCAATGATTCTTTAAATTTTGGATTTGTTTTGGGGTGATATCAAAGGACTAATTCGGGTTCGATATTTGATCAATTGCCCCCCAAAAAAATTTGAAATTTAAGTTCAAGAACTCTGGTTTCGGGAACATCAAATGGATTCACAATCGGAATTACCCACCAAAAGTTATTCCACAAAAACTACAACAATGCAGATATCAAAGTAGTAAGATTCCAGATTCTTTTCCAAGATTGAAGGGACCATTATGGACTCAATATGAAGCCAAATAATGCGGGAAATATATCAAAATGAAGCCTAGGATGTCTAGTTTACATCCCAACAAATAGATCTCAATTCGGAGATGGGACCAGAAAGTTATATGCCAAAGAACACAAGGTGGTCAGATTACATGAAAATAGTATGCTACGAATTTTCTTGGCAGAAATTAATCGGGTTGTTACGGGTCCAAACATAACCAAATTATTCAAATAATACATTGAATCGAAGGCTATGAATTCTAGTTTCCAATGCATCAAACAAATCTTAAATCGGATATCATCACAAGGAGATATACCTAAAAGAATGAAACATGGTCAGAACTGTTATAATAAATAATGAATTTGAATGACACATTCGGATGATTTCTAGCACATTCGAATGATAGGGAAATTCATTCAAATGAGAGAAATTTTGCATTCGAATGTTGGGAAAAAATCAGCATAGTTTGATCAAATTTCATGAAATTCATTTGGATGTAGGAGGCATTCATTTGAATGAGGCTATTTTGGCAGTTTTGACATTGTTTGGTAATTTAGTCATAACTCTCACGTCCAAGCTCCGATCTAGGTGAATCAAGATTCTATAGAAATTCAAGACAAAGATCTACAACTTTTGTGTTTTGAGTTGTAAGAGATTCGGGCTTCATCAAGGTCGAAATCGGGTTTGTACTTGTTGTTATTGCGATACATTCGAATGTGACTATACAGTTTCGATAATATTTGGTATTCTAGGCATAACTCCCTCGTTTGAGCTCTGATTTATCTGATTCAAGATGATATAGAAATCCAAGAAAAATATCTTCAACTTTTGTGTTTTGAGTTTTCAGAGATTCGGAATGAATAGAGGTCTAAACTGGGCTTGAAGCTGCTGCTATTGTGATTTATACGGATATGGTTATCATTGAGTGTAGCATTCGAATGGGTGGTATATATATTCGGATGTGTGGATTAATAAGCTAAGGCATTCGAATGGGTTTATGAGCCATTCGAATGAATTTGAGTGATTTGGATGAATTTACAACATTTTCAAAGGCATTCGGATGGAACAGTGGGCTCATTCGAATATGATATACACGTATATATATTTAACACTACTCATTCGAATGCAGAACGAGCAAAGGTTCTCATCCTTCCCAGCTATATAAAATGCCATTCACGAAGGAGACTTGGGATGATTCAAACCCCAAAAAGACATCGATAAGATCACGAGAAAACAAGTAGAGAAATCCAAAGACATAACAGTAGAGGGGGGAACACATACAACAACAGACATATATATATAAGCATATATAATCCCTCACAGCGACTAAAATGAGAAAGCTAACAAGGAGACTCGCACGAGAACAAGAAATAAAGAAAACTTGCACTGAAAATAAGAAGGAAGCGTAAGAAAAACTTACCTGGAAAGAAGAAGAAATCCAAGAAGAACACCACCAGTCTTTATCCATTGAACTTACTCGGCCACGGTAATGAAGACGAAGAAAAACAACAGCAACGTAGCAGCAACAATGAATAGAAGTAAAAGAAGGAGATGAAGAAGATTATATAGCAGCTGAAGAAAGTGATGGCCAATGGAACAGGAGACAGAATCAGCAATAAATCATTGCAAAGGTATAGAAGGATCAACGCAAATAAAAAGGAGAACAAAAGGGAGAGGAAAAGGCTGCACGCTCCAAGCTGCGCCTGCATTAAAAATTGATAGATCTGCCCCAATTTAGGGCATTTTTGACATTTGACATTTATTTTTATTTAAGTTTTCTTTTTCTTATTTCACATAATAAAACCTAAATTTTCTTTACCATTAGGCCCAAGCCCAACTCACAATTTATTGGTCCACCTGAAAGCCCACGAACTCCTTAACTAATTAATTGTGGCCCATTCATTTAAATTCATGATCTCATGACCAGAAGAAAGTTTCATACTAATCCAACATTATTTTTATGCCATCAAAACAAATTATGATCAGTATTAAAATACTTAAACCCACATTTAGAATGCCATTACATTAACATTAAATATTAAAAACACCTAGACCCAATTTAGGGTCGCTACACTAGAATCCATATATTAGTTACAACCAATACCAATTAAGTGTTCTCAACTTGACTTATATCTTCAAGTACCTACAAATTGCGAAAAGATAAAATCTTATTAAAATGTGCATAATATATATATATATATATATATATTCAAACATGTTTTTCTTTTTCTCCCTCAAACTAACTATGAAACAAAGTAAAACAAGGCAAAATAGATAAAATCAACCATAATGTCAATCGAACAACTAAACAAAAATAACCATTCACAAAAAAGATTTAGAATCCATTGTTCTTAAGACCAAACATCAATGCTGGCTCAAAGATTTAGAATTTTTTTATTTTATATCTCATTTTACATCAACTTGTTACAAGAATTGTGTACAAAATTTCATTTCAAACTCATTCACAAAAAATAATCAATCACTAACTAAACATTTGAATCCTCTAATTCTTTCATTTATTCTATCTCCGTAACCACACCAAAAGTGACAAAAGAATTAAGAAAAAATATATCAACAAACAAAAATATAAAAAGAAACAAAATAAACTCCATAAAAATATGAATACATTAATCTCATGATTAACACTATCTCTAATCAATAATTAATATTATTAGCAATTAATTAGGTTCATCACCATGAATCTCATGTAGGAGGTTTAAGAATGTAATACCTATTTAATAAAAAAATGTTAAAAAACTTTCATATGATCTAGCTTTGAACATTGTACTGCAAAAATTTAAAACCATTCAGTTAAAGAAAAACAAAACTTTAGGATCAAAAGTAATCATGTATCTAAAAATAGTCTTATATCAAAGTCATGAAAAAATAAATAAATCTGTTGTTGCCAAAATACAACAATTAAAATTTGTGATGTGGGGTCCACTCGAGCTTGTTGTCGGGTGAGGTTAGGTTGCCGTTAGAGATGATGCCAGGAGGGAGTTTGCTGTTAGGATGTTCGCCACAAGGATTCGTCTCAAGTCTTCGCCACTAGCTTTTGCCACTACCCTTTGCCACTAGCCTTTGCCACTAGCCTTGGCCACGAGCTTCGCCACAAACTTTTGCCACTAGCCTTCGCCCCTAGCTTTCGCTACTAGCCTTGGCCGTTAGCTTTTGCCACTAGACTTTGCCACTAGCCTTGGCCACTAGCTTCGCCATAAGCTTTCGCCGCTAGCTTTTGCCACTAGCCTTCGCCACTAGCTTCGTCACAAGGTTTTGCCACAAGCTTCGCCGCTAGGTTCGCCGCAAGACTATACTTTCGCCGCTAGGTCCGCCGCAAGGATTTGACCTCTGTTGATGCTCAAAAAATGTGTTAGAAAGCTCACGGGAATCTTCCCCGCGAAGACCCTCCAATGCCAAAGTCAGTCTCGGATCCCAATGATTATTCACGAAAATAGTAAAAGTGTATTCAAAGTGACAAGTTTTACGGAAGTTGGAAGTCCCCATTAATGTCCTATAGCTGGGTATTTATAGGGCACAGATCTCAAGGGTGTCTGGTGCCGACAGGTGGCGTTTTCTCAGTGGGTTAAAGCCAAAGAAAATAGGAGGGTTGCTACGATGTAGCTGCGGGCAGCTAAGCCTCGCGGCAAGGGCTGCCGTGAGGTAACTTATGCCTCACGGCAGATTTTGCCGCAAGGCAATTGAGCCTTGCGGCAAATGCTGCCGCAAGGCAATGGGGCCTTGCGGCTGAGTGCCGCAAGGCGACTCGCGGCTTGCGACTCGCGGCTGCATGCCGCGAGCCTCTCTCTCACGGCTAATAGCCGCGAGGCCGCTTCTCGCAGGCCACGCGGCCGCGAGGCTCGCGGCTAGCAGCCAATAGGCTGCGCCTCGCGGCATGGTGCCGCGAGGTGGGCCCTTGTGGCCAGACTTGCGGCTCTCTTGCCGCGAGTCTTTTACTGATGGGGCTAGCCCTTGCGGCCAGCCCTTGGCCATTATATATATATAATATACATTATATTATATATATAATATATATATTTTTTATTATTTTCATTTTTATTTTTCCCTCAAAATTGATGGCACAACAAAATCCCTATAAAACTATGAAGTGAATAGAACCTCATGGGCATGCCAAACTAACTTTCTATTATTCTTTGAAGTTTCAAAAAAGATCTTTTTCAGATCAGGTGGATTATCTTTTTTTTTCTCCCTTTTGGCAATTATATATAAAATTATAAAAAAAAATTATATTGGACGATAAATATCATAAATAAATAAATTGATATTTATTACAATTTTATAAATAATCTCTCTACGAGGCTTACTACTCGTGCGATAAGGCATTGAAGATTTAGCTCTATTTTGAGAGCTTTGAGAGATTATTTTTTATATGAGAACCAAAAGATAATTATCATTTAAGACATGTAATAGTAAAGAATCACAATGTCTTGATCGCAAATTCGACCACAAGACATTGATATATATGTTTCAAGGTGTGGTCACGATACAACTCTATGTCGGGATTCTCAAATGTATCCTAATAAAAATTATGTATGAAAGTACGAGCCGCATTCTTAACCATATGTGATATTTAATTTCATTACTTCTCATAAAACTCTAAGGTTCCTCTAAACCCCCCAAAAAGAGGACAATGTTTTGAGTAAATTAATATAAAAAATGCAGTAAAAAGGATAATTTCCCTTAACTGCTTCTTGCATGTGATTTTTTTTTAATTTCTCCAATTTTTTTCCAAACTTTTTACTTATATAGCACAAATGATTTGATCATGCACAATTCTTTCCTAGTGTCTTGACCATAATTGATGATTCTCTCCCAGTGCTTGAGTGTTGTAGGATATAATTGGAAGTCTTTCACAACTTTTGAGCCCAACTATTTTTTTGTTCTAATTTTTTCCTTAACTTTCTATATTTTTTAGTATGCATTTCACCTTTAAAATAATCAAACTCCACCTCCCCAATTGGATTGGATTTTCTAGCGTAGCTAGGCAATGGGACGCTTTCTGGTGATTGGGACGAATTCTTCGGGGTCAATTCACTGCCGTGCTTGAGCTGCAAATTCCTTCATTATTTCATCATCTCAAACATCCATATTTAGCGATTCTTGTATTGTAATTCTCATCCCCTTTTGCCCAATTAAATAGCAGTGAACAGTTGGCGTTTGGCTGCCTAGAAAGTTCAGATCGATGGCGGCTGTTTCTTTCTTTCCGTTTGTGGCCTTGTATTTCCTGTCTCATCCCGCTGTTTCTGCTCATGATAACAGCAACAATAATACCAAGATTAGCTGTCCCAAGTCGTCTCGCTGCGGAAATTCCGGACCACTTTATTTTCCTTTCTCCAATCTGTTCAATCCCCAGTGCGGGCTGTGCACTGTGTTTTGCAATCATAGCGAACATCGTGTAAAAGGAATCTCTTTCGGAAGTGAAAAAGAAACCTACTTTCCGATAACTGAAATCTCATCCTGGCCCAGCGGTAACGGCAGTGTTAAAGTCCATGACCCAGAGTTCACAAAACGTTTACGTGCCGGCGATTGCAGTGGCTTCAGGAATTTGAGCTTACCCAATTCTCCTTCTCTTTCCTTCACTATCCCTCACAATCTCACCCTCTTCAAGTGCAGGAAAAGCTCTCTACCTAGCCCTCCCGCACACGATGAGTATTTCAACTACACAGGCTGTCATGAGTTCTGTTTGTACTACAACAAGCATCCACTTGATGTTCATCACAACGTTTCTGCTTCTGGCGATTCTTTTCATGGCTGCGACACCATTCTTCTGCCTTTGACTTCGACGCCATCTAAAAATAAAACTGAACCTGGTGAGAACGCTGACCATCTATTAAAACTATTGACCGGTACCTATTATATCGAATTGCAAGCGTCCGACGATTGTCTCAAATGTCACGGGAGAGGAGGCCAATGCCTGACCATCAACAAAAAATTTAACTGCACAGAAAAAAACGGTACTTCTCTACTACACCTGCACATGAATCTTGCAGCTATGCCTGCTGTTACTTCTCTGTCTTCAGCAGTATCATGGTGCCTCTTTCTCCCAAAAAGCTTGAGCCAATCAGAGAGAGTCTGCAATAATATGTATCATACTATTACCTAATAATGTTTCTATTTTTAAGGTTTTAGAATGTCAATTACATTCGTTTAACCTGCTGTTTATTGCAGGGCCAAACCTCAAATTGATCCTTCCCTTAGGTAAAGAAACCTTCTAAACTCTCTATTTGTTCTTTCATTGTTCTATTTCTGCCCTGATTCTTTCTTGTTGGTGTTGACCACCACCTGTTTGTTCTTTAGTCACTGCCGGAGCCCTTGCCATTAGCTTGACTATTGTATTGATTATCCGTCGATGCAAAAGACGGAAGTATGTCTCTTCACATCTGTTGTCAAGGAACATTTCCGCCGATCCTTCAGCTGAGATTGAATTCAGCGGTGTCTTCTTCGGAGTTCCTGTCTTCAAATATGCTGAACTTGAACAAGCGACAGACAATTTCCATCCTTCCACTGAACTCGGAGATGGAGGTTTCGGCACTGTCTACCATGGTAAGATGGTTTAAAGTTGTTCATATTTGTCACCGCATTACCATACTAACAATATCAAATCTGAGAATCTGCATATGAATTATGTCCAATCACAATTGTTGATCTCTTCTCAACCAGGGATACTTCAGGATGGAAGGGAAGTGGCAGTTAAACGCCTATACGAACACAACTCGAGACGCGTGATGCAATTCCTGAATGAAGTCGAAATCCTAACCTGCCTGCGCCATCCCAATCTTGTTTCCCTTTACGGCTGCACTTCACGCCACAGCCGGGAACTGTTGCTTGTTTATGAGTACATTCCTAATGGCACTCTGGCCGATCACATCCATGGCGACCGAGCCAAGGATGGCTTGCTCACATGGCCTATTCGGATGAGCATAGCCGTGGAAACTGCCAGTGCATTGGCTTACCTCCACGCTACTGATGTCATCCACCGTGATGTCAAGACTGACAACATATTACTTGACAACAATTTTTCTGTCAAAGTTGCTGATTTCGGGCTTTCAAGACTCCTCCCAACCGATGTAACACACATCTCGACAGCTCCTCAGGGGACTCCCGGCTATGTTGATCCGGAATATTACCAATCTTACCAACTTACTGATAGGAGTGACGTTTATAGCTTTGGAGTTGTGCTCATTGAGCTCATATCATCCATGCCTGCCGTTGACGTTAGCAGACATAGGCATGAGATTAATTTGGCTAACTTAGCAATAAACAGAATCCAGAACCGTGCATTCAATGAGCTGATTGACCCTTCTCTTAGGTTTGAGTCAAACACTTCAGTCGAAAGGATGGCTACATCAATGGCAGAGGTGGGTTTCCGATGCCTACTACTCGAAAAGGAAATGAGGCCAAGCATGAATGAAGTTTTGGAGGCTTTGAAGGAAATTCAAGATTACAAAGACGAGGAGAACAATAGGGAACAAATTGACAATTCAGAGCCCTTAAATCATAGATGGCCTCATCCTTCCCCTGAGGGTGAGGATGCTGTGTTGTTGAAGAGTGGCAAGGTGCAACCTTCACCCGATTCTGTAACCAATGCTCACAGATGGGTTAGTGGCTCTACCACATCCATGTCCAGTGGATAAGGCTTCATTTTCAAACACCGAAAAAAGATGTCTCCAGTGCACAAGGATCGGGCTCGTGGTTCACCAGTGAGTTGTTTGATTTTGTTTTCTTCTCTTCTCCTTGTTTTGATATTGACAAATATGATACCAAGAAATTATACTGGCTGATGTATATTGTATGGAGCTCCCATTTGTACATGCAGAGTTTTGTTTGAAGATTACGGAAGTTTTATCTCATCTTTGATTGCGTTTCCTTTTCCTGCTGGCGAAGGGAAATAGATGAAAATGAAGGGGGAAAACACTGAAATTGGATTTATTTTTTAAATACTGATATGAATGTTGCAGTGAATAATTGATTCCCAAGGCGAAACCAGAAAATTGCGAAGGTTTTGGGTCTTGCGTTCAAGGAATTGGCACCTGTAATGTTACTGTTCAAATAAATACTATAAGAGCTTAGTAGAAGATGAACAGAAAATGAGGCTTTAGAATTTATGAAGAATGGTGTTGGTGGCACCTAGAGCTTACGGTTGTATGTAAACCGAAGCTGTTGTGCTAAATTTGGGTTTGGACGAGTTGAATTGGAGAAACAAAGAGGAGAACAGTAAGGTTAAATGATATAAATAGCAAGGTAGCATGAATACCATAAGAAGTTTGCATTTATGCTGTGCGCGCATTTGAGAGAACAACAATTTCTGAGAAGGGTTGTGTATAGCTTTGCTTCAAGTTAAATATATTGATGTATCTAAATTTTTTAAGTGGATATTGTATATTTCATATCAATAAAAAGAAGAATTGAATTTTGTGTGAGAAGGATGTGATATGGAACACAAAAAGGTCTGGCCAAATATTCTGGAGATTTGCATTTTGTGTGAAATTGTTGAACACTTGAACTAACCTGTATCGTGTGCAGTGTGCTTGATGCAATGGCATGCGTTTGCGGGTGGTGTCAATGGTCTGTATTTTCTGCCAAGTTTCATGGTTCATGAGTGTTCTGTTAGACTGTTACACCTCTCTCTCTCTCTCTCTCTCTCTCTCACACACACACACACACACACACATATATTATTAGTTTGGGGAGCTGGTTGTTGATGAAGAATTGCTCCAATTCATTTCGTTTCACAAATTGTAAAGATTGTATGAGCTTGTAATATAGGTGTAGCGTCTGATGATATCCAGTCTTGTGAGCAAATCATGTTGCAAGTATATTTAGAGACAAGACCATGTTCTTGGATTTTCTTGGTTTAAAGGGAATGTGTATATCTGAGATATGTGTGATGAAGAATTTTAAATGGGAAAGTGGAATTATTGAAAGACCAAAATGCCATAGGTAAGGAGGGGTCTATAAAATGGTACTTAGCCTCTTCTTGAAGCATTTGACCAAATTCAAAAAAGTGCGTGACAAAAAGAGATGAAAGGCACTTGTGAGGTAAACTAAATAATTAAAAGGATCAGAGAAAAATAGAGAATTAAAGAGCTGAGAAAAAAGGAGATTGTGTAAGTATTTAGAAAATGAGGAAGAAATAAACTTAAACGATCATCAAAGGAATCATTATGTTTCTAAACATCAAGATGACATTGAGGTTAGGTCCAACCATATGCTTTCATTTACTAGTTAAGTTATTTGAGAAATTAATTGTTATTTTGAGTTGAAATCTTGTTAATGTAATTAATTTTTATTTTTTAAACAGGATACATAAGAGTATTTTGGAAAACCATTTTATTGATAAGGACTTCATAATACCAACACATAATATTTGTTTATATAATGGTATAGATGAATTCAAGGAATTGGTTAACTCTAGCTAAGATCCAATAAAGATGTATAAAAGAGAATTAAATAAGAATTTATAAATAAAAAGTTAATTGACCTCTAGTCGAGTGCCAAATGGTGAAGGAGATATCGATGCAAAAAATAAAAATTTTAAAATGTCATAACTTATACAACAAAAATAAAATTAACTATAGTTATAAAAAAAGTGAAAATTGTTCTCAAATTTCATGTGGTTTAATTTTATATCTTATATTTGTATTTTTGGTTATATATGTTTGATTTAAATTTAATTTATTAGAATAATTTAACTTAATTAAAATTTAATTAACATTATTAGTAATGGAGGAAATATTTTTTAAAAAATCAAATCAGTGTAACTTCTAGACTTACTTTTATACTGTAGGGAGTGTTTATGTAAATAATTTAATGGACAAAAAGTATAAGGGCAATATATACTTATAAAAATGTCAAAGTTGTATTATTATCACCATATTTTATGATATAAATTATACAATTAGTCGTTAAAATTTTATACCCCGTAACAAACTGGTCATTATACTTTAATTCTGTCATCATCATAGCCACTAAACTTTAGTTTTTCTTATAATTCAGTCTAATTTTTAATTTTTTATCACATTCTGTTAATAAAAATCAATGTAATTACATTAATATAGATCCAAAAGTACTTAATGTTAAAATTAAGCATAAATCTTACAATCAAATGATTTTTAAATTTATATTAATGTTTACTATGTTAGTTTTTGTTAAAAGAATTTGACAAAAGTCAGAAGAAGAATTGAATTATAACAAAAATTAAATTTTAATAGTTATGGTAACAAAAATTAAATTACAAAATTTAAGAACTAACCGTGTAATTTATTCATATTTTGTAATTTCCATAGATATATATATATATATATGAATGTGCAACTATTACTTATTTTTATCTATATTATTTATTGGGCACACCAAATAATTCACAAATAAAATACACTAAACAAACACACACATAAATTAAAGCAATTGAATGTAGGAGAGAGCAAAACTTGGGCTTACCCAAATTAACTAAATTGAATCGACCAAATTTATTATCTTGGTTCAATTTTTTTTCCTTGCATTAGTTTGATTTGATTAATTTTTTTCCAAAAATTGATTTTTAGTTTTTGGTTTGAAGAATCGACCTAACCAAACCAATCAAACTTTAAAATAATATTGTTTTGATATTTATAAAATAATATCATTTTCTTTAATTTTGTGTATTTTCTATCAATTATTTCAATTTTTTTGTGTTTCTTCAATTTAATCAGTTTGGTTCGGTTTATATAGTTTGGGTTCAATTTTTTTAATTATCAATTAGTTCAACTTTTTTACCTTAATTAATTGATTTAGTTCGATTTTACTCCTCAATTCAATTTAATTAGTTATTAAATCGACTATATACACACCCCTAATTGAATGCCTTGGGAGCAAAAATGTCTATTCTGGAATAGAATTTCAAGTCAACTATCGTGTCCACCAAACTTAGTGGAAGTGACAAATGGTGTATAATCAGCATTTCCTTTGACAAATGTTTCTGCTTCGGTTTAATTTTCTTTTATGCACATTTGTTGTGTTCCCTTTACAAATACTATTAGTTGTAAACAATTATAATATCACCGGCTAGGTATTAATATACCAATTGATGTGGTAAATTCCTTTTTATAAAAAGGTTTGTTAGGTAAATAATAATGGATATATATAAAAGAGTTAAACATTGAACTATCTCATGTTTAACTCTCCAACTTAACACAATCCAAAATCTTATTCTGACTCAACATCTCTTTAATTGCACACAAATTAATTAGATAATTAGATATGCAATTCCATTTATTGGGACAAATAATTTAAAAATCTTAAACTTATAACTGAATTTTGAATTGAATACAAAACTCCTATTTCAATTTGAATTTAAGACAATCTAACACTATTAAGATACTAATAACATTTTTCATAAAAAAAATATTCATTATACCAAGGGAAGTCATAAATTTTTCCCATAATAATATGTAAATTTCTAGCATGGTTAGGGATGGAAGCAGGTTGAATTTGTTGCAGTTTTTAAGATAAGTGTAATCTAAATTATGGTGTAATACTCGTATCCATACCACTTAAATAATAAAATTATAGCAATAGTTATAAATAAGTCAAACAACAACTTAAATAGATAAATAAAGTAATCCAAACAAAAAATGAATACCTTATATATACCTTTATATTATATCAGAAATATCACATATACTCTTTAAGTTATATTAGGGTATACTATGGATATCCCTATATTATAATCATGATTGTCAAAATCCCAATTTAATTTCTACAATTTTACGTGTCAGGAATCTCTAAACAACTCAATGCCCAGATAAAATCTAAATTGTAATAGAATCGAAGTAAATATTGATTCAACTCAGTAAAATTGGTAGAATCTCGAGTAGGATAACGATTTTACCGATTTCAACTTTCATGTATAAAAATGTTAGAGATGGAATTATTTTCATCTCTAACTAGCATGGTATTAATTATGATTCGAGGGATGCCTTCTGCCTCTACGAACCCTTATCTCTCTCAAACACTTTCATCACAATCTTTCGTCATTCTCCCCTGTCACATTGTTGCTCGGTCTTTAGTGTCGTCGTCGATTCACAACTTCAATTGCTCAGTGTCACTATCGATTCACAAACACAAATTGTTGGTTGAACCGTCGTTGTTTGACAAACACAAATTGATATTTTCATGCCCACTTGCTTAATGCCGCCATTTTCGTGCAATACAAATCAATTCACAACTCTAATTGCTCGGTGTCGTCGTCAATTCAACTAAAAAGGGTATACAACTTCATTTGTTTCTTCTTTTGCAATTTCTTGGTCTGATTCAATGATTCTTGTCTGCCACAACTTTATTTGTTTTTCTCCATCTGCCTTCATTAATTTGATTATTGTTGGTTTTCTTAATTTGAAAATGAATTTTTATTGGTTTCCTTAAATAATTGAATATTTATTAAAAATTTTATTATAATTATTGCTTGTAATGTAGAAGTCTACCAATGTATGTTGTTTTTATTTATATTAGATTGTGATTCATATGACTTATGAAAATTTACATTATATGAACTAATATTTGAAATTTTTATTATGAATTGATGAATGATGAAAAATGGACTTAATATTTAGAAATTTCATATTATTTAGTATTTTTGAAATTGATAGATAAAATTATTTTGAAATAGACAACATGTATTTCATTTTTAATAAGGAATAAGGTTGAAATAATCATGTTATTAAGTAATATTAATTTATTTTTATAAAATCATGTCATTATAATAAGTTTATATTTATATAGATTAACGAATATTTTTAATTATCTCTAAAATCTTACAATTTTAAGATCCAAGTTTACAATTCAATTTTATGGTCCATTTTTCGATCTCATTTAAAATCTCAATTTTAACAACCTTGATTATAACACAAAGTTATATTATGTTATACCACAAATACCTCTACATTATACCATAAAATTTTTTATGTTATATTATAGATACACTAACATTGTACCCTGACGATGTCTATGTTATACCACAAATACTCCTATGTTATACTATAAACACACATATTATATGACGAATATTCCTGCGTTATAGCAAAATACACCTATATTAATTGTACCATAGATGCTCATATATATGTTTTGCAATAAATACCCCTATGCTATACCATTGATATTCCTAAGTGATGTGCCCTGCCAAAAGACCCATGAAAGCAAGCCGATTAAATCAATTTCAATTATTTGAGGAAGTTGAACTTGAAGCTTGACAATTTAAATAATTAAATAATTGAACTTCCAATGCTAGGAGATCAATTGACAATTGAATATTCAGGAGATTGCGCAGCAAGATAATTAATTAATTGGCCGAAGCTTTCAGCCCAATTAATTAAACTCAACAAGGCCACACCCAGCAATTTAAAGAGGCAGCAATTGGTGGGGAGCAAATCTCGGCCCCCACTCGGTTCAAATTTGGCCACCTTTGGGTGGAGCGGGTCTCGGTTATAATTAGGGGAGCCGAGAGGCTCCCCTCTCTGATTTTAGCCCCCCAATCGGTTTTATTAATCGCCCCCCAGTCGGTTCTCGGCTCCCCTCTCTGATTTTAGCCCCCCAATCAGTTTTATTAATCGCCCCCCAGTCGGTTTAATTAAGGGGAGGCCGAGAGCCTCCCCTCTTAATTAATTAAGGGGGCCGATATTTTAAATAGAACCGAGACCCACTTGGTTGAACTGACTCAGTTCAACCAAGTGGGTCTCGGTTTCAAGCAGGAGGCTAATCGAGTCCCACTCGGTTCTTAGCTCGTGCTTCTTCAAAATTATGGAGCTGAATACATTGAGAATATGCCATTCGGGAAGCTCCCGATGGTTGTCACATGTCCCCCGGGAAGCCCAAGATGATTTCCACGTGTCCCTCGCTCCCTCATCTATAAATAGGAGGCTTGCCTCTTCGTAAGGGAGATTTATTTTTGGAGAGACAAGGGGTCTATTTCGCTATCAAGCCTTTTAAGGGTAGTCGTTTCTTTAGAGCCAATCGGTTCTTTAGAGGCACTCGATTCTCGAGGCACTCGGTTCTTAGGCCAATCAGTTTTAATCAAGACCCAATCGATTCTAATAAAAACCCACTCAGTTCTTGGGCCAATCGGTTTTAACCAAGACCCATTCGGTTATAATCAGCAACCAGTCAGTTCTTCAAACAGTCGATTATAATCAGCAACCAGTCGATTATAATTAGTAGCCACTCGGTTCTTAGGCCAATCGATTTTAACCAAGACCCAATCGGTTATAATCAGTAGCCAGTCGATTCTTCAGCCAATCGATTATAATCAGCAACCAGTCGATTATTTGAATAGTATTATTCTTGAAAGAACAATTATTCATCCGCAACTATTCATCAGCATAAACATGAACATTTATCCACATATCAGTAATGTCATGCATAATTTATGCGACATGCATTGGACATATTTCTCAGAATATTGTCTGACTTGGCCGTCAGAGGGCCCGCGCGAGAAATTCCCCCGCGTGGCCTTCTAACTGTTGTTGTGCCTGTAGGCTAAATTCTGGACGACTTTACCTTAGCCTTGGAAGACCAATCTATTGAAAGCCACGCTAGGGTCCTACGTCGCTTGTCACATGAAGACCCTTTTCGGGTACTACCTGGCAGAGAGGATTCTAAAGACTATTCCCGGCCCAAGCCTTGTTGAATTCCAACTCCGACCCAATCCAGACCCGTTGAAGTCTCGCGAATGACACCCTGGACCCTTGACGTTGATGGATACTTTTGCTCAAGTTGATCCCTAGATAAATAAATATTATTGTTGTAACTTGGCTACAACACTAAGTAATACCGCAAATACTCATATATTATACTACATATATTCTTATGTTACACCATAGATATTATTATATTATATCATGAATACCCTATATTATAACACAAAACACTCTATGTTATAACAAAAATACCCTTATATTATACTACAAATTCCCCTATGTTATATTATGGATATTCCTACCTTACATCGTAAATACCACTAAGATATATTAAGGATATCATTGTATTATATCATGGATAACATTATGTTATATCACGAATACATTTATATTATATAGCAGAAACACAAATTATACTATTAATACACTAATGTGATTCACATTATACCATAAATATTCTTATGTTATAACACAAATACTTCTATATTATACTACAAATGCTACTATATTATACCACGAATACCACAAAATTATACCATAGATACACTTATTTTATATCATAAATACTTTTATATTATATCACGAATAGCTCTACATTATGTCACGGATATACCAATGTTACACAATGAAAACTGTTGTGTTAATACCATAGATCACCAACATTATACAATGAATATCTTTAGGTTATAGCATGTAAACGTTGGTGTTATACCATAGTTACAGTTATTTTATATTATGAATACCCATATGTTATATCATAAATACACTTGTTACATAGTAGATGCCTTTATATTATATCACAAATACACTATTGATACTTTGAAATTTTATAAAATTTTGGATTGTTAATTTATGTGAGAAATCACCAAAATAGATGTGATTAATGATTAAATCAAAACTTTAGATACTAGTCGAACTATTCAAAACTTCTTAAAATTTTTTAGTATCAAATTTTGAAAGTTTGGAGTGGTAGTTTAATTATTGAATTTCTTTATAACATTTGGAATATTGATTTTTGAAGAAAAATTGTAAAAAAATTTAGTTTAATGGATAATTATTTAATATTTCAAAGTATTAGTGTAATTATTCAAAATTTTGATGCTTGAGTTATTTGAAAAATAATTCTTCTGATCAATAATTTTTAAAATTATTTTCTAAATAAAGGTTGCAAAAATTGGAGTTGAGATAAATCTAAATAAAAATCAAATACTACACTACAAAATAAAAAGGTTTTAACAAGGGGAAAACTACTCATTGAAAGTCGATTTCCCATCGTTAAAGAGTTTTAATTAATGATAAGAAAAATCTCGTCGTCGCTCGTTGTTAAAGCTTCTGCCGTTAAAAGTATTTACAACGGAAAGAAAAGTATCGTAGTTAATATAAGTAGTGAGGGGCGAGTTGATGTGGCATAAGTCCCATCATTAAAAATAATAATAACAACGAATATTTGTTTCGCTATAACAATGTGTATGGTTGTTGAAAATAATATCAATGATAGATATTCTCATTATTGCAATATTTACCTGTTATTAAACATAATATTAATGATAGATATTCTCGTTGTTATTATAATATTTACCGGTCATTAAACATAAATCAAGGATAAATATTCTTGTTGTTATTGCAATGTTTATCGATCACTAAATATAATATCAATGATGAATATTTTTGTCGTTATTGCAATATTTATCGATCACTAAACATAATCTGAACGATGAATAGTCCTGTCGTTATAGCTATATTTACCGGTCACTAAACATAATATCAATGATAAATATTTTCATTGTTATATCTATATTTCTCTATTATTATTACTATTATTACAATTCTAATGACTATTTTTACTATTATATAAGAATTTATTTTGTATCTATTAATTTTGGCAAGAGAGATATTAATAATAAAAATGTGGTTCTCAATTAATTTAGTAAAAACAAGATATATACAAAATACAATCATTGACATTGATTATATACTAATTACAATTATCTTAAGAGCTTCCATATGATCCGCAATCATAAAAAATGAAAAAAAAAATTATGGGTTTCATGTTATCCTAATATTTCCCTATAATCAAAATAAAAAAATTGTTACAAATTTTACTAGAATCCATATATTAGTCACAACCAGTACCAAGACTTGTATCTTTAAGTATCTATAAATTGCGAAGAGAAAAAATCATATTAAAATGTGCATAACACACACGCGCACATATATATATATATGTATTCAAACATGTTTTTCTTTTTTACCTCAAACTAACTATGAAACAAAGTAAAACAAGGCAAAATAGATAAAATCAACCATAATGTCAATCGAACAACTAAACAAAAATAACCATTCACAAAAAAGATTTAGAATCCGTTGTTCTTAAAGACCAAACATCAATGTTGGCTCAAAGATTTAGAAATTTTTTATTTTATATCTCATTTTCATCAACTTGTTAGAAGAATTGTGTACAAAATCTCATTTCAAACTCATTCACAAAAAAGTAATTAATCACTAACTAAACATTAGAATCCTCTAATTCTTTCATTTATTCAATCTTCCTAACCACTCCAAAAGTGACAAAAGAATTATGAAAAAATTTATCGACAAACAAAATTATACAAAGAAACAAAATAAACTCCAAAAAAATATGAATACATTAATTGCATGATTAACATCATCTCTAAATCAATAATCAATATTATTAGCAATTAATTAGGTTCATCACCATGAATCTCATGTAGATGGTTTAAGAATGTAATACCGATTTAATAAAAAGTTGTTAAAAAACTTTTTGGACCGTCCGAGCCCAATCTCGGTCCTCTCCTTAAGCTCAATCTCGGCCCTCTCCTTGGGCCCAATCTTGGTCCTCCCCCTAGACCCAACCTCGACCTAGCGCCAACCTGTTACTGCATCATTGCATCTCCCACTGGGTATCCGCGCGGTCGTCTCAGATCCCATCCTCATTAATAGTGGATCTTATCCACATTAATGAGGGTCCTGTCTCCACCATGCTACCGCCTAGGAACCTCTACCTGTAACGCCTTGTATTCCGAGCGCGTTAAAACTCAAGACAATTCTGGGATATTTTTTTTTTATACCACTAAAACTAAGACTAAACCATATCATTGCTCTTATACATCCCAAAATTTTCATTCATTTATCTCCAAGGAGAATTATCATAAACATTAAATGCGGAAGCTAGAATCGAACTTAATATCATAATATTAATAAAAAACAGCTCTTACATCACTAAAACATAAATTTTTCTGCATAACTTAATCATAAGTTCTCAACTAACATTAACCCTAAATAGAGTTTTATATCATCATTTCTAAAACATTTAGAATTCGAAGTAGCAAAACTTAAATACATGAGTAACATAACATACATTCAACTGATCATACAACTCATCATGCACTTTGTTAAGTGCCATTACATGCCTCATTCATCCTCGTTTCTGCTACTATCTTCATTTAGAATGTTTGAATATTCCAGGGGCAAATCCCAGATTAGATGATGAATCATCTAAGTAAGGATATAAAACATTTAATGCTCATGTATGTATGTAATGCATATAACATCATAACTCTCATGTTTGAGTCGACTGCACCTTAAGATTACCCGTCATTTTTTCGGTCTCCCTGCCAGACCAAGGTGTATGGGTGCACTCTTGGCAAAGTAACGGAGCCAGTACCTAATCCCAAACCCATGCAACGTATGACCGTGAATCTCATCATGCTCATATGCATACTTTGTCATCAATACATGTAAATGCAATCCACATGACATGTTCACATCAAGACATGATAACATGATGAAAATATTTACATAAAATCAGGTTTTGGTAGAACCACTTACAAGCCATTTTCATAAATTAAATCCAGTTGAATAGTATCACTTATCTTGCAAAAAGACAATTTTGCCCCTAATTTAATTTTGCCTCAGAATTCGCGTCGGACTTCCAATCATACTCAATTATGAACCTTGATGTATCCTGGGCATCATAATTACTTAAGAAAATCAGATTTATAATTTTCTCTAATTTTCCTAATTTCTCCCATTTTCTTCTATTATTTCCTCCAGATTATGAAATAAATAGCTTCTCATGAAATTTTCTCAATTTTTCTTCACAATAATTCCTAAAACAATATTCCTAAACCCCATAAATTTCCTCATAATTTTCAAAATCCATATTCTATTTATTTCTCATTTTCTCTTTGATTTTCAAGCATCTATTGCCTCAAAAATTCATAATAACTACCAATCATGCATTTCTCTTCCAATTTCATCATCAAAAAATCTAAAATATCATTATCATATTTTTGAAATTTTTCAAGAAATTTTTAAAGATAACTCACTTTCCCATGGAGCGATTCGGTATTCTTTTATATTGTTACGAATCCTCGATTTATGCATCTAATAACGCCTTCTATTACAAACTTTCACACAAACTACTAAACCCAGTCTATAGGATTTTTCTAGAAATCTTTTGGTATTTTTTCTCTCTTTCCCTTTCTATTTTTTTTCTTCATCTTTTTCAAATCTCTTTCTCATTCTCAAATTTTTCTTTCAACTTTTCTCCTTCTAATTTAAGTCCTCAAACCTTTCAAGTTTCCTCTATTTATAGGAGATTGAATTAAGTTTAACATAATTGTAGTGACCCACTATTTTTAATTATTTTGTCACATTTCTTAATTATTTTTCACTAAATCTCATTAAAATTTTTAATTATTTATCCACATTTTACTTTGTCTCCCACATTTCTCAATTATTTCACCCATTATTTTTTATTATTTGTCCACACCTTACTTTGTCTCCCACATTTCTCAATTATTTCACTCATCATCTTTAATTATTTTGTCATATTTCTTAATTATTTTCCACTAAATCTCACTCATAATCTTTAATTATTTGTCCACACCCTACTTTGTCTCCAACATTTCTTAATTATTTCATTCATTATCTTTAATTATTTGTCCACACCTTAATTTGTCTCTCACATTTCTCAATTATTTTACCCATTATCTTTAATTATTTTATCATTTTTCTTAATTATTTTCCACTAAATCTCACTCATAATATTTAATTATTTGTCCACACCCTACTTTATCTCCAACATTTCTTAAATATTTCACTCATTATCTTTGATTATTTGTCCACACCTTAATTTGTCTCCCACATTTCTCAATTATTTCACCCATCATCTTTAATTATTTTGTCATCTTTCTTAATTATTTTCCACTAAATCTCACTCATAATCTTTAATTATTTATCCACACCCTACTTTATCTCCAACATTTCTCAATTATTTCACCCATCATCTTTAATTATTTTGTCATATTTCTTAATTATTTTCCACTAAATCTCACTCATAATCTTTAATTATTTATCCACACCCTACTTTGTCTCCAACATTTCTCAATTATCTTTAATTATTTTGTCACCTTAATTATTTTTCACTAAATCTTCTTCTAAATAGATTATTTTTTTATTTAATTCATTAATTTTAAACCTATTTTCTTAATTTACTAATTAGCCCATTTACTTAACCTTTTATTTTTTTCAACTTAGCCCACTAACTCTAAGCCCATTTACTTAGTCTTTATTTTTCCAATTTAGCCCATTAACTCTAAGCCCATTTACTTAGTCTTTATTTTTCCAACTTAACCCACTAACTCTAAACCCATTAATTTTTTTTTTCAATTATAATCTCTAATTGATGTTAAAAATATTTTAAATACAAAATTAATTATTATTATTATTATTATTATTATTATTATTATTATTATTATTATTATTATTATCAAAATGCTAGGATATTACACCACCAGCTTCGGACAGTAAGTCCCATCATTTGCAAACGCACAACGCATGCATGCAGGAGGACGTCTCCTCCTCCTATATCAGCCAGCTTTTCTCAGAGCCAAGGTATGTTCTGACCTCTGACCTACTGATACATGGCATTTTTCTTACTCTCTTACTCACTCGAGTGTCGGAGTGTTTGTAGATGCCAGTCGCCCTCGGACGGACCTGTCGCTGGAGCTCGTGCCCTGCCGTTGTGATCCCACCTCCGATCTTCCCCTTTTTAGTCAGGAAGGAACATCTGACTTTCACCGTGGGGCTCGATAAAACTTACCTACCCCATAACGTCACTAGAGCCTTTCAAACCAACCTCTTCATTGCCATACCGTGGCACGAACGGGAAACGCCTATACCCAAGGATCGAGCGATGCCCGCCACCACCTAACTACCCACACCCATACCCACATCAATCCACCCCCAGCTGATCGGATAATCGGAGTCGCTGACACCATTTTCGGAGGTTTTGCTAACGAAGTGCCAAGCTCGGCACAAGAGCAATACCCTTACGCAGTCATGTTAATAGATGATACCAAGAGGAAACCAAGAAGAATGGCTCAACACCCCACGATCTGCTTCATAGACAAAGACTTCGAAGGAGTTGATCCGCACCCCTATGATCCCATGGTAATCTTGGTCGTCGTAGTGGGCTTTTGGTAAAAAAAGGTCCTAGTAGACCAAGGTAGCTCAGCTGACTTGTTGTACCAACCCACTCTAAGAAGGATGGGCATCCTCGAAAAAAAGCTAGGACCATTCCACGAAAACCTAATTAGCTTCTTAGGAGAACAGGTAGGCGTCAGGGGTTACATGGACCCGTCGACCTTGTTCGGGACAGCTCCGTTAGTCAAGGTCATCACTATCCGGTACCTAGTCATGGATTGTCAAGCGCCATACAATGCGCTCCTCATTCGACCATCCCTCAACGCTTTGGGTGCAATAGTATCAACCTTCCATTTGGCCATGAAATTTCAGGTATCAAACACCAAGGTCGAGGTCGTCCACGCCGACCAAAAGGAGGCCTGATAGTGTTATCGCGATAGCCTTAAAACCCGGGGCCCCAAGCCTAGCAAGGGTGAGAAGGGAAGTGAAGCCTCCAATGGCAACCAAGCAACGAGCGTCAACAACCAAGGCCAGCAGCACTATGTACATATGGTCAAGTTGGATCAGCGAAGTGAACTCTCAGACAAGCGCCCCCAACACACAAAGAAGCTCCACCCTGTAAACTTGGGCCTTCACCCCCAACAGGTCATCCGCATTGGCTTTACGTTACCAAGTGAGCCGAAAGAAAGACTCATCAACCTACTTTGACAGAACGTCGACCTTTTCACTTGGACCCCCGTTGACATGCCCGAGATAGATCCACTTGTCATTTGCTGTAAGCTGGCACTGGATCCAAAGGTCAGACTCGTTGCCCAGAGAAAAAAGAAGATTGGGAGAAGAAAGATGGCGTGCAACCGCCGAGGAAACAACCAAACTCTTGAAGGTTGGATTCATCAGAAATGTTCCATACACAACGTGGCTCGCCAACGTAGTCATGGTAAAAAAGTCCTCAGGAAAATGGAGAATGTGTGTCGACTTCATCGACTTAAATAGATCGTACCTAAACAGAGACTACCCAACATCGATCGCCTTGTAGATGCGGCCTCTGGGTACAGGTACTTAAGTTTATGGATGCTTACTCTGGTTATAATCAGATCCGGATGCACCCCAAAGATGAAGAAAAAATAGCATTCATCACAAAGAATGCCAACTTTTGTTATCGGGTCATGCCATTGAACTAAAGAATGCAGGCACAACATATCAACGACTGATGAACAAAGTATTCGCCAAATAGATTGGCCAGAACATCGAAGTCTATATACATGACATGGTGGTAAAGACTTCAGAAAAATAGGACCACTTCTCGGACCTAATTGAAATCTTCACACAACTCCGGTAGCACAACATGAGGCTTAACCCGTATAAGTGTGCCTTCGCAGTGCAAGCCGGCAAGTTCCTGGGATTCATGTTAACCAGCCGAGGAATTCAAGCTAACCCTGAAAAATGTGAAGCCATTCTCACAATGCGTAGTCCTGCCAGCCTAAAAAAGGTCTAACAACTAACAGGTCGAATAACGGCTTTATCCCGCTTCCTCTTAAAATCGGCCGACCGAGAGAAACCATTCTTCCAATGCCTAAAAAAGTCAGTCGAGTTCCAGTAGACGAAAGAGTGCGGAATCGCCTTTCAGGAGCTAAAAACCTTCCTAGCAGCCCCCTCCACCCTTTCAAGACCAGAGCCTAGAGAGGAACTTTCACTCTACCTCTCCGTCACCGCTAATGCCCTTAGTGCAGTACTGGTCAGGGAGGAAGGTAAAACACAACAGCCAGTATACTTCATCAACAAAACCTTTCAAGGAGTCGAATTACACTACCAAAAGATCGAGAAGTTAGTGCTAGCATTGGTGATGGCGGCCCGAAAGCTCATGGTGTATTTCCAAAGCTATCAGATCATGGTCCAGACTGATTAACCGATCCGACAAATACTCTAGAAGCCAGAGCTTTCAGGAAGGATGATCGCATGGTCAGTCGAGCTCTCCGAGTTCGGCATACAATACTAGCCACGTAAGCACATCAAATTCCAAGCACTCTCTGATTTCTGTACTGAACTTTCTCTCCTTGATCAAAACCCGAAGCCAGCCCTTGGATATTGTTTGTCGATGGAGCCTCTAACATAAAAGGAAGCAGAGCTGGGATCATCTTAGAAGGACCCAGCAGGTTGATACTCGAACAGTCACTTCGCTTCAACTTCAAAGCAACCAACAACCAAGCAGAGTATGAGGCCCTTATAGCCGGATTAAGCCCGGCAAAGGAAATCGGGGCATCTCGATTAATCGCTAAAAGCGATTCCCAACTGGTGACCAATCAAGTCAAGGGCGAATTCCAGACAAAAGAGCCACAGCTTGGCCGATACCTCCACAAGGTTAGAACCCTGGGTAAATCTTTCGACTATTTTCAAATTGAATATATCCCTAGAGAACAAAACGCCCGAGCAAATCTGCTCTCAAAACTTGCTAGCACCAAGAAACCTGGAAACAACCAGTCAGTCATACAGAAAGCCTTGGATTTACCCACCGTCGATCTTCCTAACATACAAATAGTAGAGGCGGCGCCGAAATTCTGGGGAACCCTATCATCTGATTCCTACAAAATGGGACGCTCCCTGCTAACGCTGAAAGAAGCCAAGAAACTCAGAAGAACAGCTTGCTACTTTACCTTACTCAAGAACCAACTATACCGAAGAGGTTACTCCATGCCACTTCTCAAATGTGTCAACCTCGACTAGTACACCTACATCATGGCCGAGATTCACGAAGGGGTATGTGGAGGCCACATCGACAAGCGATCCTTGGCAGCAAAAATACTGAGAGACGGATACTATTGGCCAATGATGAGGAACGACTGCCTGGCCTATCTAAAACATTGTGACAAGTGCCAGAGGTTCGCAAACGCGCATTGTTCAAAGCCTAAAGAACTTCACAACCTCGGCAACCCTTGGCCATTTTACAAATGGGGGATAGACATCCTCGAACCCTTTTGAACAGCAGCATGACAACTTAAGTTTATGGTAGTAGCAATCGACTGCTTCACAAAATGGATTGAAGCCAAGCCCATGGCTACAATCACTGTCGAAAGAATCTAAAAATTGATTTGAAAGAATATCGTTTGCCGATACGGCCTCCCTGGGGTGCTCAGCTTAGACAACAACATTAAATTCACCAATGACAAGCTCCAGGACTTTTGCCGGCGCTAAATGAGCCTGGCTAGGAGAACTCTCCATAGTATTATGGTCGTACCACACCACCGCACAGATCTTGATCGAGGAAATGCCTTTTGTAATACCCCATATTACATGGTAGTGAAAATAAATAATTTCATGTGATTTTGAAAGGACCTCGGGTGGTCCGGGAAGCCCAAGGGTCAATTTCAAGAAATTAATTAATTAAATTTGCTAAATTGGCGGTAGGGAGTGCTCCGGGAGTTGGATGTTCAAGGAAGAGGGAAAGAGATTGGTGAGTGTCTCAAAGTGAGGATAATGATGTTGGAAGCAGTCCGATCGGAAATAATTTTTGAAATAAATTCTATATAAACCTGAATGAGTGCTAATACCGAATAGTCATAAGAGACTTTTGGGAAGCTGAGGGGATCCTAGGGGTGGTCCGATTTTGCGAATAAGGCAACCCTGAAGTGTTTTCGGGTAGAATAAAAGTCCCGTGTAGTCACATGGACGAAATCTATGTTCCTGAGTAAGTGCCAGCAATTAATTTTTGATAAATCGATATTTTGAATGGCTTAAGGGTAATTAAATTAAGGTATTGGAGGGTCCAAGTGTAATTAATAGATCCTTAAGTTAAATTATCAAATTCCTTAAGTGAAATTAAGAAATTTTCAAGTGCAATTAATGAGAATTAGAGGGATTAAGTGTGATATTTATATATATATGTACGTAAGAAACTTGGTGGCCAAGTGTGAATCAGTGGCCAATTAATTTGAAAAAATTATTTCTTCATTTTGAAAGCTCGGGCAGAGCATTGGAGGGAGAAAGAGAGAATCAGGGAGTAAGATTGAAAGAGAGAGATTGGTGTGAGCGAGATGGCCGATGGTGGCCGACGAAGTAGCAGCTAGCGTTGGTGGCCGAGAGTGGCGGCAGCTCGGAAGGCTGCCATGGCTGACGATCTGAGTCAGGGGCCAAGCAGCAGCAATGGCCAAGTAATGGCGCTTGGCGGTTCCAGAGCCGTGGGTGCAGCTGGAGGCGTCGATGAGCGTCGGTGGGAGGCCGTTTGGGCCGGGGATCGTGGCTAGTTGCAGCGGCGAGGGCGACGCTGGAAGCAACAGCCGCGACCATTGGCGCTCGCGGTGGAAGGCTTCGGTGACGGCGGAGGTGCTGCAGTCGGCAGTGTCGGCCGGCGATGGCGTGGTGACCCGTAGCAGCGGCCATGCTCGGTTGCAGGCGGGCCAGACGCACAAAGGAAGAAGAAGGAGCGTGCACGGGAGAAGGGAGAAGAAGGTGAAGAGAAAAGAAAAAAAATAAAAGAAAAAGAAAAATAAGAAAAGAAAATAAAAAAAATTGAGGAAAAATAGGAAAAAATAGCCAAAATTTCCTGAAAATTAATTTGGGGCTCGAGGAGCGTGCTAGAGACTCTAAAATGGGATTTTGGATACAAGTGGCTGCTCAAGGGGCAAGGCCGGTGTGGTCGTTTAGTTAGTTTTCTTCTCAAATGACTCGAGGTAAATTAATATTTCTTCCCAAATTACCCGCATTAAGCAAGTTATTGAAGAATAATTATTTGTTGGATTAAACCCTTGGGTGGGGTTGTTTGGAAATTTGTTGATGGCTAGTTTATGTCATGGTTGGTGTTGTTTGGATGTAGTGTTGATGAATGATTTTGCGGTGTGTGTCAAAATCATAGGCTTTGAATTAATGCCTAATGTGAATGGGTTTGTGTGGCATCTGGAGTTAACCGGGAAGGCGGTGATCTTAGAAGAGTTCGAGGTTCAGGTTAGAGTTCGTGCCAAGGCAGGAGAGTCTTTGAGCTAGGTAAGGGATGATCCCAAGTGGTGGGATTTTGCTTGAATTTGTAAGTGTTTATTTATGAGTTGCATGTAGTGGTCACATTTGCATGATATGTGTTCTCGTGTACCTATGGCCATATGGAAGACTAGTGGTGGGAAAGGTTGGTCGATGCCTTAACCTATGAAGGTTATGAGGGCACAGAAGATTACCCATTTGCATTGCATTTTGTATTACATGCTCTCTTATGTTCCATTTACTTATACATTGCACCCTTACTAAGTTTTTATGACTCATGAGGTTTACCTTATGTTGTAGATGTTGCAAGTCCAGAGGCAAGTAGGGATGGCATAGCGAGGATGATGTGGCAACTAGCATTGTTGCCCGAGATGTTGGTTGTATAATCTCTTGTAATTGTATGTGGTATATTCATGTATGCAATACTGTGATTAAATGTAATTGTTGATGAGTGCCAAATGTATCTAGTTGTTGTATTCATCGTAGTGTGAGAGGTGTTTGTGAGATTGCGTGATGTATATGGCTTTAGTTAGTAGAGCCAAGTTTCAGATCGAGTAAAGATAAAAAAAGGTATCTTCGCGTAAATTCCCAGTACTCATTGGATGTTTGTTGTGCTAGCTTTGTGCTTGGGTCACCTTTAGCTTGCGATGAGGCGAGCTGGTGAAAGGTGAAACTCACTCGAGTTTCGAGTCCCGATCCGCTGTGTTTTCTTGTCTGTGTTGGGGACCGATTCCTCGAGTGGAGCAAGGGGAAGGACGAAGCCTAGTTCTCACCTAGGGCATTTCCTATTGAAACATAGTCCAACCCTTTAGTTGTGGTTTATCGGGTGAGTAATCAGGGCAATTATTCACCGGTGACGCCTTATAGTGAGCGGGTCGTTACACCTTTTCGACTCACTTACGGGTCATAAGCTATGATCCCGGTCAAGATTAAGGAACCCAGCCCCAGGCGGTCGTATTTTCAAGAAGACACCAACAATGAAGAATAACGAGTCAACCTCAACCTTGTCCAGGAAATCTGAGATCGGGCCCAAATTTGTGAACAGGCCGTCAAGCAAAAGGCAGCTCGAAAATATAACAAAAGAGTTCATCTGAGACGATTCTAGGAAGGAGACTTGGTCCTAAGGAAGATTGAAGGCCTAAGAAAACAACCTTCCCAAGGAAAACTCAGCGCCAACTGGAAGGGTCCTTACCGAGTTACCAACAACCTTGGTGCAGGAGCCTACCACTTGGTCGAACTCTCAAGAAGACCCTTGACCAGATCATGGAACGCTGCCAGCCGACAGAAGTATTATAGCTAAGCGGCTATTTTCTTATATCACTCAGATAAATATACTTTCTTCTATTACTCATTAAATCCTTATAGGGGTCCAGACCCAAAGTTTTTCTCTTTTATCATTGATCTTGAGTTACCTCAGTCTGCCACCTTTGGCCTTGAGTTACCTCGGCCTATCTCTATCAAAGCTTTATAACAAACAAGCCCCAACGGACCTCGAGTTACCTCGGTCTGCCACCTTTGGCCTTGAGTTACCTCGGCCTATCTCCAACGAAGCTTTGTAACAAACAAGCCCTGACAGACCTCGAGTTATCTCGGTTTGCCGCCTTTGGCCTTGAGTTACCTCGGCCTATCTCCAACAAGGCTTTGTAACAAACAAGCCCCGGCGTATCTCGAGTTACCTCGATCTTTCGCCTTTGGCCTTGAGTTACCTTAGCCTATCTCTAACAAGGCTTTGTAACAAACAAGCCTCGGCGAACCTTGAGTTACCTTGGTTTATCGCCTTTAGCCTTGAGTTACTTCGGCCTATCACTAACAAACAAGCCCCAATGGACCTCGAGTTACCTCGATTTGTCGCCTTTGGCCTTGAGTTACCTCGGCTTATCTCTAACAAAGCTTTGTAACAAACGAGCCCTGACAGATCTCGAGTTACCTTAGTCTGCCATCTTTGGCCTGGAGTTACCTTGACCTATCTCCAACAAGGCTTTGTAACAAACAAGCCCCCGCGTACCTCGAGTTACCTCGGTTTTCCACTTTTAGCCTCGAGTTACCTCGGCCTATCTCCAACAAAGCTTTGTAACAAACAAGCCCAGTGGATCTTGAGTTACCTCGGCCTATCTCCTTCAAAGCTTTGTAATAAACAAGCCCCCATGAACCTCGAGTTACCTCGGTCTGCCGCCTTTGGCCTCGAGTTAATTTGGCCTATCTTTAACAAATCTTTGTAACAAACAAGCCTCGGCGGACCTCAAGTTACCTCGGTTTGTCGCCTTTGGCCTCGAGTTACCTCGGCCTATCTCCAACAAGGCTTTGTAACAAATAAGCCCCGATGGACCTCGAGTTACCTCGGTCTGTTGCCTTTGGCCTCGAGTTACCTTGGCCTATCTCTAACAAGGCTTTGTAACAAACAAGCCCCAGCGACCCTCGAGTTACCTCGGTTTGCCGCCTTTGGCCTCGAGTTACCTCAGCCTATCCCCAACAAAGCTTTATAAGAAACAAGCCCTGGCGGACCTCGAGTTACCTTGGTCTGCTTTGCGAGTCACCTTAGTATTTCCCTTTCTTTATTACTTAAAAACAACATGGAGCCTCTTCAAATAAAAGCAAATCAAAAGCTTTGTCGGTCTCGCCAAAGCCCACAGCAAAGTAGGAGGATGCAGCAACCCTAAATTGTTTGATACTCACAACAATTAGGCGGTCAAGCATTGCAGCAAACAAAAGCAAAGGAAAAGTGCAAGGTACTCATACTCGGAAAACTTTCATTTCATTACTCCATTCCATTACAAAGCATGTCCACAATACAAGATCTTTTATTACACTTTCAGTGGTCCACTTACGATAAAAATGCAACCAAAACTAGCTTAATATTTTACACTAATCAAGTCTTAGTACAATAAGACTAACACACCTAATCAAGCCTTAGCACAACAAGGTTGACCCAACTGTCGAACGCCCATCCTTCATAGAGCCCCTAGCAGCTTTCCAGCACGAGCCCCCAAAAGACTGACATTAATAGCATGACTGGTGCTAGAGTTGATAACTCGGGGCAGATATCGGCTAGAGGCCCCCTCGGCCATGCTCTGGCTAAATGACACCCCAGCAAGCCATACTTTAGTGATGCAAACCCACACAAGTGAAGGCATGAGCAAGAACTCTGTAGTGAGGTCCAAGAAATGTGACAACACTAGCGTGATTATCGTTGACCCCAGAGAACCCGAAATTAGAGGGAAGGAAGGAAGGCGAAGGCGATAAAGGGCGACCTCTTCAAGGCTAAGGAGTAAATCAGCCCTCGTATCGCGACCACCTAGAACTACCAACCGTTAGCACATCGCCTGAATCGGCCACGTTGCCGCCAGAGATAGTATTGTGGACCGACAAAATCTCGACTTGATTTGACATCACCAGCCATCAGACCCCAAGATATCCAACTAAAAGAAAGATGCTCAGGCACTAAGTAGAGGATACACAAAAGGAAGCAGAAACAACCCCTTTTTATAGGCGAAATAAGGAATGCCAAGCGTCATCCACCTCGCCTATGATAACGCCACTCGTTTCAACATTAATGCCCCTCATTCACCGATAGAAAAGCCACCATTGAAATAGAGCCACGTACCCAAGCAGTCAATACCTTGCCCCAGGGAACCGACGCATCTCCCAGAGAAACACCTCATCTCTATTAAAGCGCTCCGAACTTCGTGTCCTGCACGTTCTCCCAACATGACGCCCAAACAGCCGCATTTGGGCATCCCAAAGAAAATCAAGGATAGGATAGAGTCACCCCGCATCCCGTTAACCCATAGGTATCGATCAACCTCAGCGCCCCAATACCGGGCCTATAGCGACAACAAGGAAAAGCAAGGCGAAAAGAAAGAAGGGTAAGCCGAGTCATATTCGAAAATATCTCATTTATTTAAACAAAGCTAGGGTCACAATGTTAGCCAGTTACATAGAATGAAATCAAAAGAAGTAAGAGCCTCCCTAAGGATCGACGGTAGGCTGATCCAACTAAGTAGAATCCAGAGCCCCACCTTATTGCTTGGCACCTCCCTCTGCTCGATCGGCCACCCCCCGAACCTCCTCTAAAGCTTCGCCCTAAACAACTGGATCCTCCGAGCCCAGATCCACAAGTCGACCAGTTTGACCAATTCCCCCCGAGCCTCGTCCCTCTAGCCGGCCACTCTCAAATACCTAGACGCTAGCTTCTCCACCTCTTCATCGACTGAAGTAGCCAGTCCATAAAGGCTGTTAGAGTCAGCTTTAGCCTTAGCTTTCTTTAGTTTTGACTCCATACATAACAAGTGAGTGGCACTGACAGTGCGCAGTTGCAACATCTCTACCTGTCGATACAACCCCTCTTCCCCAAGAGAGGCGAGCCTTTTCCGATCGGTGTCCATGAGGAGTTGGTCCTGGATAAATTTCCCCTGTTAAAAGACATGGCTCTAGAGACTCCGAGGATCATCCTAGGAGTCATCACAACCCCACAAGCCTGGCCTCAGAGCACGCACCAATAGGGAAATTATCGCCTTGCTATCAACCCGATCCGAGCTTGACTAGCTTGAGGCACTAGTAAGTGGATTTGAACCTGAAGGGCTTGTAGCATCGATAGTCGGCTCAGGACCTGAAGAGCTTGGTGCATTAGAAACTTGGCTCAGAGAGCTCGACGCGTTGGGAGCTTGATTAGAAAACCCCAATTCGACAGCTACTCGACATCTTTTTCACTAGAAAGGCATCTTCTTGACCTCCTGTGGGGAAGGGATGTCAGCGGCAACTGCGGCAATCGGTCGAGCATGAATGAGACTCCTTGACTTCGTAGCAGTGGCTTTTGCCTTACTTACAAGTGCCCCAGACGACACCCCGGCACCTTTTTCCTTCGTGCTCCTCTCCACTTCCTTCGTCGTTAAACCCGACCCCCTTTGCCCTGAAACACAAAGTCTCGATAAGAGCCATCATTGAAATAAAGCAAAACGCAGACACACAACGACAATGTACCCATATACTAGGCCAAAGCCCGAGGATCCTCTCCCAGTTCCATGAGCTTTGTAGATTCGAGCTGGGGGGAAAGCATGAAAGCATCCGCCAAGGCTTGGTCCTCTAGATCGAGACTTCCATACTCCACCTTTAAAGGAGGATTTGGTTTCGACTTCCAGAACAATGGGTATTTCTCCTTACCATCCTTGTCTAGGAAAAAACTAAGCTCTTCCTCGCTCAAGCCCACCTTGAAGAAGCCATCCTTAAAATGCTTGAAGGACGTAGTAAAGGCCTTCAGCACTGATTTCACCATACGGCTGGTTAGAGAAATCCAACCACTCTGGTAGGCCTCTTTCCAGTGATAGTAGTGGAAGAAGACCGCCTTGTTAAGTTTGCGACCAAGAAACTCCGTCAGTACCATAAAATCGTGGATGAAGCCCCAACTGTTTGGGTGCAGCTGCGTCAGGGTAACATTCATCACCTCCAATACCAAACTTTGAAACTCGGTCAGAGGAAGCCACAACTGTAGCCTCATAAATAGCACCTCGTACATATATAGAAACCTGGAGTTCGGGGCCAAATGACAGACACGCTCCTCTTGGCCACAAGGGAGGCAGACAAACTTTTTCCCCCGAACCTCATTTTCCGCACCCTTCTCATTTCCCTCTCCGCTCAAGGAGGCGACCTTCCCCCTTACCGCGCCCAAAGATAAATTAATAGAGAACTTTGACACGATTCGAGCAACCTTCTCGTTTACCCAATCATACGGGCGGGCGGAACTCGAAGTGGAGATAGCCATCTACGAGTAGACTAACCGATTAGGTGGAGCAATCGAATGTCGAAATAAGAATCCCAAGACAGAGGATGGGTTCTAAAATGAAAGTAAAGGACGTGCACACACAGGGACATTGCATATAAATAGGCATCGCATGAGGCACCTAATAGCTGACCGATGGCTAACGAAATCCCTCGTGTCCCGTAGTGAGCAACCTGACGGACCTGCCCTGCCCAGGGCAATGGACCCTTTCATGCCTATAGGCGACATCTCGATTCCTGGAGCCCATGGAGCCCCGCCAAATAAATAAGGCCGCTAAAGAAAAAACCCAAAAGGCAAGGTGTCGAACCCCTCGACGAAGTGGCAGCTCGACCCTATCCCACGGACCAAAGTTACAGGCACGAAAAACTAGTCAGGACACCAAAACCGCAAGGACCAAGCAAGATATACATGAAGAGAAAGACAGGAACAAAGCCTCATGATAGGGAAAGAAGCGCGATTTGTTATTAACCAAGAAGCACTCAACAAAATTACAAGATGAACTCCAAAAACCTATGTTACCACACAAAATTACAGCTTGAATAGACTTTCCTTGAGAAAACCAAAACCCGAAAGATCTAACTCTAGGAAAGCAGCTCGGTCATCAAATAGGGCATTTTCATACCCTTCCTTTCTCGACTCCTCCGCTTCCGTCTTTGCCCTTGCCATCTCGAACTGAGCAATAGCCACCTCGGCCCTCGCTCTCATCCTCGTCGTCGTCACCTCAGATTTGGCTAACGCCACCTCCGCCTCCAGCTTCTTCAGTTTCACGCTAGCAGCATCCAACTGAACCTGGAGAACACCAACTGTATGATCGACCTCATCAATCTGCTTTTTTTCCTAGACAGTAGACGTCTCCATTGCCCTCTTAACCTTTCCACTTATTGACTCCTGAGCCTAGCACAATTCTTCTTTGTAATTCACCTTGATCTCGAAAAAAGTGAGTCGCCACCCTCACCTCGAGCAGATGACAATCCGTGCCAAGTTGGAACGCCTGGTGCTCGACCTGATGAAATGCGACCGGCGAACCAACACCTGGGAATCTCCCCCTGTTTCAACAACAGATCAAGATAGGTGTTAATGAAGATGTCACTTCAAACTATGGGTCCTCAAATAAAACCAAACGGCTACCACTCCTGGCAAGATTCGAACCACTGGGTGATTGAGCTTCCCCGTCACCACCATTTTGATGCTTCTTATACCGAGCCAGCTCTTCAGAAATGTTAGGCTCCCCGGAGCCAACGCCCGAAGCCATGGTAGTAGCCACCATAGCAGCGGGTTACGTAGTAGAAGCAACAGGTACCGGCACAGCTAAGGCCCTTCCAACTGCTTTATCCTTCGGAGCGAGACCCGACGCAACCTTATCTCCTTCCTTGCGAAGCAAGTCCATCTCTTCCCTAATATCTTTCTTGTGATACGCAGAAGCCATTCGCCCTACAAAGTAAGCAGGTCCAAGAGCAATTGAGTAGGCTATCGCTCACAAAGTCTACCAAAACCCCCCGTGCCTGCCTCCTTCGTCCTATCACTAAGAAAGCTAGGAAACCCTCACCTAAAAAGGGATCTTTATAAGGATCGTCGAAGAGTGCCTATGACACATCCCACGGATCTATCGTCACAAAGCTTCCACCTGTCACACATCGAAAGAATCGACAGTTATTACCCAGATAACACCCTCATTCCATAGGTGGAACGCCTTGAATCTCGAAGCCAACCATATTACGGGTCAGCACACGGATAAAACCACTTCGCTTTCGAGGTCAGGTCGACCTCGAATGACTCCAGGGTCACCATTTAAGCAAAGTTGAGGTTAGCTCGGTCGACTGCCTCGGTCACATTTTGATCCAACTCTCCAAACTAGTACATGCAGCAAAAATCGCCCAGGCCTTCCTTTTCTAGCTCGAACGCTCGTTACTCGAACATCTGACCTGGGGGGCTATGGACCGTCCGGGCCCAGTCTCGGCCCTCTTCTTAGGCCCAATCTCTACCCTCTCATTGGGCTCAATCTTGGTCCTCCCCCTGGACCCAACCTCGGCCTAGTGCCAGCCTTCCACGGCATCATTGCAATCCCTACTGGGTATCCGCGCGGCCTCCTCAAATCCCATCCTCATTAATGGCGGATCCCGTCCCACCATGCTTCCACTTGGGAACCTCCACCAGCGCTGAATAGTTAGTCCCATCACCTACAAATGCACGATGCATGCATACAAAATGACGTCTCTTCCCCCTATATCAACCAGCTTTTCTCAGAGCCAACGTATGTTCTGACCTCTAACCTACTGATACACGGGCTTTTCCTTACTCTCTTACTCACTTGAGCATCAGAGTGCTTGCAGGTGCCAGCCATCCCCCGCACAAACCTATCGTCAGAGCCCGCACCCTGCCGCTGCAATCCTGCCTCCGATCGTTTTCTTTTGGTCAGGAAGGAACACTTTCATATGGTCTAGCTTTGAACATTGTACTGCAAAAATTTAAAACTATTCAATAAAAGAAAAAAAAAAAACTTTAGGACCAAAAGTAATCATGCATCTAAAAATAGTTTTATGTCAAAGTCATAAAAAAAAAAAAATCCCTACAAAACTATGAAGTGAATAGAATCTCATGGACATCTTCGTCAAGAGTAGATGGGGGAAATTCAGTTGAAACATTTGGATTTTGTTGCATGAAATATTCAACCCTTCGCAATCTCTCTACAAACTCTACAATGTGTCTCTTTAGGGTGCAATTTTCTTCATCCTTGTCATTAAGTTTAGTTTGAAGCTCTTCCATCTTCTTTTTACTAGGATCTTTGAAGTTTTTCCATTTGATTCCACCCCCATAGCCAAACACATGGCTGTGACGTTGCACTCCAAAATATTTTTCAATTACCTCAATATTAGAAAGTATTGGCTTTTCTTAAATGATCTCTAATATTTGATCCTACAAAATTTAAAGACTTAAAATTCAATGAGAGAATACTGCTCAAAGAAACTTTAATAAAATTTAAAGTAGTAGAACATGCATGTTTTTATTTAGTTTCAGGCTGAACCAACTTTTCATTCTTCTTTCGAGTTTCAAAAAAGGTTTTCTCCATATCAGGTGGATTACATTATTTTCCTCCCTTTTGGAAATTATATATAAAATTATCAAAAAAATTATATTGGACAATAAACATCAAAAATAAATAAATTGATATTTATTACAATTTTATAAATAATATCTCTATGAGACTTACTACTCGTGCAATGAGGCATCGAAGATTTAACTCTATTTTGAGAGCCTTGATAGATTATTTTCGATATGAGAATAAAAAAAAATTATCATTTGAGACATGTAACCGTAAAGAATCACAACATTAAAACTACTTTACACTTGTATTTTAAAATTAGATCATACTTGAAAATCTTCAGTTAAAAAGTGTGTAGTCAGAAGCCATTTACAATCCTCCTTATTCATATTTTCTGGCTTATTTTTCAAAGCTTGAGCTATAATTTTACAAGATTTAACATATATAATATTTAAATTTGATCTCGAATTTGACCACAAGACATTGATACATTTCAAGGTGTGGTCCCGATACAACTCTATGTCGGGATTCTGAAATTTATCCTATTAAAATTGATGCATAATTGATAAAATTTATAAAACAAAAAAGACTATCCTAATTTTATAATCTAAACTCATTCTATCAAAGTAAAGAGTCGCATCCTTATCCATATATGATATTTAATTTCATTACTTCTAGTAAAACTCTAAGGTTCCTCTAAACCCCCAAAAGGAGGACAACGTTTTGAGTAAGCAATTAAAATAAAAGATAAGAGTAAAAAAGATAATTTATCTTAACTATTTCTCACACGTGATTTATTTTAATTTTTCTAAATTATTTTCAAATTTTTACTTGTATAGCACAAATAGTTTGACCAGGCACGATTCTTCCCAAGTACCTTGACCATAATTGATGACCAATGCTAGGTTGTTGTAGAATATAATTGGAAGCTTTTCTCCACATTTGAGTTCTTTTTTTTAGTATGAATTTCTCCTTTAAAATACTCAAACTCCTGCTCCCCCGTTGGATTGGATTTTCTAGCGTAGCTAGGCAATGGGATGCTTTATGGTGATTGGGACGAAGTCTTCGGGGTCAATTCACTGCCGTGCTTGAGCTGCAAATTCCTTCATTATTTCATCATCTCAAACATGCATATTTAGCGATTCTTGTATTCTAATTCCCATCCTCCTTTGCCCAATTAAATTGCAGTGAACAGTTGGCGTTTGGCTGCCTAGAAAGTTCAGATCGATGGCGGCTGTTTCTTTCTTTCCGTTTGTGGCCTTGTATTTCCTGTCTCATCCCGCTGTTTCTGCTCTTGATAACAACAACAATAATATCAAGATTACCTGTCCCGAGTCGTTTCCCTGCGGAAATTCAGGACCACCGCTTTATTTTCCTTTCTCCAATATCTCCAATCCCCAGTGCGGGCTGTGCACTGTGTTTTGCTCTGATCACGAAGATCGTAAATCATTTATCAATTTTGGAAGTGAAGAAAAATTTACGATAACTGACATCTTATCCAGGCACAGCGGTTACGGCCGTGTTACAGTCGTCCATGACCCAGAGTTCACAAAACGTTTACGTGCCGGCGATTGCAGTGGCTTAAGGAATTTCAGCTTACCCGACTCTCCTTTTATTTCCTTCACTATCCCTCACAATCTCACCGTCTTCAAGTGCAGGAAAAGCTCTCCACTTAGCCCTCCAGCACATGCTGAGTATTTCAACTACACAGCCTGTGATGATTTCTATTTGTACTACAACAAGCATCCAATAGATGATCATCACAACTTTTCTGCTTCTGCCAATTCTTTTCATGGCTGCGACACCATTCAGCTGCCTTTGACTCCGGGGCTATATAAAAGTGAAACTGAACCTGGTGAGAACGATGAAGATCTATTAGAACTATTGAAAGGTACCTATTATATCGACTTGCTAGTGTCCGAGGATTGTCGCAAATGTCACAGGAGAGGAGGCCTATGCCAGACCATCAACCGAGGATTTCACTGCACAGCAAAAAAAAAGGGTACTTCTCTACTACACCTGCACATGAATCTTACAGCTATGCCAACTGTTACTTCTCCGTCTTCAGCAATATCATGGTGCCTCTTTCTCCCAAAAAGCTTGAGCCAATCAGGGAGAGTCTGCAATAATATGTATCAGACTATTACCTAAAAATTCGTTTAAACTGCTGTTTCTTGCAGGGCCAAACCTCAAACTGATCCTTCCCTTAGGTAAAGAAAACCTTCTAAAATAACTTCTCTATTTGTTCTTTCATTGTTCTGTTTCTGCCCTGAATCTTTCTTGTTGGTGATGACCACCACCTGTTTGTTCTTTAGTCACTTCCGGAGTCCTTGCCATTTGCTTGATTATTGTATTGATTATCCGTCGATGCAAAAGACGGAAGTATGTCTCTTCACATCTGTTGTCAAGGAACATTTCCGCCGATCCTTCAGCTGAAATTGAATTCAGCCGTGTCTTCTTTGGAGTTCCTGTCTTCAAATATGCTGAACTTGAACAAGCGACAGACAATTTCCATCCTTCCACTGAACTCGGAGATGGAGGTTTTGGCACTGTCTACCATGGTAAGATGGTTTAAAGTTGTTCATATTTGTCACCGCATTACCAAACTTACAATATCAAATCTGAGAATCTGCATATGAATTATGTCCAATCACAATTGTTGATCTCTTCTCAACCAGGGATACTTCAGGATGGAAGAGAAGTGGCAGTTAAACGCCTATACGAACACAACTCGAGGCGCGTGATGCAATTCCTGAATGAAGTCGAAATCCTAACCTGCCTGCGCCATCCCAATCTTGTTTCCCTTTACGGCTGCACTTCACGCCACAGCCGGGAACTGTTGCTTGTTTATGAGTACATTCCTAATGGCACTCTGGCCGATCACATCCAGGGCGACCGAGCCAAGGATGGCTTGCTCACATGGCCTATTCGGATGAGCATAGCCGTGGAAACTGCCAGTGCATTGGCTTACCTCCACGCTAAAGATATCATCCACCGCGATGTCAAGACTGACAACATACTACTCGACAACAATTTTTCTGTCAAAGTTGCTGATTTTGGGCTTTCAAGACTCCTTCCAACCGATGTGACACACGTCTCTACAGCTCCACAGGGGACTCCCGGCTATGTTGATCCGGACTATTACCAATCTTACCAACTTACTGATAGGAGTGACGTTTATAGCTTTGGAGTTGTGCTCGTTGAGCTCATATCATCCATGCCTGCCGTTGACATTAGCAGACATAGGCATGAGATTAATTTGGCTAACTTAGCAATAAACCGAATCCAGAACCGTGCATTCAATGAGCTGATTGATCCTTCTCTTGGGTATGAGTCAAACACTTCATTCGAAAGGATGACTACATCAGTGGCAGAGGTGGCTTTTCGATGCCTACAACTCGAAAAGGAAATGAGGCCAAGCGTGAATGAAGTTCTGGAGGCTTTGAAGGAAATTCAAGATTACAAAGACGAGGTGAACAATGGGGAACAAATTTACAATTCAGAGCCCTTAAATCATAGATGGCCTCATCCTTCTCCTGAGGGTGATGATGCTGTGTTGTTGAAGAGTGGCAAGGTGCCACCTTCACCCGATTCTGTAACCAATGCTCACAGATGGGTTAGTGGCTCTTCCATATCCATTTGCAGTGTCTAAGGCTTCATTTTCAAACACCGAAAAAAGATGTCTTCAGTGCACAAGGATCGGGCTCGTGGTTCACCAGTGAGTTGTTTGATTTTGTTTTCTCCTCATCTACTTGTTTTGATATTGACACATATGATATCAAGAAATTATAGTGGCTGATGTATATAGTATGGAGCTCCCATTTGTACATGCAGAGTTTTGTTTGAAGATTACGGAAGTTTTATGTCATCTTTGATTGCGTTTCCCTTTCTTGCTGGCGAAGGGAAATAGATGAAAATGAAGGGGGAAAACACTGAAATTGGATTTATTTTTTAAATGCTGATATGAATGTTGCAGTGAATAATTGATTCCCAAGGCGAAACGAGGAAAATTGCGAAGGTTTTGGGTCCTGCGTTCAAGGAATTGGCACCTGTAATGTTACTGTTCAAATAAGTACTATAAGAGCTGTTAGGATATATGATTCAAAATGAATTTTCATATATTTAATTATGTGCTTTCTGTTTGCATTTTAATGTATGTATTTGGGTTTCATCTTACTTACATTTAATTGAAATTTAAATGTGTATATGATCTGCTGATTATTTTGTGGGCCATTAGCCATTGGGCCGAGATCTTTTTTATGAGCCAAGCCCATATTCGTGTGGCCCATGCGATTTGCCTCAGCCCATCCCAGTTGCCTACTGCTATATAAGGGCAGCTTCATGCCCTAATTGTAACAGATCTGCTATTCATCTCATCTTGAAACCCTATGTTTGGCACACTCAAAGTGAGACTCTTTCTCGCTTGAAAATCCTTCTCTTGTTCGATTGATTGACTTATTGGTAAGATCTATTGGTAAGTGTTGATATTGTTTAATCTATGTTGGAAATCGCTTGAGGCATGAGGGATTGAAACTGATAAGAACGCAGATACTTGTCTTGATCACAACATCAGGTTAAATAGATTCTCTCTTGTTCTTGAAAGTGTATTTGTTTTCAATATTATATTCTATACTGTTGTACTTATATATTGATATTGATTTCTTTATTGTAAGCCGATGTAAAATCTTGTAATCGAAAACATTCATAGTGGATTAACTAGAGGCGGAGCTTCTACCGTGAGTAGGATCTATTGATCCGAACACGTAAAAGCTTTGTGTTCTTGTGTTTTTTACTTTTCTCGATTTATGCTTGCTCTTGGTTGGTTTGGCCGATTAAACAAGGTTAATACATTAACAAGTGGTATCAGAGCCCTGTCAAGATCTTGAGGATCGAATATGATCTTGTGGATTTGGGAAGAACGAAAGAACGAAAGGGAGGTTTGCGAACTCGAAGGCAGAACGAAGGTGTTTTGTATCTTGGCCTTGAACGATCTGAGGAAAGATCGCGATTCCGATGTGAAGTCTGAAGGGGACATTTGCGCCAGATCCGACCGAAAGCAATATTGGAAATAGGTAACTTAGATCGGTGTTCGATCTTGATCACCGACTGACTGTAAGTTCACTATTTTTTTTTTGATTCGGTGCCTTAATTTTTCTCGCCTTGCTCTATGTATCGCGATCATATCTGTTGTGTGTGTTCTGTGTCTGCGTTTATTCTGATTACTTGCTAATTGAGTTATTGTTGCGATTAAATGCAAGTTAGGCTACAACAAGCATATCTATCTTGAATACTATGCAGTGTATATCTTGAATGCACAATTTTGATAATCTGATTATTAATCTTGTTCCACTGGTTTGCTAAATTCTTGAGTTTTTGTTGTTAATACCAAGATTAGGGCTGAATTGAACTTCCAGTGAGTGATTCATTGCTTTGTTTAGTTGTTAATTTTTCTGTTTGGCTAATATTGTATTGAATTCTTGATTTTGTTTTAAATCCAAAATTGTTTTTCCTTTAAAATCAGTGTTTAAAATCTGATTTGTCTAAAAGATTTAGAGCTTGTGTAATAGGACTGCTTATCTTGTTTGATTCTTGATTAACCTATTTTTAGCCTGCTTATATTTTTTTTTTCTATATGGCCCCATCTAAATTGGAAGTAGATAAATTTGATGGCCATGGCGATTTTAGCATGTGGCAGAAAAAGATGAAGGCAGTGCTTGTCCAACACCGGTGCGCGAAGGCTCTGGTGAAAATAAAGGAGGAAAAGGATAAGTAACTCTCCATGACCTCCCAAGAAAGGCAGGACATGGATGAGATGGTTTTTTCCTTGATCATCCTCAGCCTAGCAGACAATGTCCTGCGCCAGGTAAATGAAGAAGAATCAATTGCAAAGGTATGGTCTAAGTTGAAGTCCTTGTACATGACTAAGTCTCTAACTAATAAAATATTTTTGAAAGAACAGTTGTTTGGATTTAAAATGAACCCTGCAAAAACTCTAGAGGAAAATCTAGATGAATTTAAAGTGATTACAATAGAATTAGCTAATACTGATGAAAACATTTCTGATGAGAATCAAGCTATTATTTTGTTAAACTCTTTGCCAGAAGCTTATAAAGATATTAAAACAACAATTAAATATGGTAGATCTTCTTTGACTTTAGAAGATGTGTTGTTAGCTCTTAGATCTAGGGATCTTGAAGTTAAGAGGGATAATAGGTCAAGTCCTGCAGAGGGACTGCAGGATAGTGGTCATGCGGATAGAAATGCCACTAGGGATAAACCTATGACTGGAGAGTCAAGAAAAGGATCCTTAACAACAAAGACTTGCTGGTACTGTAAGAAAGAGGGTCACTTAAGGAAAAAGTGTTTCAAAAGGAAGAAAGATCTCGAGAAAAATAAAGCTAGAGAAGAATCAGCCAACCTGCTTGATGGTTATGAAAGTATAAAATCTCTGTAGGTTTGGAGTCTAGGCATTAAAAGGTTAGGGCACATTGGTCATAAGAAAACTGTTAGAGTTGAGCATGTTAGGCATGAATGGATTTGTTTAGGTTTGTAACCTAGAGGGCTATATAAATCCTATTTTATTGTATGGGGTAGAGTTTCCCATAGATGCCTGCGTTTTTTGATTCCCATGGGTTGTAAGTTGCTTTCTCTATTTCTGTATTGGGAGCTGTTCTGAGTTCCTGGTTTCTATCTAGGACCTGTATTTAAATTCTATTTTAGACTTGGATGTTCATGTGTGCCTGGTCTTATAGTATTTGATGGCCTTATAGAATTAGACTTGAACAAACTGATAATGTAGAGTTTGAGGTGAAAATTTGTCAGTCTTAAGGTGGAACCTTAGGAAATTTCTGTGTCTAATGGAAAGCTGAGTGTTAGCCCTGATGTCTTGTTTATAGAAGTCTTGATAGAGGTTTCTGTTGTTTTAAATGAGGCATGTATTAGTCGAGTCGGTCTCGAGGTTTTAAGTTTGAGCAAGTTGTGTCGTTGCTCAATGTGCTCCTGTTGTAGCTGGGAGAGTTTGTAGAGGTCTCTAGTCAAGTCTACTATTAATCCATTATTGAATCAAGGTGAAATTTGTTAGGATTTATGATTTAAAATGTATTTTCATATATTTGATTATGTGTTTTTTGTTTGCATTTTGATGTATGTATTTGGGTTTCATCTTACTTACATTTAATTGAAATTTAAATGTGTATATGATCTGCTGATTATTTTGTGAGCCATTAACCATTGGGATGACATCTTTTTTATGAGCCAAGCTCATATTCGTGTGGCCCATGCAATTTGCCTTAGCCCAGCCTGGTTACCTGCTGCTATATAAGGGCAACTTCATGCCCTAATTGTAACAGATCTGCTATTCATCTCATCTTGAAACCCTATGTTCGGCGCACTCGAAGTGAGACTCTCTCTCACTTGAAAATCCTTCTCTTGTTCGATTGATCGGCTTGTTGGTAAGATCTATTGGTAAGTGTTGGTATTGTTTAATCTCTGTTGGAAATCGCTTGAGGTGTGAGGGATTGAAACTGATAAGAACGCAGATACTTGTCTTGATCGCGAGATCAGGTTGAACATATTCTCTTTTGTTCTTCAAAGTTTATTTGTTTTCAGTATTATATTCAATACTGTTATACTTATATATTGATCTTGATTTCTTTATTGTAAGCTGATGTAAAATCTTGTAATCGAAAACATTCATAGTGGATTGATTAGAGGCGGAGTCTCTGCTGTGAGTAAAATCTATTGATCCGAACACGTAAAAGCTTTGTGTTCTTGTGTTCTTTACTTTTCTCGATTTATGCTTGTTCTTGGTTGGTTTGGCCGATTAAACAGAGTTAATACATTAACAAGAGCTTTGAAAAAGATGAACATAATTTATGAAGAATGGTGTTGGTAGCACCTAGAGCTTACATTTTTGTGGTAATCATCATAGGCACTAAACTTTAGTCTTTGTTGTAATTCAGTCCAATTTTTTATTTTTCATCACATTCTTTTTATAAAAACTAATGTAATATACATTAATATAGATCCAAAATCACTTAATGATAAAATTAAGCATAAATCTTACAATCAAACGATTTTTAAATTTATATTAATGTTTACCATGCTAGTTTTTGTTAAAAGAATTTGACAAAAATTAGAAGAAGAATTGAATTATAACAAAAATTAAATTATAATAGTTACGGTAACCAAAATTAAATTACAAAATTTAAGAACTAACAGTGTAATTTATCTTTTTTTTGTAATTTCCATAGATATATATTTTTGAGAATGTGCAATTACTACTTGTTTTTATCTATATTAGGTTATCTATTGAACACACCAAACAATTCACAAATAAAATACATTAAATAAACACACAAAAATTAAAGTGATTGAATGTAAGAGAGAGCAAAAGTTCGGTTTACCCGAACTAACTAAACTAAGTCGACCAAACTTGTCGATTCGATTTTATTTTTTATTTTTTATTTTTTTGCATCGGTTCGATTTGATTAAATTTTTCTCAAAAGTTCGATTTTCGATTTTTGGTTTGAAGAACCAAACCAGGTTTGAAGAACTGAACCAACTAAACTTTAAAACAATATTGTTTTGATATTTATAAAATAATGTCATTTTCTTCGATTTTTTGTGCTTTTTTAGTTTAATCGGTTTAGTTCGATTTATACAGTTTGAGTTTAATTTTTTCAATTATTGGTTAGTTCAAGTTTTCAATTTAATTAATCGATTTAGTTTGATTTTACTCTTCAATTCGATTTAATTAGTTATCAAATCGACTATTTACACACCCTTAATTGAATGACTTACGAGTAAAAATGTCCATTTTGAAATAGAATTTCAAGTCAACTATCGTGTCCACCAAACTTGGTGGAAGTGACAAATGGGGTAGAATAAGCATTTCCATTGACAAATGATTCTACTTTGGTTTAATTTTCTTTTATACACATTTGTTGTGTTCCCTTTACAAATACTATTAGTTATAAACAATTATAATATCACCGGTTAGGTATTAATATACCAATTGATGTGGTAAATTCCTTTTTATAACAAAGTTTATTAGGTAAATATATAATGATATAAAAGAGTTAAACATTGAACTATCTCATGTTTAACCCTCCAACTTAACACAATCCACAATCTTATTATGACTCAACATCTGTTTAATTGCACACAAATTAACTAGATAATTAGATATGCAATTCCATTTATTGGGACAAACAATGTATAAAATAATTTAAAAATCTTAAACTTATAACTGAATTTTGAATTGAATACGAAAATCCTATTTCAATTTGAATTTAAGACAATCTAACACTATTAAGATACTAATAGCATTTTTCATAAAAAAAAAAATACTCATTATATCAAGGGAAGTCATAAATTTTCCCCATTATACGTAAATTTCTAGCATTATTAGAGATGGACGCAGATCAAATTTATTGCAGTTTTTAAGATAAATATAACTTAAGTTATGGCGTAATACTCGTAACCATATTCTCATCGTTATTACAATATTTATCGATTATTAAATATAGTATCAATAATAAATATTTTTTACATTATTGCAATATTTATCAGTCAATAAATATAATTTGAACGATGAATAGTCCCGTTGTTATATCTATATTTATTGGTTACAAAATATAACATCAACAATGAATATTTTCATCGTTATATCTATATTTCTCTGTTATTATTACTATTATTACAATTCTAATGACTATTTTTACTATTATATAAGAATTTATTTTGTACCTATTAATTTTGACAAGAGAGATACTAATAATAAAAATATGGTTCTCAATTAATTTAGTAAAAACAAGATATATACAAAATACAATCATTGACATTGATTATGTACTAATTATAATCATCTTAAGGGCTTCCATATGATCTGCAATCATAAAAAATGAAAAAAAAAAAAAATTATGAGTTTCATATTATCCTAATATCCCCCTATAATTAAAATTAAAAACATTCTTACAAGTTGTAGCGACCTGTTTAATGGGTCTTAGGTGATATTTGCATTTATGAGTGTAGAACATTTCATATGGGTTTTAATTATTACATGCAATTATATAAAGATAAAGTGATATTTGTGGTTTAATTTTTTGCTTGAAAATGAATTATTGTATGTGTGATAATTAAGGCATAAAATGGTGGTTTTAAAGTGGGCTTGGACCAAGGGTTTGTAGCCCAAAAAAGTGATGGGTTGAAAGATTTTATGGGCCTGGCATGGATGGGCTCTTGAGTGGGCTTGGGCCATTTATAAGTAGGCCTTTGCATTTATATATATATGAGAGTTAATTGTGTGTGTAAATTGGTGATTAAATAAAATGGGTAAGAAAATGCAAATAAAGCTAAAAGTCCATATTGGGTATGATAAAGTAGTGATATGTGTGTGAGTGTAAGGGGTAAATGTGGGAAAATGGCTAGGTTAGGTGGCTGGCGGGAGGGCTTGCCATGCCCTCTTGCTTCTTCTTCAATTCATCTTTTCAATTTCTCTCTCTCATTTCCTTGGCTCTCTCAGCAATTCCTTATTCTCCATCATCTTCTTCATCTTTTTCTTCTTTTCTTCTTCCAATAGTGGTGGAGGAAGTAAGCTCAAGGTGAGAAGGTTTGAAGATCTTGAGGTGTTCATTTTCTCCTTAATTTTTTTCATCAAAAAAGGCAAGCATCCTTCCTTGTTTATCTTATCTTTTGTTCCAAGATTATATTTTTATGCTTGGCCAAGATTATATGCTTATGTCTTAAAGTGGTGTTTTTGAAACTTGAGTTGAGTTGGTTGTTCCAACTTTTTCCAAAAGAAAAATGGGTTTCTTTTAATGGCTTCATTGAGTCTTGTTCTTGGTATCTTTGGGGCTTGTTTTCCCCATTTTTATTTCATGGAATGGCAACTTGTGGGGTAGGAGATTAGCCATGGTTTGTTTTGGGGTCATTTAGTGTGTTTGTGGGTGATGAGTCGACTATTTTTGGGGCTTAGTCGACTCATCGGAGGCCTGTTTTAGCATGTTTTCGGTCTTAGCCTCGGCCCAATCGACTAATGGGCATTTATGAGTCGACTAAGCATAAGTCGACTAAGCTTTAGTCGACTAATGCCTTCCAAAAGTCGACTAATGAACATTTTTCAACACTACGTAGGTTGTGCTATTTTGACCACATCTTTTGATGTAGAACTCAGAATTGAGATCCGTTTGAAGTGTCATAAACTAGATTTCGAAGGCTTTAATTTGATATATAATATGATGTATTTTCGATATATTTTAAGTCAGTTGATACTTTCTTAAATCCATACTAGCCAAAGCTAGCTTGTTTGGGAAAGTGGATAAGTAATGTTTTTGCGTGGCATGCCCATGGAAATCTCTTCTCTTGTATGATGCATTGCTATCATTATTTTTGCACCTCTTATTATTATTTTGGCGGGGGGTTAAGTCCGCAAGTGAGCTTCAGGATATCCCATTGAGCGCCTGGCACGGGTGAGGTGGCCATAAACCCGGCAGGTGATGCTCCTGCCACTGTGGTGGCTGATGGATTTTGATATATATGTATGCATTTTAGTCATGGATGTGAAGGCATAGAGGGACAATGTGGGGCATGTATGTTCTATCATTATATAAAATTGCATGAGCATGAATTGGTGGCTTCTTGTGCTATGAGTTACATATGGAAAAGAATGGGCTTTATGCCAACATTTAAATGGTGCAAATAGCACTCTGAGTTGCATGTGTGCTTTGATTTTAAGCAAAGATACCATTTATGGAGGTTGTAATAATATAGAAGGCATGATCTAAAGCTTGTTCTAAATGTCAGGTAGAAGTCTTCCATTGACTCTTAAGTTAAGCATGCCTTCAACGATCTATCTATCTTATTTCCCTTTGCTATATTATGCTTGCTGAGCCTTGTAGATCACTTGTTTGCTTGTTGTCGTTCCAAATAAGGGAAAATCTATAGCAGAAGGGGAGTCTAGTAGGGCTTGAAGTGAATTTTAGTCGTGTATAGAGATCTCCCCTGACCTAAAGATTTTTGGGGCGTATGAGCAGGGCCAGTGTCGAAGATTATTTTCTTTGTATGTTGTTGGCGCCCTTGTTTATTTTGAGAAGTGTATGGCTTTTAAAGCCTTAAGAAATGTTGTAAGAATGATTGTCGCTCCTATTAAAAGTGAGCTTGCTTATTATATAAAGTTTTTGGATATGTTTGTTCTGTGTTCCATTTTGAAAGGACTTTCTTTCGGATGTACTATGCTAGCAGGTATATCTGGAAGCGGGCCCTGACACAAGTATCACTAGAATCCATATATTAGTCATAGCCAATACCAATTAATCTTCCTAGCTCAACTTGTAACTTTAAGTACTTATTGTAACACCCCATCTTCCTGGGCATTAAATTATGCTAGGATTTTTTTTTTTTATATATACATCAAACATAAATCGGCAATAAATCCTCAACGTGACTTTTATTTAATAACACTCCCAAATATAGTTAAGGAATGATACACTTTAAACATAGAGGAAGCAAGATCAGAACCTGTAAGAAACCTCGAAAACATAACATATGTGGGTACATACATAACGTTCACCCAACATAACATTACAGACAATATTAAAATCTAAGCAATACATCCAAATAAAATAGATAGTCCTAGTCCCACACGGGACCCACAAAATTTTCACCACGATCATGCCTAGATTACTTCCTTGCCCTTTCGGCTGCTTGCCTCGCCTGGAACGTGGAATATTCCAGGGACATAATCCAATATTAGAAGATGAAATCTTCTAAGTGAGGGTTAGATAAGCATGAATGAATGATGCATGATGCATGAATATTTATAAACATATACCCATAATGTAACTTCCCAGGCCCACCAACCAGGCATGGAACCCTAGGCAGAATCCCGAACCTCTGCAGGATAAGCCTAACATTGTTCCATTAGTTTCCCTAGGGGAATTTCGGCTACACTCTTAGGGTAACATCCCAATCCCATGCACGAGTTCCAATATGACAAAAATATCGTGTCGTGCATATTTAACGTTTTCGCATGCAACAGTATATGACGAAAATGATCATAACATATGAAAATATAATGCATAGTAAGGAAATCATATCATACATGAGTTATAGGGACAAAACCACTCACCTTTCACAGTTATCGGGATACCTCGAAAAGTGTGCAAATTGCCTCGATTTGCGTGCCAACCTTGAAATTTGCACCAAATGTTTCACCTCACTTCCCAAAGCACCCTAGGCAAGATATTTATTTAAATAATCAATAAAACCTATTTTCCCTCAATTTTCTTATCTTTTTCTCTATTTTTCCTCAAGTTTTCCTTACTAATATTCCAAAATAAATACCTACACTTATTTTTCTCCAAATATTTTTACATAGAAAATTCTAAAATATTTTTCTAAGATATTTAAAAAAAATTGCACAAAAAACCAAGCCCGCACGCACCCGCAGGTGCTGGCGCGTGCTAGGGCGAGTGAGACTGGCGCGTGGGGCCCACGCGTCAATCATCTTCTCCAGCCACGGCTTGCCAGAAAATTGCAAAAATTATACCACGATGAAGCTTATGTCCAGTCAATCACAATGGTACCTGAATCAGCTCGAAAGGAGGCTCGAAAGTCGTTCAAATGGAAGCTCAAAGTCTCGGCCGAACCATCCGCTTTGCTTCTCCAGCGAGCTTTAAAACACACTCGATTCGACTCCTTTGCTCACCAAACTCTCCAGAATACTTCTACTACTCTCAAGGATCAAAAGCCCTCTATCCTTTCCCCTTGATTCGACCTAAAAAGCCTTCGATTTCAATCTCAAAGTTTTTAAAATTTTCGGTTACAACATGCTTTATTTATAGGCGATATTGAAGCCTGATTTGCCCATGGCCACTTAGCCCATTTCCTTTAGAGTCTCCCCCTCCCCTGGATGGACCTGGAAACGCCTTTCCCCGATCGAAAAAAGTAAGTTAAAGCTTGCCATTTTCAGCCAGCTTTCATGGCCGAATTTCTCAAAATTTCGGCCACTTTGATGGCCATTGTCGGCTCATCATCATCCCTTGGCCCTCCATGACCATTGTCCATGCAACCCCAGAAGCTTTCGGTGCCCCTTGTGGCTTGGTCAGATTCCAATGGTTGCCATTTTTGGGATTTTGCATTTTAGCCCTTCAATTTTTGGTTTTTATCTTTTTGACCCTTTTTACTTAGCCCTTGAACTTTCCAATATTGCATTTGAGATCCTCAAGTTAAAATATTTCAATTTCCCTTTTGCAACTTTTTGAAAAAATGACATTTTGACCCCTCTTGGGCAACTTCGAAGAATTGCACTTAGGCCCGTTTCTTCGTTTTGGTTTTAAACTTACTCGTTTCTTCCTGAAACTTCTGAAGGGTTACTTTACTCGATAGACCGAAGCTTCCCAAGGCGTTCGTTATCATTCTAGGAGTCTCCTACGAGAATTCGATTTTACAGCCTAAATAGCAGCTGCATTTTAGCTGTACCGAAAACTGTTTTTAATCTACTTTCTTTCGGTCTTAAAAATCATGCCTCGAGATGCTTGCTAGAGGCATTCCTATTCCTTAGACATTTAAGCCTTAGGGTACTCCCTTCGGTTGGTTCGATAAATTTTTTGGGCTTTTCAGATACCTAACTTTCTCGAATTTCCAATTTTCCTTTAAAATAATAATCCAAAGTTCTTGGGTATTGCATTCTCCCCCCCCCCCCCTTAAAGAAATTTCATCCTCAAAATTTTTTTATTCTTACCTTCTAAGACATCCATATCAGGCTAACAACTCATAAAAGCAACAACTTTTATCTCTTAGTCGAGCATTATCACTGATCATTTTGTAAACACATCAATTGCATCACTTTCACAATTAAGGCCTATTGGGTATATTAGGTTTTTGTACAGAATATCCCGTTGTCGCTCTCTACCATCGGCCACATATATCAAAAATAGTTGATAGCATCACCAATATAAATGTATTATTCATAAACATCCCTTTATTTCACAACATCTTTGATAACATTACATAGAAAATCTCAAAATTTACTACTTTCATCCTACTTCCTCGAACAATAGGGGATATTTTTCCTTAATCGTGTCCTCGAGCTCCCACGTAGCTTCTTCCTTAGTATGATTTCTCCACTGAATCTTTACCAGTGGGATGACTTTATTCCTTAGGGCTTGGTCGCGCCGATCTAAGATTCACTCGGGCGACTCTGGATAAGTCAGATCATCCCTTAACTCGATTACTTCCACTCGAATTTCCTGGGTTGGATCTTGTATATGCCTTCAAAGATGAGACACATGGAAGACATTGTGGATGTTGGACAGGCTAATAGGAAGTTCTAGGCAATAAGCCATCGGCCCAACTCGTCCCTTGATTGGATATGGTCCAATAAATCGGGGTTTTAACTTACCTTTCTTCTTTCCCCGCGTTTCCAGATGCTGAGGCGATACCTTTAGGTATACATGATCTCCTACCTCGAATTCCAAATCTCGCATTCTTTTGTCCGCATAAAACTTTTGACGACTTTGTGCGATTCGGATTCTCTCTTGGATTTTTCGAATCTTTTCTGTAGTTTGCTGAACCAACTCAGGTCCCAATATTTGTCTCTCCCTTACCTCAATCCAACAGATAGGCGATCGACATTTTCTTCCATATAGAGCCTCATAAGGTGCCTTCCTATACTGCTATGGTAACTGTTGTTATAAGCGAACTCCACTAAGGGCAGATGCTCTTCCCAATTACCCTCAAAATCCAAGGCACATGACCTTAGCATATCCTCTAATGTTTGAATGGTCCTTTCAGACTGTCCATCGGTCTGTGGGTGATAAGCCGTACTAAGGTTCAATTGCGTACCCATGCACTCTTGCAAGCTTCCCCAAAATCTTGAGATAAACCTTGGATCTCAATCGGAGACTATGCTTACCAGTGTGCCATGAAGTCTAATTATCTCTCCAATATACTGCTTCGCAAATTTTCGTACTAGCCTATCCATCTGCGTAGGCAAGAAGTGTGCTAACTTCGTTAGCCTATCTACGATGACCCAAATTGCATCGTTGCCTTTTTGACCCTTGGGAAACCCTGTCATAAAATCCATCGTGACATGCTCACATTTCCACTTTGGGATATCTAAGGGTCTCATGAGTCTAGCCGGTCTCTGGTGCTCGATTTTTACCCTCTGGCACGTATCGCACTGTGCTACCTTCCTTGCTACACTTGTCTTCATTCCTGGCCACCAATAGACCTCTCGGAGATCTCTATACATTTTTGTGGTTCCCGGGTGTACTGTATAACGAGTTCTGTGAGCTTCATTCAAAACTCTTTGTCTTAAATTCTTTAAGTTTGGCACATAAATCCTTCCCCGAAACCTTAGTATGCCATCATGAATTTCGAAATCAGGTCTCTTAGGCTGGCCATGGTCATCCACCCATAGTTGTATCCGTTTATCATCCACATATGCCTCCCGTATTTCGTTCACCAAATCCAGCTGAACTACTATGCTAGCGATAAGGACAGACGATTCCTTTGGCACTACACTCATTGTTAGATGGCTAAAGGCCTCTAAAATTTGCCACTCACAGGCCATCATTCCTGCCATAGAGATAGGCACATTCCTACTCAATGCGTTAGCCACCAAATTGGCACGCCCTGGGTGATATCGTATGGTGCAGTCATAGTCCTTCAGAAATTCTATCCATCGTCGCTGCCTAAGATTCAGCTCCTTTTGCGAGAACACGTACTTCAGGCTTTTGTGGTTTGTGAACACCTCAAAGGTTTCACCATACAGGTAGTGTCTCCATAGCTTCAGAGCATATATTACAGCACTCCAATTCCAGATCATGTGTCGGGTAGTTTACTTCGTGCCTTTTTAATTATCGCGACCCATATGCGATCACTTGGTCGTGTTACATTAACGCGCAACCCAGACCTATCTTAGAGGCATCTGTATACACAACGAATCCCCCACGCTCATCTGGCATTGCCAAAACATGTGCTGAGGTCAATCTGTCCTTAAGCTCTTCAAAACTTTCCTCATACTTAGCAGTCCATTCGAACTTGACATCTTTGCGAATGAGGTTCGTTATTGACGAGGCTATTTTTGAAAATCCCTTCACGAATCTTCGATAGTAGCCTGCCAATCCTAAAAAGCTTCACACCTCTATCACATTCGCTGGCTGCTTCCATCCCTTGACAGCCTCAATTTTTGTCAGATCTATCGAGATTCCTTTGGCAGAGATTACGTGTCCTAGAAATACGACTTGGGGTGGCCAGAACTCGCACTTTGAGAACTTGGCATACAACTAGTGTTTCTTGAGAGTTCCTAGCACCACCCTTAAGTGCTCTTCATGATCATTCTCATTTGAGGAATATATCAATCTATCATTTATAAACATGATCACGAACTGATCTAGATAAGGTCTGAACACTCTATTCATGAGATCCATAAATGTTGCTGGAGCATTCGTTAACCCAAATGGCATCACAAAATACTCAAAATGGCTGTACCTTGACCGAAAAGCTATTTTCAGAATATCTTCAGGCTTAATCCTTAATTGGTAGTATCCTGACCTTAAGTCAATCTTTGAAAATATCTTTGCTCCTTGCAATTGATCGAACAGCTCATCGATTCTTGGAAGTGGATACTTATTCTTTACCGTAGCTTTATTCAACTGATGGTAGTCAATACACATCCTCAAGCTTCCATCCTTCTTCTTTACAAATAGCATTAACGCGCCCCATAGCGATGTGCTCGGCCTAACGAATCCCTTATCGATTAATTCCTGTAGCTGGCTCCGTAATTCCCTCATTTCTGCTGAGGCCATTCGATATGAAGGAATAGATATTGGTTTAGTTCCTGGTACTAGCTCAATTGAGAACTCGATCTCTTGAGGTGGCGGTAGTCCTGGTAGATCTTTTGGAAATACATCCTCATACTCTCATACTATCCGCACTTCCTTGAGCTTTGGTATCTCTTTCTCTTCCAAACGAGCATAGGCTATACACCCATGAGATCCCTGGTTTATCAACTTTTCTGCCTTCCTGGTCGATATCATTTTTCCATTCCTAGGGTCACCCTATCCCCAAAATTTGACCCATTCCCCTTCGGGTTTCTTTATGGTCATTACCTTTCTTCGACAATCTATACTGGCATAGTATTTGGACAAGAAATCCATTCCTAAGATTACGTCGAAGTTATACACTTCTAGCAAAACTAAATCAACTTGAAATTAAACTAATTTCGCATCCTTCTATCACCTTTGAGGACCTTATACTTTTACCCATGGGCGTCGAAATTATTATCGGAGATTCCATAGGTTTAGTCTCTACCTCCATACTTGTAGCCAAAGCATATGACATAAATGAATGTGTTGACCCAGGGTCTATCAATGCATGAATAAGGATATACGATATGAAGAGCGTACCTTGCACGACTGTCGAATTCATCCCCACATCTTCCTTGGTGAGGTTGTAGACACGTCCCTGATGAGTCCCACGAGCCTTTCCTACCTTTTCAATTGGCCTATCTGCTTGTCTGAGTCTTGGCCTCTTCAGGCAGTTACTTGAATAGTGTCCTGGTTGATTGCACTGGAAACACACCACCTTCGACAGGTCTTTAACTGGAGGTGTTTTCTTTCTCTTGTGGTAATCCCTACTTATGTGCCCTTGCTTTCCACAGGAATAGCATATAGACGTTCCTGCTTAGCATTTCCTCCCTAGATGACTCTTTGTGCACTTGAAGCATTGTTTGCTGCCCTGGGGATTTTTATTTCCCGATTTCTGCTCCGAGTCCCCTTTTGTCTCTCCAGACCTAATCTACTTCACTTGCAGAAGGTTCCTCTCTGTCATCAAAGCTTTATTTAAAGCTTCCTCATATGATTCGATTGACCATGTGCTCAAGGCCTGTAGCAGACCCACCCGAAGTCCTAACATAAACTTTTGTGCTTTCTGTTACTCGTCGGTATCATACATTGGCACGTACTTAATGAGCTGATTAAATTTGGTGTCGTATTGAGCCACTGACATTTCTCCAATTTGCTTCAAGTTCGCAAACTCCCAGCTCTTCTCCTGCCTCCAGCTAAGCGGGAAGTACTTATCATTAAAGGCCTTCTTGAATGCCTCCCAAACTGATACTGGGGCCTCATTAGTTTCAGACCCATGCCTTGAGCGGGATCTTTGCAACGCTCGCTCTATAGTCTGCCACCACTTCCCAGCTTCTTCCTCCAACATGAAAGTGGCATAGTTTAATTTGTCCTCGTCGTTGAACTGGAGATTTCGAAGCAACTTCTCTGACTGCTCTAACCAGTACTCAGCCATACTGGGGTCATCATGGGGCTTCCCCTTAAACGTTGGTGGTCGCTGCCGTTGGTACTGTTCTAGCACATTTTTAGTGTGCCTAGGTGGTCCTTCTCTGATTGCGTGGGTCAAAAGATTCTCTATAACCTTCTCGATGTGATCCAAGCGTCCTTTAGGAACTGATGACTCCGTCTCTAGTTCTCCCATTTGGATGCTACTACTGTAGTGGCGATTCCCACTACTTCTTACATCTTATATTCCCTGATTGGGGCTGATAGGAGTCATATTCCTTTGCTGTCTTGTGGTTACCATCTGAAAGACAAGACAAAATCTCATTCCACGAGAATTTCTTCAAAAAGGAAATTTTATTTCATAACATTGTATATAACATCGATTACGAGAAACATAAGGCACACATCTAAAACACTGGTAAGCCAAATAAGATCGTCCATGATTCTTTTCTATGGGCTGGCAGACTTCCAGACCCAATCATCATCGCTTATTGTGTCATCCTCAGACTCGACCTCGGGTCCTTTGAGATTGTCGTACACCATTAGTCCTTCCTCTTCATCGTCTGAGTTAAGGTAGCCGGCGCCCATCATATTGGCATCGGTTGCCACCATGTCTTCCCAATCTCCATTGGAGTTGGACATTTCTTCTTCCTCTAGTGCATTTTCCTCGTACATGTTAAGGGCATGGTCGTGAAACTGCTGGCAGTAGAAGAATAAGGATACATAGTTGCCTTGGAGGCGAAGCCCTTCGGTTAGGTCTCTCCATACTCATTCCATATGATCTATCAAAAAATCGACTTGGGTATTCATTAGGCTTAGCCGCACGAAACTGCTCGGCAACACATCTCTTAGAATTCCTTCGAGGAGGTCAAGGCGACCGAAGACATCCACCACAATTGGCTCATTATCTGCCCATCAGCTGATCCAGTGGGTCACCCAAAATTGTTCGAGATAATCGTTTTCCATACTACCATTGAAAACCAGTTAGATTTCTACTATTCACCAGGAACAGTAGCTATTTAGTGTTTTGTACATGAATAGTACACCAGGTAAGTTCCCAGGAAAAAGAGGTGGGTCACAATGGGCACACTTAAGTACCAAGTCTTTCCTTAGCTAGAACTTTCCTAGACATGCACATTTCAATGCAATACACTTAAGTTCATAACCTTTTTAAACTTTGATCATAAATCTCCTAATCTAAAGATAGGGATCCTTAATCTAAGTTTTCTAAACATCGAGTTCATAGATCCCTAAAGATCTATTCTGATTCTTTAAATAGAACTTTGGCTCTGATACCAACTGTAACACCCCGCCTTCCAGGGCATTAAATTATGCTAGGATTATTTTTTTTTTTTATATACATCAAACATAAACCGACAATAAATCCTCAACATTACTTTTATTTAATAACACTCCCAAATATAGTAAAGGAATGATACACTTTAAACATAATGGAAGAAAGATCAGAACCTGTAAGAAACCTCGAAAACATAACATATGTGGGTACATACATAAAGTTCACCCAACATAACATTATAGACAATATTAAAATCTAAGCAATACATCCGAATAAAATAAATAGTCCTAGTCCCACACGGGACCCACAAAATTTCCATCACGATCATGCCTCGATTACTTCCTTTCCCTTCCGGCTACTTGCCTCGCCTGGAACGTGGAATATTCCAGGGACATAATCCAATATTAGAAGATGAAATCTTCTAAGTGAGGGTTAGATAAGCATGAATGAATGATGCATGATGCATGAATATTTATAAACATATACCCATAATGTAACTTCCCAGGCCCACCAGCCAGGCATGGAACCCTAGGCAAAATCCCGAACCTCTGCAGGATAAGCCTAACATTGTTCCATTAATTGCCCTAGGGGAATTTCAGCCACACTCTTAGGGTAACATCCCAATCCCATGCACGAGTTCCAATATGACAAAAATATCGTGTCGTGCATATTTAACGTTTTCGCATGCAACAGTATATGAATGAAAATGATCATAACATATGAAAATATAATGCATAGTAAGGAAATCATATCATACATGAGTTATAGGGACAAAACCACTCACCTTTCACAGTTATCGAGATACCTCGAAAAGTGTACAAACTGCCTCGATTTGAGTGCCAACCTTGAAATTTGCACCAAATGTTTCACCTCACTTCCCAAAGCACCCTAGGCAAGATATTTATTTAAATAATCAATAAAACCTATTTTTCCTCAATTTTCTTGCATTTTCTCTATTTTTCATCAATTTTTCCTTACTAATATTCCAAAATAAATACCTACACCTATTTTTCTCCAAATATTTTTACATAGGAAATTCTAAAATATTTTTCTAAGATATTTAAAAAAATTTCACATAAAACCAAGCCCACATGCGCCTGCACGCGCTGGCACGTGCTAGGCGAGTGAGACTGGCGCGTGGTGCCCACGCACCAGTCATCTTCTCAGGCCATGGCTTGCTGAAAAATTGAAAAAATTATACCACGATGAAGCTTATGTCCACTCGATCATAATGGTACCTAAATCAGCTAGAAAGGAGGCTCAAAAGTCAGTCAAATGGTAGCTCAAAGTCTCGGTTGAACCGTCCGCCTTGCTTCTCCGGCGAGCTTTAAAACACATTCGATTCGACTCCTTTGCTCACCAAACTCTCCAGAATACTTTTACTACTTTCAAGGATCAAAAGCCCTCTATCCTTTCCCCTTGATTAGACCTAAAAAGCCTTCGATTTCAAGCTCAAAGTTTTTAAAATTTTCGGTTACAACATGCTTTATTTATAGGCGATGTTGAAGCCAGATTTGTCCATGGCCACTTAGCCCATTGCCTTTGGAGTCTCCCTTTCCCCTGGATGGACCTGCAAACCCCTCCCTGGATCGAAAAAAGCGAGTTGCAGGTTGCCATTCTTGGCCAGCTTTCATGGCCGAATTTCTCGAAATTTCGGCCACTTTGATGGCCATTGTTGGCTCATCATCATCCCTTGGCCCTCCCTGACCATTGCCCATTCAACCCCAGAAGCTTTTGGCACCCCTCGTGGCTTGGTCAGATTCCCATGGTTGTCATTTTTGGGATTTTGCATTTTAGCCCTTCAATTTTTGGTTTTTACCTTTTTGGCCCTTTTTACTTAGCCCCTGAACTTTCCAATATTGCATTTGACATCGTCAAGTTAAAATATTTCAATTTCCCTTTTGCAACTTTTTTAAAAAATAACATTTTGACCCCCCTCGAGTAACTTTGAAGAATTGCACTTAGGCCCGTTTCTTCGTTTTGGCTTTAAATCTACTCGTTTCTTCCTGAAACTTCTGAAGGGTTGCTCTACTCGACAGACTGAAGCTTCCCAAGGCGTTCGTTATCATTCCGGGAGTCTCCTACGAGAATTCGATTTTACAGCCTAAATGGCAACTGCATTTTAGCTGTACCGAAAACTATTTCTGATCCACTTTTTTTCGGTCCTAAAAATCATGCCTCGAGATGCTCGCTAGAGACATTCCTATTCCTTAGACATTTAAGTCTTAGGGTACTCCCTTCGGTTGATTCGGTAAATTTTTCGAGCTTTTCAGATACCTAACTTTCCCGAATTTTCAATTTTCCTTTAAAATAATAACCCAAAGTTCTTGGGTATTACACTTACAAATTGCGAAGAGAGAAAAACATATTAAAATATGCATAACACACACACACACACACACACACACACATATATATATATATTCAAACATGTTTTCTTTTTCTCCTTTAAACTAACTATGAAACAAAGTAAAACAAGGCAAAATAGATAAAATCAACCATAATGTCAATCGAACAACTAAACAAAAATAACCATTCAGAAAAAAGATTTAGAATCCGTTGTTCTTAAGACCAAACATCAATGCTGGCTCAAAGATTTAGAATTTTTTTTTATTTTATATCTCATTTTACATCAACTTGTTAAAAGAATTGTGTACAAAATTTCATTTCAAACTCATTCACAATAAAGACTCAATCACTAACTAAACATTCAAATCCTCTAATTCTTTCCTTTATTAGATCTCGGTAACCACTCCAAAAGTGACAAAAGAATTATGAAAAAATATATCAACAAACAAAAATATATGAAGAAACCAAATAAACTCTATAAAAACATGAATACATTAATCGCATGATTAACATTATTCCTAATCAATAATCAATATTATTAGCAATTAATTAGGTTCATCACCATGAATTTCATGTAGGAGCTTTAAGAATGTAATGCCTATTTAATAAAAGTTGTCAAAAAACTTTCATATGGTCTAGTTTTGAATATTGTATTGCAAAAATTTAAAGCATTCACTAAAAGAAAAAAAAAATGTAGGATCAAAAGTAATCGTGTATTTAAAAATAATCTTACATTAAAGTCATGAAAAAATAAATAAATCCCTACAAAACTATGAAGTGAATAGAACCTCATGAAAATCTTCGTCAAGAGTAGATGGAAGAAATTCAGTTGAAGCATTTGGGTTTTGTTGCATGAAATATTCAACCCTTAGCAATCTCTCTTCAAACTCTACAATGCTCCTCTTTAGGATGCAATTTTCTTTATCTTTATCATTAAGTTTAGTTTGAAACTCTTCCATCCTCTTTTTATTAGGATCTTTAAAGTTTTTTCGTTTGATTCCACCCCCTTAGCCAAACTGTAACACCCATGTTGCTGATGTTAAGAGAATGAGAAAGGAAATGAGAAACTTTCAAAAATTCTCTTGAGAAGGTAATGGATCCTTGAGAATGAGGGTGCCCTATGAGATGGGCATTTTTGTAATTTGGATAGTGAAGTCCAATAAAGGGTAATTTGGTAAATTGAAAATAATTCCTAGGTAGAATTAAGTATGGAAGTGAATTAATTTTTCATTTTTGTATTTATGTGGAGATAAATAGGATTAATAATTCACAAGGGCATTTTAGTAATTTGGAGTGAAATTCCATAAAGGAATTAAATTATGGAAAATGGGGAAAATAGAGAATATTCAATTATGAGAGAAAATAATTGATTTTTTTCTAAATTGGTGCATAAATGTGATGGTGACGCATGGATGGTTGAGATGGAAGCTTGGAAACCAAGGTTAGTGTCTAGAGATGACACTTGGCAAAGTCTTGTTCAAGTAAAATGGTGGAATTAAATAAATCCAAATGTTAATGGGAATTAGTCATTTATGTAATGATGTAGTTGGATTAAAAGAAAATCCAAATGAAATGGAAAATTGTCTCCCATTAATGCTTTGAAAATGTGGGATTTAATATATATGTAATGATATATATTTATGTCTTTCAAGATGATAAGCTTGAAAATAGTCCAAATTAAATAAATAGAAAAGAAAATCTATTTATGGGATTTGAAAGGCTTGATCCAAGAGTGGAAAAGCTTGTCTTGATGAAATGAAAGGCTTGGATTTAAAATGAGAAGAGCACATGGATTGTGTTTTCTTGTGTGGTTAAGATTTTGTCTTGGAAAGTAAATGAGATCCAAGGATGGGTATTAATCAAGACCTAAAGTCGTGTTTCTTTCAATGGCTAAGATTTATTCTTTAAACGAAAAGTGAATGGCCAAGATTTGTTCTTGCAAAGCAAATGGATTATGCTTTTGGTGAAGGGGTAGGATTTATTCTCTTAAATCCATAAAGATCCAAGGGTTATGATCCATTCTTGAAAGTGGGGAAACTTAGTATAAATTGGCAAGTTGGGAAGACAAGTTTTCCTTTGGCCATTTGAAGAAAGAAAGAAGAAGAAAAGATGAAAGAAAGGAAGAGACTGGGAGAAGCTTTCCAATGTGAAGAAAGAAAGAAAAGGAAAGGAAGAAGATCAAGGTAAGGATTCTTCTTTACTTTAGAAAAATCCTTTTGTTTCTCTTGAATGGTGGCTTAGCTACCTTCTTTTCTTTAAGGTTTCTTTGAGTAAGAAAGTTAGAGGCAATGAGGTTATTGGAAGCTAAAGATTGTGGAAAATCTAAAGTAAAAGGTAAGGGATAACTCCATGGTATGGTGGCTAGCAAGGTTGTAAGTATGGTTCATGAATTTTTATGTGTGCATTGGCATGTTGTTTGTGTTCAAGACCTATAGCCATGAGGTTGTGTGGGGTAGGGTAGGTTAAAGCCTCAAACCAAGGTGGTTGTGAGGATGTGGAAGCCCTAAGTTTGTTACATTGCATGCATTGACATCACATTTTATATTCATGTTCATGCTTATTGTCATTGCACCCTTATTGAGCTTAATAGCTTATGAGATTTTTATCCTCACATATAGGTTGTCAAGGCATGGAAAAGTCAAGGAAAAGATGGGATATCATGTGGATGCATGAGAATGAAGATTCAAGATCATTGTATGGCTTATGGAAGCCTATTTTGTTATATTTGATTCATGTATTGTCATCTTTATGTATGTTATACAAGTAGATGGTTGTTTCCAAGTGTTTTTGGGTAAGACTCTCATAGTTCATTGTGGAGCTCAATGGAATATTTGAATAAAACTTGGTTTTCAAGGCTTGAAGGCTAAAGAGCCAAAGTAGAGTGAAAATGTAGATTTTGATGCATTTTATTGGTATTTAATTTTGGGAAATGTTGGGTTAGCAAGCCCAAGAAGAAGAAAAAAAAAATAAGGGAAGAGTGAGGTTGGCAGGTGGTAGCAACCAAGGCCATTGTAACACCCCGCTCCCACTTACTAGTGTTACTCGTGAACAATTACCCGAATTGTCCACCTGCCCGGCCTGTGGTGAAGGGTGGACCATGTTTCAAGACGAAACACCCTAGGTGAGAACTAGACTCGTCCATCCCTTCCCTCAACCCCAGGATTCACTAGCAGAATTGGGCTTCAACCACATCGCATTTGATTGAGAAAAAAATCTCATGAAGATGCCCAATTTCCATATTCTCATACTTGTTTTAATTTTTCTTCTTTCCAAGAAGTTCACCGAGCTCTTTGAAATTCACAAGCTCAATCAATACATTGATTGCACCAATTTTGGAGGAAAAACTCATCATTTTCAATTTTTCAAAATTTCGGCATTTTTCTTCAAAATGCCCAAAAAATCCATTTATTTTGAAAATTCCTCCGGGGCCCAAAATCAATTAAGAAATGCCCCAAATTCCCCCAAAAATCCAAATTTTTGAAAAAAAAGGTCAGCGGGGCCTGCTGGCACACCCGGGGCCCGCGCAGGGCTCCACTGGCCGAGTGCCGCGCGCGTTGGCCGTGTATGCCACGCACGACCACGCGCCCGCCCACGTGCTCGCCTGAGCGCCTACCCGCGCGCTCTCCAGTGAGCGCGCCTCTGTGCACCCTCGCGCGCACCCACGTTGCCCAGCACGCCACCAGGGCCTGCTGCTGCTGCTGCTTGTTGCCCTCTTCACTTCTCTTCTTTTTTTTTTTTTCTTTTATTTGGGCTTCCTAACCCAAATTTTTCAAAAATTAAAATAAATAAAAATACTTCATATTCATTCAATTTTTGCCTCTATTTCTCCATAATTAAGGCTTAAACAATATTCTTGATACTTCCACAACATACATCAAACACCCACTATTTTTCCAACAAAAATCATATGATTTAACTTCTTGGTGCTTCCCACAACACACGCCAAAATGATCATTTCACCCAACCTAGGCTTCCACATGCCATAAGCCAATATCTCATTGTCTAAATACAACATACACTTCAACTAACAAACAAATTACATTACATAAACCAAACACATAAGCTTTCATAAGCCATAATATACACTTGAATCATTTTTCCATGCTTCCACATGCCATTCCACCATTGCCTTTACTTTACCATGCTTCCACAACCTACATGTGAGGGTAAAAACCTTATGAGCTATTAAGCTCAATAAGGGTGCAATGCAAAATAAATATGAACATAATAAGATTATATGATGCCAAATGCATGTAAGTGTGGCTAGGTTTCTTTGCCCTCACAACCCACTAAGGTTAGAGGACCCACCATTTCAATCATGTTCCTAAACTACCCTATGGCCATAAGTCTCATGAACATAAAAGAACATGCCAAATGCAACATATACATTTATGAACCATACTTACTACACATTGCAAGGTCACCCTCCCATGGGGCCATCCCTTACCTCATTCTTTTCTTTAAAGCTTTAAATCCTTATCTCAAGAGAGCTTCCATCACAATCTTCTCCCATCTAAGAATGCATTCCAAAAGAAATTTACTTTGCATACAAGCATACTAAAACAGAGAGAAGAAAGAATAAAGCTTACCTTGACTTCTTATTATTTTCTTCTCAATTTCTTTCCTCCATGAGAGACTTCTTCCTATCTTTCTTCTTTCTTTCTTCAAATGGCCAAAGGGAAAACAAGTCTTCCTCACTTGCCCTTATATACTACCATTTTCCATTTTCAAGAATGGATCTCCACCATTCATTCAAAGCACAATCCATGTGCTTAAGGAGAATTAAATCCCAACCTTCCATTTCAAATAAACAAATCTCCTCTCTTGGAGAAAGCACAATCCAAGCCATTTCCTCTCTTTAAATCTCAACCATTGGATTACTTTGTCTTTACCCTTAAAATGAAGCACAATCCATGTGCCTTTCCAAGAATTAATCTTAGCCATCCATAATTAGTCTTTAAATTAAATCAATAATATGTTGGCAATCCTTGCCAACCTTCAAGACTAAATGGTGGCCTCTAGATCATTTCCAATTCCAAGAACCAATCTCATCCCTCCACTTTTTCATTTCTTTCCCATTTAAATTAATGGGACTATTTTCACCCCATCACATGAGAGACCACTTTGAGAGACATAAAACATTTCTTATGCTTTTAAATAAATCCCATATTTTCCAAAGCATTAATGCATGACTAATTTAATTTCCTTTTTGGATTTTCTTTTAATCCAACACCATTATGCTTCTCATTAAATGCTTGAAAGACTAAAATCATTTCTTTTGTATTTATTTAATTATCTCATTTAACTTGGACCACATTAAGTCATTTGTCACTACAAGACACCAACCTTGGCTTCCAAGTTCTAATCTCATCCATCCATGTGGTATCCCCACATTTATTTTCCAATATTGGAAAAATTAATTACTTTACCACATAATTGAATATCCACCATTTTTTTCATTTTCCATAATTAAATTCCTTTATGGAATTTGCTCCAAATTACCAAAATACCCTTTTATGAATTATTAATCCCATATGTCCACATAATTACCAAATTGGGATTTAATTCACTTACATCCCTAACTCCACATAGGAATTATTTTTAATTTACCAAAATAATCTTTATTGGACTTCACTATCTAAATTACCAAAATCCCCCTCTCATAGGGCACCAATATTCTCAAGAATTTAACACCTTCTCAAGGGAATTTTTGGAAGTTTCACCCCTCCTTTCTTATTCTCTTAACACCGGGATTACAGGGTGTTACAGCCACAACGGGTAGAAGATGAGGCCTAGCGCGCGTGGGTGCCTAGGCGCGCAGCTGCAGGTGCGCCCAAGCTGGCTGTTGCGCGAGGCAAGAGCGCCAGCAGGCCTCGCCGACCAATTTTTTTTTTTTAATTTTGAAAAAATGGGTATTTTTGGGACATTTCTTGGTTGGTTATGGGCCCCGAAGAAATTTTCAAAAATAAAGGGATTTTGGGTATTTTTGGAGAAGATGATAAAATTGTAGGAAATTTAAATTATATGAGTTTTTCCTTGAAATTGGTAAAAAAATCAATGGGTTGATTGGAATTTTGAATTATATGGCGCTCGGTGAAATTCTTGGAAAGAAGAAGAATTAAAAATGATGATTGGGCAAACTTAGTGAAAATTAATTAGCCAAGTGTGTTGGTTAAAGCCCAAGTTTGCTAGTCGATTCTGGAATTAAGGGAAGGGAATGACGAAGCCTAGATCCCACCTAAGGCGTTTCGTGTCAAAACATAATCTGTCCTTCACAAATGGTTGGGTAGGTGAGCAGTTCAGATAATTGTTCACAAGTGGCATTCGTAAGTGGGAGCAGGATGCCACACAAACACATGGCTATGACGTTGTGCTTCAAAACATTTTTCAATTACTTCAATATTAGAAAATGTTGGCTCTGCTTGAATGGTCTCTACAATTTAATCCTGCAAAATTTAAAGATGTAAAATTGAATGGAAGAATACTACTCAAATAAACTTTAATAAAAGTTAAAGTAGTAGAACATGCATATTTTTATTCAATTTCAGGTTCAACCAACTTTTCATTCTTTTTTCGAGTTTCAAAAAAGATCTTTCCCATATTCGGTAGATTACCTTATTTTCCTCCCTTTTGGAAATTATATATAAAATCATCAAAAAAAATTATATTGGACAATAAACGTTATAAATAAATAAATTGGTATATATTACAATTTCATAAATAATCTCTATATGAGGCTTACTACCCGTGCGATGAGGTATTGAAGATTTAGCTCTATTTTGAGAGCCTTGAGAGATTATTTTCTATATGAGAACCAAAAAATAATTATCATTTGAGATATGTTATAGTAAAGAATCACAACATTAAAACTATTTTGCACTTGTTTTTTAAATTAGATCATACTTGAAAATCTTCAGTTAAAAAGTGTTTAGTTAGAAGTCATTCCAAGTCTTTCTTATCCATATTTTTTGGTTATTTTTCAAAGCCTTAGCTACAATTTTGCAAAGTTTAACATATGTAGTATTTAAACTTGATCTCGAATTCAACCACTATGTTTCAAGGTGTGGTCACGATACAACTCTATGTTGGAATTTTCAAATTCATCCTATTAAAAATGATGTATAATTAGTAAAATTAATACAACAAAAAAGTCTATTTTAATTTTATAAACTGAACTCATTCTATCAAAGTACAAAGTTGCATCTTTAGTTATATATGATATTTAATTTCATTACTTTTATTAAGACTCTAAGGTTCCTCTAAACCCCCAAAAAGAGGATAATGTTTTGAGTAAGCAATCAAAATAAAAGATAAGAGTAAAAAAGATAATTTATCTTAACTGTTTCTCACATGTGATTTTTTTTTTTTTTTTTTCTAATTTCTTTCCAAACTTTTACTTGTATTGGACAAATGTTATACATATTTCTTGCACTATTTCTTACGGGCTAGACTCAGTTTAATAGGCTGGCCCAATTGCCTAAAGCCTAGTAGGCTTAGCTTAGCTCTTCAGGGCAAGCTCATACGTCGCTGAAATCCGAGCTCAGATTGCGGAACCAAATGAGCTCTTACCAAACTCCCAGCAAGGCTTCCAACGAGCTCTCAACGATATACCCAACGAGCTTCTAACAATGCTTCTAGCTCGTTGGCCTAACCGTTCAACTCACTGGTCTAATCCTTTAACTCGCATAGACAACAAAGTTGCTAAATAATCGAAGGCAGGGACCCATTCACTTTATCTAAAGCAAACCTGATCCCTTGTAATGAGGATCCCACTCCCGATTTTATGCAGATGATAAGGACGACTTGTCCCCCATTATATCATCTTTATACTTCTGTATTTTATGCAATTATAAACACCCCTCACAATAAATAGGGGTCAAAATACCTTTGTAAAGGGGGAGGGGAGAGAGAACAGCAAGAATAATTACATACTATGACTCTACCGGAATACCCAGAGGACAGTCATGGAATAGGCATCATTTGTGGTCGAACCATGTAAAAAATTCCTTGTGTTCTTTCTATTTTGTTCCTCCTCCTTGTATTTTGGCTTATCCCCTCACTGCAGGTCTACGAATTACGGTTGGCTAAATTTGAACGTCAACATTTTAACGCTAGAGGAAGGGGCCCACTTTGATCGTCGACCATGGTGAGAGGAAGAAACCCATGAAGCTCTAATACAGTGGCCGATTTGCTGGAGATTCACTGCGGTTAACCGCAAGATGTTCTGTCAGTCTTAAGACCTATTGTTTCTACAGCAGGTGCCCCTATTCCGCCACCAACTGGGGTTACCGTCAGTGTGCCCCCATGGTGTAATATCCCAAATTTTCTAAAGGGCTCAAGAGTAATTTTAATGTGGGCCATAGCTGAAATTATCAAAAGATTAAGGATTTAAGTATAATTTCTTATAGTTATCAGTACAAAATCGGCTACAGAGAATGCCATGGAACCTAGATGTCTAAGAAAAAATGATATGGTACTGACGAGCATTCCAAGATAGGATTTATGGTATTAAAAGAAATCAAAATCGAGATAGTTTTCGGTACAGTTATATTTCAGGCTAAAAAATTGAATTATCATAGGAGACTTTTGGGAAGTCAGCAGAACCATGAGGGGGCTCTGGTTTTATGCAAGGATCAACATTGAAGTGGTTTCGGGATAAAGTCATAGCCCGATGAGGACATTGGGGTAAAATCATCCTTATCGAGTAAGCCTTCAGTTATTAATTTTGCATTTTAAGTATCGTAATGCAAATTAATTTCATGTTTGAGAATGTAATTAGAGAATTGCCCAAGTGAAATTAAGAGAAAATTTGGGATTTAAATGTGTAAATTCCTAAATTTTATTGGTATTATATATATAAGTTATATATATATGTGCAAGTGGGATGGAAAGCTTAATGGTTAAGCTTTGTGAAATGGGATGGAAAGCTTAATGGTTAAGTTTTGTGAAGTGGTGTAAGTGGGATGTAAAAGTGATGGGAGAGTGATGGACAACAAATTTAATAGCTAAGTTTTCTATGCAAATGGAAGGCTATATATAGATGGAGAAATGAGAGAGAGAGCAAACAAATGACAATGGCCAAATGAAGGCAACAAGTGAAGATGGTTGAGAGCTTGGAATTAGGAAAGAAATTATTCAGGCACACACATGAAGGAGGCTTTAAAAGCTGAGTTAAGGTGAGTTTTGGAATTTTTTATATTCTTAGAAAAAAGTTTTAGGAATTTTGGTATAAAGATATTTGGGAAAAGACTTGAATAGATATTTATTTTAGAATATTAGTAAGGAAGAATGGGAGGAAAATAAAGAAAATGTGAGGAAATTAAGAAAAAATTAGATTTATGATGTTTATTTGGGTAATATGATTATTAGGGTGCTTTGAGGTTTGAGGTGAAACGACTTGTGAAAATTTTGAGGTTGGCACAAAAATTAAGATATTCTGAGATACATTCAAGGTAAGTGGTACTAGTCAACTGGATTTAGTTTTATGAAAAGGGCTTGTAAGTGGTTTAACCCCAAGAAACCTGATTTTATGTAAATGTTTTCATCGTGTTGTCATATCTTGATGTGAATATGTCATGTAGATTACATTTACATGTATTGATGACAAAACATGCATATGAGCATGATGAGATTCACAGTCATACGTTGCATGAGTTTGGGATTAGGTACCGGCACCATTGCTTTGCCAATGGTGCACCCATACACCTCAGTCTAGCAGGGAAACTGTAAAAATGACGAGTAATCTTAAGGTGTGGTTGACTCAAACATAAAAGTTATAATACTATGTGCATTACATTCACACACGTGCATTAAATGTTTTGTTTCTTTACTTAGATGATTCATCATCTAACTTGGCATTTGCCCCTGGAATATTCAAATATTCCAGATGGAGATTGTAGCAGATACGATGATGAATGAGGCATGAAATGGCACTTAGAAAAGTGCATGATGAATTGAATGTATGTTATGTAGCCTATGTATTTAAGTTCTGCTACTTCAAATTCTGAACATTATGAGGAATGATGATATATAATTTTATTTATGGTAAATGAGGATGTAAGAACTGATTTATGATTAATGTTAAGATGTTATGTTCGATTCTAGTTTCCGCATTTAATGTTTATGATGATTCTCTTTCGAGATAAATGTATGAAAATTTTGGGATGGATAAAAGCAATTATATGGTTTAGTCGTAGTTTTAAATAGAAAAAATATATTATCCTAGAATTGTCCTAAATTATAACATGCCCAAGAAAGTGGAGTGTTACACATGGGCTCCTGCTTAACTTGTTACTCCGATCCTAGGGATGGAGATTATCCATGCCTGGCAACAATGCCAGGAAGCGCTGGAAGGTACAGTCACGCAGCTCGCTGATGCGGTTAGGGCAATGGCTCAAGCGCAGGCTCAAGCAGCCCCTCGCGATGTCCTTCAACTTTGGGGTAAAAGACCTATTTTAGACGGAAGAAAAGCTAAAAGAGCATCGTGAGGGGCTGAATTTGTAATACCCCAAAAGCCTAGAGAATGGTAGTATATATCGAGGATAAGTAAGGAAGGAAACAACACCGGCTGGATACCTTAAGCGATGAATGTAGGCAAAGAACTCTCGAGTTAAGTGTGCTTGAGATGGGGATGCTCAAGGATGGGTGACCCCCTAGAAGTTCGCGTAAGCCCATCAAGATAATTGTTGAGGTTCTTCCTATCGCTCGATGCGGGATGTTACAAGTGGCATCAGAGTCGACCCAAATCGTGTGTTGGGATCGTGTATTAGCCAAAGGCTAGGGGTACTAGACTGGGGACCGTGTACTAGCCCAAGGATAGGGGTATTGGACCGGGGGCACTCGACGCGGGAGAGTTGGGACCAGTTGTAAGATCGTATGACGAGGACGTCATGTGCTTAAGGGCGGGAGAATGTAATACCCCAAGAGCCAAGAAAATGGTAGTATATATCAAGGATAAGTAAGGAAGGAAACAATACCAGTTAGATACCTTCTGGGCTGAATATAGGCAAAGAATTCCTGGGTTAAGCATGCTTGAGCTAGGGAAGCCTAAGGATGGGTGACCCCCTGGAAAGTTCGCGTAAGCCCATCAAGATAAGTTGTTCCAGTTCTTCCTATCACTCGATGCGGGATGTTACAGAATCGGTATGCTCCTCAAATTCACGGTCTCCAAAGTCGGGAGAATGGCAACACCGCGATGACGAACTAGTGGTGCACCTCGTTGATCGTAGGGCAAGGTCAAGTCGCTATGGAGATCATTATGAAAGGTCTATGAAGGGGATCAGCGATGTGAAAATTCGCAATAAGGAGAAAGCTCGGTCAGGGTTAGCCAAGGTCCTGCCACGTATCGCAGCTCGCTAAATCCTAAAGATAGGAGGCAGCGTGTGCCACGAGGTCTCTATCTGCCAGAACGAGATAGCGGATGGGTAAAATGATCTCCTACTGGGCGATCTGTGGATCAAACCCACACCATAGAAGAATTACTACAGAGAATCCGATAGCTGTAGGCAAGACACGAGGTTCATGATTGGAGGGAAGACTGCGGAGAGAAGACCCCATTCTCAAAGGAAATTGAGTTGGAACCTCTCCCACACAAATTTAAGGTCCTCAAAATCCCTCAGTACAATGGAGATGGCGATCCATATGACCATCTTGGTGCTTTCAACATCCAGATGGACCTCCAGACATCGAGCTCGCTGGTAAAGTGTCGTGTGTTCCCCGCGACCTTAGGAGACATTCCTCGGACTTGGCTGAGGAGTTTCCATCCTCGTAGTATCTATAACTAGGAGGAATGTTAGCGAAGGTTTTTCAACCAATACAGGGTGTTGAGAAGGCAACTCGCCCCATAGTGCCACCTCATTACAGTGTTCAAGAGAAAAATGAGTCCTTGAAAGACTACGTCACCAGATTCAGGCGCTAGATAAGCAATGTTGAAGACCCCTCTGAGGAAAGCATCTTGACTGCGATCTCCGTCGGCCTCCGCAAGGATGGGAAGTTCTATGAGAGCATCTATAGGTCCCCTGTAAAAAGTTTGGGGGAGTTCTATGAATGAGCTACTAAGGAGATTCGACGGGAGGAGGCCTTTAGCTCGAAGAAGCCTGCTGAGTATAAAGAAAAGGCTGGGAATTCCGGTTAACTTTTATAATTCTTATAAGAATTCATGAATCTTCATTCGGTAAGCTTATTGCACTTTGTTTATATTAATTCTTGATTAAATATTTAATTGAATGTCCTAAAAAATTGAGGGTGGAGACACCATGGTTTACGAGCTGGAGCCCATTCATCTTAGCCTCCGTGTTATGGTTTACGGCTTATTTGAGCATTCATCTTGGTCCTCCCCCAAGTGGTGATTTGCGAGTTGAGATCCATTCATCTTGATTTGATATCATGGTTTGGCACCTATTGAGTAACCGCTTCCATTAATTATTTTGAGCTAAGGGTTCACTAGCTGGGGTCCTTTCATCTTAACTCAAGTTATGGTTTGCGACCTATTCCCTCTCAGCTCGTTAAACTTGCAAAAATCAATGGTATGTTAGCTGAGGTTGCAACGCGATCTACCTGGAGATATATCTTGGTAGGGTTTTTGATATGATCTAGATATATTATCTCTCTATTACTCATCAGTTGAGACTCGGATCGATTTGATTATCATCTCACAAATGGATCATCATTATCTTGCTATTACGACTGAATTCATCTTGATTTTTATGTCCATAAGTGATGAGCTATTTCAAACATGTGAGTTGGCATTTCTTTGGATTCCAAATCAGCTAAGTGAAAGCCATGGTATGTTAGTTGGTATCATAGCACAATCTACCTGGACATATATCTTGGCAAGGTTTTCGATATGACACTCATTATTTCGTCAAGGCGTGTTCACTACGATCTGCCTTGATTTTCCTACGTATGGCTATTCGCAACCTACTGGACACATTTTTTATTATGTCAACCAATGATGACCTATTGCAAATGTGCTAAGTCGCGAGTTGGGAATTTATTTGGGTTTATCTTAACTCATATTCGGTATAATCATTCCGAGTTTATATTCTGAAAACTTTTTCCAAGTTGTACTCTTAGGCTTATCTCGATGTGTAGAAGCTTCTTAGGGCTCATTTTAAATTACATCCAAAAGATTGGTTCAATGCCATCTTGTTAAAATCTCACTTAAAACTTCGAGCTCGATTGGGCAAAGGTCTGACAAACAGATTGGTAGCTCGCGAAGTCCACTTCAAATGGCTTGTATTAACTCCCAGTCTGAAAATCGCATTGCAAGCTGGGGGGCTTGTATTATAGGCTAGAGTCAATCCAATAGGCCAGCCCAATCGCCTAAAGCTCAGTAAGCCCAACTTAGCTCGTCAAGGCAAGTTCAAACGTCGCTGAAATCTGAGCTCAAATCACAGAACCAAACGAGCTCCTAGCAAGCTTCCAGCAAGGCTTCCAGTGATCTCTCAGCGATATACCCAACGAGTTTCTAACAATGCTTCTAGCTCGCTAGCCTAATCATTTAGCTCGTTGGTCTAATCCTTCAACTCGCATAGACAACAAAGTTGTTGAACAACCGGAGGCAAGTACCCACTCACTTTATCTAAAGCAAACTAGATCCTTCGTAATGAGAATCCCACTCTCGGTTTTATGCAGATGATAAGGATGACTTATCCCCTATTATATCATCTTTATACTTTTGTATTTTATTCAATTGTAAACACCCCTCATTATAAATAGGGGTCGAAATATTTTTGTAAAAAGGGGAAAGAGAGAACAACAAGAATAATTACGTACTGTGACTCTACTCAAATACCCAGAGAATAGTCGTGGAATAGGCATAATTTGTGATCGAACCACATAAAAAATTCCTTGTGTTCGTTCTATTTTATTTCTCTTCTTTGCATTTTGGCTTATCCCCGCAGCCTATGAATCATGGTCGTCTGAATTTAAACATCGACAACAAATAATTTGATCAGGCACAATTCTTCCCAAGTCCCTTGACCATAATTGATGACCACTGCTGGATTGTTCTAGAATATAGTTGGAAACTTTTCTCCACATTTGAATTCAACTACTTTTTTTTTGTTTCTGAATTTTCACTTGAACTTTCTTTTTTTAAAATACTCAAACTCCTCCTTCCCACTGGATTGGATGTTCTAGCGTAGCTAGGCAATGGGATGCTTTCTGTGATTGGGACGAAGTCTTCGGGGTCAATTCACTTCCGTGCTTGAGCTGCAAATTCCTTCATTATTTCATCTTCTCAAACATTCATATTTAGCGATTCTTGTATTGTAGTTCCCATCCCCCTTTGCCCAATTAAATTGCAGTGAACAGTAGGCGTTTGGCTGCCTAGAAAAATCATATCGATGGCGGCTGTTTCTTTCTTTCCGTTTGTGGCCTTGTATTTCCTGTCTCATCCCGCTGTTTCTGCTCAAGATAACAGCAACAAGAATATCAAGATTAGCTGTCCCACGTCGTTTGGCTGCGGAAATTCCGGACCACCACTTTATTTTCCTTTCTCCAATCTGTTCAATCCCCAGTGCGGGCTGTGCACTGTGTTTTGCAATCATAGCGAACATCGTGTAAAAGGAATCTCTTTCGGAAGTGAAAAAGAAACCTACTTTCCGATAACTGAAGTCTCATCCAGGCCCAGCGGTAACGGCAGTGTTAAAGTGCATGACCCAGAGTTCACAAAACGTTTACGTGCCGGCGATTGCAGTGGCTTCAGGAATTTGAGCTTACCCAATTCTCCTTCTATTTCCTTCAATATCCCTCACAATCTCACCCTCTTCAAGTGCAGAAATAGCTCTCTGCCTAACCCTCCCGCACATGATGAGTATATTCTCGGAATCTTACATTACGTAACGCCTTTCCGAGAATTGGGGTGTTACAAGAATTGTGTACAAAATTTCATTTCAAACTCATTCACAAAAAGTAATCAATCACTAACTAAACATTCGAATCCTCTAATTCTTTCATTTATTCTATCTCCGTAACCACATCAAAAGTGACAAAAGAATTAAGAAAAAAAATATCAACAAACAAAAATATAAAAAGAAACAAAATAAATTCCATAAAAATATGAATACATTAATTGCATGATTAACACTATCTCTAATCAATAATTAATATTATTAACAATTAATTAGGTTCATCACCATGAATCTCATGTAGGAGGTTTAAGAATGTAATACCTATTTAATAAAAAATTATTAAAAAACTTTTATATGATCTAGCTTTGAACATTGTATTGCAAAAATTTAAAACCATTCAGTTAAAGAAAAACAAAACTTTAGGATCAAAAGTAATCAAGTATCTAAAAATAGTATTATATCAAAGTCATGAAAAAATAAATAAATTCCTACAAAACTATGAAGTGAATAGAATCTCATAGGCATGCTAAACCAACTTTCTATTATTCTTTCGAGTTTCAAAAAATATCTCTTTCATATAAGGTGGATCACCTTTTTTTTCTCCCTTTTGGCAATTATATATAAAATCATCAAAAAAAAATTATATTGGACAATAAATATCTTACAATTCCATAAATGATCTCTCTATAAGACTTACTACTCGTGTGATAAGGCATTGAAAATTTAGCTCTATTTTGAGAGACTTGAGAGATTATTTTCTATATGAGAACCAAAAAATAATTATCATTTAAGACATGTAATAGTAAAGAATCCCAACATTAAAACTATTTTTCACTTGTATTTTAAAATTAGATCATACTTAAAAATTCTCAATTAGAAAGTATTTAGTCACAAGCCATTCCCACTCCTCCGTATCCTTACTTTCTGGCTTATTTTTCAAAGCCTCAGGTATAATTTTACAAGGTTTAACATGTATAGTATTTAAACTTGATTGCAAATTCGACCACAAGACATTGATATATATGTTTCGAGGTGTGATCACGATACAACTCTATGTCGGGATTTTCAAATTTATCCTAATAAAAATTATGTATAATTGGTAAAATTAATAAAAAGACAAAAGACTATCTTAATTTTATAAAGTGAACTTATTCTATCAAAGTACGAGCCGCATTCTTAACCATATATGATATTTAATTTCATTACTTCTCATAAAACTCTAAGGTTCCTCTAACCCCCCCCCCCCCCCCCCCCCCCCCCCCAAAAAAAAAAAAAAAGAGGACAATGTTATGAGTAAATCAATATAAAAAATGCAGTAAAAAGGATAATTTCCCTTAACTGCTTCTTGCATGTGATTTTTTTTTAATTTCTCCAATTTCTTTCCAAACTTTTTACTTATATAGCACAAATGATTTGATCATGCACAATTCTTTCCAAGGTTAAATGATAAATAGCAAGGTAGCATGAATACCATAAGAAGTTTGCATTTATGCTGTGCGCGCATTTGAGAGAACAACAATTTCTGAGAAGGGTTGTGTATAGCTTTGCTTCAAGTTAAATATATTAATGTATCTAAATTTTTTAAGTGGATTCTGTATATTAAATATCAATAAAAAGAAGAAAATAATTCTGTAAATTCTGGGACGGAAAGAAGAAGGTAATTTTAGCAATTAAAGTGATTGAGGTAAGAAAATCTCTACTTCAAATCCCTGTGGTTTTGTTGACACTGCACTCACTGTCTTACATGCAAAAGCTTTCATACTGTATGATTCATTATTCCATATGATTTGTCTTAATTGATAGATTTGTTCACTACTTACCTTAAATTAGAAGAGTGTGAACTTGATGATTGTTCATTTCTATGTAAAGTGGAGAAGGATGTGATATGGAACACAAAAAGGTCTGGCCAAATATTCTGGAGATTTGCATTTTGTGTGAAATTGTTGAACACTTGAACTAACCTGTATCGTGTGCAGTGTGCTTGATGCAATGGCATGCGTTTGCGGGTGGTGTCAATGGTCTGTATTTTCTGCCAAGTTTCATGGTTCATGAGTGTTCTGTTAGACTGTTACACCTCTCTCTCTCTCTCTCTCTCTCACACACACACACACACACACACACACATATATTATTAGTTTGGGGAGCTGGTTGTTGATGAAGAATTGCTCCAATTCATTTCGTTTCACAAATTGTAAAGATTGTATGAGCTTGTAATATAGGTGTAGCGTCTGATGATATCCAGTCTTGTGAGCAAATCATGTTGCAAGTATATTTAGAGACAAGACCATGTTCTTGGATTTTCTTGGTTTAAAGGGAATGTGTATATCTGAGATATGTGTGATGAAGAATTTTAAATGGGAAAGTGGAATTATTGAAAGACCAAAATGCCATAGGTAAGGAGGGGTCTATAAAATGGTACTTAGCCTCTTCTTGAAGCATTTGACCAAATTCAAAAAAGTGCGTGACAAAAAGAGATGAAAGGCACTTGTGAGGTAAACTAAATAATTAAAAGGATCAGAGAAAAATAGAGAATTAAAGAGCTGAGAAAAAAGGAGATTGTGTAAGTATTTAGAAAATGAGGAAGAAATAAACTTAAACGATCATCAAAGGAATCATTATGTTTCTAAACATCAAGATGACATTGAGGTTAGGTCCAACCATATGCTTTCATTTACTAGTTAAGTTATTTGAGAAATTAATTGTTATTTTGAGTTGAAATCTTGTTAATGTAATTAATTTTTATTTTTTAAACAAGATACGTAAGAGTATTTTGGAAAACCATTTTATTGATAAGGACTTCATAATACCAACACATAATATTTGTTTATATAATGGAATAGATGAATTCAAGGAATTGGTTAACTCTAGCTAAGATCCAATAAAGATGTATAAAAGAGAATTAAGTAAGAATTTATAAATAAAAATTTCGAGTGCCAAATGGTGAAGGAGGTACCGATGCAAAAAATAAAATTTTTAAGATGTCATAACTTATACAAGAAAAATAAAATTAACTATAGTTATAAAAAAGTGAATTGTTCTCGAATTGCATGTGGTTTAATTTTATATCTTATATTTTTATTTTTGGTTATATATGTTTGATTTAAATTTAATTTAATTAGGGTTAATTAGAATAATTTAACTTAATTAAAATTTAATTAATAACATTATTAGTAATGGAGGAAATATTTTTTTAAAAAAATCAAATCAGTGGAACTTCTAGACTTACTTTTATACTACAGGGAGTGTCTATGTAAGTAATTTAAAGGACAAAAGGTCTAAGGGCAATTTACATTTATAAAAATGTCAAAGTGATATTATTATCGCCATATTTTATGACATAAATTATACTATTAGTAGTTAAATTGTGCACCGTGTAACAAATTGATCATTATATTTTAATTTCTATCATCATCACAGCTACTAAACTTTAGTTTTTGTTATAATTCAGTCCAACTTTTGATTTTTCATTACATTTATGCTTAATGTTCAAATTAAGCATAAATCTTACAATTAAATGATTTTCAAATTTATATGAATGTTTACCATGTTAGTTGTTGTTAAAAGAATTTGACAAAAATTAAAATAAGAATTGAATTATAACAAAAATTAAATTTTAACAGTTATGGTAACAAAAATTAAATTTAAAAATTTAAAAACTAACCGTGTAATTTATCCATATTTTGTAATTTTCTTAGATATATATTTTTGAGAATGTGCAATTACTACTTGTTTTTATCTATATTAAGTTATCTATTGGACATACCAAATAATTCACAAATAAAATACACTAAATAAACACACAAATATTAAAGCAATTTAGTGTAAGGGAGAGCAAATATTCAGTTTACCTGAACTTCTTTTTTTTTTTGCATCAATTCTATTCGGTTAATTTTTTCAAAAGTTTAGTTTTTGAATTTTAGTTTGAAGAACTGAACTAACCGAACCGATCAAACTTTAAAATGATATTGTTATCAAACAACATCGTTTTCTTTGATTTTATGTATTTTTTATCGATTATTTCAATTTTCTTTATTTTTTTACATTTTTTCGGTTTGATTCAGTTTATACAATTTGTATTCAATTTTTTCAATCATCAATTAATTTAATTTTTTCATTTAATCAGTGACTTCAATTCAATTTTACTCTTCAATTTAGTTTCATAGATTATCAAACCGACCGTATGACTTAGAAGTAAAACTGTCCCTTTTGTAAAAGAATTTCAAGTCAAACTATTGTGTCCACCAAACTTAATGGAAGTGACAGATGGGGTAAAATCAGCATTTCCATTGACAAATGATTCTGCTTTGTTTTAATTTTCTTTTATACACATTTGTTGTGTTCCCTCTACAAATCTATATAATAAGGGAGGATGGTTTTTGAAATTGGGAGACAAATGTGAGGGGGATATTTTTTGGACGGTTGAGATCAATGAATGGTTGAGATGAATGGCAGCGATCAATTTTTTTCCCCCCAAAACCATCCCATCCTCCCTCACCTCACGCACACACACTCTGCCCAACCCACTAACACACGCACACATGCCCAACCCACTAACACACCCACTCACTGCCTCTCTCTCCCTCTCTCTTTCTCTCTCTCACAGTCTCCCACCCCACGCCATTGCTGCCCCTTCTGTCGCGCCCCACCAGCAACCGCTCACTAGCCATCACCCCCACCGCGCTGCCGCTCAGCCCCATCGGCGATACTGCCTCTCCTAATTTGCTGTGAAGCTTAGTTCAATGGCAGAGGATGAAAACGAGGCTTGACGAAGACGTTCAACGGATGAGGTCGTTGGCAACAGCGTTCAACGAAAAACAGAGGAGCAAGCCGAGTAGGCCGTAAGCGATGGAGAAGGCGAAGCGACAGCAAGCAAGAGAAGAACGGTGGCAAGAGCGGGTGAGTGGCGACCGACGGGTGAGTTGCAAGAAGATGACAACCGCTCCGGCTGCCTCTGCCTCACCCTCTCCAGTCCCCCAACCAGCGCCAAAAAGTTTTTCAGTATGTATCTCTCTTACTATGTATATATATCACTGTGTATGTATCTCTCTTACTATGTATATATATCACTGTGTATGTATCTCTCTTACTGTGTATATATATACATTGATTCATTGTGTATATATATTGTGTATTTTGGGTCAGCTGTTGAATCGCCTCAACTGCCTCAAACGTGTGTGTTATGTGTGACGGTAAAAATGAGTGTGTGTGTGAATATGGGTGTGTGGCAATGGGTCGACGGCCGACCTTCGCAATGGCAGTGGGTGTGTGTTCATGTGGCAGTGTGTGTGTGTGTGTTCTGTGTGTATATATTATGTATATGTGTGTGTTCTATTTGACAGTCAAAATGGGTGTGTGTGTGTGTGAATATGGGTGTGTATAAAGGCGCACAAAGAGAGAGAGAGAGAGAAAGAGTGTGTGTGCCTAGCAATGTGTGTGTGTCTGTGTTCATGTGGCAGCGTGTGTGTGTGTTTATATTATGTATATATGTGTGTATATAGTGTGTGTGTGTGTATATTATGTATATGTGTGTGTTCTGTGTGATGGTCAAAATGGGCGTGTGAGAGAGAGAAAGAGTGGCAGTAGGTGTGTGTTTATATTATGTGTGTGTGTGTGTGTTTATGTGGCAGTGTGTGTTTATATTATGTGTATATGTGTGTTTTGTGTGTGAATATATCTATATAACCTTGGCAATGGCAGTGGGTGTGTGTTTATATTATGTATATGTGTGTGTATATTTATGTATTTCGTGAATTTTGTAGTCCCAAGATGGGTTGTGTATTCTGTATATTTGTTTTGTATGTGTAGACTCTATATATTAGATTAATTAAATTTTGTGTGTAAGTTCATAAACTATGGGGGAAATGATATTCAAACAGACTCAGTGTTTGAATTATGGGGGAAATTTTGTGTGTATATATATAACTAACTGAACAAATTTGGAGCACAAAATTGGTTTTAAACTGGGTTTTTGACTATGGCTTGATTAAGCAAGCAATCCTGTTGATGGTAACTAGAGGTTGGTTGATAGAATTAGCAAAATATGTTTGATAAAATGCTTACATGAACTATGAACCCTCAATGAGAGGCCTGCAATTCTTGAAAGATTTTTTAATTTTTTTTTTCTGTTGTGCAAATTATTTGAAGACTTTTGTTGAAGTTATTTTATCTTATTATTTTAATTCAAATGCTATTAATAGAGTTTTGAAATTTTTATACACAAAATATCATTAGAATTGTGTATACATAAATTTTTATACACAAATTTTTAAGTAATGTTCACGAAGATTATTTAAAACTCAACACATGTTTAAATATTTTTGAGTAATTTAGTTTATATTAATAGATAGATATATAATCTTTGCATGGATATATTTTTTTTTGTTGGCTTATGATGCTAATGTTCAAAGTAAAAATGTGAAACTAACAGCAAAATTGTTAATTTTCCATCCAGGGGCAGATATGCTTATTTAAGGAATCAAGTAACTAATTAGCTCTCTACACAGCAAGGCAATGCCTTCTCTTCTGCACCACCATATATGCATGTGACTCTTGCCTAACATGTATAATATATATACTTGCCATTTTCAACCAATAATATATATGTAAATATAATATAAACTCATCTTCTTGCCTTGCAGCTCTTCTTTGATCTTCTACGGGGCCGGGTTCAAGCGAGATGGGCAGACCATTGAATATCACGGCCTCCCTGACTTCAAAAAGGTGAGCGTGGAATTGTTAGAAGACATTAAGTAGCATGCTTAAACAATAAATAATTAACATTGTTATCACATTAAGAGTTAGTACTGAGCAATACATATACAAGCATTGGTGGAATTCATGTCGGAAATTAGGGGCAACAAAGTGAGCTTCGATCCCAAAAAGCTGGTTCTCACTGGCGGTGCAACTTCGACCAACGAGACTCTCATGTTTTGCCTCGCCGACCCCAGCGAAGCTTTCCTCCTTCCCACTCCATACTATCCCGGGTATGTTCAATTTTCAAGCTTCAATTCTACTATCCCAGTAGTTCTGTTATAACCCTTCTTAGAATTTACTTAGACTTGCTTTTGTGGTATGTATTTGAGGTAATTTCATTACTTAATGAGTTGGGAGGACAAAAATTGCTTGATAATAACATCAGTGAATGTATGGTTTTGTTTTATATCCTTTTTTGTAGGTATCCATTAATTTGTTCAATTTCCTTTGTATGTTCTTTTGTCTGGCATTGTCCATTGTTTGATGTTATTTTTTTTGTTCCCTCCTGTAATTTTTAGAAGGGAAGGCAGTTAAACTTGGCCAGCAATTGATTCATGTAATTGTTCTTGGTTTTTTTGTTGTGGTCATAACAGAGGAAGACATTCGTGAAGAATTTAAAAAATGATGAACTTCACCTTAACTCTTATACCATGTTCAAATCAGAAAAAAAAATAGAAAATTATGTAAATCACTGCACAAATTACATAAAGTCCAAACACACACAAATTAACATACATGCTATACCAAAATTAGACAAGAGTAAATAAGTCAATATACACCAAATATAACTACTCTAATACATTAACTCTAACTCTAACATGTTGTACCATATGAAAGTTGTATGCATTTTATCATTTTCCATTTTATTGTTGTACATTCTCCCAGTTGGAAGATACGGATTTGGAGTGATATAATGACATTCAAAGTTGTGATGGATAGTATTTACAATGATGTGTAGATAAATGACCCATTTTGCAAATGTACTATATATAATTACTTTTTGTGGTTATTCTTTAATCTTATTTATGTTTAGTCACAACTATGGGTTTATTTTGCAATGGTAAATAGTTTGAAATACGTAGAACAATGGTTATTATTGTTATGATGTTTTGTGGTAATCAGCATGCATATGACATGATTTGGTTATGATTATAAAATATATAAATTTTGTAGACAGGTTGATATATTTGTGGTATCATATTTTCAAAAGATATTCTATTGAAAAATTGAAAATTTCTTACATTTATGTCAATTTACATTTTCAAAGGATACTCTCTCATTACATGGTTTTTGAATTAATCAATTTTTTTAGTGATCCAAAATATAATTCAATACCTCTTGCTTGGTTTTTGTTCATTCATTGAGATAGTGATTGATTTATAAGTAGTTTATGTCATTTTGTTTTGTGATTAAAGTAGTCTGTGATTGAAAAATTTTATGGGTTTATTTTGTCTGTCACTTTTACAAGTCTTGATATAGTTGTTTGTATAGGAAAAATGGTGTTATGGTAATTAGTACATAGTTGGATTTTAATGTGCATACATCATGATTTGATTATGATTATGAAATATATGAGTTTTGTAGATAGGTTGATATATTTGTTGCATCATATTTTCAGAGTATCCACATTTTTACCCTTTTTATTTCAAATGATTTTCAGCATTAATTGTTTGATTATTTAGTGTTTAAGAACTATATACATTGTCTTCAGATTCAATGTTCAATTTTTAGGCTTTCAATTTAATACGTATCTAAATTCAGTGCTTAATTATTTCGCGTTTAAATTCAATATTCAATTTTTTTTAGTTGCACCGTGCCTTAAGGCACGGGTTATCCCTAGTACTATTATAAAAGGCATTGATTATGGATGAGACAAAGTTAAAAGTCATTGTGTAAAGATTTATAGCCGAACCTACTTAAAAGCTACCAAAATAAGATTGATTTGACTAAATTCTTGATGAGAATCCAAGATAATGGACTAAGCATTAAACTGAACCACTCTATATACCCTGTGCTGCATTTTTAAATTTTCTTTGATTTAAGTTCCAAATTTTTTGCACACCCCACCCCTAATTTTCTTTGATTTAATCAATTATCAAACCAATTATTTGCACACCCCCACCCCTAATTGAATGACCTAGAAGTAAAACTGTCCCTTTTGGAATAGAATTTCAAGTCAACTATCATGTCCACCAAACTTGATGGAAGTGACAAATGGGGTAAAATCAGCATTTCCATTGACAAATGATTCTGCTTTGGTTTAATTTTCTTTTATACACATTTGTTGTGTTCCCTTTCCAAATACTATTAGTTGTAAACAATTATAATATCACCGGTTAGGTATTAATATACCAATTGATGTGGTAAATTGCTTTTTATAACAAAGTTTATTAGGTAAATAATAATGGATATAAAAGAGTTAAACATTGAACTATCTCATGTTTAACCCTCCAACTTAATTGCACACAAATTGATTAGATAATTAGATATGCAATTCCATTTATTGGGACAAACAATATATAAAATAATTTAAAAATCTTAAACTTATAACTGAATTTTGAATTGAATACAAAAATCCTATTTCCATTTGAATTTAAGACAATCTAACACTATTAAGATACTAATAGCATTTTTCATAAAAAAAAAATATTCATTATACCAAGAGAAGTCATAAATTTTTTCCATGATAATACATAAATTTCTAGCATAATTAGAGATGGACGCAGGTCAAATTTGTTGCAGTTTTTAAGATAAGTGTAACCCAAATTATGGCGTAATATTCGTAACCATATCCCATAGTTACAGATTTCCTAACCATACTAAATAAATAAAATTATATCAATAGTTATAAATAAGTCAAATAAAAACTTAAATAGTTAAATAAAGTAATCCAAGCAAAAAATGAATACCTTATATATACCTCTATATTATATCACAAAATAGCGTTATGAAATATCATAGATACTGGTAAGTTACATTAGGGTATACTATGGATATATATCCCTATATTATAACACAAAGTTATATTATGTTATACCACAAATACCTCTACATTATACCACAAAAGAATTTATGCTATATTATAGATACACTAACGTTGTACCATGACAATGCCTATGTTAAACCACAAATACTCATATGTTATACCCTAAATACACGTATATTATATGACAAATAGGCCTACGTTATAGCATAATGTACCTATATTACATGTAGCACCCCAGTTTGGATATCCGAACCATCTAGACTATCCGAATGGGAGCACCTACGGAAAGAGAAAGAATGAAATACAAGACAGAAACTACCCTGGCATGCATACACAAGAATTAATACAGCGAAAGTTAAGCTACACACATGCATGCACTATGGGTACTCCGCTAGCACAACGGTCACAAGATAAATAAATAAATACAGACTTCTGTGCCGACATACGTGAGACACGAGGAATGACCTAGCATAGTAAAAATAATAGAGAGTCAATCCCTCACAAACATCAGAGTTGACTAAGGCTGGCGGGGGAATGACTGGAATTGATGGGGAAATGATAGGGACTGACGGAACTGCCTGTACACCATACCGACTCTGCTGCTAGAAGTTGACTCCCTTACCCTTGACCCATGCTGCCACTACTTGAAATTGTGGAAAGCAAAGTGAGTCGAGAGACTCAGCAAGTATAGTGAAAGAAAGGCTGAACATATCTAGCAAGCTCTCCCTAGAACACCAACCCCCAAGTACACACAAGCCATGAAACGTCAAACACAGCATAAAAGCGTAAATGGAAGCACATACTGGTCCTTGGGGTCCACACAAGACACACGGCTCCCAAGTCTCATACCAACTTGCCGCTGCCCTGAAAGGCAACAAATATCTCCAACAAACCTGAGCGCGTCGTCCCCGATCGGTGCTCCCGTCACTCGAATGCTCGCGTAGGTTGTCCCGACACTCGAGCTTCTGAATAACCCAGCTGTAGGCTCCCTCGGAACAGTCCCCCTATCCGACATCTATGAATTGTCGGTAACCATGCAATGCACATAAAATGCAATGGCATAGTGAGCATCAACGTGATACACTAACGCCCATACATCCAGGCATCAGGCTATGCTCCACCCACATAGTAAATCACACGCAATGCATATGCCCATGCCAGATGCAATCTAACCATGCTAGAATGTTCGTGTCCAAGCATACTCAATAAATGAATATCCCAACATACATCCCATACCCATGTGCATACCAAACTATGAACGGTAATACAATATACCAAATCATGTAGTAAATCACATAAACCACATAATGGCAGGGCTAGTCAACAGTGTCCAACATCGATCAACTGTCAGTGACCAAGAGTGTTCACCTGATGATCCACATCAGGGTCGTACGATAGTCTACTCCAATGTTACCAGACAACCGACCCCTGCCTCACTGCTCGATAGCCCTAACCAATCTATACTCGAGAAAAACCATAAATAAACCCGTACATCTAGGAACTTAGTTCGCAAGTTAGGTTTGGCATCATTCCGAAAGGATTGGGGGTGGTACAAACCCCCGTAAATTTATAATAAATAAAATTCTAGAAGTCCCAGATTTAATATAAATTATACCAAATGAATAATACTCAATAACTAATGCTAGGCGTCGAATTAGCGTAAGGGAATGGATAAAATACGAGAAACCACAGAGTCTTTCACAGGAATTAAAGAACATGAGGAGAGGGTTAGAAACTTGTCTTTATACGATCGTTCCATGCCTTTTTTGTACTCCCGCTGCAAAGTAAAATGTTTCCTGGCAATAAATAAAATCGTAGATTTAATTAAATAAATCTACCGAGTAATATAAATAATTTAGCCGTATAAAATTCTTAAACATATAACATTTCTAATACTTTTTACTCACGTAGGCACACCGCAAATAAAACCCCAATGAATCTCCTATTTATTTTAAATTAATTCAAGCCAATAAAATCCTCGATTCATATACTTAATACGCGAAATCGAAACAAATTAAGGAAATGCGTGGGGTTCACAAAATAAAAGGAACTCGCAAAGGTAGAAGGGAGCTTGCCTCTATTTAGCCGTTTACAGCGTCTTTTACGCTTGAACGACACCAAATTAATACACGTTGGAAATTCGCATAAACTCCCAAAATTAATAAAATTGGACCCAAAATGAAATTCCAACTGTACAGAATAATTAATACTTATTTCTCTACTCGCCTGGCTAATTAAACCGTAATTCAACTGAGTTTAATCCAGAGTTTTTCCCCAAATTTCTCCATTTTCTTCACCTTTGCGCGCCATCTTCTTCTTTCTTTCTTTCTCTCTGTTTCTGCCCGATTTTATCCCAATTTCTTGCTGTAATTTGCAGCTTAAAAAGCAAGAGAAAGGGGACCACCAGCGGCTGCCGCGTGGCAGCCCAGCTGGTGCCACCGCCTTGCCCAAAACGATGCCATTTTGGGCAAGGAATGGCTGGAAATTTCTAGCCAAAATTCCTTTCTCGCACGCGCACCAGCGGGCTAGAACCCGCGACCTGCCCGCCTGTGTGCCACTCGGCCAGCCCACATCTTCATACATATAATGCACTAAATTAAATTTAAAGGAACTCTCAGCCACTTCTAAATTTTGCACCAGCACCCAGAAACCTCCAAAAATCACACACACACCCCTAATCTTAACTTCCACTTATTTCACTTCCATTCCGAAATTTCCAGAAATCACTAAATTTCATAAATACTCCCAAATAATTTAATTAACTACCTAAATTTCCTATTTCCTCAAAACATCATAAATTATTATTTTTCCTTAAATCTCCAAATACCCAATAATAACCTTAACATTGATATTTATAATTATTATTAATCTCCTAATTTCCGGGATGTTACATTACACCATAGATACCCATGTGTGGCCTCGTAGACCTATCCAACCCCGAAGCCTCCCAACCTTCCGGCCCTAAAGACTTGGCCATTAGTGTGTCCGCCTTGGCTAACCGTGGCCATGCAGGGCCCTGAAGACCCTTTCAACCCGAAGACTCTCCTGGGTCCCCCGAAGACCCATCTGAGGACCAGGCCCTAAAGACCCATCCGGGTTACCTAAAGACCCATATGGGTCATCCAGGAACCAAGCCTTGGAGAGTGCCCCACGGACTCAGTCATGACGTGCCCCATGCAGCCATACACATCCATGTGTGGCCCCGTGTGCACCCTAGTGCACCAGCCACGCCTTTACCTTGCTTGGCCAGCCTCCATTGACCATGTAGCACCCATGTGAGCCCCCACGTGCCAACTATGCCCACATGCAGCCCTTGCGCGCCCTCGCTAGCTAACGACCCCCATGCATAGCCCTAGCCTCAATCATCCTAGCACCAACTGCACCCATATATGCCATGTGTGCCCCACGTCATGCCTATCTCACACCCTATCGTGCCCATGTGGCCCTTTCGCCCTCATGCGGCCTCACGCAGCGCACCGCACCATGCCACGAGCCTTCTATTAATAGGTATCCGTGGGCAGCCCTCCCGAGCATTCGTGTAAATATCCGGTTAAGCCTCAGCATGTGAAGGCCCGGTGCTCACTTAGAGTCTTTCAGACCCAACTCACCTAGTGGCTTGAAGGCTCTTTGGACCCACCTAGAGGATACTCATCGAGATAGTTTCACCCTGAAGATACCTCTAGGCCCCAAAGGATCATATTGGACACATCATACATACATACATTTACATATATCTTCATATATATCTTCACATCATTTCTAGATATCTATATTTGACTTAGGCATCAATGGCCCTATCTAGGGAAGATCCTAGTGTTCCCCCTGACTATTTTCTGTCTTGCAGACCTTACAGCTCCCATGATACTTATACCCCTCAGCTCCCTTGGCTAACGGGTCGAGCCCCTTGCTGTCCGTCTTCTCCGGTGGTATTCGTCCTTTGCCTTCTTTCCTGGACTTTACTTTGGCTATTCTCAAGACAAATAAATGTAATTATTGTAGGTTAGGAACAACAATTTGGCGTCATCTATGGAAAACATACAAAAAGTAAACCTCCGTCTTGAGAAAGGTAAGGTTTATGCACATTAGAGAATTACTACAACCCAAAGAGACACTTGGGGAGCTAGATTTCATGTTGATCATGAACATATGTGAAATGCACCGAACATCACGAACAAAAACATGTGTACCACAAAATCATAGTGGACAGTAATGTGTGCATGTGCAATGCTTGCTACTAACTTTTACTTTCATGTTCTGCTCATAACAACACAACATTTCTAAGAAAATACACCAAGGATCGAGCGCAAGCCGTACTGGGGAGCTAGTTCATGGTGCCCTTTCTCTCAGTCTAAGTCTTACTTATTCTCACTATAAGTAATCCTTTAGGTTTGTTAACCTTGACTTAAAGGTAAGTCTTGTGATATGATTCTCTAAACATACATATCGATGTGGGTATTTCTTATACACATCTCACATTTTGATCCTCGAGATAATCTAGCCTCCCTCTATACTATTGCATTAGGGAGTCAGGCTTCTCCTTGTGTGCAGATTATAAAATGAGTCTATGCAAAACATGAGTAATCAGGGATCACTCGTATATGATGGCGTGCATCTCATTCTTGTGTCTAAGAAATAGCTCGCTCCCCACATACTTGAAATTGGAGAGCCAACGTCCACTTGTGTAAGCACCCCCGCCCGGATATCCCAACCACCCGGACTATCCGAACGGGAGCGCCTACGGAATGAGAAAAAGAATAGACATGAGTCAAAACCGCCCTGGCATGCATACACAAAAATAAGAACAACGGAAGCGAAGTTAAACACATGCATACACTATGGGTACCCCGCTAGCACAGTAGTCACATGATAAATAAATAAACATAGACTCCTGTGCTGACATACACGAGACACGAGAAAAGACCTGGCACAGTATAAAATAATAGAGTAAACCCTACTCAGACATCAAAGTTGATAGGGATTGACGAGACTGCCTGTACACCATACCGACTCTGCCGCTAAGAGATGACTCCCTTGCCATGGCCCACGCTGGCACTACCTGGAATGATGGAAAGTAAGGTGAGTCGAGAGACTCAGCAAGCGTAAGGAAAGAAAGGCTGAAGGCTACACAAAACCAGAAATCTCTCCCCAGAATAAACCCCCAGGCACACACAAGCCATGAGACGCTATAACACAATTGCATAGCATAATAAAAACACATACCGGTCCTTGGGGCCCACACAAGACACCTGGCACCCAAGTCCCATACCAACCTGCCCCTGCCCTAAAAGGCAACATGTATCTCCAACAAACCTGCGCGCGCTGTCCCGGGTCGGTACTCCCGTCACCCGTCCATGTCGGTACTCTCGACACCCGAGCCATAGGCTCCCTAGGAACGGTACTACCGTCCGAGAACTAATAACTACTAGTAGCCATGTAATGCACATAAAAATGCAATGGCGTAATGAGCATCAATGTGATACAAGGCGCCCATACATCCAGGCATCAGCCCATGCTCCGCCCACATAGTAAACCACACGCGATGCATATGCCCGTGCTGGATGCAACCTAACCACGCTAGAATGTCCGTGTCCATGCATACTTAATAAATGAATATCCCAACATGCAACCCATACCCATGTGCAGATCAAATCATGAACAGTAATAAAACGAATCTAAACATGCAGTAAATCACATGCTGGTAGAGCTAGTCAGCAGTGCCCGGCACCGGTCAACAGCCAGTGACTAGGAGTGTCCACCTGACGGTCCACTTTAGGGCCGTACAATAGTCTACCCCAACGTCACTAACAATCGACCCCTTCCCTACTGCTCGATAGCTTTACCCGAGCCATAAATAAATCCGAGAAAAACTGTAAATAAACCCAATAAAATCATAAATAAACCCGCACGTCTAGGAACCTAGTTCCTAGGTTGGGTCAACATCATTCCCAAAAGGAGTGGGGGCGGTACAAACCCCCATAGGCTCACCACGAATAAAATTCTAGAAGCCTCGGATTTAATTTAAATTAAAACAGATGAATAATAATTCAACAAATAAGGCTAGGTGCCGAATTAAAGTAAGGGAGATGATAAAATACGAGGAATCACGGGGTCTTTTACGGGAATTGAAGAACACGAGGAGAGGGTTAGGAGCTTGCCTTTACACGACCGTTTCTTCTCTTTCTTGCACTCCCGCTGCGAAGTAAAACGTTTAACAACAATTAATAAAACCATGGCTCGCATTAATTAAATCTAACCGTGTAATATAAATAATTTAACTGTCTAAAATCACATGTAGGCGCATCTCAAACAAAATCCCAATAAATCTCATATTTATTTAAAATTAAATAACACCAATAATGTCCTCCATTTATATATATAATTACTACGCGGAACCGAAACAATTAAGGGAAAGCGAGGGGTTCACAAAATGTAAAGAAATCGTAAAGGTAGAGGGAGCTTGCCTCTATTTAGCTGTTTACAGCGTTTCCCCGCTTAAACACCACCAAATTAATACACGCTGCAAATAGAATAACTCCCAAAATTAATAAAATTAAATCCAAAATAAAATTCTAGTCGCATAAAATTTATAATTTAACATATCATGCTTCTACTAATTTTTACTCATGTACCTGATCACTTTCTTTATCAAAAAATCCCGAGATTATTTTATTTTTTTCCTTATTTTCTTCTCTTTCCTTTCTTTTCTTTTCTTTCTTCTCCTTCTCTTCTTCTTTCTTTCTTCTCCCGCGCACTGCTCCTGCGCCCCTTCTGCTTCTTCTTCTTCTCTTCTTCTTTCCTTTCTTCTTCTCTTTCTTCTTCTTCTTTTCTTCTTCTTCCTCTTCTTCTTCCCTGCGCCTTCTTCCTTGCGCGAACCAGCAGCAGCGATCGGTCACCGCCGCCTGGCTCCAGCTCGTCGGCTGTCATTGCAGCCAGCTCCATCGCCTTCAGCCACCCCTGATGCTCCGCAACCGTTGGCCGAGAGTCGCCACCACGCCTGGCTTCCTCCACCGCGCCCGCTGCAACCACCATATCCATCGCTGCTGGTTGCTCGGCTACCATGGTCGAGCGAAGATGGGCCAACTTCCATGGCCGCTGCTCCCTCTCTCCCTCTCGGCTGAGCTCTCTCTCTCTCTCTCTCTCTCTCTCTCTCTCTCTCTCTCTTTCTCCTTCTCTCGCACTCTCCTTCGCAATCTCTCGCAAGCTCTCTCTATCTCTCACTCTCTGTTTTTTCTCTGATTTCCATTTGACAGAAAGTGGCCACTTTGCTTAGCCTCTACGCACACGCGCACTACCTCACATATTAAACAAATTAATTAATTTAAACTAATTTAGATAAACTTAATTTATACTTTTATTATTTATTTATTTTTTTGAAATATTACAACTTGTATGCCCATTTGAGTTTATGCCTCACCCCCAAGTGGCCTTCCTATCTTTTTTTCTTACCTTTATGGTTGGCAAGCCTTAAGAAAGCATACCTGATATACAAGCGACTAGGTATCATCTTTAAGCATGCCAATTGTATAAACATACATTTATGTTGCACCCTAAAGAAAGGTGGAGTAAACCTGGCAATCTGTAAGCCCAACAATTGATTTATAGGCAATGAGGGAAGAATGTAACTCTTACACACCACGTTGGGGGCGCATAATGGGCATTACTGCACTTCCTTAAGGATGACCCTTTCTTAAAGAAATTTTATGAGTTCTGGTGTCCTCCCTCCCGCATTCTGGGAGGTCAAGCTTCGAAAAAATAAATCCCTAGGCTCCTCAACGATGAATAAGCTAGGGAATAGCGGCAACATCTGGTAAACCCCAACAAAATCTACAAGTCTGAGGTAACCTGAGAAGGAGGAGTGTGACTAATCCCCCATATGTGATTGGAACAACGATACCCCCCACTAGCCTCAAAGTTTTAACATAACACTTTATCTCACAACACATCCAAGGGGTACACTTATTAAAGTCATCATTTACATGTTTATCCCTTACTTGTGCAATCTTTCATATACAACTATTTTATTTCCCAAGAAGTTAGGACGAACAAGCATCCCCAGAATAATCACACTAGCGAGCTAGGTTCTCTTTGAATATATGTGTGCATAAGTATGAAGACACTCATAATTCACACAACCCCCATTTCAGGTGATTACAATCCTATGCACAATCATCAGTAAAGTAACCCTCATATTCTTTATACTAACCACTGTGGTTAGAAGGTCCTTTGAAAAGACAAGAAAACAATGGGCACGTCCTTCAGAAACACAAGAAAAAGGTGGTCACATCCCTTCAAGTAACCATGTCTAGCACCATTTTCTAGTTGCAGATGTAGGCATCATGTCGAACCATCCAAACAAAACCTGGATCTTCTCTTGAGTTGCGAATGTAAGCATTACGTCAAATTGCCAGAACAAAATTAGGAGAATCTTTCTGATCGCGGACGTAGGCGCTTCGTCGAATTGCTAAAACAAAAATGTTGCTATCATTTGATCATGGATGTAGGTGCTCTGCCAAAACGCTAAAACAAAAATGTTGCTATCATTTAATCACGAATATAGGCGCTCTGCTTAACTGCTAAAACAAAAATGTTGATATCATTTGATCCCGAATGTAGGCGCTCCACCGAACCACTGAAACAAAAAAGTTGCTATCATTTGATTGCGAATGTAGGCACTTCATCGAACTACTAACACAAAACTGTTGCTATCATTTGATAGCAGATGTAGATGTTTTACCGAATCACTAAACAAAAATACTTATCAATATTCTTCATGATTGCAGATGTAGGAATTGTACTCAACCACCGAATCGGTAAAACAAAATAGATTTGCAAACGTAGACTAGTGAACTACACAAAAAAATAAAGTGGCTCAAAGCACGACCCATGCTAGTAGGTAGATAGGCCCATGTCCTATCCATTTGGAATTCATTATCATTCATCATCACATGGACACAGGATACACCCTTTGAGACAGTTCTGCACAAGACACACCTTGCAAAGACGAGGGTCGCTCCCTCCAATGACTGCATCTCTTACCATGCACAATCGTGCACCAACCAGTGGAAGAAATGAGGTTTAGGAAACATCCTTTCATGCTGGTCCACTGGTACTTACCCCCTCCACTGCATTAGGGCGTTAGGGCTATGTATCGCTCCTTGTCAATCATACCTTTCCAAAAAAATACTTTATAGGTCGGTGTCCTCCCTCCTGTATGGCCTTAGGGAATAGTAGTGGCATCCAAGCTATGGATGAGACCAGCAGGTTTAAGGCAATTAAGAGACTAAGGCACACGCCTCACCCCTAATTATAAGTGGGGGCAGTGGTACCCCCTATTGATGCCATATGCAGGATGATTTATATATCTCATTCTGGACGTCTATTAGAATTCTATATATATACATACATATGTATATGTATGCATGTATATCAGGGCCTTGTACTTCATAGTGCCCTGGTAGGTTCTCCTGTACCGTTGGAGTTGTTCCATTCTTTCCATAAGTCTATATACATTATTGATTACCCCCCACAAGTTGGGGTGAGTCGGTGTCCCCCAGTACAGTCATACTAGGGAGCTGAGTTTTCTTTGTGTACCCATGTGTTCTCGCAAGAACACAGGCACTCACAAAATGTGTTCTACTTGTGTAAAGCAATTGGATATTGTACACTCTTGTTGGTAACTCATTATTTCCCTTTAATATTCCATTATCTTATGTTCCTGCGTTACTTTTATGAATGCACACGTAAATGTGAAAAATGCATACATGCACACCAAGCTTATGCTATTTTCCTCACAAACATTCATACTCGAATGCATGCACTAACCTTAAGCAATAGGCAATTGGCTAGTCTCTTAAAAGAGTCTCGATTTATCCTCGCGTGAATGTCTTTAGTGAAAGTTCCCAATATGAACACAGGAGATCAAGAATGTAGCCTAGAAATTGGGAGTGCAAAGTCTGCGTGTCAAGGCCATAAATGGTTAAAAAAGTACCTTAGATTGCTTGGCGGATATTGTCAAATTGCTAGGCTATTCATCAGCTTAGTTGTAACATCCCAAAAATTTGTAAATAAGTAGTAATTATTAATTTTAGTATTTGAGAATATTTTGGAGTATTCAAAAATTTTGGAGATAAATAATAGTTATTAATTTTGACATTTGAAGTCACTAACGAGTATTTGGAGATTTAAAAAAATGTTTATTTATGTTATTTTAAAAAAATAATTATTTATTAGGGAGTAATTAGGGAAAATAATAAAATAAAATTATTTAGGTGAATTTCTGGAAAGTTAGGGTGTAAGAGTAATAAGAGGAAATGAGAGTGTGGGGTGTATGTAGAGGTTTTTGGAAGTTGTGGGTTTAAGTGTAAATTTTCGGAAGTGGCTGGGAGTTTCTTTAAATTTAATTTAGTGTGTTATATGTGTGAATGTGGTGGCTAGCCGAGTGGCATGCGGGCGCGAGGAGGGCAGGCGAGGCGCGGGTTCGAGGCCGGGAGGAGGCGAGCGCGCCCAAGGATTTTGGCTAAATTAATTCAGCTTCTAAGTGTAAAAAACAACGCCATTTTGCTCGAGGCTGTAGGAACGCGCAAGAGCTGTTGGCCGCGCCATGTGGTGTGTTCTGGGCTGTCAGTTCGCCTTACGCTCCAAGCCTTCTTTGCTACTTCAATTTTAAGGCCATTTTTTGCCAAATTTTGGCCATTTGGAGGGCTGGAAGTGAGGAGAAAATTGGAGAGAGGAAGATCAGGCGGCTAACAACTCTAGTAGAGGAAAAAGTGAGAAAAAATAAGGTAATTTTGAGATTAATCAGTGTTTAAAATACCCAAGTAAGTGGGTAAAATTAGTATTGAGCGTTGTATATTTAAATTATAAGTTTTTCACAGTTAGATTATGCAAATTATGCAGTTAGATTTAATTAATTTAGGCCATGGTTCTTTTAATCGCAGTAAACATTTTACTCCCATCGAGAGCATAGAAAAGTCAAGAATCAATCTCTTACAGGCAAGCTCCTAACCCTCTCCTCGTGTTCTTTATTTCTTGTGAAAGTCTCTGTGGTTTTTCGTATTTTATACTCTCCCTCACCGTGATTCGGTTCCACGTATTAATAACAATAATCGGCGTGACAATCACCCTATGACTTATATTTTATTAATGGGTTTATTGTTAATGGAATGAGCTAAGTAATGATGTATGGGTGTCTTTCATTTCGACCGTAATGGAGCTTCATATCGCTCTGTTTTCCTTCAGGAATGATGTCGAACCCGTTGGGGCTAGGTTCTTAGAAGATTGAACTATGGTTTAATTAGGATATGTGAAGAGTCTTACTGGAAAAAGTGTAATGTGTGGTAACATGTATATTGAGATGGTTTCCTGTGTATGAGAAGAGATGAGAACGTGAATGACATAATGGCATTTATGTTGTCATAAATAAAGTGTGTGAAATGATGGGTTTAAGTGACTAAGTTTAATGTGTGTCGTAAGGGTATGGGGTACAAAGCCACTAACTGTCGACCGTAGGTTGTGGCAGTTGATGACTAGATGTATGGGCGCCAGTCATCGGTTGTTACGATAAGCGCTAGACGGGCCAGAAGAGCTGGTACTTCCAAATTTCTGCCTTGATTTTGTGCATATCATGATGTGTGTGCTGCATAAGGACTGGGTTGCATTTACTTGGGAACATGCTTTGCGTGTGACGGGATGTGTGAGCATCTGCATGACCCGGTTGGTCTAAGAGTTAACTTGGGTTCTTTAGGTGAGCCAGTGCATTAGAGGCATTTCACATGTGTGAATTCTTACGTGGCCGTAGCATGGCCTGATGCTTGGTTTATGGGAGCCTTGTTATCACGTTTATACTACAAAAGCCGTTGCATTTCCTAATTGTTGTATTGCATGGTAAGAATGTGTGGCTATAGGTAATGAGTTTGGGTGGTAGGCGTGGCTCACAGTAAGACCTTGGGAGTGAGACCCACGGTAGCGTGGCCCACAGAAAGACCTTGGGATGAGACCCACGGCGGCAGTAAGACCCTGGGGTGGGACCCACGACAACATAAAGACCTTGGGGTGAGACCCACAGTAACAAATTATGTTGTGAGCTACAGGAATGGACATGTAAGGGAAATAGTATGGTGGTAGCTTATAAAAGACTGCTAATGGGTTGGGCGCCAGTGTGTGTTTTATGTGGGCCCCAAGGACCGTTTATGTGAAGTTCATTAAATGTTTATGCATTTAGAAATAAGGCAGGTATTGGGCATGGCATGAAATGACGTTGCATTAGCACGAATTGCATGGGGTGTTAGGTGAATAGTTCTACCCTTATTCTACAGCCTTTCTTTCTAGAGCTTGTTGAGTCTTGTGACTCACATTTGCTTTCCATCATTCCAGGTAAGAGTATCCTGAGATCGCAGGTGCGTACGGCAGAGTTGAGTGCAGATCGTCGAGTCAAGATAGCAGGTACAGAGCTCTCCTGAACCTAGGTCCTAGGTGTCATTGTGTAATATTTTAAAATTCTGAGTTAGATATATGTTAAGTAGGCCCAGGTGGGCCCAAGTGGTGAATAGTTATGTAAAAATGGCTATGAGATGCAATGTGATTTAAAAGACATGGTTTTAATAAGGGCGATGCCTGAGTTCTTAGTTGTGTTATTGTTCTATATCACTCAAATAATGACTCTCTCACAGATCCTCTATTCACGGTAGGGGCTCCGGGAGGCGAGCCGTTACATTAGTCCTTTCTCTTAAGCTTTTAGAGCACTTTCGACTTTCATGGACACCTCAATCCACTCCTCGCCCATGAACGCCCCAGTCCACTCCTTGTTCGTGGACGCTTTAGTCCTCCTCATATTCATGAACTCCTTAATCCACTCCATTTATGTGTATGTTTTAATCCACTTCACGCCTCGCACTCCAATCCCAATGTTATCCAAGGTTTTATGACTGGCTAGGTAGGACAGATTGTCCTCCTTGCCAAGCACCCCAAAACGCCTCTTCTTTAATAAAGTTGTGAGCTAAACAAAATCTATGCCTAAAATGGCCCATAGCATCATATCGTTCTCGCTAAAAGCGAGTCTGAGCAATTATGCGCTTCTTAGTAATTCTCTCACACATATTGCACAACATCTACCAATTATTGGCTTGGCATTCTTTGCCTTCACTTGTAACTCTGAGCCCATTGTTGGCCTGCCTTCACTCATTCATTCCTTGAATGATTCTCCAAAACCAATAAGGCACTTGAACTCAGGCTTGTCGCTATTATCTACCGTGCCTTCTTCTAATTTTCTAATATCTAGGTTGAGTGAATCCTAACCTCTAACCCTAACAATTGAAATATGTGAGTGCACCCCAATCATGTCTCACTCACTAGCATAAATGCTCCCAATAATCCTTTTCATTAATTATTGCTCTGGCCTCGCCCCAGCTTTTTGTTTGGTCACGTTGCTATTATCAAAATAAGTGCGAGCAAATCCGAGTAATATGTAACACCCCAAAAATTCTCCTCAATTTTTATTTTCATTATTGGTAGCAAAAGAGTTACAAATACACACCCCGGGCTATCTTACACACAACAGATCCTCAGACAATCATGTCTTATCCATTACAACAACTCACACCCAGAGATCTTTTCGATCGAGATCGCCCTGCATACATAGCCACCTAAAACCACCATGTCACGAGTCCATCCTCGATGTCAACTTCCACACCTGGAATGGTGTCAAAAATAAGGTGAGTCGCGAGGCTCAGCAAGTATATCTGAAATAAAAAATGCACCATAGGAAAGTGAAATGGGATGGGATTGTATTACTCAACACATGAGGAACAATTATGCTTATGACTTGCAATGCCATAAGCTCACACTCTATCTTTCGACACCATTAAAACCACATACACCAGGTCATGCTATGACACATCACGCCCCTATTGTTAGATATGAGCCCTAAAGACCAGTTCCAGTGACACAAAGGGACTCGATCTTGTAATTCTTTAAATATTATTTAAATGGCAAGTTTATGTTTTTATTTAAATTGCAATATGGTTTAAATTATAAAACATATATCCATTAGTATAATAAGAAGTGGATACCATTCTTAAGTGTTAAGAATACGAGTTACGGATAATCCACAATTTGTTATACTATAAACATGTTCCTGGCCATAGAATTCCTATCATGGATGATAGCAACTCGTAAAGGCCAGCACATTGTCTTCCTCCTTGTTTCAGTATGAGATACTGAAAGATAAGGTTGGTGAGTCTCGTGCCATTCTGTATGAGCTATAGAAGGAAGATAAGTGGGTGCTCGTTACAAGAACGAGTTCACTGAACGGGACTGTTAACATTAAATCACATGGGTTATTTCTCACGGGTCAATGATTTAATGTTAGCTGCGATTTTACAACTAGTCCTTAGACCTGAGATGACATGGATATCTGTGTATTGGTGGATTAGGATATCAACGATATCATGTGGTTGTTCTAATCAAGGATAATCATACGTATCTATGTGCCTGATTCAGTGATACATGAGGTATGTGTGCATTAGACATGGAATCTATCACCTCGAGATTTATGAGGAGGATATCCTATGCGATCCAGTAATCACTTGACGATAAATCCTTGGCCGAGGTAATATGACGATGGAATTTGTTCCATACGGGTTGTGTCATAATTTGTCAAGATTGATTTTGGATTTGGTCATATGACAAGATTAAGAGATTCGACCTACTGACCATGATCTCATATCTTGTCGGGATATAGGATGATAGAAGGACCGTATTGTATGGTAACGTAGTAAAAGGTTCACAATACCCGCTTCACAATAAATTGGGTAATCATGATATATTGCTAGATGTCACTCATGGTTTACGAGAATTAATTGTTGATTATTCTTGTTGCCAATTTATTTGTGGACCCAGAAAGTCCCACCCAAAAAGAAATTACTTTCAAAGAGAAAATAAATAAATTAGTAATTTTATAATTACTAATTATAGTGCATTTATTTATTGGATAAATAAGAGTAATTAAATAATTATATTATGAATGTAATTATTTAATCATAGATTGGGTTGGGCCTTTTGCTAGTACATTAGGCTTGGCCCAATGGCACTATTGGATTCAAATAAATTCCATTGGATTGGGCTTGGTCCAATTGCATTAAATGGAATGGGCTTGAGAAGCCCAACCCATTTAATGAAGAATAGTTTTTAATTGGAACTATAAATAGCTCCAAACTCTTATTTTCTCTCATAAGTGTCTTCTTGATTCACTTGAATGTAGAGAGAATTTTGGAGAAGTGTTCTTGAATCCAAGAGGTAAGTTAGAAATTTTTTGTGAAAAATTTCTTCTACTTATCTTCTCTCTTTGATATTCTTGAATAGAAGTGATTTCGGGTGGACCGACTCGGCATCCTACACTTGGAGGATTATACGGCGGGAAATCTAACGGTGAAATAAGATTTCATCAAAGAGGTATTTTTCGTTTATGCCTTCGTTTTATTAAACCATAATTTCTGAAAAACGGGATACCTCCAAATTAAATTTTAATTTCCGCTGCGCATATGATAAGATCTATGTAACTCAACAGTGGTATCAGAGCCATCGTTTTTCAGTTTTATGGTTTTATTCATGTGATTATTGGACATTGAATTGGTATTTTGAAAAATAAAACAATTTTGGATGAGATCCGAAGAAGAGTTGCATGCCGGCAGCGTTTTAAAACTGATTTAACACTGTTAGACAGTGCTGGAATCAGTTTTGGCGTAGCTGGAAGTATCGAAATTTGTTTCGGGACGGACGGGCAGTACCGGGTGCATCCCGGGGGGCAACCAGCACGCTGGGTGCGTGCTGGGCGCGCCCCAGCGCGCCCAGACGCGAGCGTTGGGCGCGCTGGGCGCGCATGGGCGCGCCCAGATGCGCGCCCATGCGCGCAAGGCGCGGGGCTAGCCCGCGCCGCGCGGGCAGGTGCGCGGGCAGGGCCCGCGCACCAGCGCCGCGCGCTGGTGGGTGCGCGGGCCCCGCCCGCGCACCACCGCGCGGAATGCGCGCGCAGTGCGCGCACTATGCGCGCGCACTGTGCGCGCAGTGGGGGCTGGCCCCCCCCCCCTCTGTCTGCCATTGGCAGATTTATTTATTTATTATTATTTTTTAATTGTTTTAAATAAAAATAATAATAATAAAATAAATAATAATAATTGTTATTATTATTTGTTTTATTTAAAATAATTAAAATAATAATAAATAAAATAAATAATAATAATTGTTATTATTATTTCATTTATTTATTTGTTTTATTATTTAAAAATAAAAATAGAATAAATAATAATAATTGTTATTATTATTTGTTTTATTTAAAATAATAATGATAATGAATAAAATAAATAATAATAATTGTTATTATTATTTGTTTTATTTATTTGTTTTATTTAAAATAATAATAATAATGAATAAAATAAATAATAATAATTGTTATTATTATTTTATTTATTTATTTTATTATTTAAAAAAAATACCAATGTATAATTAGTTATACAATTGTCCAATAATCATATGATTGCTTATAATATGCTTTTAATTGTTAATAGCATGTTGTGGATGCCTTGTTGCATATCGGTAATGGTCATGGACTTAGGACACTACATGGATGATGTATGTGTGATGTGGATGTATGGATTATTTTATTTAACGGCCTGCGTGCCGAAGGTAGCCGTCTTTTTCATGACGGTTGTAAAATAATTATTTATTGTTTTAATTTTATTGTAAAAGTAGTTTATAGTAAATTGTAAAAGCAATGGATTCACATCAATCGAGGCACGGCTTGGAGTGAAGTCATTGATGGCAAAATAATCAAGGAAATGAAGACCCTATGTGAAAGGGTTATGCTTGTAATAGTTATAGGCGTTTCCTTATTTATTCACCCACGAATGCACCGCACAATTCCAATGGCTGGAATTGCGCTTAGAATGCATGATTGAGTCCATGACCATATCGACTAATTTTATGCAATGTTTATTTACATAGTTGATGTATGTTAAAACGTTGCATGTGAAAAGTGAGACCAATTAATTAAAAATCTCCCATATTTATAAAATTAAATTGTAACCGGTTGGACCTTAAGAGTTAAGACAATCTAATCGGGGCTCTCCATCACGGTAGAAATTGGGGCTTTTTAATTTGTGTGTTGATCGGCTATGGATACATAGGGGTTGCACATTGATTAAAATACTTTGATTTCTATTTAAAACATTTGATGAGATGGGGATGCACAAATATCGTGACCCAAGAATCTATTATGTGAGGCAATCGATATTCAACTGTGCAGACTTGTCAGCGTGATGGTATGATTTAACTATGTTCAATTGCCAAGAAACTATTATGTGAGGTACATTGGACTGGGAGCCGAAACAAAATATTTGGGCCGTACATAAGATGTACTGGACAAGCGTTGTCCACTTATTGAATTTATTATTCCAAGAATCTATTATGTGAGGAGTAATAAAATTAATAAGAATCCAAATACCCACTAGAATTCATGCCAATGTGAATTTGTTTTTTTTCTTCAAATGGGAGTAAGGAATTTGAAAAACTCAGTGGGAGGTACTGTTTGATTTAAAGACCAAAATCAGATAGTTAAGAAAACAAGATATCTAATAATCTACTTATTTTCTGCAGATATATCAAATGGCTTCACTAAATGCACTTTCTAAATTTGTTGACGCAAACCGGCTAACTGGACCAAATTTCAACGACTGGCTTCTAAATTTGAAATTGATTACAAACTTGGAAAAAATCACATATATCTTGGAAACGCCTATCCCTGAGCCAACTGTTGAACATATTACTCAGGAGGAACAAGATACACTCAATAAGTGGCAAGATGATGATCTTGTTGCTAAGAGTTACATCTTGCTTACTATGAGTCAAGAGTTACAGCGGCAGCATAATAAGATGCCAAATGCGTATTCGATTATTGCTCGTTTACAAGAGTTGTATGGTGAGCGAAGTCGAAGTGCTAGATATGAGATATCTAAATCAATCTTTCGAGCAAAGATGTCTGCTGGAGGATCAGTTGGAGACCATGTTCTCAAAATGATCTCCTGGATGGATAAACTGAATGAATTAGATGCTCCAATGCATCAATATCTTCAAATAGATGCAATTCTTCAGTCTTTGCCAGATTCGTATGGGGGTTTTATTTCAAACTTCTATATGAACAAGATTGAGTGTACCCCGGCGGAACTTATGAATATGCTAATAACGGCCCAGGGTACCATGAAAACAGGCACTGTGATGGCTGTGTCCTCTACTAGTAAGACTAGAAAGGGGAAAGGTAAAAAGAAGGCCACCCAAGCAACTAAAGTGATTGAAAAGAAGAAGGGAAAAACTGTTGCCAAAGGAAAATGTTTCCATTGTGGCAAAGAGGGACATTGGAAAAGGAACTGTAAAGATTACCTTAGTTCCTTGAAGAAGGAAGCGACAGGTATGATGATAGTTCATGAGTATTTTTCCATTGCTTACTCTTCTACTTTATGGATTCTAGATTCTGGAGCGACAACTCATGTTTGTGCATCTATACAGGATCTGGAACAAAGTAGAAGGCTTGCAGATAATGAGATTGTGCTAAAGGTAGCAAATGGGGCAAGAGTTGCAGCCACAGCTATCGGCACTGTATCTTTAATTTTATCACATGAACATAGTTTAATTTTAAACAATTGTTTATGTGTACCTGGAGCTTTTAAGAACATTATTTCTATTCCTGTATTGGTGAAAGAAAATTATGAATTTTCTTTTAAGAATAATGTTTGTGAAATTTATTTTAGAAATAAATTGATTGCTACTGGTAATTTTGTCAATAGTCTTTACATTTTGAATGTGACTGTTGATAATAGTGAGCATCTGCATGTATCAAATAATAATAAGAGACCACGTGATAACCCAAATTCTAAAATTCTGTGGCATTACAGATTGGGTCATATAGGGGATGACAGAATCACTAAGTTGGAGAAAGATGGGCTTTTGGGTCCATTAGGTTCTGAACCATATCCAACTTGTGAATCTTGTATCCTTGGAAAGATGACCAAATTGCCTTTTACTGGGCAAGGTATAAGGGTCACAGAATTGTTAGGACTTATACATTCGGATGTGTGTGGGCCTATTAATGTAATAGCCCGAGGAGGTTATCAATACTTTATAACTTTTACAGATGATATGTCTAGATATGGATATGTTTATCTCATGAGACATAAATCTGAATCTTTTGAAATGTTCAAAGATTTTAAAGCTGAAGTAGAAAATCAAACTGGTAAAAAGATAAAGGCCTTACGATCAGATCGTGGAGGTGAGTATCTTAGTAACGAGTTTGAAGATTTTCTTAAAGTCTCAGGTATTATTTCACAACGGACCCCACCAGGAACGCCTCAACTGAATGGAGTTTCAGAAAGGAGGAATCGGACTTTATTAGATATGGTTCGAAGTATGTTAAGTTGTACAGACTTACCTTTGTTTCTATGGGGACACGCCCTTCTTACTGCAATATATATCTTAAACAGAGTTTCTTCCAAGTCAGTTCCTACAACACCACATGAGATATGGTTTGATAGGAAGCCTAGTCTTAAACATGTTAAGATTTGGGGATGTACAGCTTTTGTGAAAAAGCTTAAATCAGAGAAACTTGAGACACGATCTTTAAAGGGTAGTTTCGTGGGTTATCCTAAAGATACCTTAGGATATGAGTTCTATATTCCTGAACTGCAACAAGTAGTTGTAAGCAGGAATGCCATTTTTCTTGAAAAAGAGTTTATTCAAGAAAGAGGCAATGAAAGGAAAATAGAACTTGGTGAAGGGTTCACCGAGCCTGAAACTATGCCACGAGATGTCCAAGTACCAATTGAGGAGCCAGGGTCGAGTGTTGCACGTCCCATTAGAAGAAGTGAGAGGATACCCCATCAACCTGAGCGATATGGTTTTCTAAATGAACAAGAGTTGTTCTTTGTAGGAGATAATGATCACTCAGATGATCCTACCACTTACCAAGAGGCGATATCAGATATCGACTCGAAAAGATGGCTAGAAGCCATGAAATCTGAAATGGATTCCATGTATGAGAACCAAGTCTGGACTCTTGTAGATCCACCAGAAGGTATAGTACCTATTGGATGTAAATGGGTCTTCAAGAAGAAGATAGGTTCAGATGGAAAGGTAGAGACCTATAAAGCAAGACTTGTGGCAAAAGGTTATCGACAAAGACAAGGGATTGACTATGAAGAAACCTTTTCTCCAGTCGTCATGCTTAAATCCATTAGAATTTTACTAGCCATTGCTGCTCATTATGACTATGAGATTTGGCAAATGGATGTGAAAACAGCCTTCTTAAATGGTTATATAGATCAGGAAATCTATATGGAACAACCTGAAGGCTTCACACCTAAAGTTAACGCAGGGAAGGTATGCAAGCTTAAGAGATCCATTTATGGTCTTAAGCAAGCATCCAGAAGTTGGAACATTCGTTTTGATGATGAAGTCAAATCGTTTGGTTTCATACAAAACGTTGATGAACCCTGTGTTTATAAAAAGGCTAGTGGGAGTGCAATAGCATTTTTGGTCTTATATGTAGATGATATCTTACTCATTGGGAATGATGTAGGGTTGTTGTCAAAAATAAAGGTCTGGTTGTCAAGTAAGTTCTCCATGAAAGATTTGGGAGAAGCAGCCTATATTCTCGGTATACGGATCTATAGAGATAGAACCAAGAGATTGATAGGACTCTCCCAAAATAAGTACATAGAAAGAGTGTTGAAGAGGTTCAACATGGAAGATTCCAAAAGAGGACTGTTGCCCTTTAGACATGGAATCCACCTCTCTCGTGATATGTGCCCCAAGACACAAGAAGAGAGAGAACGCATGTCTAGGATTCCTTATGCTTCAGCAATAGGAAGCCTAATGTATGCAATGCTATGTACTAGGCCTGATATTGCTCATGCTGTAAGTGTTACAAGCAGATATCAGTCTAATCCAGGTGAGCAACACTGGATTGCCGTTAAGAATATCCTTAAATATTTGAAAAGAACTAAGGATTTGATCCTTACTTATGGTGAAGGAGAACTGAAAGTGGAGGGTTACACAGATTCTGATTTTCAATCAGATGTTGATGATAGAAAGTCTATCTCTGGATATGTGTTTACCTGCAACGGAGGAGTATTCAGTTGGAAGAGTTCCAAACAGGATACGACTGCCGATTCTACAACAGAAGCCGAGTATATTGCAGCATCGGATGCTGCAAAGGAAGCAGTCTGGGTCAAAAAGTTTGTGACAGAACTTGGAGTGGTTCCTTCTATAAAGTCTGCCGTCCCCTTGTTTTGCGACAACAATGGAGCCATAGCGCAAGCTAAGGAACCGAGGTCTCACCAGAAGTCCAAACATATTGAAAGACGCTTCCATCTCATTAGAGAGATCATTGGTAGAGGAGATGTCAATGTGCAGAGAATAGATACATCACAGAATGCAGCAGATCCACTGACTAAGGCCATGAACCAGAAGCAACTAGATTTTCATCTAGATAGGTGGGGTATGAGATACCACACTGAATGGTCTTAGTGCTAGTGGGAGATTGTTAGATATGAGCCCTAAAGACCAGTTCCAGTGACACAAAGGGACTCGATCTTGTAATTCTTTAAATATTATTTAAATGGCAAGTTTATGTTTTTATTTAAATTGCAATATGGTTTAAATTATAAAACATATATCCATTAGTATAATAAGAAGTGGATACCATTCTTAAGTGTTAAGAATACGAGTTACGGATAATCCACAATTTGTTATACTATAAACATGTTCCTGGCCATAGAATTCCTATCATGGATGATAGCAACTCGTAAAGGCCAGCACATTGTCTTCCTCCTTGTTTCAGTATGAGATACTGAAAGATAAGGTTGGTGAGTCTCGTGCCATTCTGTATGAGCTATAGAAGGAAGATAAGTGGGTGCTCGTTACAAGAACGAGTTCACTGAACGGGACTGTTAACATTAAATCACATGGGTTATTTCTCACGGGTCAATGATTTAATGTTAGCTGCGATTTTACAACTAGTCCTTAGACCTGAGATGACATGGATATCTGTGTATTGGTGGATTAGGATATCAACGATATCATGTGGTTGTTCTAATCAAGGATAATCATACGTATCTATGTGCCTGATTCAGTGATACATGAGGTATGTGTGCATTAGACATGGAATCTATCACCTCGAGATTTATGAGGAGGATATCCTATGCGATCCAGTAATCACTTGACGATAAATCCTTGGCCGAGGTAATATGACGATGGAATTTGTTCCATACGGGTTGTGTCATAATTTGTCAAGATTGATTTTGGATTTGGTCATATGACAAGATTAAGAGATTCGACCTACTGACCATGATCTCATATCTTGTCGGGATATAGGATGATAGAAGGACCGTATTGTATGGTAACGTAGTAAAAGGTTCACAATACCCGCTTCACAATAAATTGGGTAATCATGATATATTGCTAGATGTCACTCATGGTTTACGAGAATTAATTGTTGATTATTCTTGTTGCCAATTTATTTGTGGACCCAGAAAGTCCCACCCAAAAAGAAATTACTTTCAAAGAGAAAATAAATAAATTAGTAATTTTATAATTACTAATTATAGTGCATTTATTTATTGGATAAATAAGAGTAATTAAATAATTATATTATGAATGTAATTATTTAATCATAGATTGGGTTGGGCCTTTTGCTAGTACATTAGGCTTGGCCCAATGGCACTATTGGATTCAAATAAATTCCATTGGATTGGGCTTGGTCCAATTGCATTAAATGGAATGGGCTTGAGAAGCCCAACCCATTTAATGAAGAATAGTTTTTAATTGGAACTATAAATAGCTCCAAACTCTTATTTTCTCTCATAAGTGTCTTCTTGATTCACTTGAATGTAGAGAGAATTTTGGAGAAGTGTTCTTGAATCCAAGAGGTAAGTTAGAAATTTTTTGTGAAAAATTTCTTCTACTTATCTTCTCTCTTTGATATTCTTGAATAGAAGTGATTTCGGGTGGACCGACTCGGCATCCTACACTTGGAGGATTATACGGCGGGAAATCTAACGGTGAAATAAGATTTCATCAAAGAGGTATTTTTCGTTTATGCCTTCGTTTTATTAAACCATAATTTCTGAAAAACGGGATACCTCCAAATTAAATTTTAATTTCCGCTGCGCATATGATAAGATCTATGTAACTCAACACCTATGCCATGTCATACTCACTTGCACACACATCGCATGCCATACATATACAAAGATTCCAGAATATAACTACTCAATCACTTGTTCATACAATAAGCAACAATGTGCATCCCATATGCCATATATGCATATATAGATAAGGATATCATGCCTGCAGTGTGGACCGTCATCTACCCTCATCCTGGCTTCCGCCTAAGTGAGTCTATCGAGCCGTAGCTCCCTCGGTTACCTACCGAGTATTCCTCATCTTGGCTTCTACACAGGTGAGTCTGGCAAGCCATAGCTCCCTCGATTACCTACCGAGTATATCACAATTAGATATCCTCATCTTGCAATCACACTGCCGCGCAAGATAATAAGTGCTCTAATGTAAGAATCAACATGTCATGCACACACAACAATCATGTGACCACATCATATTATCTCAACTAAACATATTCCTCGTTCACGTTGCTTTTCATGCGGTTTATCCCATGTTATAATTTGTTTCATGTATGACATATGCTTATGCTCATGGAATGCAAATAACCCCTAGGCTCACATATGTCGACGTATTCGACACTATCATAGGTAACATCTAGACCCACTGTGTTTCTTAGGCATACGCCATCCTCCCTGCCATAATAGCTCATAACCATCCTACCGGACGTCACCGATGCAACGATAGTAGTGCCCTCGCTCAGAAGTTGAGGGGACACATGCTGTCGTGTCCAAGCAACTTTCTCCATGCATATGCAAGCATATAATCATCATGTCATGTATGAACATCTATTTCCACATATGTTATGCAACTGCCCACACCATTTGGCCCACGCAGTTGATGATATACATTAATAGCCCTTACTCGCATAATTTCGACACACCTACGATATTAGGCTCCAGCCCAATGCTTACAGGTCAACATGATAATATTCCATATAATTCTAGGGTCAACATAACGTACACATTTATGCCACTTCATCCCCAAGATTAAAGGCAACACCAGTCACTATTTAGGCTATGGCCTAGTTCAGATTATTCAATGACACTCAGGTTAAAAGGAGGCTGGTCAGTTGACAGCCATCGCCATGCAAGACAACTAGGTGGACACACCATTAGTTCCCCGATGACACCGAGTCTCCCCGGCTCTCTAAAACCTAGCCCTACATAGGTTCGACATCATTCCCAAGAAGTGGGATTATACAAAGCGTGGTGACAGTTAGAATTGAATATCGCAAGGGTCTCATATTTAGCTTAAAGCCACTGCCAACAGACTCAACAACAACCCACAAGCTATAATATGGTTACCTTGCGTATTTACATAATTAATGCAATGAGTTGAATCATGGTAAGGGAGGAGATAAAAAGTGCAAAACGACGAAGACTTGCACAGAGATTAATGAACAAGTAGAGAAGGTTTAGAACTTGCATCACAAATCAAAGGAAATAGTGCATTTGGAACTTACCTTAATTTAATGCTTCCCACCATCGTTATCAAGCATTCTAGCTCCAACATTTTCAATTCCAATTTCCTATCGCACACTATCCAAATTTTTCTCTAATTCCATTTGAATGCTCTCCACCAATTGCGTTGCCTCACCCCCAAACACCCCCTTAGCCAATTTTGCTTCTTATTTATACACCCAATGTTGTCTTAATAGCTAAGTTTCTCACACTTCCCCAAGGGCCATCATTTACACCATCTAATTCAACATAATTAGCTTCACATGGCCCCCAATTAGTTGGTTAATCTTCATCCACAATAACACCACTAAGTCAAACGATATTATCTCAATTTACTTGGCAAAAAAATGCATTAAAAATAGGCCAAAATAATGAAGAATGGCTGACAACAAAGCAGGTCACCAGCGTGTGCCACGTTGCAGCGCTAAGCTGCCTGTAATGGCGCCCAAAATGACGTCGTTTTGTGCCTAGGTTGGCTGGGAAACTTCCAGCCTCATTGCTCTCAACTATATCTCATGACTTGTAGAAGCCCCCCCTAGTTCACGTGCCATCTCGCCTGCAAGTCTCCTTAAATTTGTAATGTCCACAATTAATTTTAAAGAGATTCTCAAGCTTATTTTTTGAAATTACACCAAAAACCCCTAAAATTTCTAGTAACCACACTTACACCCCAAATTAATACTTCCATAAATATAATAAATTCCTTAAAATCATAAATCTCCAATAAATTATTTTTTAACACTCAAAATTACATAGTATTATTTTCTCAAAATATCGAGATGTTACATAATATGTTCCTCACGCCCTGATCATCTGAATCATCCATTTAGCTCAATGAATATCTCTCGGCCTATTTAATTGAGTTATTCATCCAAAGTAAATTTTGACTTCTCTGGAGACAACTCCCCCACATTCTACATACTCTTCCCTTTGCCTTGCAGCCAAAGGTAAGAATGAGGACCTATTATTGTGGGGTAGTCCTTGGGACAGTTTCTCCCGAATAAGTTCTCGAGAAGTGCGCCCATAATTCTCGAGAAACGTGCCCATGGTCCTCAATAAGTGCACCCGTGGTCTTCAGGAAGCATGATCATAGTCCTTAAAAAGAGTGCTTGTAGTCCTCAAGAAGCGTGCACGTGGAAGGACGTTCATCCACTGAGATACCACCCTTTAGAGCCAAGGGAAAAAGCCAAAAATATTAAAAAATATCACATATATATATATAGAAAGAGAGAGAAAGGGCAATGCGACTAGCCTTATAAAAAGGGTTAATCACGCTCGAAGGCCCTTTTCTTGGCCTTTTGGGGCCCCGGCAGGCTCTGTGCAAGCCAGCAAGCGGGCATGTCTTCCGGATGTCTGGGAGACTCCCTCTCACAGGTGCCCAGCTTGGCCATGCATAGCCTTGCAGACTCATTCGACCTAAAAGCCTAACCTACATGTGACCATGAAGCCTTGGCCATCAGTGTACTAGCCTTGGCCATGTGAAGCCCCAAAGACCCTTCCAGCCTTGAAGACTTTCTCGAGTCCCCTAAAGACCCATCCAAGGACTTGCCCTTAGAGAGTCCCTAGTGAACTCAACCATGTCTCACAACACGCGGCCATGCATGGCCATGCGTGTCCCCATGTGCACCCCAATATGACAACCACGCCTCTACCTCACTCAGCCAACCTTCATGCACCATGCATAGCCCCATGCTCACCTTGCACATGCCAAAAGACACTACAAAAATTCAAAGTTTTAGCGACGAAAATTTTCGTCGCTAAATTTTTTAGCGACAGATTTAGCAATAGGGGCCTACCTATCGCTAAAGTTGGCGTCACTAAAATTTAGCGACAGAGGTGTTTTGTGATGAATTCAGCGATGGGTACGATACACCCGTCACTAATCAGCTAATTTTTGTGAAAAAAATAAATTAAAAATAAATAAATTGCGACGGATTATTTACTCATCGCTGATCAGCTGTAAAATAAAAAAAAAATTAAACGTAAATAAAAACTAAAGTTATTAATAATTTATATAAATAAATTTTTTTAAAATGTTAAAAAAAATAAAAAAAATTATTTTCTATAATAATTTTAAAAGATAAAATAAAAATAAAATTTTTAAAGTAAATTAAAAATAAAATTATAAAAATTTGCAATAAATAAAAATTTATTTATAAAAAAATTCATATTTAATTATTATTCAATTTTTTTTATATTTTATATTTATTTAAAATAAAATTTATATATAAATGAAATTAATGATAATTAATAATTTATTTTAATTAATTAAAATAAATTAATTAATTAATTTTTATTTTTAAAAAATCAAAATTCATATTAATTATTAAAATAACAAAACTGAATTTGTAAGTCAAACTGATTAATTCATAAATATTCAGTTACAATCATCATCATTTTGTTCCTCATCATCAAAAAACTGATTACTCGGTCTTGGTTGAATCGACTGTCCAGGTAGCTGATAATACGGGCCAGGTTGTTGTAACGTCATCATTTGTCTATTCATTTGCTCTTGCCACCTCATTATCTGTTTCTGCCACTGATGCAGCTGCACATTCTCATTTCTCACCTCTGTCACCTTAGTCCGAGCATAATGCAACTTCGTGTCCATCCGAGATTAGGTGGATTGCAACTGATTTTCCACCTCAACCACCTCGGTTTGAGCGGAATGTAACTCCTCGTTCATCTGGGTGACCCTCAATCTCATTTGTTCTAATTCCGACGACAACCCATATGAACCACTGGAACTGCTATCGAATCCAACCGGGAAAGACTGCCTACCTTGAGAGCCGAGACCGTAGACATGACCCTTCTTGTTCCTACCAGAGACAGCTTGATAAAAATCTGACGTTCGTCAATTGTAGGTGAACAGGACGATTCACTACTGCCGGTTGATACTGAAGATGCCTTTGCACTTAATCTCTCGAACGCCTCCTATATATATAAATTAAAATATTGATCTTGTCAATTAATAAAAAAAAATATTAAATTGTAATGTTAATTAAATTGTAAAAAATACAATTACCACGACGACCTTTGATATATTATCAACCCACACTTCTTGTCTTTGATCATCCTTTCGAGTGTGGGTTCTCCTAAAAATCTCAAATTCATTGGTTTCGCGGTCTAATTCCCTTGCCTGCATGACAAATATATGAAATAAATAAAAAATAATATAAACTATTATATAAATTTATAAAATTTATATTTAATTAGTAGAAAAACTAATTACCATCCTTCTTCGGCTCTTTGTGAAAGGAATGGATCTACCTGTGTGGACTGACCCACCAGTCTAGGATGCGCGATTCTTTTTGTTTTGTTCTACTCTCTTCTTCTATTCATCTTCATCCTACTTGGCCTATAATGCTCGCCACACCATTGGATCCATCAACTTACCTTTATCTACATCTCCTTTAATTTTATTCAAATTATTTCTAAAATTTCTCCAACCAGATTTATTCTAAGTGATCCATATACGATCACTCTCATCGGGTCGCCACTTAAACTCATTCTACAAGAAATTAAAAATGAATAAATATGTATACAATTTTAAATTGAAACTCTCTATAATTAAGAATTGCAATTAGACTTACGTTAAATTTGTCCAACCACATCCGTCGTGTTAATTCAGGCATGTCATCCCAATGAAGCCAAGCTTCAGTGTACCGTCTCTTTCAAATCTTGGACTGTACACCTGGTGGGCCAATCTCAGGGAAAAAATTGTAAAACCAACAACTAAGAAATTGCATTTATATGTAAAATAATCACAAACAATTAATTATCTAAATATATATATATATATAAGATACTCATTGATCACAGTTCTAATTGCAGGATAACTCTACTTGGTGATCAGCTCGGTCGGTATTAATTGGCTCAGATGAAGTCGGGTCAACATTCTGCGTAGGAAAAAATGTCGAAGGATGTGCATGTGGTGTCGGCATAAATGAGTATGGGTATGAACCTCCTATGGGATAAAAAGTAGACCCAGGATAGGGGACAAAATGTGGTGCAGTCTCAGGTGGGTGGGATGTAGGTGGGACTGTAGTATAACCCATATAATATGGCATAGAGGGGAATGGTTGTTGGAACTGAGGCATGAAAATGAAGGCATGTGGGTGCGATGGCTGAAAATATAAAGGAGTAGACGGAACAACATTTGTGGAGACAGAAGGAGAAGACTGTGAACCAGCACTACTAGGATCTGGGAAAGGTGGGTGGGATGTGGGTGGGACTGTAGTATAACCCATATGATATGGCATAGAGGGGAATGGTTGTTGGAATTGAGGCATGGAAATGAAAGCATGTGGGTGCAATGGCTGAGAATATAAAGGAGTAGACGGAATAACATGTGTGGAGACAGAAGGAGAAGACTGTGAACCAGCACTACTAGGATCTGGGAAAGGTGTGTTCATATAAGATCGACGTCTTTCTCTACCCCTACCCCTGCTTGGTTCAGGATATAAATGTCCTGACATCTGTTTTTGAAATTACATGAAACATAAAAACACAATAAAACGTACAAGGTCACAGACATTAAAAAATACAAAAGATATCATATCATAATATATATATTTGAATTCACATGTATTCATAAATATATCAATCTTCTTTTACAAATTCATCACTATCTATGTCATCAGATAATAACTCTTCTTCGTCGTTTTCTGATATAGATTCTTCCTCTGCATCATCATCTTCTTCTTGCTGAACAATAATTGAAACATCTATTTCCTCGACTATCCCATCTAAATCTTTTAAACTACCTCTAAGGTCATCATTTTGATCAATTTACGGGAGTTTTGGTATTTCATCCTCCTAGAAAGGTTCTTACATGTTAGCTTCGGGAGCCATTATTGTAAGTCGTGCCTTTGTTTTAATAACAACCATCCAATCACATTTATCACGACAAGTGTCGGGGTACAACGCATAATACACTTGTTCAGCTTGTTGAGCAAAAATGAAAGGATCATATTTCTTATACCTTCTTGATGATCGAACCTCAATAATACCATACTTTTCGTGGATTTTGGTTCCCCTAGGACTTGGATCGTACCATTCACATTTGAACATAACTACCATTTTGATTGGTAGGCCTACATATTCCAATTCAATAATATCTAAAAAAATTTCGTAATAATAGGTCTCTGAGAATCCAACCCTGTCCCAGGCACGCAAACACCAAAATTTTCGGTAAATCTACTAGTACTCCATTCGATGGTATGAAATTTATATCCGTTCACGAAATACATTGGCCAATACCGCACATTTGGAGTCGGTCCCCATCCTATATTTTGAATTAATGGATTTGTAACAACTTGAGTATTCGAATTAACCTGAGAAAATATTTGAATCACTTAATGTATTTTTAAAATTCAATTAAAAATAATCTAATATGAAGTAACATACTTGATGATGGAACTACTCAGGAAAATGTTTCTTGATTTTTTTGTCTATTTTTGCGTCTGTGATATTTGAATATAGCTGACGCAATAGATTGGTGTACATGCTGGAAAATTTAAATGATATATCAATCAATTAATATGAACCAAGTATGAACTTATAAATATATTCATTTAAATTTTAATTCTTACTCGATATAAGGTTCGACCTCCGGAGTATTCAATAAAATATATAATTTGACGACTTCAAACTCTTTCCCATCCATCCACTTGATTTTCATTGCTCTTGCAGCATGGCCTGGATAATTAAACACGAAAATTTATGAATATGAAAAATCTCCCCCATCATCATTTCAAGGGACTCTCGTTCTTCTTGATGGAACATTTGGTGCAAAATAATATGAACCAAATGTGGACGTTTCCTCAATTAAATATGCCTCACATATAGATCATTCTACACGAGTTTTATTATAGGCCTTCTTCTTTAAAGTGTTGAGAAACCTAAATCATTCGAAAATCTCCTCAATATAAAAGAATTTTATTATCTTTAAAAATTAATGGTTCAAATTATATCAGATGTACCTTTCAAACGGATACATCCATCTGTATTATACTGGTCCCCCCACCTTTGCTTCATAAACTAAGTGCACTGAAAGATGCTCCATTGGGTTAAACCATCGAGGAGGAAATACATGCTCTAATTTGTATAAAATGATGAGTATATTTTGTTCCATGACATCTAGGTGTTCAATCCTCAATATTGTTGAGCAAATGTCTTTGAAAAACTAGCATAACTCAGTGACCAGATTCCAAACTCGATCTGGTAATGCTGCAAATGCCGTTGGAAGTAATCGCTCCATGAGAACATGACAATCATGACTTTTCAACCCAAATAACTTTGCGTTTCTCATATCAACGCACTTACCTAATCTGGAAGCATATCAATCAGGGAGCTTAAGTTCTTTTATCCATGTAAAAACACTTAACTTTTGTTCCCTTGTGAATGTGTATTGGGCCTTAGGTTTCCAATATTTGCCCTGCCACGGTCTATTAGTTCAAGTTCTTTGCGCCTATAATATTCTTTAAGGTTCATTCTAACATTGACATTATCTTTAGTTTTACCCTTCAAATCCATAATTGTATTGAAAAGATTGTCAAAAATATTTTTCTCAATATGCATGACATCTAGGTTATGTCGGATTAGATTATCTTTCCAATATGGCAATTCCTAGAAAATATTTCATTTTGTCCAATTGTGCTCAACACCATACCTAGGCATCGCACAGTCCTGTAACTGGAGGATAGAAGCAAAATTACAGACTCTTTGAAAAACGATATCTCCAGTTAACCGTGGTGGTGGAGAAGAATTATCGACTCTGTTTTTTCTAAATGCACTTGTATTTTTTCGGAAGACGTGATCCATAGGTAAGAATTGTCTGTGACAGTCAAAAAATGACGTCTTTCCACTATACTTGAGATTGAAAGCCTTGGTTTTCTCTATACAATATGGACACGCTAATCTACCCAATGTCATTCAACCAGATAACATTCCATAGACAAGAAAATCATTGATGATCCATAATAGAGCAGCCTTCATGAAAAAAATATTTTTTGTTGATATATCATAAGTCAGAACACCTTCGTACCACAACAATTTTAGTTAATCAATTAAAGGCTGAAGAACACATCTATCTTGTTTCTCAAATTTGATGGACCTGGAATAATAGCAGTAAGAAAAAAGAAACTCTCTTTTCAAACATAATTCATGAGGCAAGTTATATAGCGTCACAATAACCAGCTAACAAGAATACAGCCGACCTAATTTACCATATGGAGTGAATCCATCTGCATAAAGACCAAGCCTCACATTTCTAGAATCGGCAGAGAAGTTAGGATATTTCTGATCAAAATGTTTCCATGCTTCCCCGTCAAACGGGTGAGACAAGACACCAGGCTCCCTTCGACTTTCATGATGCCATCTCATGCTCGCAGTTGTAACCGTAGAACCATATATTCTCTGCAGTCTTGGTATGAGAGGCAAATACCATAATTTTTTATAAGAAATTTATTTAAATTTTCCTTTCCCACTTCTTACAGGTTTAAAATGAGGATGACCACAAAACTTACAACTCATCCCGGATTCGTCATTCTTGTAATACAACATACACCCATTTGAACATCAATCAATCTTTTGATAACCGAGGCCAAGCTACGAAACCAATTTCTTGGTATGATAAAAATCAGTTGGCACACGATTACCAATTGGCATTGTTTGATGCATAAACTGCATGATTTCATTATATCCACCTTCAGGAATATTGTAATCAGACTTTATACTCAACATCCTAATTACAGCAGAAATTTTACTTTCTACTTCGCAGTTTGGATACAATAGAGCTTGTGTAGTAGACAATATGTCATAAAATGCTTGTGCATTTTCATTCGGTGTTTCATCTACATTGTAAGTCTGATAACCACTTCCAGTACCAGTCTCGTGTATTATATATGGTGCATTTGATGGCCCAACCGCATCCATTACCATCTGTTCATAGGAATTAAACTGATCCCTAAAATTGTCTTCTCTATAATATTCATTTTCAACAACCTTATGAGGCACAACAGGTACTTCTTCACCATGATGCGTTCAATAATAATAATCTTTTATGAATTCATGTTTATAAATATCTCTTTTCACCTCATTGACTGATTTAAACCTTAGACACTCACATTTCATACAAAGGCACTTTAACTTTCATTCTAATCTTATAAAACTTTCTTGAGTGGACGCAAATTGAATGAACTCATCGACACCCTCATAAAATTCTCTAGTAATCCCGCCCCTTCTTGGGTTACATCTATTATCAATCCACTTACGATGTGACGAAATTTTCATTTTAAATTAAATAATATGTACGACAAAAAAACTATCCTGAAAATTCACAAAACCATCATTTAGTACTACAGACCAACGTAATTTATAATTTCACTTTCAGACATACACTACTTTAAATTTTTTACCAAGTAACAAAAGTTTAACCAAATAATAACATTATATTTGTAGTTATAATTTTAAAATTGTATTAAATAAACAACTAACTCGACAACTATATTATCGGACATTCAACTATTATATTTAAACATTATTTATCGTTGAACTAATCATTTTTTACAATTAAACTAGACTAGATTACAAGTTTTTATTTATTTCAATTATGTATTATTGTATAATTTTGTTAAGATTAGTCTTCATTAAATCTAAAGTTAAACCCTGCTTAAATCTTGAGACTCACCCATTATTATTAAAAAATTAAAAAACATATATTTAATATTTTTAATTTATAATATATAATTAATAAAATTAAAAAATTAAATTCTTTTAATTTGTAATAAGAGATTTAATAAAAAATTAAGTTAAAAAATTAGGCTATATTCTTAACAACAAAACTAATACACAAATTTTTTTTTGTGAATGATTATTTTAATTAAAATTAAAGTCAAAATATCAAAATTAATTAAGAAAATATTGATTTGGCCCTAAAAAAATTATTTAACAACCAAATTTATTGTAATATTAATAACTTAATAAAAATTTAATATAAATTATTTTACAAATTTAAATTTTATTCCAAATTTATAATTAACCAAACCCCTGTAAACCAAAACCCCCGCCACACCACATTTAAAACCCTAATTGTGATTAATATTAATTTAATTAAAATTATATATTATTATCTAATTTTATTAAGATTATATATTTAAAAACCCCATTGTGCAAAATAATTTTATTTTTACCTACTAAAATTATTTAACTATAATATTAATATTAATAAGATGAAAATTTATAATTAATACTAAATATAAAATTAAAATTTTATTTAAAATTTATTAATAATTTATTATTAAAACACTCCCTACCTAAACCCTAATAGGTCCCATTTTATTATTTAATTATAATTTTTTAATAATTAAACTTAAATTTATAATTTAAATTTAACATTAATTAAACCCTATATATCTTATATATCCCAAAACATGAGATATGTAAGAAAATTATATAACTCTTCAAACTTTGCCATTAATTTTTGGCATCGCAATTAATTATGTAATACCCCATGTTCGTATGAGGCTGTCATGTAATTTCGATAGGTTTAGAATACCAAAAAATTAATTTTATAGCAATTTCAGGTACCGAATCAACTATAGGGAATGCCTCGGAGTGAAATTGTCAAAAGAAAATTATATGGTTTTGATGAGTATTTCGAGATAAAATTTATGGTATCGAAAGAAATCGGATTGAGAACAGTTTTTGGTACAGCTAAAATACAGCTGCCATTTATGTTAAAAAACCGAATCGTTGTAGGAGACTCCCGAAAAATCAACGAAATCCTAGGGGGGCTCCGGCTTTGTGTAATGAGCAACCCTTGGGTGGTCTCGAGATGAAACGACAGCCCGGTAAGGACATTGGAGCAAAATCATTTATATCGAGTAAAATTTAAGTTATTAATTATGAATTCTCAGTATTAAAATACAAGTTTAATAGTTGCAATAAGAAAATTACCTAAGTGATATTATTATAAAATTGGGGTTTAATGTATAATTTCTCTTAATTAAAAGTGTAATTTTCCTTTTGTTGGTGTATTATATAATAGCCATATATATGCATGTGCGTGGCCAACTTCTGAGAAGCATTAATGGCCGCGATTTTGGGCTGCAATTGGATGATCATGGCAGCAGGATTTGAGGAAAATGGTTGCAGCGGGATTTAAGGAGGTTGGTAGCAAGATTTAAGGGATTATATAAATTATGTATAATATATATATATATATACACGATCGTGAGCGCCTATAGATTGGCAGTGACTTTGGTTGGATGAGAAGCAACAAAGCAAAGCAAAGTAAGGGAGAGCAGCAAGCAAATGGGAGAACGAGAGAAAGAGAGAGAGAGGTAGAGATAGAGAGAGAGATCAGAGTGAGAGAGTGGGAGATGGCCGAAAACGGCCATGGCCGAGAGCTCCATGAGCTGGCCAAGAGGAAATGAGGCCGAGAGAGAGCTAACGTGGGGGAGAAAGCTCGGCCGAGAGCTTCACCGAGAGAGTGGAAGCGATCGAGTGAGAGAAAGAGAGAGGTCGAGAGAGCTTGGAAGCCACGACCAGCAACGTTTCAGCAGCCATGGCAGCAACTCGAGCGACCATAGCCGCAACGCAGCAAGCACGCAGGCAGGGGCGATCGAGGCAGCGGGTGCGCGAAGGAGGCCCAAGGCCGCGGTGATGGTGCGAGCAGCCGCAAAGGCGGCTCGGGCATGGAGTTGCAGGCGTGCGGCACTGTGCGAAGAAGCCGCGAGGAAGAAGAAGAAACAGAAGAAGAAGAAGAAGAAGAAAAGAAGAAGAAGAAGAAAAAAAAAAAAGGAAGAAGAGGAAATGAAGAAGAGAAGTTGCAGGTGCGTGAAGGGAAGGGAAGGAGGAAGATGAACAGTAAGAAGAAAAGAGAAAAAGAAAAATAGAAAAGAAAAAGAAAGAAAAGGAAGAAAAAGAAAAGAAAATTGGGAAAAATGTCGAAAAGTCCTAGAAAAATCCTAAAAAATAGGAAATGAAGATGTAATGATATCCCGGAGATTTTGGCTAGAAAAGCGGCCTGGCACGCGTTTCGAGAATATGGCACGCATACCGAGGAAATAGGAGGAGCTAAGTCAAGGTGAGTAAAATTTCCTAGAAAGTTTCAGAAATTATAGAATATTATTTTATGAATTTTCGTAGTGAAATATTTTAGAAAATATTTTAGAAATATTTAGTTTTGATTTATTGAGGAAATTAAGAAGAAATAGAAGGAAAATTAAAGGAAATGCTAGAAATTATGGAAAAAATGGGTTTTAATATTTATTTAAATAATTATGGTGATTAGGATGTTTTGAGGCTGAACTTGAAGAGACTCGTGCAAATTTTGAGGTTGGCACGCAAATCGAGGCAAGGCACGAATATCGAGGTAGCCCGATAAGCTTGAAAAGGTAAGTGGTACTTCTTCGAAAATGTTTTCATCATATTGACATGTCCTGATATGTATCCATCACGTAGACTGCATACATGACTATGAAATGCATAAATACACGTTGATATCATTGATCACTCGCATTTGAGGCCGTAGTGCGTACGAACTGGCACCGCTACTTTACCAAGGGTGCACCCATACACCTCGACTTTGAAAGAGGAGGCCGCTAAAATGGTAGGTAGCATGAGGGGTGCAGTTGACACCTACGAGGTAAGACATTGCATACACACATGACATAACATTATGTACTCTTACTTAGATTATTCATCATCTAACTTGGGTTTTGCCCTTGGAATATTCAAACGTTCCAGATGAAGATTGTAGCAGATTCGAGGATAAATGCGGCATGATATGAAGAATGAAATGTGTGTTATATAGCCTATGTATTTAAGTTCTGCTACTTTAAATTCTGAACGTTTTGAGAAATGTCGAAGATATAAGAATTTATTTACGATTAATGTTAAGATATCAGGTTGCAATTATAATGGGATCAACATAGAATATTCCATGTTTGATTCTAGTGCTTGCCATGCCAGTGGCTAGAGTATTGAATTGAATGATCACATCACAAATTAAATTATTTTTCAGCTACAAATTAAATCATATCATAAATTTTAAATTAAAACATTCAAGAATCCACCTCATTTAAGGTTTATATTTTAATTTTTTATGTTTTGATTTCTCTTTAATTCTAATTTGCCCAATTAATATTGATTAAACTTTCAGACTTAATCAATGACTTAAAAACTAAACAAAATCACCTAATATATATATATATATTATTAAAAATTAAAACTCCTATTCTTATTATTCATTCTATGTGTCAAAAAAATGAAATTAAAAACAGTTTCATCCACAAAGAAATTAAAAATGAAAAAAAAAATCTGTTTTAACTTAAAACAAAAAAAATTTCCAGACGAAATTTTACTCAAAAATTTTAATTTTTTTAAAATTTGTTTAAAATCATTATAAAATTTATATCTATTTTTAGATTGAATAATTATTTTTATATTAAAAATAATAATTACAAAAAACTCTTATATTTTTTGATTTACAATTTTTTTCTATTTAAAATATCATCTACCTATTTTTATTTATTTTTCATATTCCTTATAATCTAATCTAATGTATAAAAGACACAAAGAGAAGAAACTCTAATTTTTCCTATGTTAAAACTCTCACTAATTTATATGTTAAAACTTTCACTAATTATTTAATTTCCTATATTAAAACTCCTATTTTTATTCATTTCTCTTATTTTTAATCATTTCACTAATTATTTAATATAATATTTTTTATATTAAAATTCTATTTTTAATTTACCCCCCTAATAATACTTTATATAGAATATATTATAATCTCCCCTAACAGTTGCCCCCCACCCCCCACCCCCCACACACAGTCACTAAGTTTTTAACTATATATTATTTTAAATTTAATTTATTTATTTAAATCACATAATACATAATAATAATTTATACAGAATAATATCATAACCCCCCAACAGTTGCCCCTCCCCCCTCCCCACAGTCACTAAGTTTTTAACTATATATTATTTTAAATTTAACTTATTTATTTAAATCATATAATACATAATAATACTTTATATAGAATATATTATAACCTCCCCTAACAGTTCCCCCCCCCCCCCTCCCACACACACACAGTCACTAAGTTTTTAACTATATATTATTTTAAATTTAATTTATTTATTTAAATCACATAATACATAATAATAATTTATACAGAATAATATCATAACCCCCCAACAGTCGCCCCTTCCCCCCCCCCCCCCCCCCCCACACACACAGTCACTAAGTTTTTAACTATATATTATTTTAAATTTAATTTATTTATTTAAAACACATAATACATAATAATAATTAATACAGAATATATCATAATATATATAATATATAACAATATAAATATAAAATAAACATTCAATATTGTAATTTACTATTTAACATAAATAATAGAAATAAATATAAATAAACAGATTATATTCATTACTTAACAAATATTAACATTAATAAATAACAGTTAATTAATATTATAATAAATATTAACACTAACAGTTAACAGAAATATTAATATTAACAACTATTTACAACTTAACAATTAATCAAATAATACCTACTATGTAAGAAACATTCAATATTGTAATTTAAATTTTAAATAATTAACAACTAAAAATAAAAAAATACCTTCAATTCTTTATGAGCTTCGAATGTAAATCACACCAAAATAAAATCACTATCACGCTTCAATGTAAATCACACCAAAATAAAACCACTATCGCAATTTCAATGAGAGTCAGGGTGAGATAGTGAGGAATGGAGAAGAGATAAAGTAAGAGGAAATGAAATTAGAAGCAAAACACTTGGGAAGAAATTGCAAAGAAGAGATAGAGAGGATTGGAGGGGGAGGTGGGAAGCTTTAAAGGGAGGGAGAGGGGGAGAGGGGGTGCAAGTGTCAAGAGGAGAGGGGACATCTGTCAATAGGAGAGGGAGGGAGGGAAAGAAGGGGTGGGGGGGGCAATGCCGCCAAAATCAGTGATAGGCAAGTGCCTGTCGTTGATTCTGGGGCACCTGTCCCCCTTTGCCCAATGCGCATTGGACAGAGGGGGCGTATGTAATACCCCATGTTCGTATGAGATTGCCACATAATTTCCATAAGTTTAGAATACCGAAAAATTGTCTTGATAGTAGTTGTAAGTACCGAATTGACTGCAGGAAATGCCTCGGAGTGGAATTGTCTAAGAAAAATGATATGATTTCGATGAGCGTTCCGAGTTAGAATTTATGGTATCGAAAGAAATCGGATCGGGAACAGTTTTCGGTACAACTAAAATACAACTGCCATTTAGGCTATAAAACCGAATCGTGGTAAGAGACTCCCGAAAAATCAACGGAACCTTAAGAGGACTCCGGTTTTGTGTAATGAACAACCCTTCAATGGTTTCGAGATAAAACGATAGCCCGGTGAGGACACTGGGGTGAAATCGGCATTATCGAGTAACTTTAAAGTTATTAATTTTGTGTTTTTGGTATTTTAATGCCAAATAATTCAGTGTTTGAGGATATTATCGTAATTAGAGAATTATTTTAGTAAATGTAGGGTTAAAATTGGGTATTTAAATATATATTCATTTATTATAGTGTAATTTATATGTAATATATATATATAATATGTGTGTGCGTAGCAGTGTGGGCGCCCCTGCCAATCTCCATGTCCTGCAATTCCCAATCACCATGTTTTGCAAATGTAATGGCTTTAATTGGAGTAATCTTCATGCAAGAGAAAAGCTATCTTCGATCCCATGTCTCTGCCAATTGATGGCCGCCATTTGAGTGACCTTCACGCAATGTGCTGCTGTCCCATGCCTCTGCAACCCGAAGCCTCGCCTCTACAAATTTTGGAAAGCTCTGCACGCATTGAGGGAAGGCGTTATGTCATGCACGAGGCAATGAAATTGCTTATAAATAGAGATGAGGAATTGAGAAGCAAGTGGCAAGCAATCAGAGAGAGTTTAGAGAGAGAGAGCTTGGCCAAGAAGAATGGTAGCAAGCTTTGGCCGCAAGCTTGGCCGATAGCAAAGAGAGAGAGAGATCGCGAAGGAGAAGTTGGGAGCTCGCAATGACAGCTGAAGCCAGCCACGAGGAAGGCCAAAGGTGGCCTGAGCAGGTCACAATAGCTTGCGGCAACCATGGCCGCAAGCTTCCAGCAGCTGGGCGGCGTGGCGGTGAAGCATGGGAGCTGCTCACAATGGTTCGTGGCAAGGGGCAGCCTACTGTCGGTGGTCCGGTGGTGTCGGCCAACGGTGTCGGGGCTAGCCACGGCGTTCGGAGGAGGCAAGGACAATGGCTAGCAGCCATGCGCAAGCTGGTGCGTCGCTGTGAGGAGGAGGAAGAAACAGAGGAAAAAGAAAAAAAAGAAGAAGGAAGAAGGAAGGAGAAAAAGAAAAGGAAGAAAGAAAATAAAAAAAAAAGAAAAAATAATAATAGGAGTTCTGTTCGTGCACAGGGAGTAGGAAGAGGGAGGAGGAAGAAGAAGAAGAAGGAAGAGGGAGGAGGGAGGAAGAAGAGAAGAAAAGAAAAAAGAAAAAGAAAAGAAAAGAAAAGAAAGAAAAAAGAAGAAAAATAGGAAAAAAAATTTAGGAAATTCCCGAAAAATTGGATTTGGATATTTATTAATATTTCAAAGATTTTGGGCGAGAAATTAGTTCGAGCACGCGTTTCGGGAATATGGCACGTATATCGAGGAAGCCGAGGAAGCTAAGTTAAGGTAAGTAAAATTTTTTAAAAAATTTCAGAAATTTAGGAATATTATTTTATGAAATATTTGAGAAAATATTTAAAAAATATTTAATCTAGATTTATTAAAGAAAAAATATGAAGAAATAGAGAAAAAATGATAGAAAATGCTAGAAATTATGGAAAAATAGGTTTTAATGTTTATTTAAGTAATTGTGGTGATTAGGATGCTTTGAGGCTTAAGTTGAAGAGACTTGTGCAAATTTTGAGGTTGGCACACAAATCGAGGTGATGCACGAATTTCGAGACAAGCGCAAATATTGAGGTAGCTCGATAAGCTTGAGAAGGTAAGTGGTACTTCCCAACTGAATTTAGTTTTATGAAAAATGCTTGATTTGTAAGTGATTTATGTTTCTCGAAAATGTTTTCATCATATTAGCATACTCTGATATGTATCTATCACGTAGACTGCATACATGACATAACTATGAAATGCATAAATACACATTGATATCATTAATCACTCGCATTAAGGCAGTAGGGAGTACGAAATGGCATTGCTACTTTACCAAGGGTGCACCCATACATCCCGGCTTCGAAAGAGATGGCCGCAAAAATGGTAGGCAGCATGAGGGGTGCAGTTGACACCTACGAGGAAAGACATTGCATACACACATGATATAGCATTATGTACTCTTATTTAGATGGTTCATCATCTAATTTGGGTTTTTGCCCCTGAAATATTCAAACGTTCCAAGTGGAGATTGTAGCAGATTTGAGGATAAATGAGGCATGAAATGGCACTTAGCAGGGTGCATGAAGAATGAAATGTATGTAGTCCATGTATTTAAGTTCTGCTATTTTAGATTCTGAACATTTTGAGGAATGTTGAATTTATTTATGATTAATGTTAAGATATCAAGTTTCGATCTTTGCTTCCGCATTTGATGTATATAATGATTCTCTTTTGAGATGAAATATATGGAAATTCTGGGACGAATTCGAGGAATGATGTGATTTAGCTTTAGTGTTTGAAAGAAAAAAAAATTATTGTCCCAGAATTGTCCCAAGTTATAACGCGCCCGGCTAAGCGGGGCGTTACAGCGCAGGTGCCCCAGAATTAGCGGCGGGCAAGTGCTTGTTGTTGATTCTGGGGCACCTACCCCCCTTTGCCCAATATGCATTGGGCAGAGGGGGCACAAGTGCCCCAAAATTAGCGATGCGTAGCGCCCGTCGCTAATATATATATTATTTTAAATTAATATATAATTTTAAAAATAAATATATATATATTAACTACTTAAAAATATAATTAATTTATAGTTATTTAATTTTACAACATTAAACTAATTAGGAAAAAAATATTTTACAATCAAGAGAGAAGAAAAATTTTAAAAATTTAATAAAAATAAATCAATTAAAATTATTTAAAGAATAATGACCAAAAAATAGATAAAATATTTTTTAAGAATTTGTAAATTTATTATTAATTCTAGAAGAAGAGATAAAAATGTATTTTTTATTTTTTAAATGATTAATAATATTTATGTTATAAATAAATATAATTTTATAAAATATTTTACTAATTAATTTAAATTAAAAATTACATATATTTTGTAAACTAAAAATGGTAAGTCTTTTGAGAAGAAAGTAAAATCAACAATCATTTGTGACGGACAGTCACACATCACAGATGGAGAGTTAGTGCTAGGTGATTGTTCGTCGCTGGAAAATAAATTTTTAAAAATTAATATATTTTTTTAACTAATAAAATTAATATAGTTCTTATATATATATATATTTGATTTCATGACTTCACATTAATTAAAAAAAAAAGTATAAAAGATAAAGAACTAAGGAAAAAAAAGTAATAGAAATAAAATACTAAAGAGTAATTATTTATTCCAAGTGCATTATGCAGCTCAACTGTCTTTAATAGTTCAACCGTCAACTATAAATATTTGGATGGTGTAGCATTAATTAATAAGTCGCTCTACAGAGCCCGATGGGCCTACAGAGCGGCTTACAGAGAGGGGGCAAAATGACGATTTTGTCCTCTCTCGCTTTGCAAATTTGCAAAGCAAGCCACTGCCCCCCTCGCTCTACGCCTCCTCTGCCTGCCATGGCCACCGCTCGTCTCTCCGCCGCACCTTACTACAGTCGCCCGACCTCACCTCCGTCGCCTCGCCTCGCCTCGACTGTCGATGAGGTGAGGCGAGACGGCGATGGCGACAGAGGTAAGGCCGAGCGACTGCAGCGAGGCGCGGCGGAAAGGCGAGCAGTGGCCATGGCAGGTAGGGGAGGCACAGAGCAAGGGGGAATCCATGGGAGGGGGAGAGGGAGAGTAGGGCGTGGGGGCAAAATGGTCTTTTTGCCCCATTTCAGTAAGCCCGTCGGGCTCTCTAGAATTTTCCTTAATTAATTTTGGGGTAAGAAAACATTCATTACAAGTGTTTAAGTGTTTTAATTTACGAGTTCTTATATTTTATCTCTAATGCTTTAAATTGACACAATTTTTCAATTGCTATTGCTGCATTCATTATTATATGTTTATTTTATAAGCCTTCAATCAATTGAGAAATATTGTAACTGAGAAGTTTAATTCTCATATTAATTATCTCTTTTGATTGAAGCAATTTGTTTTTTGTATTACTTAGCAATAGCATATGCTATAGGCCCTGCAAGTATTGTAGGAGGTTGTATCATCTAACATTATTGATAGAAAGCTTATATTGTGGATAGGATATGTCTCTTAAGAGGAAAATAAAATAAATAATCATTTATTTAAAAATGTTCTCTTTGAGATAAAGTTGAATATAAAATCATTTATTAAAGAATAAAATTTTATATTATTATATTGTTCAAATGAGTAAAATAATATAAATATTATATAGTAGCAAAAAAGATTTTGTAGACTTGCTTTTATATTTTTCACTAAAAATACTTAAAATATTATGAAAAATTATTATTCATCTCAATTATACAATTAATTGGAGTGTAGCATAGTCAAAAATATAGTTACCTAATTAAATATATATTTTTTAGTATATATGATAGTACAATTAATAAACTATTATATTAAACATATATATATTTTAGTATATATGATATTACAATTAATAAATTATATTTTTTAGCATACTCATTCTGAATTTTAATTTGTAATTTCATGTTTTATTAATTTACAACTTAAAAAAAAATATTCCCTCACTAATTTTGAATTTAATTGAAATTTGTATAAATTATATATTTAACTATGAAAATTTGCATTTTCAAATCAAATTTTAAATTTAATTTAAATATTTATTAAATTTCACATTAAATTTTTATTAATATTTTGTTGAAGGTTAATTTCAGCAACATTACTAAATTCCTGAATTATATAACATGTCATCATATAGTTAATGATGAAATTTAAAACAAGTGAAATGTATCATCTAACTATCGTGGATATTATTTTTATTTTATTTGCATATTATTCATTTAAAAAGATGGGTATTCTCTAAAGGATAACATATTACTTAATAATGAAGATCAATATCTTTAAAAAATATATGTGCAAATAGGACACATTTAGATTTTTTTTAATGTACTATTACATTTTTTTGTACAGTCATTTTAATTTTTTTGTTTTTTAATTACACTTATTTATTTATATTCTTAAGTTAAATTTATTTTTATATATGTATTTTTATTTTAATTTAACCACTTTACTTTAATGTGTAAAAAAAGAAGAAGATAAATACAAGTAAATAGATGTAATCAAAATAACGTAATATATCAGTTATCACAATTAAATATGTATATTTAAAAAAATTGCTTCAACAATATAAATTTAATTACTAAAATGTGAAATTAAAGTTTGAATTTCACATTTTATAAATTTTTTCCAAATTTTCACACATTTTTTAAAGTGTAAAAATTATGTTTTGAAATTACAAGTTTTTTATTTTATTTTTCCTTTTTTCTTGCAACATATTTATTCCATTGCTAAAGTTTTTAATTTTTTTATTTTCTTAGCGACGAATTCCGTCACTAAATTCAGTACATGCCCCAAAATTTAACGCGCGCCAACTCCTACCCTCCCATCATGAGTACGTCGCGTGGTAGCGCTGAGATATTAATCCTAGCAATAATTAAAAGTGTTACACCTTGGAATCGAACTGCCAAAGTTTTGCCACAGATGCGTTCCCGTCGCTAAAGTTTTGTATTTTAAATTTATATTTTTTTCTTTTTTTGTGATGGATGCATTCTCGTTGCTATTTTTTAATTAATTTTTTTTTTTTTGTTCTTTCTTAGCAGATTTGCTCACCACGTGGTAGCGCTGGAATATTACTCCCCGCTAGTATCTTAGACTCTCTACTGGATTCAAACCCCCAACCTCTCATGACCAAGTTTCACGCGCGAGCTATCAATCTAGAAGTCTTCTTGTTTATTGATGTATATAAAATATATTTATAGTATTCTCTTCCATATATTTTAGAATTATATTTATACACCAAAATTTCTCAAACTTATTTAATGATATTAATTTTAATATTAAAGTTAGTAAAGGGAGATGAATATTAATTTTAATTTTATTTTTTTATTAATTCAAATAAAACTTTATTAATTATTATATTAGCATTGAAAAATTATGTTATGTTCAAATGTAAAGTTTTTAATTAAATTTTTAACTTTTTTTATTTTTTAGCAATGGGGTTAACCCAGTCGTTAAATTTTAATTTTCTTTATATTTTTTAGCGACGAGGTTGTTCCTGTCATTAAATTTGAATTATTTATCTTATGTTTGCTAAATTTGAAATTTTTTATTTATTTATTTTTTAGTGACAGGCCACACCCGTCGCTAAATTTGAATTTTTTATTTAATTTATTTTATTTTTTAGCAACGGGTTTGGCTCCATCGCTAAATTTGATATTTTTTTATTTTATTTATTTTATTTTTTAGCAACGGGTTTGGCCCCGTCGCTAAATTTGATTTTTTTTATTTAATTTCTTTTATTTTTTAACTACGGATTTTGCACTGTCGTTAAATTTGAATTTTTTTATTTCATTTCTTTTATTTTTTAGCGACGACATTTCCATCACCGATTCCATCTCTAAATTTAGTGACGAGTTGTCCGTTGCTAAAATATTTTCGTCGCTAATTAGCGACGGAATAGTTCCGTCACTAAATTCCATCGCTAAACACTAATTTTCTTGTAGTGAGCCCCCATGCGTAACCCTAGTCGTGCCTATCCTCGCACCAATTGCACCCATACACGCCATGTGTGCCCCGTGTCGTGTCTTTGACGTGCCCTAGTGTGCCCACGCAGCCTTTGTCACCCATACACAACCTCATGTTGCACACTGCACCATGCCATGAGGCTTCTATTAACAAGTATCTATGGACGGCCCTCCCAGGCATCCGCACACATATCCGATCAAGCCTCAGCATGTGAAGGCCTAGGGCTCGCTTAAAGTCTTCCAGGCCAAATTCACTTGATGGCTCTAAAGGCTCTTTAGACCCACCCAGAAGATACTCATTGGGGCGTTTTCACCCTAAAGATACCTCCATGCCTTCCACCCTCATTGGAAGCCTACTCTCCCAGAGACTCATATTGGACACATCGTACATACATACATCTACATACATTTGCATTTATCTTCACATCATTTCGAGATATCAGTATCTGACTTAGGCATCGGAGAGCCCACGTGGGGATGATCGCCAAATGTCCCCTGACTTTCTTCTGTCTTGCAAGGCTTATAGCTCCCATGATGCTTCTACCCCTTAACTCCCTCGGCTAACGGGTCTAGCCCCCTGTTACCCATCTCTTCCGATGGTATCTGACCTTCACCTTCTTGCCTGGACTCTACTTTTGGTTGTTCCCAAGACAAATAAATGAAATTATTGTAGGTTGGCAACAATAGTTATACTAAGGATGTCCTTTTGTTACACCACAAATACTGCTATGTTATATCATGAATACCCTACATTATAACACAAAGACTCTATGTTATAATAAAAATACCCTTATGTTATACTACAAATATCCCTATGTTATATTATGGATATTCCTACCTTATATAGTAAATGCCACTAAGTTATATTAAGGATATCATTATATTATACCGTGGAGAACACTATGTTATATTATATAACAGATACACCTAAGTTATACTATTAATACACTAATGTGATTCACATTATACCTCAAACACTCCAGTGCTATATCACGAGTATCTTTATGTTATACCATGAATATGCCTATGTCATAACACAAATACTCCTATGTTATACTACAAATGCTCTTATATTATACCACGAATACCACAAAATCATACCATAAATACATTTATCTTACATCATACATACCTTTATATTAATGAGTCATACGCAATAGGCACGGTCCCTGGCTTAAACCAGGAGAGTGGATGTATGGTTAAGTGGGACACTTCGGCAAGAAGTTTTGCCGTCATAGGTTCTCACGGAAAAAGAACAAATAGACGTAATGACGTCGATATGACGAGGAGTCATCATAATGGAAAGAGTTTCCTAAAATGGCAATTGATTAAATTAGGAAGGAGTTTCTAATTTAATAATTTTCTATTTGTTGGAGTGGCAAATAGGAAATAAAATATATTTGGGCTTAAGTTAATATTTGGACTAAATTGGATTTGGGCCAGATATTAAAATAAATATTATATTTGGACTAAATTAGATTTGGGCCAAATATTAAATATTAAATATTATATTTGAACCAAATTAGATTTGGACCAAATATTAAATATTATGTTTGGGCTTAAATTAGATTTGGGCCAAAATATTTTATTTAAACTTATAAAAGGATCGGGCCATTTAATTATATTCCTAGTTGGACTAGAATAAACCCATTTAATTAAGTTCCTAATTGGATTAAATTAAATGGGCCGGCCCATAGCCGTTAGGGTTTAAGAAACCCTAGAGCTCCTTATAAATACCATTTATGGGTTGCCCAAATAGTAGTGATTTTTGGTGTCGTTTTTCAAGAGTTGAAAAATGTATTGTCGTTCACTCTTCCCCATTTCTTTTTGGCATCGATTTGAAACGTGGGCATTCTTTTATCGTCCATACACAAGCCGTGCAAAGGAGAAGGAGCTAGCACTCTTATTCCGCTCTCCTTGCCAACGGACGCGTGCCGCGTATCACGAGTTAGAGGTCGGACGCTTGGACGGCTCGAATCCGCGAACGACTCGATAATCTAAAGGTTAGATTTATTTATTTGTTTGTGAATGATTTAATTTCGACGTTGATCCAATCGCCAACATCGGGGTAAGTTCAAATTTTTGAACTACGTTGTTTACCCCGTAGCGATCTTGCTTTACTTTCAGTGGTATCAGAGCCATAGTCGAAATATTTCAATTCCTTACGTACGGATTCGGTTATGTTGTTATTTGTGAAATAATTAATTAATTGTTGCGTTTGTATTTTTAGATTGCAAAACGTTTTTGGGTGAAGGGAAAAAGATCGTGTTTGACACGAAAAATGGAAAAATAGGGTTCGGGGTGCATACGGATGCACCGGGGCGTCGAAAGATGCGGCCGAGCGGGGCCCGCGCGTGCTGGGCAGGCCTGGGGTGGCCTTGGCGCGTGCATGGCCCGACCAGGCGCGGCCGCACATGCTAGGGCGTTGCCAGGTAGGCCCGCGCGCGTGCGTGTGAGGCGGCCGGGCGAGGGCGCGACTCGAGGCCTGCGCGCGACCACGGCCGACCCACGCAGCCCTTGCGCGCCTCGCGCTGCCCCAGCGGCCCGCGCTTGCCCCCAGGCGCCCCCCCCAGGCGCGCCCTGTGCGCCCCATGAGCGCCCAATGGGCCTTGCGGCCTGGCAGCATATTCGACATGTTGCCCAGCCGCCTCCCGGCCCCTCCCGCTCCCTCGGGCTTCGGTTTGACCCTTCCCTGGGATTCACGTGAAGCACTCGGGCCGACCCTTCAGTGGCCCAATGCGTTCCGTACCCTCAAGTGGGTCCCGGCCAAATTGTTTGGCTATTTTTATTATTTTTATTCGATCCATGAGTGTATGACACCTATGGGCCGTGATTAAAAATGGTCTGGGGTCATTAATTGGATTATTTATTAATTAATGGGCTGTTAGTGTATGTTTGACATGCATTGGTTGATCCAAGGCCTGTTGAGCCTCGTTAGTTAGACTAATGGATAGAGCCCAAGCCCAACACAATTAAAACAATTTTGTTTTTCCAAAATTATACAAATTTTCAATTTATTGAAAGCGTTTCATTAAGATTGAAATAGATGCAATAATTAATTAACATAATTATGAATGAATCAATTAGAATGATTGCATGGGTGTATGGTATGGATCGAGTCGACCATTTATTTTATGTTGGGAATGAATGCTTATAAATTTGATTTTTGAAATAGGGCCTGCGTGTCCTGCCTCTCTTATACTCTGATGTACATTCTCTTCTCATCTCATTCCCCCCGAATGTAACTCGGGGTTTCTCATTCTATGTAATGTATGTAGAATAGAATTAAGTAGTGATAGTTGTAGTTTGTATGAAAAGAAAGAGATGGAGCCAAATTGAAGACAAGATTCGAAGACCAACGAAGGCTTGAAGAATGTGCTTGTGAAGCAAGATGTGATTCTTTACCTAGGTTTAACCCGCTAGCTTCCCTTCTATGGCTCGAGGGGACTAGCCGTAGTTATCCATACCATACACTGGTTTGAGTCATTTATTATTCATTATTAATTTGATTAATTGCATGTGATGAGACCTAAGTAAATAAATAATAAATCCCTCATTAATATTAAGCCAACTTGCCTTCCATCATTATGAAGCATTAGGTTTCTAGCTGGCACTTGATTTGTTGAGTCACTCAAGGTCATGTGTCACCTATGATTCCTATGTTTCATGGGCCATGAGATGTCCTTGAATGATGGGTCTGACTTAACTAGAAAGGTGGGGTTTGTTGAGTCACTCAAGGCCTTACTGAGTATAGAGGCAAAGATTGAGAGTCACATAAGATGTGCTTGGCAAGGAGTTGTCAACCCAATGAATCTAGGAGTTGCATGGAGATGCAATTGCTAGCAAGTACCTATCTAATCGATTCTAGCACAATTTGTTGAGTCACTCAAGATTGTGTGAGGGGAGATGGGATTTTAGCCTGCTAGGAAATCTTCCAACGGGATTTCCCGAGTTATGTCTTGAGGGTGGCAAACTCGTAGAAAATAGTGGGAGCAATCATAAAATGTTACTTCTTGCAATTTATGATTTTGTAATTTAATATGATTATAATATCTCTATTCAGTTGTTGATCCAGAATGTCTGGAAACATGTCGATAAGATCGATACTCGAGGGCAATAATACCTTCAATGAGACTAATTTCTATGATTGAAGATCATCTTGAGGATAGTCCTCACGTATGATAAGATTCTCTATGCAATAGAGAGATCTCTTCTTGTGAAGCCACCAATTAAGGAAATAGTAGCACATTAGGCCCCGACGATGCACAAGGGTGATATGATCATCGCTTGGTATATCATCTTGGCTGCCATGACCCTGAAACATAAGTCGTAACATAAGAGTTATGATGCCTTTGAGATCATGGCTAGGCTCAAGGATCATCTGTTGAGAAGCATGTCATGTAGATGATATGTTTTATCAATTGGTTGCTAGAGCTGAACTTGGGTATGGATGCCGAAACTTACCCTAGACTTAGTGCTATAGTCCCTCCCTAATGGTTATGGAAAAGACTCTTGGAGAATGGTTATCCATACTAAGGGAGACCGAGCCTAAAATTGATTATAGGCTAAGGAAAGTGTTCTATTAGTTGAAGGGCCCAAGGCGCACAAGGGCAAGTCCAAGAGTAAGAAAGCTAAAAGGAAGAAAAGTTCTTCCATAGCGCAATCTGTAAGTGTCCAGAAGACTAAAATTGAAAGGGTAAAGAGGATGCGATCTATCTCCGCTGTGATAAACCGAGAAGTGTAGAGTAAGAAGAGTTCTACTCATGACACTTCAGGTATTTATGTTATTAGAATTAATCTATCTACTTCTGATCAGTCCACATGAGTATTAGATATTGGATCTAGTGCTCATATTTACACTTTCGTGTATAGACTTAGGAGTACGAGGAGATTAATAATGAGAGAAGTGTACCTACACATGAGAAATGGATCAAAAGTTGTTCCATTAGTTGTAGGGACTTATTTATTAACATTGCCCATAGAGCTTGTACTAGAGTTACATAGTTGTTACTATAATCCTAGTTTGACTAGGAATATAATTTCTAATTCTTGTTTGACAATGATGGATATTCATTTTTAAGGATAATAGTTGTTCGTTTTATAAAAATGAGTTATTTTATGGTAATGCAACAATATGTAATGGTTTGTATGTCCTTGATGTTGATACTCCTATCAGTAACATAAATACTAAGCGACTTAAATTAGGTGATTTAAATAGCGCTTATTTATGGCATTGTCGCCTTAGCCATATAAATGAGACTTGCACATCCAACTTATATAGAGATGGATATCTTGGCACATTTGATTATGAATCATATGGTGCTTGCGAATCTTCTTCACTTGGCAAGATGACTAAGTCTATTTTTAAAGTAAAGGGAGGCTACATAAGTGCTAGGGCTTGTGCACATTGATGTGTGTGGGCCCATATCCACCCAGGCTCGAGGTGGGTATGTCTACTTCATAACCTTTATTGATGATAGATCATGTTTTGGTTATGTGTATCTTATGAGACACAAATCTAAGGCTTTTGAAAAGTTCAAAGAATCTAGATTTGAAGTAGAGAAACAAACTGAGAAAAGTATCAAAGTACTTCAATCAGATCAAGGTGGTGAATACTTGAACAGTGAGTTTCTAAATCACCTGAAATAGAATGAGATTCTTTAGTAATGGATTCCACCTGAAATACCGGAGATGAATGGTGTGTCTGAAAGAAGGAATATGACCTTGTTGGACATGGTCTGGTCCATAATGAGTCTCACTGAACTCCTCATTTCATTTTGGGGATACGCACTCCTTACCACGATCTTTGTTTTGAATAGGGTTTCAAGTAAGTCAGTTACTCAGACTCCATATAAGATATGGAAAGGAAAGAAGCCAAATCTATCTTTCCTTAAGATTTGGGGTTGTGAAGCTTATGTCAAACGTGTTGACAGTAATAAGCTACAACCTAAAATGATGAGATGTTTGTTTGTGGGATATCCAAATGGATTTTACTTTTACCATCCATATGAACAAAAGGTGTTTTGTTGCCAAGCATGTGGTATTTCTTGAGAAGGAATTCTTAGATGCTGTGGCTAGTGGGAGGAATGTTAAACTCTAATAAGATTCGAGGCAAACCACAAACAAATACTCCCCTCCAGGAATCCGAGAAAGATCAGACACAAGAAGTTGTGTCAACTCCCCAACCTTCTACACAAGAACCTCATAGGTCGACGAGGGTTCGTCGCGAGCAAGAGAGATATGGATTTCTCATCTCGGCACATGGAGATGTGCTTCTAGCTGAGAACAATGAGCCTACTACCTATGATGAGGCAATGTTTGACATTGACTCTGGGTTATGGCAGATGGATGACAAAACAACTTTCCTTAAAGGAAACCTGGTCGAGGATGTGTATATGACACAGCCTGACAGTTTTGTTACACATAAACGTGCAAATAAGATTTGCAATTTGCAAAGGTCTATTTATGGACTAAGATAAGCATCCTGGAGTTAGAATCAATATTTTGATGAAAAGATCAAAAAGTTTGATTTTTCACAAAAGGGAAGTTGATCCTTGTGTTTACAAGAAGGTTAGTGGGAGCGTGGTGGTCATTTTAGTTCCATATGTGGATAATATATTGCTCATAGGGAATGGTGTTCCCATGATGCAATTAGTTAAAATATGACTTTCAAAATATTTTCTCCATGAAGAATTTGGGAGAAGCAGCCTATATTTTGGGAATAAGAATCTATAGAGATAGATCCAAGAGGTTGCTAGCACTCTCCCATAACGCGTACATTGACAGGGTGCTAAAGAGGTTTAGCATGGAAGATTCTAGGAGAAGTCTTCCCATGTCACATGGAATACATCTTTCCAAGGCTATGTGTTCGAAGACACAAGATGAGAGAGATAGGATGAGTCGAGAACCATATGCCTTGGCTATTGGCTCGATCATGTATGTCATGTTATGTACGAGGCCTGATATCACATATACTTTGAGCATATGTAATAGATATCAAGCTGATCCAGGTGAGAAACACTGGATTGCTGTGAAAAATATTCTTAAGTACATATGAAGTACTAAAGAAATGTTTTTACCATACGGAGAATTAGAGCATACCATGAAGGGGTTCATGGATGCCAGTTTTCAATTTAACCATAATGATTTTAAATCATGTACAGTCGAAATTCATATTCTGCTTATATGGCTGGGCCATGAGTTGGAAGAGTTCCAACAAGAGATAGTGGCAGATTCAACAACTGAAGTCAAATACATAACAACCTTCGAAGCAGCTAAAGAGGTTGTATGGATCCGTAAGTTCATTGATGAACTTAAAGTGGTGTCCAGCATTGTTGATCCAATAATAGTTATTGAGACAACAATGGAGCCATCGCGTAAGCGAAGGAACCACGGTCTCATCAACGGACCAAATTTGTATTGCGACATCACCATATGATAATGGAGATTATCAGCTGAGGTGACATATATAGAGAGAAAGTATTGACGGATGACAACGTCGTAAATCCCTTGACTAAAGCTCTATCCCAGGAGAAACATGAAAGTCATGTTCGATCATTAGGTATAAGATACATGAGTAATTGGCTCTAGTGTAAGTGGGAGATTGTTAGTGTAGGTGCTCTAGACCCAATCAAATTGGGCATGTTGTACACTGACAATTGTAATCATGTTTATTATTTGAATAAGGAGTTGTTCAAATTCACAAGAAGTCATTCTATTAGTTTCTTGTTATTATTTTAATAACCGAATGAAACTAGATAGAAGTTCATATGATGTATACTGTGATTAATCTATAAAGATGTGAGATGATACATCACAGTTTCTAGACATCATTTAAACGTCCCAAGTCGTAGCAATGTCAAGAATGGACATTGACAATTGCGGTAAGACTTATATGTACTATGTTTTTGCTATGTGATAGCAATGGGGTCTCACACCCATAGGCATGGGGATGCCTAGACAAGTACATAGGTGACCAATGTTGTAGAACGTGTCACTGGACATGACTCGCCATGAGAATCCATTTTGGTTATATGTTGATAGAATTCTCATACGAGATGGGTGTAACTAATCCTTGGACCTGAGGTTGTCATGGTCATCTCATAAGAAGACCGGTATGCTTTGACATCGTTTCGATGGGCCTAGACAAAGGCTGCATGTGGGCGATCGTTGGGTATATCGTGAGGCTTATGGAGATGGGTGCATAGCTAAGATGGGACTTGTCTATCCCTTGATAGAGGATGATGTATCTAAGGCGCCTTCGGTGGATATTCACTTTAAATCCATGGCTATGGTGAAAGAGATCAATAAGGAGTTATTAATTTACTTTCTAATTAAGTGAAGATATCCGGAAGATCGAAGAAAACTCATGTGATCGTTATCAAGCAACACAATGCCATACTTGAGATCACATAAGATACATTGACGAGAGGATCGTATTACATGGTAACCATGCTCGTGAAAGGTTATTTGCGGATTATGAATCCTTCTGAATAATTGGGTAGGCATGATGCCTTGCTAGAGGCCAATCTTGTCTTATGTGTTTGTACTGACACATTGCCAACATATTTGGAAGCCTAATGAGTCATATGCAATAGGCACGGTCCCTGGCTTAAACCAGGAGAGTGGACGTATGGTTAAGTGGGACACTTCGGCAAGAAGTTTTGCCATCGTAGGTTCTCACGGAAAAAGAACAAATAGGCGTAATGACGTTGATATGACGAGGAGTAGTCATAATGGAAAGAGTTTCCTAAAATGACAATTGATTAAATTAGGAAGGAGTTTCTAATTTAATAATTTTCTATTTGTTGGAGTGGCAAATAGGAAATAAAATATATTTGGACTTAAGTTAATATTTGGACTAAATTAGATTTGGGCCAGATATTAAAATAAATATTATATTTGGACTAAATTAGATTTGGGCCAAATATTAAATATTAAATATTATATTTGGATCAAATTAGATTTGGACCAAATATTAAATATTAAATATTATATTTGGATCAAATTAGATTTGGACCAAATATTAAATATTATGTTTGGGCTTAAATTAGATTTATGCTAAAATATTTTATTTAAACTTATAAAAGGATTGGGCTATTTAATTATATTCCTAGTTGGACTAGAATAAACCCATTTAATTAAGTTCCTAATTAGACTAAATTAAATGGGCTAGCTCATGTCCGTTAGGGTTTAAGAAACCCTAGAGCTCCTTATAAATACCTATTTATGGGTTGCCTAAATAGTAGTGATTTTTGGTGTCATTTTTCAAAAGTTGAAAAACGTATTGCTGTTCACTCTTCCTTGTTTCTTTTAGGCATCGATTTGAAACGTGGGCGTTCTTTTACCGTCCATACACAAGCCACGCAAAGGAGAAGGAGCTAACACTTTTATTCCTCTCTCCTTGCCAACGGACGCGTGCCGCGTATCACAAGTTAGAGGCCGGACGCTTGAACGGCTTGAATCCGCAAACGACTCGATAATCTAAAGGTTAGATTTATTTATTTTTTTGTGAATGATTTAATTTCGACGTTGATCCAATCGTCGGGATCGGGGTAAGTTCAAATTTTTGAACTACACTGTTTACCCCGTAACGATCTTACTTTACTTTCATATATTATATTACGAATACCTCTACATTATGCCACTTATATACCAATGTTACACAATTTAAACCCTTGTGTTATACAATAGATCACCTACATTATATGATGAATATCCTTACATTATAGTATGTAACCTTGGTGTTATACCATAGCTACACTTATTTTATATTATGAATACCCATATGTTATACCATGAATACATATGTAGCGACCCGTAAATCGTAATTTAATTTAATTATTCGTTATTGGGTAGTTTAATTTAAAAGGAATATTAATATATCTTGTTGTTATTAATAATAATAAATTATGTTGTTTTAAGGAAATAAGAAATTAGGGTAATTAATTATTTTATTGTAGAATATTTAAGGAAATAGGGAAAGATTGAAATAAATTGAATTGGGAGATTTTTGGAAGTTTCGGGTGTTAGTGTAAATATAAAAGGGGGCTGGAGTGTGAATTTCAAAAGATTGGGGGAGGGGGGGCTAGTGTGATTTCCGAAAAAAGGACCAAGGGTCCCTTTAAATTTAATGGGCCACGCTATATGTTTGAAGGAGTTGGCAAGCGCGGGTGGCTCGCGGGCTTGTCGACATGGGCGAGGTCGCGGGTTCGATCTGCGAGCTGCGTGCGTGAGGTTGATTTTATTCAGCCTCTAGGCGTCCGAAACGACGCCGTTTCGCTTGAGGCAGTGGCCTCCCAACGGCTGGCCCGCGACTGCCATGTGGTTTCTTCCCGTTCGCTCATTTTTGCTCTAATTTAAGCCTAATTCGGGCATTTTTAATGCAGCAGAATCAACGATAAAAAATTGGAGAAGAACAGTGCGCGTGCGGATGAAAAATTAGAGGATTTTGGGGTGGAAATCAAGATTAAATCAAGTTTAATTGAAGTTTTAATTAGCCACGTAAATAGAGAAGGTAGTAATAATTATTCTGTACGGTTGAAATTTCGTTTAGAGGCCAATTTTATTAATTTTGTCAAATTATTGGGGTGTTGCAGTTTGTATAATTTTTACCGCTTTGGGACAGAACAAGCCTAATAATATCTTCGTTAAGGTAAGTTCTTTATTCCCTCCGCGACATTCCTTTCGTTGTCAATTTATTTACCCTCCCTTCGTCTGTTTCGACCCGTTTATTAATTATGAAATTTTGAGTTGTTTGATTTAAATTTAATTTATTAAGCTGGCCTCGAGGATTTTATTTGTTGATTGCCTACGGGGGTTTGTGCCACCCCCATGCCTGTGGGAATGATGCCGAACTCACTCGGGGAATAGGTTCTTAGATTATGGACTCTTGGCTATTAATGGGCTTGAGCTGTTGAGCAGTGGGGGCAAGGGTCGACTGTTTAGTGACTTCGGAGTGGCTATCGTACGGTCCTTCTTAGGCATTTGGCCGGATACTCCTAGCCACTAACTGCCGATCGGTGCCAGGCACTGCTGACTAGCTCTGTCATTATGTGGTTATAGCATGACTTGTTATATTTTATTTCTGTTGCATGGTTTGGTATGCACATGGGTATGGGCTGCATGTTGGGGTTTTCATGATCTGGTTATGCTTGACCACAGACATCCTAGTATTGTTAGTTGCATCCGACACGGGCATATGCATCGTGTGTGGTTTACTATGTGGGCAAAGCATCTGCTTGATGCCTAGATGTATGGGCGTCAGTGTATCTAGTTGATGCTTACTATGCTTTGCATTTTTATATGCGCATTGCATGGTTACTATATGTACAGTGGTCTCGGATGGGAGTACCGTTCTGAGGGAGCCTGGGGCTCGGTTATTTAGTGGCTTGGGTGTCGAGAGTACTGAACCGAGGAGTGTGCACGAGTTTATCGAAGACATATGTTGCCTCGCAGAGCAGCGGTAGGTTGGTATGGGACTTGGGTGTCGGGTGTCTTGTGTGGGCCCCAAGGACCGGTATGTGTTTTCCTTATGCTATGTTATTGTGTTGTTAGTGTCTCATGGCTCGTGTGTATGTGTGGGACTGTGTTTGAGATGATCTCTTCTTCTATTTACTTTATAGCCTTCCTTTTCTTATAACTTGCTGAGTCTTGCGACTCACCTTGTTTTTCATCATTCCAGGTAAGGGTAAAGCGAAGTTCGAGGGCAATGATTGTACCACCTAGCAGCCAGCCGTGTCGATAGGGTGCACAATTAGCTTGCCCCCATTGTCTCTGATATTTTGTTAGGATTTTGTCCCTCTATTTTGACTATGCCAGGTTGTTCCTTGTATTTTCTATTTGTTGGCACAGGTGTTTGTATATATTTTTATACTCTGTGCTCGTTGATCTAATGGGGTACCTATGTGCGTGCATGTATATAGTTTTGCTTCCGCTGTTATATTTCTTATGTATGCATGCCAGGGTAATTTTCTCGTCTTGTGTTTCATTTATTTCCCTTCTATAAGCGCTCCCGTTCGAGTAGACCGGGTGGATGAGATATCCGGGCGGGGGTGCTTACATGTTACATAGTGGATACCTTTATATTATATAACAAATACAGTAACACTGAGAAATTTTATAGAATTTTGAAATGTTAATTTATGAAAAAAATCGCCAAAATAAATGTAATTAATGAATAAATCAAGACTTTTGTTACTAGTCGGACTATTCAAAACTTCCTAAAATTTTGGAGTACCAAATTTTGAAAGTTTGGAGTGGTAGTTTAATTATTGAGTTTCTTAATAACATTTGGAATATTGATTTTTGAAGAAAAATTATAAAAAAAATTAGTTTAATGAATAATTATTTAATATTTCAAAGTATTAGTGTAATTATTCAAAATTTTGATACTTGAGTTATTTGAAAAATAATTCTTCTAATCAATAATTTTTAAAATTATTTTCTAAATAAAGATTACAAAAATTGGAGTTGAGATAAATCCGAGTAAAAATCAAATACTAGCACTACAAAAAAAGAAGGGTTTTAATGAGGGAAAATTTGGTCATTAAAAGTTGATTTTTCGTCGTTAAAGAGTTTTAATGATGGGAAAAATCCCATCATTGTCCATCGTTAAAACTTTTGCTGTTAAAAATATTAATGACAAGAAAAAAAGTACCGTCGTTACTATAAATAGTAACGGGCATAACTTCCACCATTAAAAATAATAATAATGACGAATATTTTCATTACTATAACAATGTGTATGGTCATTGAAAATAATATCAACGATGGGTATTTCTGTTGTTATTGCAATATTTACTGATCACTAAACATAAATCAATGATGAATATTCCCATCGTTATTGTATATTTACTGGTCACTAAAGATAATATCAATGATGAATATTTTCGTCGTTACATCTATATTTCTCTGTCATTATTACTATTATTACAATTCAAATGACTATTTTTACTATTATATAAGAATTTATTTTGTACTTATTAATTTTTGTAAGAGATCTCAATTAATTTAGTAAAAACAAGATATATGCAAAATACGATAATTGACATTGATTATATACTAATTATAATCATCTTAAGGGTTTCCATACAATCCATAATCATCTTCTTTTTATTAGGATCTTTGAAGTTTTTCCGTTTGATTTTACCCCCATGGCCAAGCACATGGTTGTGACGTTGTGGTCTAAAATATTTTTTAATTACCTCAATATTAAAAAGTGTTGGCTCTGCTTGAATGGTCTCTACAATTTGATCCTACAAATTTAAAGACTTAAAATTGAATGGGAGAATACTACTTTCTGGATTATTTTTCAAAGTCTCAACTACAGTTTTGCAAGGTTTAACATATATAGTATTTAAACTTGATCTCCAATTTGACCACAAGAGATTCATATGTTCCAAGGTGTGGTCACAATACAACTCTATGTTAGGATTCTCAAATTTATCCTATTAAAAATGATGTATAATTAGTAAAATTTGAAAAAAATAATAAACACTCAAGAGGGAGGTGAATTAGGTTTTCAAAAACTTTTCTTAATTTTAAGGATTATTTGAATAAAACAGTTTGGACTTTTCAAATTATAAAGACTAAAGTTTTAAATAAAACCTTGACAGAAAATGATAAGAAATAAATTCAATACAAAGGATTGATTCTTTTAAATTTTAAGAAAGTTTTTACTATGAATATTATTATAACGACCCAGATTTTCACCTCAAGTTTTATTTACATCAGCGGAAACAAATTGATTAAAATTACATATCTCAGGAGCTCTTACATACATACCATAGCATCAGATAAACAAATCTAACGAAACACGCCTATCTAAGCCCCTGCTCACTCTCACCTCCAAGGATCTTTTTGGTCGGGAGTGTGGGAACCCATATTTTCGTAACATTGCCACGTAATTTAGGTAAGTTTAGAATACTGAAAAATTGGTTTGATAGTAGTTATAAGTACCGAATCAATTACAGGGAATGCCTCAGAGTAAAATTGTCTAAGGAAAATTATATGGTTTCGATGAGCGTTTCGAGATAGAATTTATGGTATTGAAAGAAATCGGATCGGGAACAGTTTTCGGTACAGCTAAAATGCAGCTACCATTTAGGCTGCAGAATCGAATTGTCGTAGGGGACTCCCGAAAAATCAATGGAACCCTAGAGGGGCTTCAGTTTTGCGTAAGGATCAACCCTTCAGTGGTTTCGGGATCAATCGATAGCCCGGTGAGGATGCTGGGGCAAAATGATCATTATCGAGTTAATCTTTGGTTATTAATTTTGCGTTTTCGGTATTGAAATTAAATTAATTCAGTATTTGGGGGTATAATTGTAATTACGAAATTGCCCAAATAAAATAAAAATAAGAAATGGGATTTAAAAGTATAATATAATGTATAATTATATAATTATATATATATATTTGTATGTGTGTGTGCACGTGAGTGATGACAGTCATGCCATAGCCCATACCCTACAAGTTTCAGCCATGCGCCATGCCCTGCAATTTGATGGCCACCTCTTCTTCTGCAAATGGAGATTTTCACGCATTGAGGGATGGCGCTATGTCAAACACGAGGCAATGGAATTGCGTATAAATAGAGAGGAGGAATTGAGAAGCAAAGGGCAAGCAATCAAAGAGAGTTTAGAGAGAGAGATAGCTTGGCCAAGAAGAATGGCAGCAAGCTTTGGTCGCAAGCTTGGTCGATAATACACATAGAGAGAGAGAGAGAGAGATCGCAAAAGAGAAGTTGGGAGCTCGCGATGACAGACGAAGCCAGCCACGAGGAAGGCCGAAGGCAGCTGGAGCAGGTTGCAATAGCTTACGACAGCCATGGCCGCAGGCTTCCAGCAATTAGGCGACGTGGCGATGAAGCAGGCGAGCTGCTCGCGGTGGTTCGTGGCGAGGGGCAGCCTGTTGTCGGTGGTCCGATGGTGTCGGCCAATGGTGTCGGGGCTAGCCATGGCGTCTGGAAGAGCCAAGGGTAATGGCTAGCAGCCATGCGCAAGCTGGTGCGTCACTGTGAGGAGGAGGAAGAAACAGAGGAAGAAGAAGGAATAGATAAAGAAGGAAGAAGGAATGAAGGAGAAGAAGGAAAAAGAAATAAGAAAGAAAAGAAAAAGAAAAAGAAGAAATGAGGAAGATAAAGGAAGCTGGCATGGTGCTACGCGCAGGAGGCACGAGGAAGAAGAAGAGAGGAAGAAGGAGGGAAAAAAGAAAAAGAAAGAAAAAAGAAAAGAAAAAGAAAGAAAAGGAAAATGAAAGAAAAAATAGAAAAAAATAGAGAAATTGTGGAAAAAAATTCTAAAAAATAGGAAATAGAGTTTTATAGTTATCCCGGAGATTTTGGGAAAAAAAAATGCTTTGGGCACGCTTTTCGAGAATATGGCACGCATACCGAGGAAGCCAGAAAGGCTAAGTCAAAGTAAGTAAAATTCTCTAAAAAGTGTTAAAAATTCAAGAATATTATGTTATGAATTTTTGTAGTAAAATATTTAAAAAATATTTAGTTTGGATTTATTGAGGATAATTAGGAAGAAATAGAAAGAAAATTAAAGAAAATGCCAAAAATTATAGAAAAATAGGTTTTAATTTTTATTTAAATAATTATGGTGATTGGGATGCTTTGAGGTTTAAGTTGAAGTGACTTGTCAAATTTTGAGGTTGGCCCGTAAATCGAGGCAATGCACGAGGTAAGACACGGATATCGAGATAGCCCGATAAGCTTGAGAAGGTAAGTGGTACTTTCCAATTAAATTTAGTTTTATGGAAAAATACTTGATTTGTAAGTGTACTGTTACGATTAGTACGGTTATAAATGTTTATACCTCAATTTTCGGGAATGCTTACATCATATTGACATGTTTTGGTATGCATCCATCACGTAGACTACACACATGACATGCTATGAAATGCATATGTAGACGATAATATCATTAATCACACGCATTGAGGCCGTATGGAGTACGAACTAGCACTGTTACTTTACCAATGGTGCCCCCAGACACCCCGGCTTCGAAAGAGGTGGCCGCAAGAATGATAGGTAGTATGAGGGGTGCAGTTGACACCTACGATGAGTAAGACATTGTATACACACATGATAAAATATTATGTACCCTTACTTAGATGATTCATCATCTAACTTAGGCTTTGCCCCTAGAATATTCAAATGTTCCAGATGGAGATTGTAGCAGATACGAGGATGAATGAGGCATGAAATGACACTTAGCAGAGTGCATGATAAATGAAATGTATGTTATGTAGTCCCTATATTTAAGTTCTGCTATTTTGAATTTTGAACGTTTTGAGGAATGCTGATGTATAACCTTATTTATGGTTAATGAGGATGTAAGAATTGATTTATGATCAATATTAAGATATCAGGTTCGATCCTTGCTTCCGCATTTGATGTGTATAATGATTCTCTTATGAGAAAAATGAATGGGAATTCTGGGACGGATTTAAGGAAAGATGTGGTTTAGCATTAGTTTGAGAGAAAAAAAAAATTATTATCCCAGAATTGTCCCAAGTTATAACTCACCCGGGAAAGCGGGGTGTTACAGGGAGAGCCCCGTACACATGGCTATCCGCAAGGATTCGACACCATCGAATCTGACCTCGAACTTTCCTTTCTTAACCTGGAATGATGTAAAAACAAAGTGAGCCACAAGGCTCAACAAGCATAATTAAAACAAAAGGGAATCAATCACCATAACTAGCATTAACAAGGCTTCCCACAATATTCGTTCCCCACGTTATGTCATAAGTTATTGCATATATTCAGTATATCCACATCAGGTTCCACAAATTTGTGTGGCACGTATTCATAATTATGCAAATGGCCATTCGGGCCGAATTCATATTCTATACCACGCACCGTCATACATGTTCTCATTCACATTACTTTTCTTTACAACATGTATTCTCATGAAAGGTTTCATATCATAATGCAACACATACATATGCTTAACAAAATACAAATAACTCTTAGGCTCATACATGTCAATATGCTCAACGATACCGTATGCAATATCATAATCTCATAATACTCATCACCCATCTGTCACCTTCTTTGGCATGGCACCGCATGCCTAACTTGTCCGGACATCACCGGCACAATGATAGCAGTGCCTTCACTCAGAAGCCGAGGGGATAAACACTCATCATAATCCTCACTGAACAATCACATATATACAATGTTATGTATGATCATATGCAACTCACACCACCATATATATGCAAAGTCTTTACATAGTTGTTATGGGAATATTTATTCTGTTTGTTCCAGGTAAAAGACTATATGTTCCACATTATGCAATCCATGTCATTGAACTTATATTTGTATGTTTTCGACACATTTATGACATAAGGCATTAGCCCCATATTCATAAGTCAACACGTTAATATTTGGTAGGATTCCAACATACAATTACGGGTCCCTCGTATGGGTAAATATTTCTATCGCCTCACTTTCAAGATTAGGGATAACGTCTATTGTTACTCTCATAATTGATAGGTCCAGCATAGTTGATAATATTAAAGATTAGACGGAGGTTGGTTAGTTGATCGTCACAATCACATCGAGTCACCCTGACTTTCTGAGAACCTAACCCACATCGGTTTAACATCATTCCCAAAGAAATAAGGACGATACAAAGCCCCATGAAGGTTGGAAATAAATATCACCAGGAGTCACATATTTAGTTCAAGCTCTCCGTTCACAGATTTGACAACAACTCACATATTATAAAATGGTTACCACGCATATTTGCATTATTAATGCGTGGTACCGAGTCACGGTAAGGGAGGGGATAAAATACGAGAAACAATGGAGACTCTCATAGGAAGTTAAGAACATGAGAGAAGGGTTATGAACTTGCCTTTATTTGCCCAATTCTTGATCTTTTAGCACTCCCGTTGCGAAATAAAACGTTCTACATAAAATAACAAGATTACGGCTCCAATTAATTAAATCTAACCACATAATCCAACCACGAAAAATTCATAATTTAAATATATAACACCTTCAATAATTTAACCCACTTATCGAGATATTTTAAACACCGAATCTCTCCAAAATTCGCTGATTTTCTTCCCATTTTTCTCCCTCTTTCTCGAGCTGTCTGCGCCTTCCCTTCCTTCCCTTGTTTCTCCCTTTCCCCCATTTTCCCTTTTTGTTTTGGCAGCAAAATGGCCAAAATTGGCCTTAAATATCACCAGGCGCGGCTGCTTGGTGGCCAAGGTGGAACGAGAGGCTTTCAGCGTGCCACGTGGCACGTCTAGCCACTGCTGCGTGGCCTCCCCCCCTTGCCCCAAAACTACGTCGTTTCGGGGCTTTTTGTGTTGGAAAAATTCAAACAATTTCCTCGCGCACGCTTGCTCTCCCTCGGCTTTGAACCCTTGGCCTTCCTCACGCGCGACCACCTGGCTGCCACTTGCCTTCAATCTATATGCGCTCGTGGTTAAATTTAAAGTAACCTGCGCGCCTCTTTATCGAATTACACCAGCACCCCAAACTTTCTAGAAACTCCACTTACCTCCTGAACCACAATTTCTACTTATTCCACTTGCACCCCAAACTTTCTAAAAAATCCCAAATTTACCCAAATTGATAATTTCATAATTACTTCCAAGTAAAATAATTAATTACCCTAATTCCCATTTCCTCAAAATATTATAAATAAATATTTTTTTTCTAAAATCTCCAAATATTCTAAAATATCCGCACATACCGAAATTAATAATTATTACTTATCTTCCAAATTTTGGGAAGTTACAATTATTAAAACTGATACCAAAAATGTTGAAAAATGACTTTTACTGAAATAAGAATGAAAGTGCTAAAATGAAAAAAAAAAAAAAACATAAATAATGTAGTGTACAGATTTATAGTGGTTCGGCTCAACTAGCCTAATCCACTCCCTTGACTCCTCACCAAGGACTTTAACAATCTACTATAGGTTTTCTAGAACTCAGTTATAACCTCATGTTTTCACAGGTGCAACTGTAACTTCTACTTTTCATAGGTTGAGTAGTAACCAAATACAATTATTTTTCAAGACTCAATCAAAACTATTGCCTTTTAAAGGATCATGCGTAACCACTGCCTTTCAAAGGATCAAGCATAACCTTTTGCCTTTTAGGGATCAAGCATAACCTCAACAATATAAGAAAGGATTATAATTTAAAACACTTTTGAGAAGTTCTTACAATGATAGAGATCAAATACAAAAGTTGCTTCTCATAAATAAAAGAAAGATTTGAAGAATAAAGAAAATGAGCACTCTTTCTCTTTTTTCTTTCGGATAGAGGATGAAGACTTGACTTGAAGTATCCTTTTTGGCTCAAGAAAGTAATAGAAATTATTCAAGAACAATAAGATTGTTCTTCATCTTCATCTCTTTTTATATTTATTGTCCAAAGAATAAAATTTGCAAGGACAACATTCTTTTTCTATAAAATAATCATTAGAATATTTAAATTTCATGCTAAATGATTGAGAAAAAATTTAGAGCATTTTTAGAGCCTAAACGGTCAAAACTATGCATTAAAAACACTTGTAATGGCTAGTTTAGCAGCTAGTTTAATGACTCTATTTTTCAGCTTTAACACAAAATTAATCGACTAACTTTAGTTTTTACTCTAGTGAACTTCTTATTAGTCCACTAACAAAGTTATTAATCAAGCAACTTTTTTCTACACTCTATTATACTCAACACCTACTCGATTATGTTTATCAGCTACTCGATTATGCTCATCAACTACTTGATTGAATAGAGATATGAATTAAATACTTAACTATCACTTAAAAATAGTCGATTATATATCAACTTATACTCGACTGCTCACCAAAAATACTTGATTAAAACTTTATAATCATTGTTCAAACACAATTACTCGACTATAGACATGCTTGACTAATACAAGATCTTACTCAATTATGCTTAACTCTGAGCTTTTAAAAAGATATAACACTCAATTAAAACCTTGATCACTCGATCGCTTTTTATATAGCCGAACTTTGCAATAAATACTCAATTAATGAGAGCATTTACTCGAGTAATATTCAAATATACTCGAATTATCCTATTACCTTACTCGACTATTATTCAAATAACATATATTGTTTTGAATATCATCAAAACACTTTTCTTATCAACATAAGCATTTAAAAATCATAAATATTGAACTTAAATATAAAACTCAATTTTCTCATCAACATTTAATATAAACCTTAAGCTCAAACACACATAAGTGATGATATTCAAAACAAATATGCTGTGAATGAGATATTTCTTGTGAAAGTTGGTTAAAATTAACTTTTCAAATACATTTACTTGCTAGATAGAAAGCCTTTAAAGATAAATGAGATATTTTTAAGGCACATGACTTTGACAACAAGTTAAGAACAACACATGTATTACTCAACTAACAACTTACCTTTTCTAAATTCATATAAGAATTATTCTACTTAGCACACAACATGACATATTCCATAGGAATATCATTACCCAAATAACTATTTATTCATATATCAAATATATACACATGAATCACATATAAGTCAAGTAATTTACATTTACTTGACTAAAACATATAGAACATAGCAAATATGTTGAGCTCACTATATGATACTCAAAACATAACATATATCACAAAGATGCCCTAACTTGATCATCATGAAATTTCACCAAGACAAGAGCACACATTAAACAAATAAATCATATCTATGATATATATTCCATAAGCTCTAAGGCATCATGATTTCTATTCTATAAACTCTAAACCATCATACACAATATGCTATGAATGCATACATTGAGTAATTCTTGAAAGATAGAATCTTTAGAATTCTATTACTCAAATGCATTCAACCTAAACATGAGCAACACTAGAAAGTATTGCTTGGAAAGCATACAATATTTACATTCATTCAAAAAATATACTGACTATATATAGATAGTTTAAAATAATATCACTTAATTGCATCTCCATTCTTATTCGAGTGATTAACCATTACTCACTATATATAGATAGTTTAAAATAATATCACTTAATTGCATCTCCATTCTTATTTGAGTGATTAACCATTACTCGATTATAAGCATGAAAAAATGAATTTTCAACAACTTGACCAAATGAAATCAACAATCCTATAAATACTAGAATCAAGACAACAAACATACAACTAATAAAATCTTAAATGTTCTTTCATTAAATTTCAAAACATTGAGAGCCTTAAGAATATTATATTAAATATCAAATAGATAACTTAGGTTTTATGAAATAGAATTTAGAATCACTTTCATATATACATTTGCTTAAGAGCAAAGATGATTGAAATATATCAAATAAAGCACATTGCCCCTAGATTTAAGAAATGCTTCCACACAATTTGGGTATTTAAGATATTTCCCAATCTTAAGTTTATTCTAAGTGTCATAAGGATATATGACATTTATTTATGACACTGATGCATTAGGATACTTAAGATAACCTTTGAAATTTAGGGCACCTATATGCATAACAAGCATATAAGTAAGAGTAAGATTAATCGCAAATATATTAAGCTAATTAGCACAACCTTAACATGAAGAACAAGGTAAGATGATCAAAACTCAAATACTATTACTTTGAGTATATGATCACTTACTTAAACATTAGATATAAAACACAAAACACATTAATCTTAAACTTTGAGTAATGCTGACACATATATCACTTGGCTTGGCATGAGCTCTACAAAACACTCATGTATTAACTTTAGGATGACCTTAAAGAGAAGCATAATAAGAGACATATTAATAAAGCATATGACTAAAATAATTTTAGAACATATGAGAACATTAATAGAAAAATCATACTAAAAGATAAATCTATCAAGGTTCCTTAACATTATATATATTCTCGAGACAACCTCAACATATATAACTTATCAAGATAGTCTTAATATATCTTTAAGTAATATTCTAAACACTTTTTCACATATACAAAATATATTAATAAGTCTATAAAAATATAATATAATAAGATTCTTTGAGATAATTCTCAACTCATCCTTAGCCATATATAATATTGAATTTCATTACTTCTAAGACTCTAAAGTTCCTCTAAACACCCCCTCCCCCCGCTCCGCAGGGAAAGGAGGACAATGTTTTGAGTAAATCAAAATAAAAGATGAAGTAAAAAGGATAATTTACCTTAATTGCTTTTCACATGTGATTTTTTTATTTTTTTCAATTTCTTTTCAAGCTTTTTACTTATATATAATAAATGGTTTGATCACGTACAATTCTTTCCAAGTGCCTTGACCATAATTGATGATTCTCTCCCACTACTTGATTGTTGTAGAATATAATTAAAAGTTTTTCTCCAATTTTGAGCCCAACTACTTTGTTTTAATTTTTTTCCTTGAATTATCTTTTTTGAGTACGAATTTCACCTTTAAAATACTCAAAACTCCTCCTCCCCCATTGGATTGGATTTTCTAGCGTAGCTAGGTTATGGGATGCTTTCTGGTGATTGGGACGAAGTCTTCGGGGTCAATTCACTGCCGTGCTTGAGCTGCAAATTCCTTCATTATTTCATCATCTCAAACATCCATATTTAGCGATTCTTGTATTCTAATTCCCATCCCCTTTTGCCCAATTAAATTGCTGTGAACAGTGGACGTTTGGCTGCCTAGAAAGTTCAGATCGATGGCGGCTGTTTCTTTCATTCCGTTTGTGGCCTTGTATTTCCTGTCTCATCCCGCTGTTTCTGCTCATGATAACAGCAACAATAATATCAAGATTAGTTGTCCCAAGTCGTTTCGCTGCGGAAATTCCGGACCACAGCTTTATTTTCCTTTCTCCAATATCTCCAATCCCCAGTGCGGCCTGTGCACTGTGTTTTGCGGTAATCACGAACATCCTGTATCAGGAATCAATTTTGGAAGTGAAGAAGCATTTCAGATAACTGACATCTTATCCACGCCCAGCGGTTACGGCAGTGTTAAAGTCCAAGTCTATGACCCAGAGTTCACAAAACGTTTACTTGCCGGCGATTGCAGTGGCTTCAGGAATTTCAGCTTACCCAATTCTCCTTCTATTTCCTTCACTATCCCTCGCAATCTCACCACCCTCTTCAAGTGCAGGAAAAGCTATCCACTTAGCCCTTCAGCACATGATGAGTCTTTAAACTACACAGGCTGTCATGATTTCAATTTGTACTACAACAAGCATCTACCAGATGATCATCACAATGTTTCTGCTTCTGCCGATTCTTTTCATGGCTGCGACACCATTTTTCGGCCTTTGACTTCGACGCCATCTAAAAAGAAAACTGAAACTGGTGAGAACAATGACGATCTATTAAAACTATTGAATGGTGCCTTTAATATCGAATTGCAAGCGTCCGAGGATTGTCTCAAATGTCACGGGAGAGGAGGCCAATGCCTGACCACCAGCACAAAATTTCACTGCACAGCAAAAAACGGTACTTCTCTACTACACCTGCACATGAATCTTGCAGCTATGCCTGCTATTACTTCTCCGTCTTCGGCAGTATCATGGTGCCTCTTTCTCCCAAAAAGCTTGAGCCAATAAGGGAGAGTCTGCAATAATATGTATCAGACTATTACCTAATAATTCGTTTAACCTGATGTTTATTGCAGGGCCAAACCTCAAACTGATCCTTCCCTTGGGTAAAGAAAACCTTCTAAACTAACTTCTCTATTTGTTCTTTCATTGTTCTGTTTCTGCCCTGATTCTTTCTTGTTGGTGATGACCACCACCTGTTTGTTCTTTAGTCACTGTCGGAGCCCTTGCCATTTGCTTGATTATTGTATTGATTATCTGTCGATACAAAAGACGGAAGTATGTCTCTTCACATCTGTTGTCAAGGAACATTTCCGCCGATACTTCAGCTGAGATTGAATTCAGCCGTGTCTTCTTCGGAGTTCCTGTCTTCAAATATGCTGAACTTGAACAAGCGACAGACAATTTCCGTCCTTCCACTGAACTCGGAGATGGAGGTTTTGGCACTGTCTACCATGGTAAGATGGTTTAAAGTTGTTCATATTTGTCACCGCATCACCAAACTTACAATATCAAATCTGAGAATCTGCATATGAATTATGTCTAATCACAATTGTTGATCTCTTCTCAACCAGGGATACTTCAGGATGGAAGGGAAGTGGCAGTTAAACGCCTATACGAACACAACTCGAGGCGCGTGATGCAATTCCTGAATGAAGTCGAAATCCTAACCCGCCTGCGCCATCGCAATCTTGTTTCCCTCTATGGCTGCACTTCACGCCACAGCCGGGAACTGTTGCTTGTTTATGAGTACATTCCTAATGGCACTCTGGCCGATCACATCCAGGGCGACCGGGCCAAGGATGGCTTGCTCACATGGCCTATTCGGATGAGCATAGCCGTGGAAACTGCCAGTGCATTGGCTTACCTCCACGCTACTGATATCATCCACCGTGATGTCAAGACTGACAACATACTACTCGACAACAGTTTTTCTGTCAAAGTTGCTGATTTTGGGCTTTCAAGACTCCTCCCAACCGATGTGACACACGTCTCTACAGCTCCACAGGGGACTCCCGGCTATGTTGATCCGGACTATTACCAATCTTACCAACTTACTGATAGGAGTGACGTTTATAGCTTTGGAGTTGTGCTCGTTGAGCTCATATCATCCATGCCTGCCGTTGACATTAGCAGACATAGGCATGAGATTAATTTGGCTAACTTAGCAATAAACCGAATCCAGAACCGTGCATTCAATGAGCTGATTGATCCTTCTCTTATGTATGAGTCAAACACTTCAGTCGAAAGGATGACTACGTCAGTGGCAGAGGTGGCTTTTGGATGCCTACAACTCGAAAAGGAAATGAGGCCAAGCATGAATGAAGTTCTGGAGGCTTTGAAGGAAATTCAAGATTACAAAGACGAGGAGAACAATGGGGAGCAAATTGACAATTCAGAGCCCTTAAATCATAGATGGCCTCATCCTTCCCCTGAGGGTGATGATGCTGTGTTGTTGAAGAGTGGCAAGGTGCCACCCTCACCCGATTCTGTAGCCAATGCTCACAGATGGGTTAGTGGCTCTTCCACATCCATTTCCAGTGGCTAAGGCTTCATTTTCAAACACCAAAAAAAGGAGTCTCCAGTGCACAAGGATCGGGCTCGTGGTTCACCAGTGAGTTGTTTGATTTTGTTTTCTCCTCATCTACTTGTTTTGATATTGACACATATGATATCAAGATATTATACTGGCTGATGTATATAGTATAGAGCTCCCATTTGTATATGCAGAGTTTTGTTTGAAGATTACAGAAGTTTTATCTCATCTTTGATTGCGTTTCCCTTTCCTTCTGGCGAAGGGAAATAGATGAAAATGAAGGGGGAAAACACTGACATTGGATTTATTTTTTAAATGCTGATATGAATGTTGCAGTGAATAATTGATTCCCAAGGCGAAACCAGAAAATTGCGAAGGTTTTGGGTCTTGCGTTCAAGGAATTGGCACCTGTAATGTTACTGTTCAAATAAATACTGTAAGAGCTTAGTAGAAGACGAACAGAAAATGAGGCCTTAGAATTTATGAAGAATGGTGTTGGTGGCACCTAGAACAGAAAGATAAACCGAAGCTGTTTTGCTAAATTTTGGTTTGGACGAGTTGAATTGGAGAAACAAAGAGGAGAACAGTAAGGTTAAATGATATAAATAGCAAGGCTGCAGAATACCATAATAAGTTTGCATTTATGATGTGCGCATTTGACAGAACAACAATTTCTGTGAAGGGTTGTGAATGGCTTCAGGTAAGAATTTCATGCCAGTTTTTATAGCTTTGCTTCAAGTTAAACATATTAATGTACCTAAATTTTGTAAGTGGATTCTGTATATTTCATATCAATAAAAAGAAGAAGATAATTCTGTAAATTCTGAGACGGAAAGAAGAAGGTAATTTTAGCAATTAAAGTGATTGAGGTAAGAAAATCTTTACTTCAAATCCCTGTGGTTTTGTTGACACTGCACTCACAATCTTACATTCAAAAGCTTTCATACTGTATGATTCGTTATTTCATATGATTTATCTTAATTGACAGATTTGTTCACTACTTACCTTAAATTAGAAGTGTGAACTTGATGATTGTTCATTTCTATGTAAAGGGGAGAAGGATGTGAAATATGGAACACAAAAAGGTCTGGCCAAATATTCCGGGGATTTGCATTTTGTGTGAAATTGTTGAACACTTGAACTAACCTGTATCGTGTGCAGCGTGCTTGATGCAACGGCATGCGTTTGCGGGTGGTGTCAGTGGTCTGTATTTTCTGCCAAGTTTCATGGTTCATGAGTGTTCTGCTACCTCACACAAACACACATATTTATTATTAGTTTGGGGAGCTGGTTGTTGATGAGAAGCATGAAGAATTGCTGTAATTCATTTCATTTCACAAATTGTAAAGATTGTATGAACTTGTAATATAGGTGTAACGTCTGATGATTTCCAGTCTTGTGAGCAAATCATGTTGCAACTACACCACCACCCAGCTACCCTATTTCATAGATACAAGACCATGTCCTTGGATTTTCTTGGTTTAAAGGGAATGTGTATATTTAGACATGTGTATGTGTGAGATATGTGTGATGAAGAATTTTACATGGGAAAGTGGAATTATTGAAAGACCAAAATGCCATCGGTAAGGAAGGGTCTATAAAAGGGGTACTTAGCCTCTTCTTGAAGCATTTGACCAGATTCAAAAGAGCATTTGACCAGATTCAAAAGTGCAAGACGAAAAGAGGCCAAGACACTTATCTTGCTCATATAAACCTGTTTGGTAAACCAAGTAATTGAAAGGGAACAGAGAAAATAGAGAATTGAAGAGTCAAGAAGAAAGTAGAATTCTATCCACCCCACACCTACAACGGAATATTGCTAATTGTGTAAGTGTTTGGAAAATGAGGACGAAATAAACTTAAACGATCATCAAAGGAATCAATTTCCTATACAATTGTAAAATAAAAATTATTTAATTAAACGCGCAGTCAATTTTAATTATCGCCGATACGTCGCTAATTAATTTAGCTAAACATGCGACTGATTCATAAATAGCATTATTAAATAAATTTAAAATATTTTTATACCTCGCGTACACACACGAGCAGAGTTTCAGCGCGTTAAAAATTACAGAGCATTTCAGCAGTGAAATCACTGCTATTTATAGGCGCCAGGAGGGAGCAATTCGGCCAAGGGAAGTGAAGAAATTGGCTGCCAGGCTCTCCCACACACTGCCACATGGCAGCAAGGGAGAGGGGGTGGGTGGCGCATGGCCACCCACGTGGCATGGCCCAGGGCGCGTGCTTGGCGCCCTGGCCGCGTGGCTGCCCGCGGCCTTGCCGGGCACACAGGCGCACGGATGGGCGCCGCCTGGCGCCAGCTGTTACAGTCTCCCTTCCTTATGAAATTTCGTCCTCAAAATTTTGAGCAATCATTCTATTAGGTACACATTCCCAGAATCAGCTCATCCCTTGTGCAAATGTTATATATAAACTTCTAACAATTATTTATATAAATTCTTGAAATCCCATATATATATCCTGGGCATGCGTATAGAATCAACTGCAACCCTCGAATGGTCTTCCAAAAGTTAGACACAAATCAATTTCTTTCATAAAGTACAACATTCATTGAAATCTCACATAATCATTTGTTCATGTTGCACTATCACGCAATCCGATCCTTTGAGCTATCACAAGCTCTCACTGTGTCTGGCAAATCATTCTCATTAGGCTCTTCACATGAGTCCTATTACAGACATAACTATTCCAAAATGTCCCTTCACTACCCTCTGATAACAGTTTGCCAAAATATCTTAGCATTCTATTTCGAAATCTAATTCCCAAAATTTTATTTCGAACCCCACGTTGCTCCATGTTTTGAAATATAGGGTCGGGACTATAAATATCTGAAAAGCCCCGAACTCAACTTTCGCGAGTCCGGATAATTTTCTTCCTTTTGCCAGAATCTCTGAAACAATAAAACACGTTTTTTCCCATGAAGAAATTTATTTTTCTTCTCCCTTTTTTTTTTTTTTTTTCATTCTTTGTTTTCTTTTCTTTTCTTTTCTTCTTCTTCTTCTTCTTCTTCTTCTTCTTCTTCTTCTTCTTCTTCTCCTTCCTTCCTTCCTCTGCAACGCACCGACCTTGCGCGCGAACTGCTGCCGATCGCCGCCGTCTTCCAGCGTTGCCTCCTCCTCCTCCGACCGCCGCTGCCTCCTTTGCAACCACTGCCGGCGCTTACTCTGCCATCGGCCGAAAGCCACCGTGCAGCTTCCCTCGCCCTAGCCACCGATCACCATCTTCGACGACCCAAACAGCCCTCCGTCGGCCAGATCCGGCCGTCGCCGTTGCTAGCCCCCTTGCGTAGCCACCAGCCCTCGCTTGGCATCCCTCGGCCGCCACCGCGCCAGCCGTCGTCCCTGCTGTTGCTGTCAGATCCAGATCGATCCGACCCGACTCGGCTCGACTCGACCCACTTCAAGTTTGACCCATCCTTGATTTGACCCATTAGATCTGACCCATATCTGTTTTGACTTATCCATTTAGATCCGACCCATATCTGATTTTGTTTAAACTTAGCCAGATCCCAGATCTATCATGGCAAGGCGCAATATGTCATGGGACAACAATCCAAGGCCCCGGTCTTGATGTGGTGCCTGCGTAGTTTTAAATAAAGGATGCAATTCACAGTGCATCTTTGCTCCTTACTTCCATTGTGAGGATGGTACTACTTGCTTTGCTGCCATCCGCGATGTTTTTACTGTCAGAAATGTCGTCAACATCCTAACTTCGCTTCCAGTCAACGACCATTTTTGGGCTTCCAATACACTCCTCTTTGAAGCTCAAGCTCGGGTTCAAGATCCCGTCTATGGCTGTGTAGCTCACATTCTTGCCCTTTAGCAGCAGGTTAGTGAGTTGCAAGCTTATCGAGTTTACTTGCAGGATTTACTATTTGCATATTATTCTTCACATCCCCAACCTATTCCTCAACCTGATCAAAACCCGAGTTGGAATTTCGATCTTCCTATCATTCCAGAGGATGCCCCTTATCCTGGTTTCTCAGAGGCTACTCTTCCACCTTTCCTCCGTGAAGCTAGCAGTAGCCAGATGCCACCCCCAGATGACATCGATGAGCTGGGAGCTGTTGCGTTTGGCAACCGTCGTCCTCACTGAGCATTGGCATCATCATCAGTTTTATGGTTTGCCTTTTTCCTTTAAGTAATTGTACGGTTTGATATCCTGTAACCGTTTGAACATATGGAATGAATATTATGCTTTGGTACTTTTAACGTCTCATTCCCTTATTCTCGATTGCATGTTGATCATAAAACATCTCAGCCTCTTACAACTGTTTTAATAACTCATCAACTCGAGATAAAAATATCAGCTCTTAATTATCACCTGATAATTCATATCCTAAATCAAGTCACACATGGCTAAGCATCCAATAACCTCAAGCTATCATTGGCAGTTTCACCATTAAGAAATAATCCCGTTAAATATATCCTAGTCATTTTTCATTTCTCTTACGGCTTCTATTGATCGCAAGTGCTTATACCTCCTATCCATAGGCTCATTTATTTTCTTAACTTGCTGACATCATCTTAATGATTGTCCAGCTATACATCTCTCAATTTACCTACTGGCTACCCAAACCAGTCATCTAATCATACGAGAGTTTCAATCTCCAAAATCGAAAATCTCGGATCATCAATTAATTTGGTCCTGCAACTTCTTCTACTACGACCCGTTATCCTGGCACATCCGCCATCATCTTGATTCCCTTAATTATGTTAAAGATTCGCACAATCTTCAAGACATCAATCCATAGCCATGCTACCAGCTAAAGCAAGCAGGTACTTACGTTACCCACGGTACTCCAATCCTCACTGGATTTCTTTCTGAAACTCTAAAGTTCCATCACGACTCCTTAGATCCTCAATCAATTCTTTCAAGGAAATTCCTTAAAAATCTCATATCGATCAATCCTCGAAGATCCTGAATCAGATTGTGATACCTAGTTCCAATCATCTTCCAAGTACTCGATTTCCTTTGCCACTATGGCTTTCTATCCACCATTCATCACGGTGCTTAAGGCTCTCCTCGTCGGTCTGACTTCCGACAACTTTACCTGATTCTGCAGGTTCATTTGGCACACTGAAACGTAGTCACAACCTCTGTTGACTAGGTTTCCTTATCATTCCTTTATGGTCAATACGACCCATCAATCAACTCTTTCTTCTTTTTAGTACTTGAACTCTACCTTGAGTCGAGACTTCCATCTTCGAACTAACCGTTAAGGTTTTGGACTAGCCATGCTCCATTACCCGAAATCTTATTTACCGAGAATCCACTAACTCTCGTATTTTGTTCTTCAGATTTAGTTGACTATCGGCACACGACCATTAAATTAGTTCTTCCTAGGCACTACTCTTTCCTTCAGCCAGCACACAGCTGTCATTATCACCCCCATCATATGGTAGGCTTACTCCTACATCATATGTCGACCCTCACACAGGTACATCTCGGGTGAAAACTGCACGGTCTCGTCGTAGTCCTTTAAGAACTATCATTCGTTGTCGCTGCCCTGAGTCTAACTCATTCTGCAAGAACATTCTTCCTAGGCCTTCATTATGGCCTGGTGATTCCATCACCTCATAGGTAGCGCCTACACGACTCACGAGCATGCATCTTTCCTTTCCATTTCATATGTCAGGTAGCTTTCCCTTTGAGCCACCCAACACGACCATCTTATGATCCCATTGCCATACTAGATATCGAGGTATTCTATCCCTCGAGTCTCACACTGTTCATTGTGTCACCCACTCTTAAGATGACCATGAACCCCAATGCAATTCTTTCAATAGGACACACGGTCCATCTCATTTTGGGTTGATTCCCTCATTATCATGCTAACCACCTCCCATCATATCAGACAACTCTTGCTCCCACTGCCACCATAATAGATCCACAAATGGGAGGTTCGGGTTTGGACCCGGCACGCTAGGGCCTGCCTCACCAAAGTTCATGATGGTATTTTATTATCTGCACATAAAATCAAGGGTCAGATCAATAACCAACATAAATTTCCCTTCCCCCACGAGGCCTAGATTTAGGGATTTACACATCCCTCTGCTCGATATCCTAGGAAAACACAATTCCTAAGTAAGCCCACAATACAAATCATACCTACCCGGGGAGTACCTCAATTCCAGTTACGACCTACCCAATCCCAAATGTGCATTCCCAATCCCATCATCCCCATTTCGGTGTCTCCATGTTTTTTTTTTTTTTAATATTTGGCCCTAATCAACACATCGTGCCTACCACAAACCTTGCTCTGATACCACCTTGTGACGCCCCAGCCCCACTAATGGGTGCCACTATAACCTACATTACAACCCCGGCCTGCTCGAAGGACGGTTATGGCCCTGCCAATATAAATCTTTAAAATAATATGGGCACCCTGGGTGGGGTCCAGGCTTCGCCGCCTTCGACCGGACGAGAGCTCGGGAGTTAATTGCGAGGACAGCGGAAACTCACCCGAGCCTCGTCCTTGATTAGGCCCTTGGAGCATAAATCCAATTTCAAACAGATATCAACAAGCCTAATAAATTACTTCAACCACCAAACATAATTAAACATATCTCAGTTTTTGGCCGTAGCCGACAGGTACAAGTTCCCTGCCCTACTGGGTTCACTCATAGTGGGAACCTTAACTTGGTTCCAGCTTACTTTAGGTTAAACCATAACCAACACCCATAGCTAACACATAGTAGTTATATTACAATATTAACATTTGGGGTTAACCCACACCCCCACGGTTAACAGTCGCTTCCAACTGGCGGCTCCTCTATTAGTATCGCTTTTCCTTTCTCGGATCCCGAGCCACCTGTTGGGTTAGTGGGAAAATACAGGGATGAGTCCCGAGAACTCAGTAAGGGTAATATGAGTTGCAGTAAATTAAAATGCATGACAATTATATAATAATGCGAAGTGCATCATGCATGTTGGCCTGTCCACCTCACCCTAAACCGGATTTTGGTGGCCCCACTGATTTCATTTAGAACCCCATCTCGAGGCTCACACGGCCCAAATCTACAGCCCTATGCCTGGACACTTCTCCCACAATCTAATACAAGCCATGCCAAAATAAATTTACACGCAAACCATATTAAACCTTACCACGCGTTAATCTTGAGCTGCGCGTCGATTTCAGGTTCCAATTTCCTATACAATTGTAAAATAAAAATTATTTAATTAAACGCGCAGTCAATTTTAATTATCGCCGATACGTCGCTAATTAATTTAGCTAAACATGCTACTAATTCATAAATAGCATTATTAAATAAATTTAAAACATTTTTATACCTCACGTACACACACGGGCAGAGTTTCGACGCGTTAAAAATTACAGAGCATTTCAGCAGTGAAATCACTGCTATTTATAGGCGCCAGGAGGGAGCAATTCGGCCAAGGGAAGTGAAGAAATTGGCTGCCAGGCTCTCCCACACACTGCCACATGGCAGCAAGGGAGAGGGGGTGGGTGGCACATGGCCACCCACGCGGCACGGCCAAGGGCGTGCGCCTGGCGCCCTGGCCGGCCGTGCGCACAAGAGCACGGATGGGCGCCGCCTGACGCCAGCTGTTATAGGTGCCCTAGAAAATCAAATCCAAAAATCTCAAAATTCATAAAAATATTTCAAGGAAGCCAAAGACCCATATGACCTTGATGGGTTTTTTTGGGACAAGAGTCTCTGGGAAGGTCCAATCTTAGCATTTCCAAGGCCAAGACTCATTCAGAATCTCTAGGCCCAAGCCTCCCAATGACTCCGAAGAGTCTTTGAACCCATCTAGAGGATACTCATCGAGGGTCTTTGACTTCAAAGATATCTCTAGGCCCTTCGATCTCATTTGATGCATCTTTCCTGAAGAGTTAGGAGACTCACATTAGCATACCACGTGTCACGCGTACGCACTCACTTGGCCTATGCACTTAGCAATCCTAAGCGTCTGCCCTTTTTTAAAAAATAATGTTCATTTCATTAGTAAGTGTAAATCCAAAGTACAAAAGTCAAAATGAGCCAAAAGTGCCAAAAAGAAGCCAAGCCTAAGATTTCTCTTCGGAAGAGGTAGGAAGGGACCCCCTTTTATAAAATCCAGTGTTCTAAAAGGTGCTAGGCACTAGTTGAGCACCAAATCGGGGCCTAGCGCCTAGGGCGCCTAGGTGGGGCCTAGGCAGAGCCTAAAAAAACTATTGTTTTCAGCACATAAACCTGCATTATTTTGTAACATTTGTTGTTTCCTTATATTATTTTGTGCTTTCATCTAATAGTAAATCACACACAAATTAAATTATTATATTAACAATAATTTAACCCATAAAATATACTTTTCTTGACTTTTTTTTCTCACAAATTTATCCCAAATTTCCAGCTGTTGCCCATTTAAGATGTGCTTTTTGACCACTGCTTTGGTGTTTGGTCTCGCTCCCCCTCCTAAATTTCTCTCGTCTACTAGACGAGTTCCGTACTACTATTCTTCCGCTTCCGCTTCCTTCTTCCAGACGAGTTCCATACTCGTCTCCCTTAAATTTCTCCAACAAATCCATTCTTCTCTGCTCCTTCTGTTTAATGACTACTACTACAAGAGGCAAAGAGCCCGTCTCTTCCTCTTCCGTTTCTCGGAGCAACGACAATTATGGTGTGTTCTAGAGCTTCAGAGGCAAGGACATTTCATCCACCATCTCTACACGGCTCTTACAAATTGTAGCGGCCAGGCTGCACATGACACAAGTAGGTAGGCACCTTCGTCCACCATCTCTACACGACTCTTACAAATCGTAGCAGCCAGGCCGCGCGCCACCCAGGTAGGTAGGCTGCCCATGCCGCGCCCGACCCAGGTAGTTAGGGGCTGATCGGGTAGGATTGATTGGCCTTACGCCTAGGGTGTCGGTTAGGGCTTAATCACGGTGGTTGCCTTGGCCGCGTTTTAGAACACTGGTGAAATCTAAGATCATAAAATCAATGTTGGCTAGAGCGTCGATTGTTTCCAATGTGCTAATAGTGGTAGGGCCTATTAGTACTAGAGATTTTGAGTCCTGCTCTAGTACATTCATGGACCGATAAGGTTAGGAAGATCTCCCACCTCAACCTTCAGTTAGTCCTCCGGCGCCTTCGGGTATAAATCTCCAAGCTCCTTCCAATTAAGGTCACCACATTAAATAGCTTCCTTTAAATAGATAAGCTTTAAAAAATTATCTCCTGGGCGCATCTTTTCCAGATACCCTTGAGCCAAATAGAAATCGTACTTCACAAAGCCCATGGCATAGCTCTCTTTTTCCATGTGGCATGCTCAGGAAAGCCGATACTCCTTCACGACCACTGCACAAATAACATATAACACCCCTTCTCCTAGAATTGCTCGAGAAGAGATGCTACGGGAAAACAAAATAAAACTAACTGATAAACTAAAATCTGATACCATAAATGAATATCTCAATCAACTAAAATAAAACTCTGAGTCAACATAAACTGAAAAATTATAAACTTTGTCTATGGGACAATCCCTCAATTGAAATATAAAATAACCCTAACTGACAAGACACTATAAACTGACAATCTCCCAGACATCTTTTGTCTTGAGCGGCTCCACATACACACACTATTGACCACTGCTGCTAGGCCCCACATCTGGTACTCCCACGCTAGGATCTGGAATGGTGAAGAGTACAAGGTGAGCTACAAAGCTCAGCAAATAATAAGCTGAAAAGAATAACTGAAATTGAATCGAGAAATATCGATACTCATAAAGATTATAACTATTCTTGTACTGAGAGATATAAGAATCATTGTAAGGTTGCATTTACAAGATGTAATGCACATAAACTATAAAGTAAATGCAGGTATGCAACTTTGGCTCATAGGTTCACATAACTGTAATACATACCTGACTGATCTAAATCCTGTAAACACAAAAACTGTAAGCACATACAGTGGACAATATGCCCCTAGCCCTCTGGTCGACATCAGGCGAGTAACTCATAACTGAGATATAACTAAAACTGATACTAGTGGGATCCTCGCGGACAAGCCGCCTAACGCGCATAATGCAATGCTCATATAAATGCTGGCACACGATATGTAATGCTCCATATAAAGTCATGCTCAATGCTCATACCATAATGTATGCACATAATCTCACAGAAAAATGCTGATCATGTCATAATTAATTGCTAAACACGGTATATGATTTTTATCAGCTATATTGAGATACAAAGATTCTGCAATTTTTGAGTATGGGCATGGCATATTGGATTTTATCATAACTTGGCATAAAAAAATTCAATCTTTGAAGAATTGAATATTTATATTAAATTTAGGACTTGCATTAAGAATTTATTGGAAGTCATTCGTGTTGAGCCAAGTTGCTCTAATCAACCTATTGTGTATTTTGATGTTTAACAAAACATAATTTTAGTAAAATTATTTTTAGTATGTCTAAAACCCCTAATGGATTTTTGATACTTGTTAAGTATTATAGTATTTTGTGTATCAAAATGAACCAAGAAATGCTATTTGATTCTAAGTAGAATATTAGCACTACAAGGGAACATATAAGAAAATGTTTTCCTTTTGGAAAAATAATTCCTGGTATTTTCATAGCTACTATTCATTATTGTGAAAATGGATTTTAGTGAATTTTTCAAGTAATGGAAAGTATGTATTTGGAAGTGCTAAAATCGTCAAAACCGGAATTTGTTCTAAAACCCAAAATCTACTTTCTTATCTATTTGGATTTTGATTTTTTAGATATTTTTATTAAATCCAAATGGGGGGTACTTTGTTATTTACATTTATGTATTAAAGTAAATGGAAGGTAAAATATAAATAAAAGAAAATTTTATTTTTCTGAAATCTGGACTGAGAGTCGACTCCTGGTGAGGGACAGTCGACTGTAAGTCAAAATGGCAGTCGACTGTGGATGTGCATCAGTTGATATAGCCGAGCATTGTTTATGCAGAGTCGAGGTAGCCGAGAGTGGGTTTTGGCCAGTCGATTGTCGAGTCGACTGTAGGCCAATGAGAGTCGACTGTTTGTGAGAAAGTCGACTATGGGTTGAGCAAGAGTCGACTGTCAGTAGCGAGAGTCGACTGTGGGTGTCTAGAGTCGACTGTCAGTTAGAGCAGTCGACTGCCAGACTCCAACGGTCGGATTTTTGGAGCCGTTGCAGGTCATTTTGGGAGCCTCAATATAAATATCAAAAGGAGAAATCTTGAGAAGGCTAATGCTTTACCATTTTCTATCTTCCTAAAGCATACCCAAGCTCTCAAGCACTCAATCAAAGCAATCCAAGGCCTAAGGAGTTTCAAAGATCTATCCATTGGAGCCTCAAGGCAAAGAAGAAGTTTTCTTCTTATTAGTAACTTGTATCAGTTCATTTTGCCTTGTATATTGATCTTGTATTGATATCCATTGTAGTCCAAGTGTGTTGGACATAGGATTGATTTATTTGTATTAGATTGTGGATTGTGAGTGGCATCCTAGAGCCCAAGTAATCTAGGTGTATTATTGTGTTGTAATAGTTTTCGGGGTGAGCTAAGGGGAAACCTCAGGGTGTACAAGTTTGCTAGGTGTTCTTGTGTGGAAACCTAGTGGTGGTTATAATGGAACCTCAAGTGTCGGTTTGACCTTGAGAGAGTGGAGTAGGTGTTGGATACACCGAACCACTATATATCTTGTGTTTATATTGTGGTTGTTTGTGTATTTATATTGCTATCATTTCCAAACAACATATATATTTATAACAAGTGTATTTTGTGTATAAGAAAATCTCAAGAGTTTTAAAAAGGAAAGAATCAATTCAATAAGTTTTTAATCACTCAATTTACCCCCTCTCTTGAGTGGCCATTGTGTGTGTCAAGGGACTAATAATTCGGATGCCATATGATACTATTCGGATGACTGTTGAAGTATAAGGGAGCAATTTGAATGAAGCAGCAGCCCATTCGAATGAAAAAAAAAATGAACTACAATAAGGTCATTTGAATAACAGAAACTCATTTGAATGACAAAGACTCTTTCGAATGATAGATGATATATAACAAAGGCTATTCGGATCCTATAAGGACTCATTCGAATGACTCAAATTCATTCGAATGAATTTGACAATTTTCACACATTTGAACGGGCATAATGCAACTCATTCAAATGCAATAGTACCCCATTCGAATGAATGAATGGGATACACATGAGTCATTTGAATGCTAGACTATATAAAGCAACAGCTTACTCAGATCTTCAAGGGCTCATTCGAATGACAAGAAAACTCATTCGAATGTCACACTCAAAACTTCAAAAACATATATGAATGATATGATAACACTAAGAACTCATTCGGATACTACTGGACTCATTCGAATGACTGGAAACTCATACAAAACGAAGGTTACAATAACAAAGACCATATCTTGAATCTAAAACATAACATTACTACACCATTCCAAAAGAAATCTTGGGAGAACAATCCCAATTGATATAGAATAATATCAAGATGGATCAATCAATCATTTATGAAAGAAAACGCTGTAAAAATTATGCATAGCTTATCATAACTCACTGGATAATGATATAACTACGAATATACATATGCATGTAAACTGATAAAAATCTGGGAACAAGAACGAAGAGTCCTGTTTAATCTGAAAACATATGCTATCATGATTAAATAATCATATTTAAAAGAATCGCTAAAGACTCATGCATATCTTCTTCATGCACTCATTGTTCTATGCATATATATATATATTTATGTATCAGTTGTCTGTTACATAAATCTGAGGACTCAATCAAAGAGACTTGAATGAATTAATAATGAATGCTAAACGAACTCCCGCAAGAAAGGATTACGAGGTGAAGAACTTGCCTTATGATCGATCGGATCGACGATTCGATAAACCACTTCGCTTATGCAAACACTGATGCTGTCCTGGCTCTCTGTTCTTCACATAAATCTCCTCTAGTGGCGTGAGAAGATTATGACTAATAGATTGAATATATATAAGCATCACAAGCCCTAAAAATCATCTCTCAATCTCCTACTACAATTTGGAGACTCTTAACTTCATCTCTCACATGGACTCCCTATCAAGAAATAACTTTAATTAGATAATTAAATTCTAATCACAAATTGCTAAATGAGCTTCATGTCCTAGAATTTAATTTTCACAATTTAAAAAGAATTAAATGCTATTTAAATGCTATTCCCTCAATTAAAAATATTCTAAATTGATATATTAAAATTAAATCGACAAATTCCTTTAACTCAAGAAATAACCAAAATAATTCTAAATAAATACTGGGCCCTCTAACGGGTCGTTACATAACATCTATGTCCACCTCCTCTAATTGATGAGTGACCATCTCATGTTTTATCTCTGCCTCCTGGAGTTGAGCTTGCAAATTACCCCTCTCCTCCAGGGCACAATGGTGTTCCTCTATCAGCAAGGCATTGGCTTCTCGGAGGCTAGCATCGATTTCTCGCAACCCCTCCAACTCTTTCTTTGTCCCCGTGAGCTCATCCTTAAGGGAGTTTGTAATACCCGAGAAATTCTAATGGACTCAAAAGTAATTTATCTTGGGGCAAAAAGAAAATTTTCAAATAAATTGAGGATATAAGGGTAATTTCTTACTGTATGAATGACCAAATTAACTGCAATGAGTACCCTGGAGCCAAGATGCCAAAGGAAAATGATATGACATTGATGAGTATATCGAGACATGATTTATGGCATCGAAAGAAGTGGAATCGGGAATGATTTTTGGTACAGCTAAAATGTAGCTGCTATTTAGGCTGTAAAAATTGAATTGTTGTAAGGGACTTCTGAGAAGTCAACGGAAGCGTGAGGGGGCTTTGGTTTTTCATAAGGAACAACCCTTCAGTGGTTTCAGGAAGAAACGAAAGGGTTTAAGGCCAAAACGATGATTCAAGGCTAAGTGTAGTTTTTTGAAATTGCCAGATGGAGGTCTAAATGATGTTTTTTTGGAATCTTCGGGAATGAAGTGGATGTTTTAGGACTTGAGGGTCTTAAATGCAATTATGGAAAGATAAGGGGTAATGTGAAAATGGGCGAAAGGGTAATGCGCAAACTATGAGGGGCTAAAGTGCAATTTATCAAAAGTTTGGCCAATGGAATTCGACCAGTAGCCTGGCCGGACGACAACCGCTGAAATGGACCATGGGGTTGCACGATGCATGGTCGGGGGAAGCCTTTTTGTAAAGGCAGATCCGACAAAGGCCACCGAGGTGGCCGTATTTTGAAGAAAAATCGACTAGAAAGTTTGGTTGTGGGGTCGACCTCTGCAATTCGAGTTCTTAGTCGGATAAGGTTGCTTAAGGGGCGATCTAGGGTAGGTAGATGCTATTAAGGACATGGGTTGGTTGGCCAAGGGCATTTGGATGCTTGATTTCTCTTATAAATAGGCATTCATAATGGCCAAAAATGGGAAGAGTTGGAGCTTCAAATCGGCCACAATTTTGAACAAATTGGGAGACCAAAATATAGGGCTTTTGTTTCCCATGAGATGAGGAAGAATTCTGATAAGTTTCAAGCATTTTGGTTGATGTTTGATGGCTGTTTGAAGCTTTGTCGGAGTTGGGAGGCGAGATGCCTGACCAAAGCTTTGGTCAGAAAATCGAAACCCTTCTCGTGCTCCTTTTAAGGCCCAAGATGGACCATGGTGATCAATTGAGGAAGAAGAAGAAGCTGGTGGAGAGAACCAGCATCACTGGTTAACCGGTGCCGGGGAAAATGATCGGCGCGTGGGCTGCACATGCGGTTCTCACGTGTAGCCCAGTCGCCCTAGCGCGTGTGGGTGCGTGGAGGGTCAAAAAAATTCGAGAAAAATTTGAAAATTCCTAGAAAAATGTGATCTTGAAGGCTGTGTAAAAAGATTTAGATTTAACCTTCTCGATGTCTCAATTTTCGCATCGAATAGCCTCGTTTAGCATGAAAACGTAGCATCCGGGTAAGTTCAGTAATTTTCCTTTGAAGTTTATACGATATTATGAATTGTTGCGGAAAGAGATTTGAGAAAATAGTCCCGAGGGTATTTATTCGGATTTTTAGAAAGGAAAAATGGAGAAAATGGATAAATTGTGAGAAAAATAGGTTTTTGATTATTATATGTTGATTAGGGTGTCTTGAGGATAAAGTGATGTGATTTGTGCAACATTTGAGGGTTGGCACGTAAATTGAGGTCGGGCACCCAAATCGAGTTAATGCACATTTTTTGAGCTATTTCGAATCTCGTGAAAATGTGAGTGGTTTTCTCCCAAGAACTTATATTCATGATATGATTGCTTATATATGCATGCTATTATGAATGCTATGATCATTTTGTCATATTGCATGGAAAGTCGTGATGTTTGCATGGCACGATATTGTTGGCATATTGACATTTGTGCATGGGAATGGGATATCGCCTTGATAGTGTAGCCGTAATTCCCTAAGGATAATTGATGGAATAACGTTAGGGTTATCTTGCAGAGGTTCGGGATTCTGCCTAGGATTCCATGCCGGGCTATTAAGCTAGGGAAGTTACACTAGGGAAAATGTTTGTTCATGTTGTTGGATCATGCATTCATATATATGTTTTTGGACCCTCACTTGAAGTTTCATCTTCTAATGGGTTATGCTCCTGGAACATTCAACGTTCCAGTTGAGACTTGCAGCTTAGGCAAGGAGATGATTGAGATATGATGACATGGGGTGACGTGTCTGATGGATTCAACAGGTGGTTTCGGATATGTTTAGATGAGTTGGGAAATGGCTATGTATTAAGGTTGTCCATGTATTAAAGTTGTTGAAGATATGATGTTAACTATGGTATAGATTCTTTATTATATTACAGGATAACTGTGGTTATTGAGGATGATCGAATCATGGATGATTAGTCTGATGTGACATAGCCTAGCTGGTGAGTTAAGGATCGAATGATAAGGATTTTTGAGGATCATTTGGTATCGCGGAAATAAGATACATATAGATTAGGGATCCATCGGATGGCGCGTGAGTTACGCCAATTGATGAGGCGATAGTGGTGCAACCGATGTGACTCATAGAGACGGGATAAGGAACCCTAATGGCGTGACGACACTACTGGTTTGGTGTTCGCAGTGACAGATCTGGATCTAGGGATCCGCGTGCAGAGGGTTGATGGATGGCTAGCAGTAAGGTACGGGAGGCCCGTTGACCGAAGCATCATAGTGGACTGTCTGGGAGACGATCAGGTGCTGAAGATCTAAGACAACCCAGTAGGGTCTGTACCTTGTAGGGGGTTTAAGTCCCAATGGTCTAGGTGTGAGGTGTGCCACTAGCTTGTTGATCAAGGCCAGAAGCTTCAGGAATCAAAATAAGATGGATTGAATATGGACTAAGTGTCCTATTTAAAGAATTGTATCGGGGTTTGCGGTCATCTTGGGAGTGGGTGACACGACCAACAGTGTGAGGCTCGAGGGATAGAATACCTCGGTGTCTAGTATGGCAATGGGGTCATGAGATGGTCGTGTTTGCAATTACCTCAAAGAAAGGGTTGGGTGGCACAAAGGAAAAGCTACCCGACATGTGAAATGGATAGGAAAGATGCATGCTCGTGAGTGGCGTAGGTGTTACCTATGAGGTGAGGAAATCATCGACAGTGATGAGGGCTTAGAATGAATGTTCTTGCAGAAGGAGTTGGACTCAGGGCAACGACAACGAATGATAGTTCTTGGAGGACTACGACGATACCGTGTAAGGGTCAACGTATGATGTAGGAGTAAGCCTACCATATGATGGGGGTGATGATGACAACTTGTGTGCTAGCTGACGGTAAGTGTAGTGCCTATGAAGAACTAATTTAATGGTCAGGTGCCGATAGTCAGTTGGATCTGAAGAACGAAATGCGAGAGTCAGTGGATTCTCGGTAAATGAAATTATAGGTAGTGGAGCATGGCTAGTCCAAAACCTTGACGACGAGTTGTGAGATGGAAGTCTCGACTCAAGGTAGAGTTCGAGTGCCGAAAAGGAAAGAGGTGTTTGATAGGTCGTATTGACTGTAAAAGGAATGATAAGGAGACCTAGTCAACAGAGGTTGTGACTATAGTTCAGTGTACCGAATAGACCTGCGGAATTAGGTAAAGTTGTCGGTGGTTAACTCGATGAGAATAACTTGAAAGCACCATGATGAATGGTGAATTGAGAGCCATGATGGCAAAGAAAATCGAGTTCACGGATGATGATTGGAACCAGATATCATAATCTAATTTAGAATTTTTGGAGATAAATCGGTTTGAGATTCTTGAGGAAATTCTAAAAAGAATTGATTGAGGATCTAGGGATTCGTGATGAAACTTTGGAGTTTTCAAAAAGAAATCCAGCAAGGATTTGAGTACCATTGGTGATGTAAGTACCTACCTGCTCTAGCTGGTAGTGTAGCTATGGATTGTTATCTCGATAGCTGTGCGAATATTTGATGTGATTGAGAGAATCAAGTGATGGCAGATGTGCCAAGATGACGGGTCGTAGTAGAAAAAGCTGCAGACCTAAATCGATTAGAGATCCATGATTTTCGATTTTGGAGAATAGAACTCTTGTATGGCTAGACGGTTAGTCTAGATAGCCTGGTAGGCAAATTGGGAGATGTATAACTAGACAATCACTAAAGTAAAGTTAGCAAGTTAAGGAAATAAGGAGCCTGTTAAGATATGGTATAGGCATTTGCGGTTAGTGAAGAGCCGTAAGAAAAATGGGAAATAGTAGGATATATTCTTGGAAGATTTATCGGGATTATTTCTTAATGGTGAAGTTGCCAATGATAGCTTGAGGATATAAGATGATTAGCCGTGTGCAGTTTGATTGAGGACATAAATTATCAGCCTTCGGAAGAGGTGATAATTAAGAATCAATATCTTTTGCCTCAAAATTGAGGAATTATTGAACAGTTGCAAAAGGCTGGGATATTTATGATTGATGTGTGATCGAGGTTAAGATAAGGGAATGAGGCATTCTGGATACGACAATGGAGTCGTGATTGAATGTTGCCTTTTGATTTGACCAATTTACCATCTGCATTGAAGTCACATGGTAATTGTGTTTATTGATGATATTGGTGTACTCCTCGGATAGGGAGACGCATAAGGAACATTGAGGATAATGTTGGGATCTCTTAGGGAACATCACGATAGGTGTTGAGATCGAGATTGACTTGCTAGGTCATAAACAAATCGTGAAAGAAATGATGAGAGCATAAGGCTTCATATCGATGAACGTGAATTCAAAGTTGATTGTTATAAGCACCATGAGGTTCGAAAGTTCCAAAAAGTAAGATGTCCTGATAGATTTCAGGAAACGAGCCAAAAGTTTTGAATAAAGATTGGTTTAAGGAAAAGTTGGTAACCTAAGTGAATGTAACTTCGAAAGGGGATCGACGATTCGTGAGATTTGGAGATTTAGGCTGGTATTGATAAAAGTATCAGAAGTCACGGGAGTCGGGTCAATTACAACTCTCAGAGACGGGACAAGGAGGCTTTAGAATGATGATAACACCATGGGTGTGTGGCTTGTAACAGTGGATCTGAGGCTAGGGACCAAGGTAGAAGACTTGTAATGAGCTTGTGGCTAACGTACCAGAGAAGCTTGTTGGCTGGTTCGTGGTATGGGTCTGGAACCCAAGGGTCTGAGTTGCTGAATGAACTGCCAAGGAGGCGGTTAGATTCCAAAGTTTATGTAACACCGTGAATGTTATGTGTTGACTAGGATCTAAGTTCCAAGGGACCGGAGCACTGAGATAGAATCCCTAACTATTTATAAAATGATTGAAAGTTTTTGAGGTTGGCAAACTATTGTCAGGGGTTCGTAAAAGGGAACTCTCTGAAATAGTTGTGTCCATGAAAGGACTCATGAAATGAGTCGAACGAGAATGATCTGTCGGATGCAGTGAGAGCTTGTGATAGTTCAAAGGATTGGGTTGCATGTTGGTGCAACATGACTGAATGATGGCGTGTGGATCACACCAAGGCATAGAGTGGACTACTTGATGTATGACTTGGAGCTGGTAGATGTGGTATGTGCTCTCGAGGTTATGGAGACACTACCAATATGGTGGGACATTTTGATATGCTCACGAACCACGATGAGCCTGAGGTATGGGTTCTCATAGAAGGAGCTGAACGAGAGGTAGCCACGATGGATGGAGTTCCTAGAGGACTACGACTGCATTACTTCGTATCACTCAGGGTGTGGCAGTGAGGTGCCGATGCAGGACCTGGTGGATAGTTGTGAGTGTCAAATGTTGGAGGCTTGTTGGCCTACTAAGTGTAGTGCTGAATGGATCGTCTATTTTTAGTGTTAGCCTAGTTATTTAGCTGGATCTGGCGAATGAGATATGAAAGGCATGTGTGGTTAACAAGTGTACTTGTCTATGGAATGATGATTGTGGCCAGCCCAAGGGTTATGATTTTTGAGATGGGAGATGGCATTCTTAAAAGTTTCGGGGTAGGATGTGCATGCCTAAAATGTTGGGAGATGTGTGGTCGTCTATAAGGAGCCATAATAGGAAATTATGTTAATGACACGATATGCTTGTAAGCATTGGACATGTAAGGAATGCAAACTGAGGTGTTTGTCAAGGATCAAATAGATATTTGATCTGAGGTGTTCAGGTAATGAGCTATGTTATGTCTTAGTTACATGATCAGTCAGATGAAAATTTCGAGAACGAAATTTATTTTAAAGAGGGGTGAATGTAATACCCGAGAAATTCTAAAGGACTCAAGAGTAATTTATCTTGGGGCAAAAAGGGAATTTTCAGATAAATTGAGGATATAAGGGTAATTTCTTACCATACAAATGACCAAATTGACTGTAGGGAGTACCCTGGAGCCGAGATGCCAAAAGAAAATGATATGACATTGAAAAGTATATCGAGGCATGATTTATTGCATTGAAAGAAGCGTAATCAGGAATAATTTTCGGTACAACTAAAATGCAGCTGCTATTTAGGCTGTAAAAATTGAACTGTTGTAAGGGACTTTTGGGAAGTCAACAGAAACTTAAGGGGGCTTCGGTTTTTCATAAGGAACAACTTTTCAGTGGTTTCAGGGTGAAACGAAAGGGTTTAAGGCCAAAATGAAGATTCAGGCCTAAGTGCAATTTTTTAAAATTGCCGAAGAGAGGTCTAAATGATGTTTTTTTGAAATTTTCAGGAATGAAATGGATGTTTTAAGATTTGAGGGTCATAAATGCAATTATTGAAAGATAAGGGGCTATGTGAAAATAGGCCAAAGGGTAATAGCCTAAACTATGAGGGGCCAAAGTGCAATTCATCAAAAGTTTGCCCAATGGAATTCGACCAGCAGCCTAGCTGGACGGTAATCGCCGAAATGGACTACGGGGTTGCAAGAGGCATGGTCGAGGGAAGCCTTTTTGTAAAGGCAGATTTGACACAGGCCACTGGGGTGGCCGGATTTTAAAGAAAAATCAACCAAAAAGTTTGATCGCACGGTCGGCCTCTACAACTCGAGTTCTTGGTCGGATAAGGTTGCTTAAGGGTCGATCTAGGGTAGGTAGATGCTCTTAAGGACATGGGTTGGTCAGCTAAGGGCATTTGGATGCTTGATTTCACTTATAAATAGGCGTTCATGGTGGCCGAAAATGGGAAGAGTTGGAGCTTCAAATCGGTAGCGATTTTGAACAAATTGGGAGACCAAAATAGAGGGCTTTGGTTGCCCATGAGATGAGAAATAATTCTGGTAAGTGTCAAGCATTTTGGTTGATGTTTGATGGTTGTTCGAAGCTTCGTCGAAGTTGGGAGGCGAGACGCCTAGCCGAGGCTTTGGCCGGTAAATCGGAGCCCTTCCCGTGCTCTTTTCGAGGCCTAAGATGGACCATGGTGATCGATTGAGGAAGGAGAAGAAGCTAGTGGAGAGAACCAGCATCGTCGGTTAACCGGCGCCGGGGAAGATGACTGGCACATGGGCTGCACACATGGTCATCACGTGCAGCCCAGTCGCCTTACCGCGTAAGAGCGTGTGGATGATTGGAAAAATTCCAGAAAAATCAAAAAAATCATAGAAAAATGTGATCTTGAAGGCTGTGTAAAAAGATTTAGATTTGGCCTTCCCGATGTCTCAATTTTTGCATTGAACAGCCTCGTTTAGCGTGAAAATGCAATATTCGGGTAAGTTTAGTAATTTTCCTTTGAAGTTCATACGATATTATGAATTGTTGTGGAAAGAGATTTGAGAAAATAGTTCCGAGGGTATTTATTCGGATTTTTAGAAAGGAAAAATGGATACATTGTGAGGAAAATAGGTTTTTGATTATTATATGTTGATTAGGGTGCCTTGAGGATTAAAGTGATATGATTTGTGTAACTTTTGAGGGTTGGCATGTAAATCGAGATCGGGTACGCAAATCGAGGCGATGCACATTTTTCAAAGTATTCCCAATCTCGTGAAAATATGAGTGGTTTTCTCCCAAGAACTTATATTCATGATATGATTGCTTATATATGCATGCTATTATGAATGCTATAATCATTTTGTCATATTACATGAAAAGTCGTGATGTTTGTATGCATATTATTGTTGCATTGTATTTGTATTTGTGCATGGGAATGGGATGTCACCCCAATAGTGTAGCCGTAATTCCCTAAGGGCAATTGATGGAATAACGTTAGGCTTATCCTGCAAAGGTTCGGGATTTTGTCTAGGATTTTATGCTAGGTTGTTAGGTTAGGGAAGTCACACTAGGGCAAATGTTTGTTCATATTGTTGCATCATGCATTCATATATATGTTTTTGGACCTTCACTAGAAGTTTCATCTTCTAATGGGTTATGCCCTCAAAACATTCAACGTTCCAATTGAGACTTGCAGTTTAGGCAAGGAGATGTTTGAGATATGATGGCATGGGGTGACGTGTCCGATGGATTCAGCAGGTGGTTCCGGATATGTTTAGATGAGTTGGGAAATGGTTATGTATTAAGGTTGTCCATGTATTAAGGCTGTTGAAGATATGATGTTAACTATGGTGCGGATTCTGTATTATATTGTAGTAAATTGATTATGTACCATATCAGGTTTCAATTATTGCTTCCAAATTTGTAATGATATACTGGGGGGTTTCTCTTTGAAATGCCGCATTTAAGGTATAAGGAATGTATTTAAGAAAGAGAATATGTATTTGTATGATGGGCCCCAACATAGTGATGCCCTCCAGGAGGACGGGGCGTTACAGAGTTCTTCTTCCCCCGCCCCTTATTCTCTCAATGTCTCCCTCGAGCCCTTAGACTCGGTCCTGATAGCCCTCAAGGTTTTTAACCCTGTGCTCTAGATGGCTCTATTCAGCTTGGAGACATTTGACCTCTTCTATAAATTTTTGTTTGATCTCCTCAACCTTGGCCAAATTGGCCTGAGTGTTTGCGGTCACAATTACCTGTCATTGTATCCCCTACCAGGAAAAGTCAAATATCAGTAGCCATATCTAATAAAAGGGGTAAGTGCCAAAATGGTTCAGAATTTCCCATACCTCGACCAAGCACTGCTTCGCAGCATTTAAGGCGTTTGATGTGCACTCCATGAAATCTTGCTCATCACGAGGCAACATTGTGGCATAAGTAATCCTAGCTCCAACACCCAACTTCCTTGTCGAATCTGTGTTCAGAAGCCCTGGGCATACCTGGAATTTGTGCCCCTTCAATCATTAATGTCGGAGGTGGACCTCTCCTTGATGGATGGGTCCCATAGTAGGAAGTAAGGGCAGATGTTCCCTAAACTCTAATTCCAGCTCTCGGTGGGGCGGGCGTTCCGTTGGTTGTGGGAATGGCAAGTTGCACACAACCCGTGCTGGCTGTGATATCTTTCCAACCGAGCTTGCTCCCACTGAGCCTTGATCTCTGCCTTTGCTACTTCCCTTGCCCTAACAATCTCTAAAGAGGCTCGCGTCCCTAGGTTCAATGGGTGATGGCGGCTTCGACATAACTCCTTCCTCAAAATGCCTGCCAGAAGCCTACGGAGATGGCAGAAAATTCATATGAGACAAATCAAAGAAATCATCAAGCAAAGGCTCTACGTGTGGTCACCCCTGTCACGCTCATGCCTTCTCCCTCCATCCTGTCTCTTTTGTTTCGTCGTGTTAAAGGGATCTCCTTGTTGTAACATATTTTTTTGGTATATGAGAAAATGTGTTTGATGCAAAATCTATATTTGAGAAAATCATATTTTGAAATAGGCTTTCATATTTCGAAACAATGCATAAAAAAGTTTTAGACACGGAAGCTTAAATGTTTGAAAGAATCCAAATGCATGAATGATGTTTCGAAACACTGTTCTCACATGCTTCTCTAGATGTTTCGAAATGATCTTAGCCTAAGGTTAAATGTTTGCTAAATCCTCATATCATATTTCAAAACCTATCTTGAATTTTAAGAAGTATGTTTCAAAACCCACCTTATCATGTTTCGAAACCTATGTCTCTGTCTACAGAGCATTCAATCGTTTTTGAGTTGCATATGTTTTGAAAGAAGTTTTCGAAGTATGTTTCGAAACCTTATATCTATGTTTCGAAACCTCTGACTCTGTGTCAGCAGAATATTTTCAAAACCAAGTAGCATGGGAGCTGAATGTTTGTTTAATCAAAAAGCATTTAAATATCTTTTTAAAGTAATTTCTCCATACCCTGCAATCTCATTTGTTAAATGACTAAGTGGAGACTGTTTTATATCCCAATGGCCATAAGATTCCTCAAGGATATTGTCTCCCACTTGTCTGTGTCTCTAAGTGCTTTGTCCAGTTGGAAGATGTGATGTTTCGAAACCTTAGTCTAGTTCTATGATGTTTCGAAACATAGTATGTATGTTTCGAAACCTACTTTTCTGATCTTGTCTCTAATGGCTATTTTCAGTCAGAACTTTGTTTCTTAATATATATAGCAGGTCTTTAAAGATGTAAAGACATCCACAACACCTAAGAACAAGAGAGAGCAAGGTTTCGAAACATACTATAGTAGGTTTCGAAACACACCTTCCAATAAGTAAGATTTCGAAACATACTCACATGTGTTTCGAAACATACTTAATAGAGAGGTCAGTTTTGAAACATACTCCTTCAAGTTTCGAAACCTAGTATCCTGCTAGCTAAAGTTTATCAAGTTTTTGAAAAAACACCCCGAATCCCAATTCACCCCCCCTTCTTGAGATATATTTACCATTATATAGAACTGATATACCTGGGAAGACGAAGCAGATATATGATCAAATGTGGGCCCCAATTTCGATGAGTCAAAGCGAAGATGGGCGATCGAAGAAGACTTGCCCAGTTGAGCCGAGTGGCTAACCCCCACTCGGCACAACCGAGTGGGGGTCCACTCGGTCATGCCGAGTGGCCCCTCCTCCTTAAACTCGGCCATGCTGAGTGCCCCTTCGGATCAGCGATCGACTCGAGTCTCCCCCTTGTCTCGCCAGCCAAATGGGCCCCGAAATTCCCAGAATGGGCCACGAGAATCTCGCCGAAAATACCGTGAAGCCTCTCTCTCTCTCCTCCACTATAAATATGAGACCCCACTTCATCTCAAGGTACGCAATTTTGAGTAATTGAAATACAATTTTCCCATTTTCTCTCGAGATCTGACTCAAGCATCGGAGGGTTTGCGCGGGGACCCCCCCACCCGCGTCCTAACAGTGTTCTCGTTTTGTAGGCCACTCATCATCAAGGCCACTCGTCACCAAGGCCACTCGTCACCAAGGCCACTCGTCACCAGGCCACTCGTCATCTAGGCCACTCGTCACCAGGCCATTCGTCATCTTTAGGCCACTCGGTCATTTTGGGCCACCAGATCATCAGCCTAATCAGCCTATCGGCTCTATCAGATTATCAGATCTAGACCTTCACCAGATCCAATTGCTTGTCGAGATTCTCATCAGTAAAGACACGACTCCCAAGACTCTTGCGTCTATCCGCAATTAAAAATAGATTATTGTATTTTGGCAACAACAATTGGCACCGTCTATGGGAAACGCAAGACAAAAAGTCAACTTAAGAATGGCAAACACCCGTGGACACCGACGAACTCTCTTTTAAGGCGTAGAAACACGCCTGCCACCACGGAACTCTCAGCAACAGGGAGCGCCTCCCACTATTCACGATTCTCAATAATAAGGAGCTCCTCCTCCCCCTCATAATGCTCAAACACAAGGAGGTGATCGCTCCATTTCTCCAAGACGACAGATGGGGAATCAACCAATCCCACCTCCACCTAACATTGGCTTAGGATCACTCCCTACTAATCAAGCGGGGACCTCATGACAGCCACCACGTACGGTCCCATGGGAAGAGTATGAAACATTGAGACAACAACACGTGGAAGGCATACAAGCACTTCGAGACATGGCTGGAGTACTCCAAAGTATGATGCTTGGAGGGACGTTGCCTGATACTCTGAAAACGTTTATGCCTCAGCCCGAGGTGGGAGCTGATTCCTACCAAGAAGCTACTCCCGATTCTCATTCTGGATCTACACCTCAATGGGAGGATAGGTCCAAATCGCCACCACCAAGAAGGAACCCTCATTCCATGCCCAGAAGAAATGGAAACCCAAGAATGGAAAATAGAACCAGAAGCCCTCAAAGGCGAAGGTATCATGAAACAGTGGCCAGTACACCAACAAGACATGACAATCAGACAACAACTACCATACGTGATGACATGAAAAGAGTAGTAGAAGAGGTGCTTGAGCGGAAAAACTTAATCCCTGCAACAGAAGAGCACCAACGTAGAAAATGTCCTTTTACTGCAGATATATTGGAGAGACCGCTGTCTCAAAAATTCAAAATGCCACAAATCACCCTCTACTCAGGAAAAGACGACCCATACGATCATGTTTAGAATTATGAGTCACTGATGATATTGCATGGATGGGATGACGACATAATGTGCTGAGCATTTTCCTTAACACTATTAGGACATGCTCGAACATGGTTTAATAGCCTTCCAAAAGCCTCTATTTCATCATTTGGGTAGCTTAGGACAGAATTCATCAAGGCTTTTGTGATTAATAGTCGAAGAAAAAAGGATGCCACATATTTGCTCAGCATACTACAAGGGAACAAGGAATCCTTATGTCAATTTGTGAATAGATTTCGCAATGCCACTCTTGAAGTCCCGTACTTGCCGGCTCAGTGGCAGTGTCTGCTATGCTCCAAGGGACATGTCTCTCCTCTCTCCAAGAATCACTTTCTTAGACCCTTCAATGTCCCTGGCTGATTTATTTGTCAGAGCAAACCGTATATCCTCCACACTGAAATTATGAGGAATGTGGCGGGGAATGAAGACAAAGAAAAAAAGAGAAAGGAGCGCGAAGGGGAAGAAGAGTTTATTCGACGACAGGAAAGGATTAGAAGACCGGATGTACCTAAACCTCACTTTAACCATTATACTCGGCTTTTACAGCCCCGATCAACTATACTAGCCGCAGTAGAAGGAGAAGAACTCCTTAAACTACCTCGCAGAGTTGACCGACCTATGGGAAAAAATCAAGAAGAGTATTGCAGATATCATCGAACTCGGGGACATTCCACTGATCACTACAGAGAATTGAAGAACCAGATTGAGATGCTCATTCGTGAGGGCACTTGCAAAGATATGTGAGAAACGAGGAAGAAGAAAACAGGGAACCCCGGCAAAGGGGAGGTAGATATGATGGGCATGAAAGGCCAAACCCAAGGCAACAAGAGAGAGGAAGAGATCGTCGGTAAGATACTCATGTAGACAATGAGCCGACTCAGCATGCCATTCACGTTATTTCAGGTGGGGAAACCCTAGGTGGGGACACATCAGCCTCCCAAAAGGCATACGCCCGTCAAGCTTACCAAGTTAACTCAGTAATGGAGGTAAGAGATGATGAAGAGCCAATCACCTTCTCCCCAACCGATCGAGGTGATATAATACTCCCACATGATGATCTCATGGTTATCTCAACAGTCGTAGCCAAGCACCCCATCAGTAGAATTTTGGTAAATAGTGGCAGTTTTGTCAACCTAATCTACTGGAACTGTTTTGAACAAATGCATTTATCTCATGACCGATTGAAGAAAGTATCCTTACCTCTATATAGCTTCACTAGAGAAGCGGTTCCAGTTGCAGGATCTATTCAGCTGCCTATCACATTAGGTGTGGACCCCCAACTCGTAACTCGACAAGTGAATTTTATGGTGGTTAAAACTTCCTCGGCGGCATACAATATGATCTTGGGACGCCCGTTACTCAATGATCTAAGGGTCGTAGTATCCTCATGCTATCTATTGATGAAATTCCCCACACCAGCTAGAGTGGGACAGGTTCGAGGGATCATAAAAAAGCACGAACTTGTTATGTGTCATCTATAAAAGGGAAAAGAGCTGAAGAAACCTTATCCATAGCCGAGAAAGCCATACATAAATCCTTGGAGGAAGGAGCCGCACGTAAACCTCAACCTGTTGAAAAATTGGAAGCAGTACATCTGAGTGAATTAGATTCTGAGAAAGTAGCATATGT